>NC_088170.1:41270919-41870919 GCF_028769735.1 Zonotrichia leucophrys gambelii
GGGAGTTTCTAAACAACCTTCTTGGGGAGCTTCAATTTAAGGAAAAGATACATCATATTATTTTGATTTGTAAAAAAAAAAAAAAAAAAAAAGTTAATTAGAATCTCAAAACCTTCTACTGCCCTCAAAAACTTTCTACTTTGTTTTATTACAGCAAATTCTGCACTGACATTAAAGAAGCTGCATATAGTTCACACCTAGCTGTTGTGTCTTAAATCCAACTGACCTGGGTTATCTAGCTGATGTGACTGATCTAGAGTTTCAGTAACTCATGTGAAGATCTCTTTGGTTCAATATCTTTTAGTCCTTGCTCTAGATTTTTAAGCTTTTATCAATACATATTTTCAGGTAGAGCATACTTTAGGTAATGTTTTCTCACCTAGCTATGGGAATTGAGTATGGAGATAAGTCTGTTGCACAATTTTGCATACCCTCTCTAGCAAGAGAGAGTAATTGAATTAGGCCAGGATTCAGTCTTTTAACCAAATTGGCACCCTAACCATGCCCACAGAGTCCATCAGAATGCACTAATGTAGTATTTTCTTCAGTTTCTTCATCATTAATAACAATATCAAACATACACTGAAGCATTTCTTTCTTTCTCTTTCTTTCTCTTTCTTTCTCTTTCTTTCTCCTTCTTTCTCCTTCTTTCTCCTTCTTTCTCTATTTCCTTTCTTTCTTTCTTTCTTTCTTTCTTTCTTTCTTTCTTTCTTTCTTTCTTTCTTTCTTTCTCTCTCTCTCTCTCTCTCTCTCTCTTTCTCTCTCTCTCTCTCTCTTCCTCTCTCTCTCTTCCTTCTTTCTCTCTCTCTCTTCTCTCTTTCCTTCTCTTTCCTCTCTTCCTCTCTTCTCTCTCCTTTCCTCCTTTCCTTCCTCCTTCCTTCCTTCCTTCCTTCCCCTTCCTTCCTTCCTTCCCTTCTTCCGCCACTTCCTTCCTTCCATTCCTTCCTTCCTTCCGCCACTTCCTTCCTTCCCTTCCTTCCTTCCTTCCTTCCTTCCTTCCTTCCTTCCTTCCTCTTCCTTCCTCCTTCCTTCCTTCCTTCCCCTTCTCCTTCCGCCACTTCTTCCTTCCTTCCGCCACTTCCTTCCGCCACTTCCTTCCGCCACTTCCTTCCGCCACTTCCTTCCGCCACTTCCTTCCGCCACTTCCTTCCGCCACTTCCTTCCGCCACTTCCTTCCTTCCGCACTTCCTTCCGCCACTTCCTTCCGCCATTCCTTCCTTCCTTCCTTCCTTCCTTCCTTCCTTCCTTCCTTCCTTCCTTCCTTCCTTCCTTCCTTCCTTCCCCTTCCTCCTCCTTCCGCCCTTCCGCCTTCCTTCCGCCCCTTCCTTCCTTCCTTCCTTCCTCCTTCCTTCCGCCCCTTCCTTCCTCCCTTCCTTCCGCCACTTCCTTCCTTCCGCCACTTCCTTCCTTCCTTCCGCCACTTCCTTCCTTCCTTCCGCCACTTCCTTCCTTCCGCCACTTCCTTCCGCCACTTCCTTCCTTCCGCCACTTCCTTCCTTCCTTCCGCCACTTCCTTCCGCCCCTTCCTTCCTTCCGCCACTTCCTTCCTTCCGCCACTTCCTTCCTTCCTTCCGTCACTTCCTTCCTTCCGCCACTTCCTTCCGCCACTTCCTTCCGCCACTTCCTTCCTTCCACCACTTCCTTCCGCCACTTCCTTCCCTTTCTTCCTTCCCTTTCTTCCTTTCCTTTCCTTTGTTTTCTTTCTGTCATCTTTCAGAACAATAAACAAAAGTTAGAAAATATTGCATGAAAACACCGAAAATTTTCCAACCTTCAGCCTGTGAGAATAATTGTCTAGTCTGTGGAATTTATTTTTCTACTTAAAATTGAAATGCAGCCAATTTTCTTCAGGCTTTTTGCAATTTTAATTTTTATGTTTGTGTGTGCCGCCCCGCATAAGCTCTATTTTTCTGTGTTCTGGGCAGTTTCCTAATGAAGCTTCTGCAAAGACAACATTAGTCTCTCTGCACATAGCTCTGACATGGAACACCAACACATTCTGCTGCCCCAGCAGCTTTGTTTCCCCTCTTGGGGAAGATGAGAAATGCACTTGCCTGAATTCAAAATTCAATGTGTATTTTATTAGATCTCCTTCTGACACAAAATTCCTCTGCGTTTTGTATGCAACTGCTGCTAATCTCCTGTAAAAGGTTTGCAAATGAACAGATATGGAATTTTTTTTTTTTCAAACTCACCCTGATTGTGGCATAACACTGTTGGGAAAGAGCTAATCTAAGACAAGACAAAAAAAACCCCAAAAAATCAGCCTGAGCTTTCCTAAAAGACATGCATATCAGCAGCATGAAGGGATTTCCTGAAGGACAAAAACGCCTTCGCTGCTGGTGGTCCCTGCAGTACATGTAGCTATCTTCAAGTACCACAGCGTTTTTCTGGAAATGCCCTGGCTGGCTGTGCTGATGGGACTCAAACCTGTACTCCAGGCAGTGGCCAAGCTCCCTGTATTTCCTTCCAAGTAAGTTATAGTAAACTGCTAAACTGCCATGGGATTGAGGGTTTTGTCAGATGTCTCGTCCCATTTGCTCAGTTACTCTTTGACCTTATGGCTTTGCAAGTTAATAGAAAGGCACATAGTCTGAAAGCAGTTCTTCAGAAAAGCTACATCTTTTTGAAGTGTTTTGGGCTGAAGTTCTCTACTTCAGTGGATGCCAGCTTATTGGGCCATGCTGTGGCACATAATGAGGAGGCTAGACTGGTGCCTTCAGTTCAGCCGGCTCCCTCAGAAAATGCCTTTCTGTCCTAATAATTACCTTCTAATTAGTCTTCTAATAATTAGTCTGCTTAAGAGCTTAAAAATTTGTGTGGTCTAATTTCAGACTGCACATCACTCATTCAATGCAGTTTCTTAAGTATATGAATTGGAACTTGTGCTGGAAGGTTAATTGTTCCTCTCTAGTGAATAAGCTGAGATTTAAAAATAAGGGCAAAACTGTCAAAATAAGTGAGGCTTTTTTTTTTTTTTTTTTTTTTTACTTGAAGAATGCTAGGGAAAAAAAAAGAAAGAAAAAAAAAAGAGGATGAAATTCTAGAGCACTTCAGTGTACTCCTTAACTGTTTTCCTGGAAATTCATTGCTTTTGAAGGCTTGTTATGACTTGGATATCACCCATCCACTGACTGTATCACTTTGGCTGCTTTTCTTTTTTTTTAAAGCTCACTTTATCGCCATGTGCTATCATGGAGCAGAAGGGGTAATTCTATGACTACACATACCTTAATTATTTTTCCTTTATACATTGCTTATCTTTGAGTAGGTTGAAAACTCTTGCAACTTTTTACAGCTGTGGTGGTTAAGAAGTATTCTTCACCTCACTGGCCCTGCATTGTAGCTATTGAAATGTCTTGCTTACCCTGGCGACTGTGTTCGTATTTCATCCGCTTTTTCTGTCCATACTTTTTCCCTAATATCCCTATTGCTGGTGTCAAAACTGTGGGACTTCTTGGAGTCTTCCTGCCAAAAACCCCTCACAGGTTGGTGTCTCTTAACAAGAAGCACCACTGGGTCCACGTGTGTGCCCATCTGTGCAAGGGAAGCTGCTCATGGGGCACCTTTGATTGACTCACCTTTGTTCCCTCACCCAAAGTGGGGAAGCTTCTTTATGGGGTGCTGCCTGCACTGAAGCCACATCCTCACTTCTTCCCGTCAAATTCGGGAGTCTTCTGCCCTACTCTGTTTTAATGATCCATGGGTGTTTAAGATATAGAAAGAAGGGTATCAAAGGTCTTCATCCAAATCCAAAAATTGCAGGGTTTTTTTAGCATGAGCTTATTTCAGGTGAACTTGAGATTCAGTGAATTTGAGGTTCAGTGCCATAGGTAACTTCAGCTAATACTTTTCTAGAGTTTACTTATTGCTAGGGTAAGAAAGACAAGGTAGAGAATCCCTTTAAAATAACTACAATTTTATGATCTTCAACATGAATGAAGCCCTGCTGTGTGAAATAATCAGCATTAAGTAAGTTTTAAAGCTGGAGTTAAACATGGAGTAGAGGATTTCAAAGACAACTTCACTAAAAATTATATAAAGCTCCTTTAATGCTTTTTGCTTGACATTTCATCATATCAAATCCTCTTGTCCATTGAAAGCTTTAACAGGAAATATTCTTATCCAACATCAAATTGATCCAAAAGAAAATTTGGGCTATTTAAAAGGAAATCTTTTTCTCTGGGGCTTCTGAACTTTTCTGAAATTCAGATGTGCCTTATGGGAGCAGCAAAAGAGGTGCTTCATGGCAACATGCCTTTTGAGTGGATTGAGTATCTTGGCCAAATTTATTCAGTGAGGCACACTAAAGAGGTCCTCCCCCTTAGAAAGTGTTGAAATTGTTCCTTCTGACAGGCAATATATAGAGCCTAGATCCTGAATCAATGATCTTGTAATTTTTATTGGCCTTTCAGTCGATACAGTTGGCAGAACTCTTTGCAGTGGTTTGAGGAAAACTAAAGTGATGTCTGTGAGCTGCTTCTGGTCCAGGAAAAGAAAGTATAATATATGTCATGTTAAAGCTGACTTAATGAAAATTTTGTAGGTTTGTTGCTTCTTATCTCAGCCTACAGAATTAGTCAAGCATTCAGAATAAGTCAGAAGGAATTTGCTGTAGGATGTATCTATATATTTTAATGACAATTTAAGAAACATAGCCAAGCTATGTCTTTCCTCTTCCCTGAATATTGTGGATAGAGGGGGAGGAGGAAATATCCTTTATTCTTCTAGCCAAACAGTTTTGATTTTACAGTTGAGACTGCATCACATATCTTGTGCCAGCTTCATGCTGTGCTAATACAATTTACCAAGCACACAATGCTAAGGAAGAATAATACAATCCAGAAGAAAATCAGCTCTTTTCTCATTTCTGCAAAAGAAGTTGCACAGCACAGTTTATTTCAAAATAAAATTAAAAGTCATTTAGCTTTGTTCCTTCAAGCAACAAATTAATTACAGGAGAAGGAGGTAATTGCACAATAGGATTACCCTTTGCTTCTGTAGACACAAGAGCAGCAAATCAGGATGACAGAAATGCTGTGAGGAAAACGGTAGGCGAGTCAGCAGATGACCCTTTTTCCTACTGATGCATTTGCATTAGCGTAATCTCATAATTCTCTTTTGTTGGATGGAATTCTAGCACAAAGGGTGTTGGCCTGGGGTGTGTTCATGCTTCTCTCTAAGAGTGGTGAGGAATTGCCTCAGACATGTAACAGAGTAAGAGCTCAGTTCCTGCAGGAACTGCTTCCCCCTTCTTTCTTGGTTAGGAGATGTGAATTCCTCAAAGATGGGCATGCAATTTACATAATTTGCACAATTTATTTAACGCAAAGGAAGCTATCTTAGCCTGCTTTTAAGTGGTGGGTCATTTCCTTAAGTGAAGAATGACAAATAATAGCTGCTGCAAGTTTATCCTTCCTGGTATTACAGAGACTGCCTTGCCTGAGCCAAGGCTGTGGGAGCCCTGCAGTCTGGTTTTGCTACAAGACCTCTGAAGTGTAGCAAGTGACCTATTCGACCTAATGCTTTTCTCACAGCAGGGAACTACATGGGTTTATATGGATTTGGGTTTTTAATCAACTGTAAAACACTGGTCAATGAGGTCTTGTTTCAAGTGAGAACCGTGTCTGTTAAATACCCACACATCCTACAGGCACGGTACAAATGGCACAGGACAGCTGTTGAGGAATACTTAATCCACCCCATCTCTGGTGCCCAGCTAACACTGAATATTTTCTTCTAGCACATTATGGACTGCTTTTCTGTTGCAGTACTTTGGAGCTGATATATCCAGATGGCTCAGAACAGTAGGGATCAGCCTCGTGGAGACTTTCTGATGGTAGGAGCAGGAGAGTAATCTGTACACATGCCCAAACGACAAAGAGCCAAGACATTGCTTCCTGAGGGATGTTTTTTCTCCCTGGGAGGGGGATCCAGTGACCTATTAAGGGCAGTACTGCCTTCATGAGGGAACAGGATAGTCAGGAAAGGGACAATTGCTGTTTAGGCAGGCTGCCTTCTCCTTTATCTGCAACCTGCTCACCAAGTGTTGGAGTGTACCAGAGCACTTCATCAACAGGGTGAAATAAGCCTTCACTTCAGACATGGTGCTGTGGCTTTGATTTAACATTTAGTAGTCCCTCTCCAAACCTATAGACTTCTCTGAGTCTCCCTGCCTGCTTTTGCCCTTTTATGAGAAACCTCCTTCACTGTTTCCCCACCTGCAAAGGGGGGAAAGGGCAGAAAATTACTGCACTCCTTTTTCATGAGATTGCCCTTCAGTCTCCAAACCTAAACGTATTAAATGTTCCAGACTAATTGAAGTATCCATAGCATTTGTTATTCAATGTGTGTACATGAATGCTTACCTCACATCTGTGTATATGTGAGACTTAATTCTGGCTGAGCCTCAGCATTTTCAGCTCATGGCTAGGCATATTTTATGGTCTTTAAAGGACTCTTAGAAAAATGGCCATGCTGTGGGAATGCCAGCTTGTTCTATGCATGTCAGCTGCTCGCTCACCGTCCAGCTCTTTCCTGAGCTGTGGATCAGACATTTGGTGTGCAGCAACAGGGACTCTCTGAACAGTGTGTCAGAATTGATGGCTGCCTGGCAGCCTCCTGCAATCTCTCCTCTGGAAAAATTACCAACCGTTCCACTCTGTTGACATGAAAAATACATCCTTTCAGCTTTAGCCGCTATAAACCAGGGCTGTCCTTGTGTCAGGCACGTTCAGACTCAAGAACCAGTGACAGGACAGGGTTGATAGGGGTGGCAACCACCTTGCCATCTGTCATTTCTGATGTAAACCCTCTCAGTTTGGTGGCAGCTCTGTGTGATGTTAAACTCCATGACCAAAGAGCATAATTAGGCTGGCTTTTTTCTGTGTATCTGAAAGGTGATTTGAAAGCTTTTTTTTGGCACAAAGATCAAGTGGCACGTAACATATTCAGTAGAGCTGGTCCAGAAATATCTTCCATCCCTGGAAAGCTTAAGCATTTAAAAATTAGCCTCTCCCTTGGTCCACAGAGGCAGAAATGAACTGAGAGAAAGCACTTTCTGAAAGTCTTCAAATTAGAGATGCTGAATTCTTTTGATCAGAAATTGCACCTTTCATTCTGACAAGGAAAATTAAAGGGTTGTCACTTCAAATCTTCCTATATACAAGTTTGAAAAATTGTAGTTTCAAACTTTTCTGAGAATTTTCTGTACTTTTAATGCAAGACTGTTGTTTCTATCAAGGCTTCAACCTAAATTTCAGTTGTTAAAAATCCCCAAGTTCCTAATGTTTTGACATATTGCATGTGAAAATTCAGAAACCATTTAGGATCAAGATTAAGACTGTTGCCAGGAAGAAGTAGAAAGCCTTTTATGCTCCCTTCCAGCCCAAACTATTCTATGATTCTATGATTTTTCTGTTATAGGTGGGGTTTTCAGGTTTGTGCTCTATGAAGTGGATTGGGGGAACAAGATTTTTTTTTTAATGTGCTGTAATGATAATTATAGTGAGACAATTAGAGATTCACTGTGGATTAAATTGCAGGTTACCTGTTTGCACAATTTCATTTCTAACCACATTTCTCCAGAATTGCCCTTCCTTTAAAGCTAATAGTATCAGATTGGGAGAAGTTGTTAAATAATTTCCAGGTTACATTATTTTCTTTTTCAGGGCTGAAATGTGATTTTAAAAGTTCATAGAAGCCCCAGAGCTAGGATACCAATAACACACTGAAGATCATCTGACATTCATGTAAATGCCTGCATTGTTTACAGATAAGGACAGAGATCTCTTCTTGGACTGAGATTGAAAACTGCCAAACCCTGTGATGTATGTCCAAGTGAGTTGTGGAAGACATCAGGAAAGGAAAAGGATACGAAGGTGAAAATCTGACCCTTGTATCCTGGAGAGCCTGAGCTGGTCAGTGTGCTGCAAGCCCTCTGTCATGGGAACAATCCCTGCCCCTCTCTCCAGTCTCCACACCAGAGAAATTGCAGACAAGAAAGGCAATGACAATTGTTCTGTTGTCTGAGCTTACCTGTTGGCTTTGCTACAATACTGTATATTCTTAATCCAGAATAGTACTGAAAAACCTCATTAATACAGTTTTAAAATGTTATACAGGAAATTTTGTGCTAGGGGAGAAGGGTGTGATGAGCTTCCAGAGTGCTCTGGCTTTCTCCAGGAGGACTGTGCTGTTTCTAGTGGGTATTTACTCTTTCAGCTAGAGGTGCATGGTGTTTGCAGCTATTTCTTCCTTAGTCTTGAGCTCCTGTTTGGTTTATTTTTTAACAATTCTATTTTCATGCTCACTTTTTAATTGTTGTCTCTAAAACTTCTCTTACCCAAACAACAGGAACCCACACTTCCATAGTAGCTGTGCAGTGTTCATTTGCTGTTGTTTTCTGGGGACTGGGTGCAGGAAAAGCTGAGGAACATCCTGCACTGCCAGTGGCTCTTCACTAGGGAGTTGTGCTCTGGATTTAGCAGAAACTCAGAGGTGGTTGGTCCCAGGCAGCCATGTGCGCAGTTATTTGGCTTGTTGTTGCTTGTTCAAGTAGAGTCATATGTCTTGCCTTGTGGCCTTGGTGCTGGAACAGTCAGATTTGAGTTGCAAAAGCCTTTGGATGTCAAAGCTAGATGACAGCCCCAGTTCTACCAGCTCTGCATTTCATTTTAAATGGCTTGCAGACCAGGAGATATTTAGAGGGGTCTGTATTAAGTAAAATGAGTACTGAAGTGTTTACATTAAAGGAGGTGAATTAGACAGCCAGAGGATTGAACTGCTCACCCAATACGTTGGCGGTAATGAATGTTCTTAGTATTGAGTGTTGCAAAGTGCAGCTGCCATGCCTGCTTGCAGGAGGAGCAGGAGGAGCAGCAGAGCTATGTTCTTGTTGGGAGCAAAGAGGAACCCTCAGGAGCTCTGCAGTCCTCTGAGAGAATGTCTGTACACCAACAAGGCTCTTTGCTTTCCCTGCTTTGTGTCTAGTTACTTGCTCGCTGCAGGACAGGGTGGTGAGTGACAGTGCAGTGCTGCTGGCCTGAGGGACAAGTCCTGCACAGGAAGACTTGTGTGTGCAGGTAGTGTGTGCACTGATAGCACAGAGGTGGGGAGGGGTGCAAACAACACAACACATAGAAAAAACTCTTTGTTACTACTCTAAAGTGAAAAAAAGCCAAAGTTAAGTGACAGTTGATTTCCTTGTTGCTAGAACATCCTAAAATAAGCTTACACTGGGACAAGTCCAAACAATTCCTGTGACCCTGTGCTGTCAGAAAAATACAAAGTCTCCAGCCTTTAAAGTCACAGTAAAAAAAATCAAATTTATTGGGTGTTCCAACAAATCTTGGTGTCATGAGGAGGGGGAAGAATATACCATGTGATGTAAGTTCATTTTTCTCTAACAGGACCGTCTGTAATCTAGTCAAACTGGCTTAGTGTTTCCTTTATATTAACTCAGTCAGGCCTCATTATTTCTGCTTATAAAAATCCTTCAAGATAGAATATAAAAGTGTTTTCTGTGTTTGCACACCCCATTTGCAGTTGCCTTATTGTCTCCACTCATCTTTTCCTTTTTTTTCTTACACTGGCTGGAATGGGGCTTACGTGGCTAGAGAATAAATGTCTAGCAAAAGCCTAGGTGCACATCAAATTGCCTTTTGAACCACCACAGACCTTCTGTTTTATCAAATCACTTTCTTGTCTGCTGAGAGCACTGCAAATCAAATGACTAATATGTTTTCACACACAATTCTTACCCTGAATGGCAAAATGACATTACATAGCAGGAACTGTTAATGAAAGAACTTTCTGTGATACAAAGAGAAGCAAGTGCTTGGTGTGTTCTGCTAGGCCCAGCTTGGACTGCATCCACACAACAAAGTCAGTCCAAAGACTTGAGGAATAGTAAGATTTGAAGTGCTGTCACCTTCATGCGTGGAAGCTTGGCTTGGGGAAACATTGGCATTTGGCATCAGGCAGGAGGCTGGTTGGATGAACAATGTCAGATGATTCATGACAAACAGAATATCTATTTCATCAACCACTAATGAGACTTCTGAAGATCCCTGGCCATTGCCATGAGCCAAGATAAACATTTGGTAGCCTTCAAGCTATCAATATTAAGGACACAGTGACTGAGAGCCACTGTGGCTGTGCTCAGGGCTGTGCTACCCAAGGAGAGTGCACAACACCTAAGGAAGAAAAAATGTTCATTGTGAGAGGTGGGTGGGATGGCCCACCCACCATCCTCAGGAAGAGAACTACAGTACTTCAAAAACTGCTTGGAAAAGGAGACTAACCAGCAGGCAGGGCTGCAGGATCTGGGTTCAGTCATTCACAGGATCAAACATCTGTGTTGCTGTGGGTAATATCTGTGTTTAGCCTGCCCTTTCTTCTGTTAGACTCTGCTTTGCTTTGTTTGTTTTTCTGTTCATCTTAGTGCCTGGGGGAGGCAGGAACTGGGACAATTTCTTGTGGTCATTTCAAATGCTTTTTTCATGCTGGGTAAAGGGTGGTGGTGGTATTTCTGGCACAGGAAAGATGGTGTTCAGTAAAAATAAATTGCGATTTGGCCCCTCACCTCTGTCCATCTGACTTGTCCATGCCTGCTTGCCAGCAGGCAGAAATCTGGAACCTCAGAGCTGTCGAGAAATTCCCCCACTTGCACATCCTTGACAGATCTATAGAGCCTCCACGTAAAGCAATTAGAGAAAATTGGAAGAAAAACTCTGACAGTGAGTCAACAACAGTTGGGAGTGGAGGAGGAGGAAATCCAAGTTATAAAAGTATAAGGAGGGGGTGGCATGGGGTTGCCTTCTGGTTTTACAAATAGCAAATGCTGATATGACTTGAAAGCTTTGTTTTGGGTATTAATGTGACTGGGCTTGGATGCTTGACTTACCCTTTGATAAGTGTTTCATAATGGTTTTTCAAGAGCCTGCTCTGTAAACATAACTTGAAACTGCTCAGAGGAGCCTCCTGGTTGACTCTGAAAGCTGTTGATAGTCTTCCATGTCTTTATTGAAGTAAATAGCCTTACATGAGGCCAGGCTTTATGTTTACAAGAGTCCTACACAAAAAAACTTCTTCTCATTATCCCATGGCTAAATTCCCAATTCAACAAAACAGTTACACTCTGAGGTGTTTGGCCAAATCTCAACTTAAATTGGGCTGGAAGGACATGAGTTTAAAGCAGTTAAGAAAGAAATCATGCAGCTTTGGGCTCAGGGGATTGAACTCCTCATTGATTGATTGTTTGACCATTATATGATTTATAAAAACATGGCTGAGTCCATACTTCCCTGTAGAGTTGTGAAGGATTATTCTGCTTGCCTTGCTTACGGTTCCTCCCTTTGAGTGCCCTTGATCTGCTTTCTTGTGTGACAAGGAAATTTACTGACTGGCTTCATGGCAAAAGCCACATGGCAGGGGCCAGTTAAAGAGAAGTTGATTAGAAGGTGCATTTATGGATCCTGTCCAATTTAAGGTATGCTACAATTATTGCCACAGTAGTCTAAGTTTTTTAGTGATGAAGAAGCCATCCCAGAAGGGAGGTACATGCACTGTGTTTTACATACAGTGAAACCAGAGAATGTTCTAATTCTTCCTGTTTGTCATCAAACTGCCAAAGCTTTTGTCTCTGAGACATATAATGAAAGCACATGCCTTAAGTTGCCTTTGTCTGTGTTACCTTGACAGTCTAGCATCATTGATGACAAATGGAAGCAAGATGGCCTTTGCATTAGTAAGAGATTTAATTACATTTTTTCTGATGTCTGAAGATAATACCTTATAGTGCTTTGCCACATGAAGGTTTTTTTCCCCTCCTTCCTCTTTGGTGGCTTTTTTTCTGTGATACTTCTCTTGATAAACTCGTAAATTTGCTGAATGGAAGATCACTGGCTCCTGCTGCTCATTCTCCTGATGTAAAATTGAGTTTTTGCTTTAGTGTGATAAACATCAGGCAGGTCCTCTCTCACCAGATTTCTCCCACTGCAGCTCCATTGATTTAAAACTCAGTAGTTACCTTAATTTAGAGCATGAGAGAAGCTTTTGAAACTACAGAATAAAATCTGGACTTGGTTGACTTCTCCATTCTTTCTGAATAGCTGTTTTCAGTTGCATATAGTTTTCTGCAAGGTCATTTCAGTTCAGGCTTTCTGAAAAACAGCAAAAACTCTTCAAGTCTGGCAGTATACTTGTATAGCAGTCAAAGACAGCATTGTTGTTTCAGTTAAAAAAGCCCAGACCCCACTGGCCTTTACCAATGACTTCTCTGTCCTGTTCTTGGGGTACCCATGGAATGTCACTATAAATCAAAAGGTGACTGCACTTTGTTATTGCTACAGACTCTACCAGACAAAATTTTGGTTGGAAGACTTAATGTAAAGCATTGCTGTTCTTTATCCGTGAGGCAACAACAATTGCTTTGCTGTTAGGTCCTAGTGGTGTTCTGTCAGCTAGAGCTGGTCAGACTGCAAGAGCTGGGAAAATATATGTGTATTCTCATCAGCACTTTATTTTGGTCACTGCAACAGAAGCTTTATCAATGATAGTTGCAGCTGCATTCCAGTGGCAACAATTTGGCACACTGATAAAAAGGTCACTTGGGCCAGCACACCTGAGACAGCTGTGTAGGTATTTGAGGCACAGTTACATCCAGTTTAATAAATTGTGCATGTCCAGGAATTTCCCTGGGTACTGAGGCCAACTGGCATGGAGTGGCCTAATTCTATGACAGTAAATACTGCTGGACTACAAACCAGCATGGCTTGTACAATCTGCCTGCTGGGAACACTCCCAGCAATGCCCTCATCACGGAACCAGGTGCAGGGATGGCTGGTGAGTATCCCAGCACAGTTGGCAGGCAAGCTGGATGCATAAATGTCCTCCCCTCAGGTCAGAAAGATCCTGCCCGTGCCCCACTTACCCCATCACATCTGACCTGCTCTGATTATGGAACATCCGCGCAGGGTGACCGACGCTTCCACTGCAGACGTGGAAACAGGGATCCCGAATGTTTGTGACTACTGAACTGCAGCTATGCCTTGAGATGAAAAAATCTGTGAGAAATGAGAAATTGAGAAATGTTGCACTGTGAATTGTTTCCTCAGCTAAATTAAAATTTTAAAACGAGAGAAGGAAAAGGCATGATGTGATGTAAGTGACATAAATACACACTGAGAACTGATAGTGTTTCCCAAAATATATCATGCTTGAAAGAAAAACAGAGAATAGGGGGCTGCTAGGGACCAGGCTCAGGAATATCTTGCTTTCTTGTGCAGTTGGTGTTGTTCCCTCTTTGTGTGACAAAGCCTCATGTCTGTATGAGTGAGTGAGAGATCCACTCCCCCTGCCATCTGCTCTCCTGCCTGAATAATTAGAAGGAGGAAACAGGCCCAGCTCAGGAAGAGAGGGAAGCAGAGAGCAGGCTAATATGGGGAGGAAAACATCCCATCAAAACTAGCAGCAGGCTGGGAGGAGGGAGGAGATGAGTTTCCAGCCTTAGGCAAGTGCAGCCTGCAGTGAGTGAGGCTGTTCACAAAACAACCTGCAGCACTTGGGGAAGGAGAGCTGGGAGGGAAGGGAGCAGCACTCCAGTTCCAGGCAATGCTGTCCTCACCCACGCGCTTGGGCGAGCACTGCCGAGGATGCTGGGGCTCTTTAGACTCTGCCACTGCAGCTCAGGATTGCTCTGTGTGCTCTGTGAGGCATCCTGCACTGGCCAAGCAGCAGGACTGAAGATGTGGTGCCCTTCAGAGCAAACCTGCTCTCAGTGTGCCCTGTTTTTACCCTCTGAGTATCTCAGTCTTGCATTTAGTTGATTCACTTCCCTTTTCAGTTAACAGTCTCATGTCATCCTTTATTTCTCAGAGCAAGAGATTTGTATTCCACCTGGTCTGGTGGGATATCCAGAAAAAGCACCAAAGCCATTCTGCACAATGTGACTGTCTAATGTTGACTGTTCACACAGAGGGCAATATTAGGAGCATTGCAGGACATCTGAGCTTCCTCTTGTAGCTCTGCTTTAGATTCTGTGGGTTCACATCTAAATGATGAGTCTTTATCACCTGCATCTCTTAATGTAAAACCATATTTCTTTTGAGGAAACCTAGAACCACAGAAATGCAAGAAAGAACACAGATACTCTTCTGGTGCTTCCAGTGAAAAGATTTGCAGACCGTCTTACAGCAAACTAAAGAAGGCAATCATTATTCTAACTGTGGATTCTGCAAAATTCTTCATTGCTAGCTTACACTGCAAGTATATAGTCAGCAATTTCATAGCCCAAACTCGGTATTAAGGCTTCTCCCCAGTAACCTTTAAATGACAATGTGAGGAGTAGCACTGAGTGAGTTCTTCCTGGTCATCAGCCAGGACAGGGCACAGCCACCAATGCTTGTCAGTGCCACTGTATGTGGCACATCATGTGTGAGGGACAGACCGTGCCATGTCCTCTGGTCTCAGAGCTGTGGCAGCAGGCAATGAATGCGAGACTGAAGATGTATGGCCATGGGCAAGATTGTCATTATCTCTTGTCTGAGTGGAGATCTTTGGGTTTGCTTTGGGATGTTTGGATGTGCAGGATGCTGTTCCCTGCTGCTTTGCCCCTAGGAGGTATTCCACTGCAAGAGAAGAACCTCAACTCCACCTGTGCATGCACAGGCAAACAAATGCTTGTGTTCACTTTTCATCCTGTAAAAATGACATTTTCACCACTTCCCTCTGTCATGTGTATTTAAGCACACACATCTCCCGCCCATGCATGTGCACACAGTTTTACAACATATCCTTTGAGAGGGTATGAGAGCCTTGCTTCAGGGGAAAATGTTTCATTGGGCTTGTTTTGCTTGGTTTTTTAATTCTTTAATCACCCCCTTGATGGCAAAATTTCCTCCAAGTCTGCAGCTGCCCTTTTCATGTGTGACATACCTTTCTAGGAACCAGTTGAGCAGTTCTGTGTATCTATCCACTCTTGCCAGCCATGGTTGATCTTGTCTTTATTTTTATTTTATTCCCTTTGTGTAAGGTTAGAGCAGGTTTTTTTACCAAAAGAAAAGACTTCTAGGAGTTGCCTCAATATAATTCCTTTCTTCTGCAATAACAAACTCCAGCTGCATTTCTTATATTTTTGTTTGGTAGTAATGGGGCCCATTTTGGCTATCACTAAACAGAATGTACATATTTTATCTTCTTTCTCACCTTTACCTCACTCTTGTGGTTTCTGCTGATTATTTGAACTTTTATTTCATGCAGTAATTAATGTGCTGTAATAAATTAATTCTTGGCTTTCTTTCTTCCTTCATTAATGCAGGAAATGCTTTGTAGTTCAAAGAGGTTATGTGTCTGCCAGATTTCACACAACTCATTAAAAAGGAGCTTTAAATACTGCAAACAAATCAACTCTCAACTCACACAACATGGAAGGCATATGGAAAAGCATGGTGGTTCTACTTTCATATGAATCTCTCCCTTTTGCAGAGGTAAGATCATATTTTTCCTAACTGACATTCTCAGGATTTAACTTTTTCTTAATTTTTTTACTTGTGATGTACGTATTGGAATCAGAGATCTGCAGTACATAATCTCTGTTTAGTGACCACAGTGATCTTGTATTGCAATGGTTTGAAAGCCTGGAAGACTTAAAGATATTTCAGAAGTCCTTAAAATGTAGAGGCTTCATCCACCCACAGTGGTTCCTGTTGATCTTTTTATCTTTTACTACAGTAAAGGATCCTTGGGTGTTTTCCTTCTCTCTTTAATAAGAACAGACAGAAGACTTCTCTGAGGTTCTGTGGCTGTTGAATTTCACACATTGCTTTATTTGGGTAAACAGACCCCGTGGAGAAGAAGTCTCAGCACTAATAAATTGGTGCAGCTCTTTTCTGAAATATAAATCTCTCTGTTTTACTGGTACTGCTTAGCCTGTGGTTGCACTGAGAGGATATTGCAAGGTGTTTCTGATCTTCTGCTCCAATGCTGACTTACAGAATGGGCAGCAATTCCCCAGCAATGTACACAAAGAAAGCTCAGGTGCTACAGCTACAACATTTGGGGTTCTCAGTGTTGTCTTTCCTTCTCTGTGGGGCTTCTTAGAATCTACTGACTGGAGAAAAGAGGCTTGTGTGGAAAACAGCATTTGACTGAAATGTCTAAAGGCATCTGGGAAAGAGTCCTGGGTCTGGAAGGTATAGAAATCTTGAGTCTGTCCAGATACATTCAATCTAAATGCATAAATAACTGGAGAGAGAAGTATATCTAAGATATAAATTTAAAAACCATGAAAATGAGAAGACATTCATCTTTTTCTCATTGTGTCATAAAGGCAGGAAGTCATTTAAGCAGCAGCAGCAGAAGTAGATACAATTAAGAAATAGGGAAGACCCCATGGTAGAGACCTGTGCCAAGTCTGACTGACCTGTAGACATGAGTCTTCTCCTGTTCAGGAGCCAGGATTACTGTGTGATTCTGCTTAAGAATATGTGCAGGACAGCACCCATGAAAACCAGTGAAAATGGATGAGTTATCATTACCCCTTGCTCACAGGCTTTATAGACACCACATATAACTAATTTTTTCTACTGAGGCTGCAGACAATAATAATTTACACCACAGTCCCTAAAGCCAGAGCTGCTGCCTTATGAGAACATGGAAGTGCACTTGCACGGCCCAGAGCACTGTGCTGCAAACACAGAGCTGGGGCTGCAGCAGCACCAGAACAGCAGCACCAGAATCTGAATTGCACCAGTGTGCTCTTCTGTCCAAGGGGCCTGCCCTGCTCCTCATACAATAACTCAATTGGAATGAGATACAAACCTGAAGGCCTCCTCACAAGGTGCTGGGTGCTTAAAAGACATGGCCTAAGAAATGTGAAGGAAAACTGACTTAGCCAATCCCAGAAAAATTATCTTTAATGAAGAGCATGTTATTTCCCAGATAACTGTGAAGTCACACTATTTATAATACCCTACAGGAGACACCAGAGGTACTGAGAGGGAATAGTGGTCAATATCTGTGCTGTTCAGCTGTGTTGTTTGGTCCTAGCCATTCTGTCTGCTGCTGTAGCATACACCCACCTCTCTCAAATTCCTTTCATCCTGCTACCAGTGTCTCCTTCTCCTTTAACATGCTCAGAGAAAGACATTTAACCACCAGCATTACAAAATGTGTTCATATTTTCACTCTCATTATCAGTCAGCAAGTAATTCTAAATTGTTACTTTTCTGTTAACGATTTCTGTGCTTAATTTTGAAACCTTTAGAGTATTTGATTCCCAGACCCCTCTTTTAAATGCAGTTGTTTCTTGCCCACTGCAGACCACTATTGGAAATGCTCCCTTAAGATATCTGTACCTTTGGAAGAATTTATTCCCTCACCTTTCTTCCTCACTGAACAAGTCTTTAACCACTTCAAACAAGAGGAGTCTGCATGGCTCCACCAGATTCCTTCCACTTCACCTCCCTGCCACTCTACTTGTTCACCATCCCCTCCCTTCACAGTTCCCTCCCCTGCCCCCTCGTACTCCCCCTCCTCATTCCTCTTGCCTCAGCCTGCCCACTGTCCCCATGGGGTTTGGGACAATGTGAAATCTGCCCCATTCCAGAGCCCAGCTGGGCCAGCGGGGCTGAGGCTGCTGCACAGCCCTGCACAGTTGGGAACACTGCAGAAAAATGCGTCCAGGCAATCCTGCTTATCCCATTCTGTTCACAAAATCCTTTGAAACCCTTTTTTCTTATTCAAGACATTTCTCTCTAGAGCCAGCAAAAGGATAGACCATTTCAAAAAACAGCAAGGTTTGCTTGCCAGTAGTCATAATCCCATCCCTACCCTTCTCTGAGTAATAGCAGAGACCTTGAGATTAAAAAGGTGAAATTAATACCTCATTAGAATAGCTGGTTTGTTTCCTACCAAATTTGAAAGATTTTTAAAAGGACAAAAAGGACAACTCAGCAAAAATAAAATGATTCCTAAATCCTAATTTCCTTTCCTTAGTCACTCTGAACTTAATTTTCCACTCCAAAAACGGCAAATGCACTTTTGAGATTTTTGTCATAGAGTACTGCTTTGTATTTCAAACCTCAGCAGAAAAGACAGCAAGCCAAAATTTGACCTTGGATATGACAGGAAAAAGCAAAAAAACAATCAGGAAAAAATTAACTGTCTGCATTGGACTGCTAGAGGACTGGAGGAAAAACCTGCTTCTAGGCTGGATGCAGTTGTTTAAGAAAATATCAAAGAACAACAGGACTCAGAATTGGAGCTTTGCAGTTGTGAAATTATTTCATTGCTAGTAAAACCCAGCCTTGGTTGAGGTGTAGGTGGGGGAGGAAGAGCACTTCTCCTTTCCACTGAGAGCAAAATGTGAGTCTGTTCAGGGGCTGGCCATCTAGATCACTACTAATTAATGCTTGTGTGCTGTACACAAATAGCAGGTGGGCTCAAAAGGGCTGGGAGGGAAGAGTTCTGGGGGAAACTGTAGAAATTCCTGAGATTTTTGGGATATGTGGCTGTGTGAACTGAGACTGTGGAGTCTGTAGGGAGTGCTGGTAGGTTCAATGGCCTCAGGGTACAGTGTTTATCAGTTTAGGCACCACAATAGAAAATAGAAATGGAAAACTTTGCTTAGAAAAAATGGCTTTTCTGGCATGATATATGGAGTTTAGGTATAAACCAGATTTTAGGGTGGCTTAATAAGTCTCAAAATATGCCTGAAATACTGAAAAGCCTCGAGAATTCAGTAAATAAAAATGAAAAGTGATATTGAAAATGGTGAAATGGAAAATTTCTTCTCTTCTCTTTCTTGCTGGATTCAGTCATAGAGGATAAAACTTTGCCAATTAAGCTAGTTTTGAAAGTTAAGTCATAGATGTGTGTATCTAATCTTCCACGTATTTTTTTAATCTGACTTTATACCTCTGGTTAGTTCATGCCATCGTTTTTTAAACTAAATTACACTTTGAAATACTGATGGTTCCAACCATCAGATCCCAAGGGGCAGTTATTTATACACTTGAGATTTATCCCTCAATTTTAAGGAAACCAGATGAACTTTGGAGAATGAGACAGCCTCTCTCCCCCCAAGTTGGCCAAGGAACTTCATGGATGCCAGTACAGGGCTTTCCATTTCACTTTCTAGTGGCTGATCTCAGTCCTCTTCTATAAGTCTCTGAGCTTTTATGAGCAAGCACATTTCTGGCCAAAAAATGTGTTTCTCTTGCATTAACCCCATGGGCACACTGTTAAGTGCTGCAAACACATGGCTCTGGCCAGCTACAGCAGTGATCCTCAGCTGAATGGGATGTCTGCTATTGGGAAATGTCCTGCTGCACAGGCTGGCAGCTTCTGTGCCTGAGCTCCTTAAACTGTTGGTCTGTGGAATTGACGGGAAGTAGCTGAGCCACAGAAAAATCTCAGAAGCAGCTTTGAGTCTGTGAAGTCATTTGTTTTGGAAGTCATGGATATACATCACTTGTCCCACAGCCAGTGTTCATGCAAAGCAAGGTCTCACAGTGAGGTGTTGCCTCCAAAGCCAAGGCCGCTTAGCCCTGGAGCATTTTCTAGGAGAGAAAACCCAAACCCATGCAGTGTCCCACAGGATGGTTTCCTCTAGCGCGCTCTCTGGTCCTTTTGTAGTTGCCTGGCAACCAGGGAAGGGAGGAGGAGGAGAAGGATGTGAGAGCATGGAGGCATCTGAAGAAGCAGATTATTTGTAGAAAACCAGTCAGCAAACATTATTAGTAAAACATCATTATCTGCAGCAAATCAGCTCTTGGTTCTGTTGAGCTACTTAGGTCACTCCTACTGGCCCTCCTCAGATGGCTGGCTGCCAGAGGTGAGGACCATGATTCTGCTGTAATTTTACAAGAGTTTCTGCCTAGTGTGAATCCTTTGGCAGTGCCAGAACTCTTCTTCTGCAGTGGGAACTTTTCTTACCTTTTCTGAGGTAAGAAATGAGCTTTGATCATTGCCCAGAGCTCCCCTGTGTTGTGTTAGGTATGCTGTGGGACTGAGTGGGGCCCCTTAGCTAAAAGGAAGCCGAAGATGAGTTCAGCTCAGCTGTCCCTTCTGAACATGATATTTAATCTCAGATCTTGTATGTTATACTTTCCATAATTGTCAAAAGGGCTAGAAACTCTAAAAGGTGAAGTAGGTTTTTCTAATCCAAGAAAGTAAAGAAACAGAAAGGTATAATTTTTCTTCTCCAATTAAATATCCAAACAACAAATCCAGTGCAGGATTTGTTGTTTGGATGAAAACATGCTTAGATGAAGCAGGAATGTGGGAGAAAGAAGTCAAACCTGTGCTCTGTGAGCTACAAGCCAGAGTGTCACATTCTCATGAGTGTCTTGGCCATTGGTCATCCATTCAGTATTTGGCCCAATGTTGCAGGGTGTCCAGAGTGTAGAATAATTTCTGTAGGAGGTGTAATGGTAGTCTCTGCTCTGAATAGCTGACAAAATCTTGGTGCAGTTACTTTCTGTGCTGGGGAGAACCCAGAGGTGAGTCTCCTGTTGGCTTTGTTCAGGTTTGGGCCCTTTGTTTCCTTCATCCTAAATGGATGCTATAACCTTTGGTGTGTTGCCTATGCTGACACGGAGTTAGGGCAGGTCTCTCTCTTTTCTGATCTTTGGGAGGGGAAAATCCATACCATCAGTGAACAGGAACACTATTTTTGTCTTGGAAAACAGCCTAGAAACGACGCTTTGCAAAGCATGGCACAGGACTTGGTGAAAATGCGATGTATTTTTAAACATGATTAAAGCTATTAAATAGATTTGTACTCACAGAGCCTCATGGAAAAAATTATATTTGTGCTTTCTTGTGTAAGAATAGCAGAGTGGGATAAAACATGGCTTTTAAAGGCCTCATTGCTATTGTCTTTGAGATAGCAAGAAGTCACTGCAATGAATAAGCTAATTACAGAAACATTTTAGTGAATCATGGAATCATAGGATCATTTGGGTTTGAAAAGGCCTCTGGGATCAATTCCAACCATTAGCCTAACACTGCCAAGTCTACCATTGAACTGTGTCCCTAAGAACCACATGTACATGTATTTTAAATACCTCCAGGGGTGGTGACTCAATCACTTCCTTGGGCAGTGTGTTCCAATGCTTGACAACCCTTTCAGTGAGGATTTAATTTTCCTAATATCCAATCTAAAGCTCCTCTAGTGCATGCAGCTTGAGCTAGTTTCCTTTTGTCCTATTGAGACACTTGTGAGAAGTGACCAGCCCCCTTTCAGGTGCTTGTGGAGAGTGATGAGGTCTCCCTTGAGCCTCCTTTCCTCCAGCAAAGCAGTCCCAGCTCCCTCAGCTGCTCCTCACCTTTACTCACTGAAGTAAAGAATACCAGTAGAAAATTTGTTCACTTTTCTTTCCCTAGATGAAGAGATGATACCTAGAAGTTCTTGAAAAGTTTGTTTGAATAAGTCACTATTGCTGAAGAATGAAAAACCATTTTAATTAAGAACATGTTTAGATAATAAAACATGTTTTCAGTGGGATGGTAATATGCTTTTTATAGAGACCACCATACAGATATGCAGTAGCATTGAAGCCTCAGAATAATGCCTCAATCTGACTAGATAAAAGAAATTCAACTTGTCCCACTTCAGAAAATAACATCCCAGATACTTCTAAGGAGCCGTTCCTCTTCTGCTATGCATTGCTCTTTTCTTCCTATCTCCCTGTTCTCTGTTCCTCATGTTCCTCAGGCTTGTGGGTCCAAAACAACCCTGCCTGGCTTGTGTGCAGCCCAGCCTACTCCAGCTGCTACAATGAGATTGCCTAATAAATGTTTTGTGCAAGGCTTTGGCAAAATGGCAGGGAGGGAGCAGGAAAAGGAACAGCCAGTCTCATTTTCAAGTAGATAATGAATTAAAGCCTTGTTTTCTGGTCAGTTATAATCGATTAGGTGTTGGACACTCTCAGCAATGTGTGCATGTGGATACCCTGGCACTGGGAAGAAGACGCCAAGGTGTTGAAATAATGCCACAACATTTCAAGTAAGGCAGACTTCCAATGAATTTTGGGGCTCAAAAGATGAACTGAACATCAGGTATGGGAACAATTGTATTATAATGAAAATGCATCGTTTTTATAAACAGAGGGGTTTTTTTTCAAAATTTCTTGAACTTGTGTATCTCTGTAGTATGTGTGCTTTTGCTTGGCAAGGATCCTGTTTGGACTGTAATGCTCACTACAATACAATCATTTATCTATCCTTAAATTTCTCAATTGCTTCTGATTTTCATGCTAAACACAGTTCTTCATCAGGAGATGAAAAGAGAGGACAAGAAACTTTTGCAATTTAACTTCATTTGTCCAAGTGCTTAAATTTCCCTAATTTTGGATCTGCTCCCACTTACTGCTGCTACCCTTCAAAAGGGGCTTATGCCCAGTAAGGCATCATTTCAAAGGAGAATACCAAAACTTCCACTAGCAATAAATTATCTGATCAAAAATAATTATGGGGAAGGAGAGAGCTTCTATGAAAACTACAAAGCTGTCTGGAATTTTTCCAAAATAATGTACTTTGTTTTCAGCCAAGAATACCTCAGCTATTGCAATTGAGAACCAGAAGACTTCACTGAAAATTTTCTATTAAAACAGTGATTTTCTTAGAAGGCGCGCAAAGAAAAAATATTCAGCTAAAAGAGAAGAAAAATTAGAAAGAGAGCCAGCTTTGATAGAAAATATTCAACAATCCTACCAGGGATTTAATTCCTTCAGAAGAACTGTAGTGTAGTAGCCTGTCTTCCATTTGCTTAGTTTGTCAGATTCTCCTGACACCATTGATCCTGCAGGTTTCTTCTCTTATTTGCTTTAATTCATTCCTTGGGGTTAGCAAAAGACTTTGCTCAGCTTGTTTCAACTTCCAGAGGGTTTCCACCAGAGGTGGTGAGGACTCTTCTTCCTTCTCTCCCTCTCCCCTGTGGAAGTTGTCTCTCCTCTTAACTGCAGCACAGATTCAGGGTCTGTCTGTCTGTCTGTCTGTCTGTCTCTCCACTGCCTGCCTGCAGTGACGCCCCTGCCCCTTCCTGCACCCTGCTGCATATGTGCTCCTGTGGCAGAGCTGCCCCCTCTGTGACTGCTCTGTGGACCACACAGCTGAGCACCTCACAGCAGAGTGAAACTCACATTAGTGCTGGGAGGGCTGGTTTGTTCCCTCTTTAGCCAAGCTTTGCTCCCAGTTATTAAAGCCTTTGTCAGGGAGGCTTTGATGCTAGGAATTAACTTGAAAGGAATTTGATAACCAAGGGCCATATTCATGATGCAGAGATCTCCACTGAAGGGCTCTTCCCCCCTCCCCAGCATCTCCTGAATTTTGAGTAGATTCCCTAGTTGTCATGGCAACAGCCTAATTTGCTCTCTTTTTGTGGTTTAAGTAAGCATCATGTAAAAGCTCCTCAACAAATGATGCTAAAACATCCTGAGCTTTGGTAGTGACACTGGGCAACTTGCCACATGGCTTAGTTTAATTGCTCTGAAGCTACCACCAAGTACATAATTCAGGCTTTCCTTTAACACAGGAATAAAGTTTGGATGGCTGCAAGGGAACAAGGAGGAGGAAAAGAGCAACTGCCATTCTTCAGAAGTGAAGCAACTTCACGATCAAGAGGGCACTTTTGTCCCTTTTTGTGGCAAAGAAGCCCATAACAGAGAAAGACAAAAGCTTAGTTGAGACTGTTACCTTTTCACTCTTTGGATCACTTTGAACTTGGTGAGAAGGGCAAAAGCATCCACTGATCCTGTACTCCATTCTCCCAGGGAAGGCAGCATGGCTCGATCCTGCTTTGGGACTGAGATGGAGGTAGATAGCCCAGCCATTTAGGAGCTGGCAACCCCCATGCATTGTCCCAGCTTCCTGCTAGTCTTTCGATGTGAAGGCAGTGCCTAAGGAAAGGCAGTGTCTTTAGGAAAACTCCTGGTCTGTCACCAGTGAACTGCCTTTGTATCTCTGCTGGTACTTGGGCTTGACTTCACCCTGGTGTCCCTGCTGCCTCTGGAGGCAGAGCTGAGGCTACCCAGCCTGGGAGAGGAGCCAAACCAAGAGCTGGTGTAGGAGTTGCTTGAGTTGCTTTGGGCTTTAGTGCAAATTTGAACCTCTCATCATTGTGGTAGTAGATATATAGACTCTACAGAGTAAATATTAGCACATGGAAAGCAGAGTGTAAAGGGTGTTCTTGGACTCTAAGGGAAGAAGAACAGCAGCTTCATCCTGCCTGTTAATTTTTCAATAATGGTGGAATGACACATCTCTTTGTTAATACTGTGCACATCAGCATGTATTAGCAGTAGCTTTCAATATTGCTGTGAATGGTCATTAAAAACCCCTGTTGTCTGCCTGGTCTGTTCTGAGAATACCAAAGGGTTGCCCTGCTGAGCTCCTCCACTTCCACTATTCCTCCCATAAAATAAAACTCTTTAGGCAATCAAAGTGGTCTGAGGCATGATTTAGATAGTGGTGACCCTGTTGAGGGAATCTGCAATGGTCTGTAACTCTTCAAACAAAGCATCACCTGAGGAAAAACAGCAGTATTCATTTTGGGACCAACTACTTCTTAGGAAATGCAAATATAGATAGTTGTCTCTAGAAATTTCTGGTCAGAAAAAAAAAAAGTGCCAAAACAGAACACTTTAGTCATTTGGTTTGGGGGAAAAATGCCATTTTAGAGTGGTTTTTTTTATGTGGGGATCCAAACTCCCACAGCAGGCATGTGAAATCACAGTCCCTGGGCAGTGCATCTGTAAACCTTTTTCTCTCAGGAACCATGTACTTGCATCCTCTGGGTGTCTGAACCGATGGGATGACAGCAGAGTTGCTTTACAGAGGATACAGTGATTCAATGCAGACTCTCCCTTTTCCCTGTGATCTGCTTGTCTTGTCACTCCCTTCTCCAGAACAGTTTCATTCTTTTCTCACGTATTGCATTTAGCTAAGAGGCAAAGTGTTTGATGCTCTGCGGTATCGCTTTGCCTAGACAGAAATCTCTGCAACCACTGAGATGGTAGTGACCATTCACAAGGGAAATACTCTATTATGGGCTGAGGAAGGAGGTACAACAATAAAATGGAAATGCCATGGCTTAGGGGGAGGAGGACAAGAGGGATGGTATGGGGAATACAAGTGGGTAATCTAAGGTCTCCTTTTCAGGAGTGACAGAGAGATTCTGGTTTTTTTTACCCACCTCTCTGATAAAAGCCTGACAGTGGGGGTGAAGTCTGTGACACCAGAGCCTGCACACCCTTGTTGTTTTACTAAATTATTCATTCCTGTTCCTGTGATAATATAGTTATAAGGAGGAGCCTAATTGAATTTACTGTCTGGCATTGGCCAATAGGGTGATAAGGATCCAGCAGAATGGGATGACGGTGAATCCTGCTGGTGTGCTGTGAATGTGAAGCAGGACGGACTGGCAGTTTGTGTGCAGGAGGGAAAAGCAATCGGTCCAGGGCCCCTGGATTAGCAGAATAAGGAAAGGAAAGGTAAGGGAGCGCGTGGGAAAGGGATTTGCCTGAATCATATACTGACCCTGTGCTGAAAGGCTGATTTTGTTCATAGGAAAGCACTCTGCAGGCAATGTTTTCCTGCAGGGTTTGGAGGGAGCAGGAATGCATGTGGTGGCACTTGCTCAGTGCATGTAGCCTGTGCCTTTGTCTTTATACGTGCTGCAGGGCTCTATAAGGCTGCATGCTCACCGAGCGTGTCTGTGCAGAGATTCCTGTGGTTTGTGTGGATCCAGCAGCAGTGCATGGAGCCTGTGCAGTATAAATGTAATGAGGGGAGTCCAAAGGGAGGAATTACCTCATGGGCAGAGTGGGGAAAACAGTAGTGCTTTCTGGTTGGATTGAAAATGAAAATGCCGAGGCTCTTAGTGAGCTGCTGGCAAACAAAACAGAGCAAGTGTATGTGCATCTGTCTGTGTATGTACTGGATCTGCAGTGAGATGTTAAAATGAGAAAGAGGAGATCAGACTGGAGCATTAGGTGTCGCAGGTAGAGATAAATTGCAGGCAATCTGTGTAATCAGATTCTCTAACATGGAGAATGCAAGTGAGTACGGAAGTGGATTAATCCTCTCTGCTGAGCTGGCTACACCTGGAAAGCAAGGGGGAGATGGGCTGAGAATCGGGACAGGGAACGTGCCTGGTTAGGGAAACTGATGCTCAAACCATCCTGCCTGCTGTGCCTGCAGCTAAAGTGGTAGCTTATTGAGTTACTTCCACATATTTGTTATTTCCCTTTTAATGATGCAAATGTGAACATCTCTGAGGATCGGGGTAGAGCCCATAAATTGACATCATCTGGAAGAACAGGACTACATCAAGCAAATTAGCCTCTGCCCTTCCTTTTGTTTCACTGCCTTTGCTCTGATAACTAGTGACTGCTGAACAGACGGGGCAGGTGGGGGAAGATGGATTACAAACGTGGCAAGTGGCATTAAGCCATGCAGACAGCGAGTGTCCTTCGCAGTGATGTTATAATCACACTTCTTCTGCTTACATCTTTGCAAGAGTGTGAGACAAGGCTGTCCTGAATTTGGGGTAAGCTTATTCCGGTCGCCACCTGGAGCAGGGGTCACAGCTCATTGTAAGGTACTAACATTTTTAGCTGCTTCTCATAGGGGTTCACCATCTCATTCTTTTCAAGCGGGAATCCAGAGGAAAGTGTTGCTGAGACTAAGACGTTGCTCACCTGTGGATATCTCATCTCTGTTGGAAACTCATTCTTATGATGAGTGGGGAGGGAGATATGCTTTTACTGCTTGCACAGAAAGCAGCAGCCAGAGGCTGCCTCCAAAATAGAAGGCAGAAAACCCCATAGGGAGAAGCTACAAAATGGCTTATCTTGGATTAGCCAAACCCTTTTGCCCAAATAGGTTCTCCTTCCTTCCTGACACCAAATTTCTTACATCAGGGGTCAGCTTTCCTCTACCCAAGCTTCTTTCTTTTCTGTAGTTTTCTCACATGGCCTGAAGGTTTAGAAAATGACTGATATCCCCATCAGAGAGCACCTCCCTACTCATGTCTGCACTCTGCCCATGGCATCTCCTGGAGTCGCTGGGTTGTGCTCCTCTGAGTGGTGGGCTGAGTGTGACCCCCTGTCTCACAGCGTGTGCATGCACCCCAAGCAGGGCCAAGGACACTCACTTGGTAAAAGTATGGAAAGGTTCCGCCTTGCAGAGGGTATTTGTATTGGGAGATGAAAAAAAGGAATCATTGCAGATTCCTGCAATGTTAGGATAGAGGCAGGCTCTCCTCATCTCACCTGAATAGCTGACTAAAAAAATGGATCTAACACATGGCATATGGTCATAGTTGTGTTTGACTCCAGCTTTCAAAGCACTCACAGTAACAGAGTCATTGAAGACATGAAAAAAACAACCCTGGCCATTTGAGAATAAACTCCCCAGTATAACAAAATGCTTTCAATTTGCCCCAAAACAGAGGAATAGTCGAATAACTTGCTTACTCACACACTACAAAAGGCTGCACAGCTCCCAGGTGCAGAGCAGGAGGTTTACCCTACCAAAAGGTGGGCAGATACTCATTGCTCCTGGAGAGTCCCTCTCTCTGCACATCAGAGGAAGTCCTCTGCTCTTGCTGGTTTTGGGAAGCGCACCTTCCCTGGGAGATTTGGCAGGAGGAGCATCCCCTGAGGCTGCAGCAGCAGCAGCAGCAGCCCGGTGGTGCTGGCAGAGTCGCTGCCGGCTGGGTGCCTGCATTGTTTGCTGCTGCCCTCCGAGTCCACGGGGAGCTCGGGACGGGCAAAACGCCAGCAAATCCCCAGGGAAGCTGACGTCATGGCCAATTCACCGGTGCCAGACACTGTGCTGGAAACCTGAGGTCTCTTTGCTGCCATTAATTGCTCAGATGATTAATTCATGCAATGATATCACTTTCTGGGGTGGAGGTTAGGAGGTTGTGTGCCCCAGTAAAGAGAGGCAGGATGGGATGCAAACTCGTGCTCCTGGCTGGTGTTAGCACTAATCAGAACAAACCAGCCACTGCGTGCTCCACATCATCCCTCCTCCCCCAGAAAGGGTACAGCTTTCTTCTTAGGCTTTTTAGGGGGAATGAGGGGGTGGTGCCATGGGATGTGCGAGCAAGTGTTCTTATGGGATTTGCAATATTGCAAATTCTACACCAGAGGACTGAACCATAATGCCCCTTAACTTTCGCAGCTACTCTGCAACAGGGATTTTGCTTTGTTTTCATGTTCACTACTTTATTAATGCCATTTACATTGCACTTTCTAACAAGAAAAAACAATATTATTCTCATTACAAAGACAAAAGATAAAAAGAAGTGAGTTTGTTTCTTATTGCACAGTGGCTGGTGTGTTGCATTATGGTGCTCTCATCTCAGAGGGTCCTGCTCAATCTATAGGGGTGTAGGATCAATTTTTAGTTGGTATGGAAATTCTCCAGAATGTCAAATTTTGCAGTAAATACTCTAGGATATTTAATTCTTTTGCAATGTTTTTAGGTTAAAAATCCCTTTCCTGTCTCTTTACTAGCTAAGCAAATAAGTCTAGAATTCCTAGATGGGCACTACAAAGAGCTGTCCTGGCCTAGACACAATTAATAGCTGATAAAGTTGCAGCAACTTGATCTGTCAATCTTGTTGGTAGGTGAAACATCTAACTTGAAATGTCAGACAAACCACCCAGGACATTTTCAGAGCTGTTGTAAGAGAATTTTGTGTCGCTCTGCCACATGGACCCCTCCCTCTCACTCACTCCAGTGCTGTTCTTCTCACTTCAGGCCTCTATAGTTTTGGCTGATTTGCATCCTCAGAGGCGTACAAAGCCCTGGATCATAAGTTTTCAAACAGGTTTGGTAAGACCAAATGGAAATCTTTCCATTTCTAGATTGGCCTTTTATTTATGGCCAATTTATCCCCAACATTTTATGGGATAAAATGTTTTCCTTTCTGTTTAAGCAGTGGGGAAGCCATGCTCTCTCTCCATTTGGATAATTCTTCGCTTTTCCCATCCTTTGTGATTTGTTGTGGTATCCTCCTACCTCATCTAGAGATTTGAAAATGTCAAGGAGCTTTTTTAAATGCCGACAAGTAACAGAGATTTGATTAGCAACTGTAGCAGATCACTTACCAGTCCAGTACTGTAGACTCATATATATTTATAATACAGTTATCAAGGAAAATGAAGTGATTAAGCAGAACTAACGATGTCTGTATTAATGGCTATCAGGTTCCAGACGTTCATCTCTTGTTTGTTTAATGAGGAATAGTTCTACTATGTCTGGGCAGATCAAATGCTAAAGCAAGGGTGCAGTTTGGCTCTGCTGCCCTTAGCAGATTGCACTGGCCACAGGAAAGGTGGTCCAGGGCACATGCCTGTAATTTTAAAAAGTGAGAAAAACTAGTAAAAGTGAGAAAAACTAATGACACAGCCTTGGAAAAGTAGGAGGAAGAGTCTGTGGTGGGGCCTTTGGGGGGAATAATGTTTTGTCCTGGTGGCAGCCCTCCACTGCAAAGGGCTGAATTGCCATCAGAGTGACAGGAAGAGGAAGAAAATGTTGTCTGCTTCCCAGGATGGCCTGTGGGGGACTGCCATGGGGGAGAGGGGAAAAAGTGAATTGGATGGCATAGGAAAGACTCTTTTTCTAGGTTTCCTGAAACTGGGAGTATCCCCTTCCTATCACTTTGAGAGAGTAACTACAGTAATTTTTAAAAGTACATTAAATTTTGGTCTGAACTGTCAGACTGGGATATGAAAAGACAGAGAACTGCTGTGTTGTATCATACTGCAGCCTGAAGAAGACAAGCAGCATTATATTCCTGTGTATCTGAAAAATAAATCAGAGTCCGTGTTAAAAGGAGGAAGGTAGGACAAAGGTAGGACTGAGGAGCCATGTGAAAAGCTGGACAAAGTAACAGAGAGGGGTGTGTGTTTTTTTGTAAGAAGGAAATTTTGGTTTCTGCCAAGCTTTATGGGTTTTGGCTGATTTTCCCACTCTCATCATGATCCAGATCAAGCACTCCTTCAGCTGGGGAAAAAAATAAAAGCATTTGCTTCCTTGTTTCTTCTCATACACAGGAGCAAACATACACCTACCAACGCCTTTTGAAAGATGGCAAACACTGTCTTCAGCCAGGTCTTCATGGTTTGAAATGGTTTTTGGCTGAGCTCCCTTGAGTTTAAAAAGTGTGCTACCTTGAGCCCTATGTTTTAATTTACAATTTAATGTTACATTTAGTTGACAAGAAGGAAATAGTATGCTGATTCTAGCCCTTTAAAACCACAAAACCATTTAAGAAAAGATACTAATTGACCAGTTGTTCATAAAAGCCACAGCTAAAGCCACTCAGATTACTTGGAGTCAAATAAAGAGTTTACTGATTCCCATCCAAGTGAGTGGAGAAAGTCCCACTTCTCTGCAACTCAGAACTTCCAAGCCTGCTGGAAAAAACCAGCCAGAAATGCTTACATCATATCTTTTATGTAGCCAATGCAAAATATTTTTAATCTAGAAGGACTGGTAGGCTTTCACCAGCACTAAATTAAGTTTATAAGTTTATAAACACAAGGATATTTACATAGAGCTATTAGAAAAGCAAAACCAATAGCAGCAGAACAGTCAGCTCCAAGATGATTCAGACCCTTAAAATCTGTCATTTAAAATATAGTAACACTCCTTTTTTAGATGAAGTGCATTATTTTTAATATAGGGTATTCTGGCCCTATGTGCTTTTTGTAAAACATAATGAGCATATCTGTCATGCCATCATCTTTCTCCCCCACTTCTAACTGTACTTTGCTGGGTGTAGAGTAGGGCTGAAGAGCCCTGTAGTGCATTGCAGCCCAGGAACATATCAAAGACATTCTTGGCTGCAGAAATACTTAGCAGAGCAAGCTGATAAACTCCAGAGGATGATGCTAGAAAATACAAATCCTTCTTGGAGAAGGAAAATCAGGAGTTTTCTCGCTGAACTTACCAGCACAGCGCAGTTTTTATAGCCGCTGCTGTAGAGCAGTGAACAATAAAATGGAAATTTGGGTTAAAGAATGACCCCATGGTGCCAGAGGTGGTGGCACCATGTGTTTCTGTCCCTGAGTCACCACACACACTTCTGATGCACTGTGCCCCTCACTGGCAGCTGCCAGGGGCTGTGGACACAGCGCATGGGCAGGGAACACACTTGGTGCATGGCTTTTTTCTGAAGTGACCTTGGCAAAACCAAATTATGTGACAAGCTAGAAAGCATTTATTCTTTTTTTAGCCGCAAAGGTTTTTGATTCACGGCTTAAAAATGAGTCTCAGTGCCTGTATTTCCCTGCATGCTCACTAAAGCACTGCACTTTGGCAGGAGAGGTTGGATGAAGCACTGTGCTCCCTCCAGCAGCTCAAGGCTGCTGTATTTAGCTTGATGCTTCTATCTAAAATGGGCCTGTGTGTATTTAGTTAATCTTTTGGGCAGACTTTCTTACTTCAGCTTCTTGTGAAGTTTCTTTTAGCAGGAGAGAGAGGAGTAGGCGAGGTAGGGGGTTGCTGCTTTATAATAAAACTGAAAGAGGCTGACAGGAATCCACATGAAGGTTACCTTGGTTCACTCTGGGCAACCTTAATAATTCAGCAGAGCCTTTCTAGTCCAGGCTTCCCACGCTGTTCCCCACAGGGCCAGTTTCACATATGAGAGTTTCTTGAGGCCATTCAAGGCACCAGCTACTGAGAAGCACAAGGCATAGGGGAGGATGGTGCCTGTCAAGAGCTGGAGCTGCCAATTCCTATTAATGTGCAGGCAGGCTTTTCCAGGGAAGATTCTTTGATGTCTCTGACTCTTGATCACAGTTCACAGGCCTCTGGCTTTACATCATGCTTCTTTCTTGAAGGAAAGTGCCACCTCTTTCTTCTGCTGTGCCCCACGGTCAGACTGTCACCTCCCGAGGCCTGACCCTCAGAGCAGGACAGTGCCTTTGGTCATCCAGGGCAAACCCAGACCTTGCAAAGTCACAGCTGACATCTCCTGCAAAAATCATGCCAGCTGTGCAAGACCATCTGCCTTCTACCATCATCAGGATGAGAGAGGGGTCACTTCTAACTTCCAAATTCTTTTCATTTCAGAGAGAACCCCTTAGAAGTTGATGAGAATTTTGCTTGAGCTAGAAGGGAAAGAATTTACTTTCTGCTTTCTGAGATAGTTTCCAGTTAAATAAGTAGCATTGCTACAGTTTTTCTCTATGCTCTGTTCTGCTAATAGAAGCAATAGCTGATTACCTCACACAATGCTGTAAGATCAGTATATTTTCTACGAACAGAGTAGGTGGTGAAGAATGAATAGACTCTTCAGTTGTCTGAATTCCTAAGTGTATGTTTTCATGCTTAGTGATAGGGCAACAAAGGCAATGGGCAGGTGAGAAAAACTCTGATTTTTAAGGAGATTTAAGGATTTTTAAGGAGATTTTTAAGGATTTTTAAGGAGAGCGTGGCATCTGCCTGTTTTGTAGTATGGTCAGGGGTAGCAGCTGATGGGGAAGGTGAAATAAGAATAGAATCATAGAATATCTTGGTTGAAAGAGACCTTAAAGATCACCTTGTTCCAGCCCTCTACCACCACGGACAGGGACACCTTACACTAGGTCAGGTTGCTCAGGGGCCTATTCAATAATCATCTGCAATAAATAACAAACCAGCTGCCATCTCCTGCATCACTTGGCAATATTTTTTATTCAATTTTCAGGGCAACACAAACCAAAAAATCAGCTCAGTTGAAACTGCTGCGAGGCACTGCCTAGCCCTGTGCTGTCAGCAGCTGCTGCTCAAGATCTAGCTGCCCAGGAGAGAGCTTCTGGTTTACAGCATGAACATCTGAGCTCTCCTGGGATGCTTAAGCAAGTGTCTTTGCATTGGGGTACCATGTGGTCGTGCAGTCCTTGCTGAAGCTGGGAGAAAACCCTGTTTTCTTCACTCAGGCTTTCAGGGAGCTGTGCTTTGCTCTTGCTGCAGGGACTATGGCTTAACTACAGGACTGGTTTGCACCAGCTGGTGCGTATTTACAAACTAGCCTTGGAGTTGTTTTTTCAATCAGAAACTATAAACCCATGATGGGAGGAGATAGGAGAAAGTACACAAGCTGCACTAGTGGGAGGACAAGCTCAATGATCCTAGACTTCAAATTCATTTGATTTCTACAAGTGCTCTGCAGTGCTTTAGTGGTAATTGAAGAGATCCAAAGCAATTATCCTCTTTCAGAAATGAGATACTAATGATGGAGAGCTGAAGCGAGACAAGAGCAAGTGATTAAGCTGATGATAGTGAAGGACTTCTATATATTTGTTGTCATGCTGTGTACATTACTTCTGCTCACAATATGGCCCCTTCTTGTCCTGGTTTTACATTTGTGTTCCAATATGCAGTGATTTAACCAGGATCACTCATGCAACTCTTAGGAAAACACATGTGGATGTGCAGGGCCTGCCACCAGCATGTGAAGGTGATTCAATACTTTGATGAAGTTCAGTGATGATAACAGATTTTATAACCCCATCACTGGGACATGTTTGGTTACTGTTTTTGCACTGAGTAGGTAATAAAGGGGATAGAACTCCTTGTGTCTAACCTGGCTTATTTATAAAAGATCATCCATACACTAATTTCTTACACATTATCGTCTTCTGCGCATCAACAACAGTTTGTGCAGCAATCAGCTCTGAAACTAGACTCCAGTGACATTAGCAGTGTCACAGACATACTTTATGAAAAATCCTTTTGCCAGGGTCTTTTCTCCTGAGAAGCTGAGAAGCTTCAGCTTCTCCATGTTTTGCTGCTTTGGAATGTGATTTGGAGAATTGTTTACCCAGCATGTGAAATTGTTTTTACTTGATGACCAATGACAGCCACCTGTGTCGAGGCTGTGAGCAGTCAAAAGATTTTATTATTATTCCATTCTATTCCTTGCTAGCCTTCTGACGAAATCTTTTCTTCTATTCCTTTAGTACACTAAAGGAATTTAGTGTATAATTTTCTTTTAATATAATATATATAATAAAATAATAAATCAGCCTTCTGAAACATGGAGTCAAGATCCTCATCTCTTCCCTTGTCCTGGGACCCCTGCAAACACCACTACAATTATCAGTACTCATTTAAGCTGAGAACTCTGTATATCCTTCCATGTTAGCAAGTAATATGTTTTTCAGCTGGTTTTAATTTTAAAGAGTTTCTGTACTTACGTTGTGTATTACTGAACACCTCTGCAATCTGTATATATGTCACCGCAGAGATCAGTCTCTCTAAAATGTGACACAATTTAACCTTTCAATGATTTATTTGTATAGTTAGTGACTTCCTTAAAGTCCCTTAGAAAAAATAGAGAAAGGACAGGTCTTTTGATCCAGAAAAACTCAAAGACTGGTTTTCTTTTGTGTGTGCAGTCTTGAAATAAAGCATAATGTTTGGTATGTTTTAGTGAACTGACTGCTGCACTGCAACCTGCAGGAATATCAGTTCTGCCCTTCAGGTCAAACCTTTGGCAAATGCAGGATATACGAGTGTAAGCACAGATTTTGGCTTGCCATCTGAACAGGAGGAGGCCAGGGTGAGTGCCTCTGCAAAGCTGCAGGGAATAAACACTTCCTCAGCCTGTTTGTTTAACATCTGGTCATCCATGCCAGCCATAGAAATCTTGGAGCTATGAAGTTACACTCTGGAGTTTGTGGTTTGGTTTGGTTTGGTTTGGTTTGGTTGGGTTTGGTTTGGTTTTTTAACCAGTTCTGTGCCTCCATAGTGATGACAAAGTGAGGCATTTGTTAACAGGTGGCCAGAAAATTTCAACCTTTCTGGCCTTAATGATCCTGAGAGCACAGACTCTGTCTGGGCAAGAGCTGGAAACAAACCTAGCAGAGCAAGGCAACCCTCCAGCTGTTTCTCAGGACTCTGTGGAGTTTGGTTTGGATTCTTCAGCTGATACTGCAGTCTACTCTTGGGCATGTCTTTTTATTTTGTAAATGCATATCCAGACTAAAAGAGGCTTTTGTCTGTAAGCTTCAGTCATGTGGGACAGCACTACTTAGCTCTGGGAAATGCAGATTGCCCCAGAGAGGAATAGGAATACTTTGCAATGATGCTTCTATCATTACCCATATCATTGTACAATTGTACACAAGCACAGTAATTCACATCATGCTTGTGTGTGCACCCAGAAAGAGCTGACATCAGTGTCTGTGGCTTGAGTTCCTCTCACAGTGCCTGCTGGGGCTGTCCAGCTGCAGATGCTCCTCTTTCCCTCACCCCTTTCCTTCTCTCCTTTCCTTGAGACAGAACTTCTCAAAGCACAGAAGGAGAACCCAAAATAGCTGTGCAGATTCATCCTTTGTGTTCCTGGTTACAAAATGCTTCTAAGTGCTGCTTTTTTCCAAGCTTTCCAAGAAACCTTTCTCATTTTTTCCCCCACTCATGGTGGCTATATACTCTCCAGGTCTTGAAAGGTTTGGTGGTTTGTTTCTTAAAAAAGGCTGGCCACTCTTGTAACTCTTAAAGCTTTGTAATTCAGCTCTTGATCAGCAGGGGAAGCAGAGCTCCTGAAGCTGCCTGTGCTTGGCTCAGAGGTGCAGCATGAAGGTGTAGGAGCTGAGCCTTGCAAGATCTCTGCACTCTGCAAAATAAACCTTGTCATCTTAAATGGGAAACCAAGGCACTGCATGACCTTTCCCCAAGCTGATAGCAGGAGACTTTGTCATGGTTTGACGATCACATTGTGCTTTATTTCCATCTCTGGGCACAGCCCACTAGCCTGATTTTTCAGAACTTTGTATGGGTCCAGATTCTGATCCAGTTTCCCCAATCATGTATTATATGTTCAGATGCTTTCTGTCCAAACACAGTACCTGGTGTTTGGAGCCAGTTGTGGAGGGCTCCTACAGCATTCAACATGAGTACAAAGACTGGATAGGCAAGCAGGCAGGAACTGGGAGAGAAGGCAGCCGGATAAAAGAGAGTTAGTGAAATAAGGTAGCAATCAAGTTTATCCCTAGCTTTTTAAAAGTTATTTTCTGATCTTAGCAGTGCATCTCTGGTGATGCAACTCTTCATCAACACAGTGTCCCTACAGAGACAACATAAATTCATAAATAGCCTTCAGAACCTGTGCAGATCCCTTATTGTAAGGGACCTAACACCTACCACCTGACTGTCTGCAGAGGTTTCTGCTGGTACCACAGATATGTTTGGCTTGCATCTCTCCAACCTGCAGCCGTGCTAGAGCAGGATCTTATGCACATTTTTCGAGGTTGCAACAGGGCAGCAGGCACTGGCAATGTCACAAAGACTGGGGTGCTCAGTTCAGCTCTGGGATAGGGGAACGTGCCCCTGTTGGGGTGAGACGTGTGTGGGTACACGGTGGGAGCAAAAGGGACATGTTCCACAAACCCACACTTGATCACATGTGTCTCCATGTGATCAAAGATGTAAAAAAGTGAGGGAAAATATCTCCCACAAATCCTCAGCATGGCTTGGATTGGCTGCCACAGAGCTTGAGACAACCCATGCAGTGCTCCAGTTGAAGGTCTACCCATCCTCATTGTCAGGAATAGTCCAGCCAATCTCCCACCACTTCTACATCACATGTAAGAATTGACATCAAGCTGTCTTACAGTTGTGTCACAAATCTTGCCCAGAATGCAATAAAACATTGTCTTTCCCTTCTCTCATCAAAATAAATCCGTAAGGGTGCTCCAGTTCTTGGCTTAGTCTTTGTATTGCTGCCTGAGATGGGCACATAAGGTTAGAAAGCAAAAAAGCTAAACAAAGGCAAGCTACAGGTTTTATTTCTCCAGATATCTGCTGTTCACACCATCAGGTGAAGTAAATCTCATGTATATAAGGGGTTCCTTGCCATATGGGGAAAATCTGGGAAACTGGAATATGCTGGTGCCTGGAGTGATGCAGGGGGAAGAAATGAGGCAGATGCAAATGGCAGCAGAGCTTAGATGGAATATGTTAGTACTATAGATAGTTTGGAGGACTTAAAATGTTTGAAGGAAGACTTTTTAACCCCTAGAAGCATAGAACATTTGGAAAAGAAATTGAGTTTTTGTAGCAGCTTAAAATGAATTAGAAGCATAGATGCAAGAATTATGAAGTTTTGTTTGAAGCTTTTTTATTTGGAAATATGCAATAGATTTTTGTCTTATATCAAAACTTATACAATTTGGGCTCCAAACAGAAAATCCTTCTTATCATTACCAGTTAACTAATAATTATGTATTTGATGTATACTATAATCTCTTAATTAATTGTTTCCTCCTGTTTCACAGCCTATAGCACTTTTTCCCCTACAACATATCTAGTTCACTTTGTGGTAGTGAAATATTTTGTTTACAAGCATTTTGAATAACCAGTCTATTGTGGCAGAACTGAAATAGAGTAGAAAGAAAATGGCACGGGAATGAGGAAGTGATCACAATCAAGACATGAGCCCCATTAGCACTGGGCAAGATGCTGCAGTTTCCTCTGAGACCCTGTGAGTTGTCAGTCCCTGAGGCACCTCTTATCTGCATGAGCCCTAATGCATATTGGCAGGCCCTACATATTAAATACACCCAGCTCCTTGATTTTATTCAGATCAGCACTCTTCAAAGCAGCACGCCTCTCAGCTGAAGGAAATCCCTGCTCTATTAATGGTGTGTCTGGTGCCACTTTCACTCTTATCACCATGAAATCAGGGCTTGCACGGTTGCTGCAGAAAACTTGAAGCATGTCTCACAGCACACAACATGAACTGCATCAGATCCAAGATTGGGAAGGAAAAAGACAGGACCTTCCAAGCCCTGCTTACTTCCTTCTTACGATTTCATCCCCTTAATATGCAGAGCATTTATCTTCACAAGTTCTCTGGTTGTACTGCTGTCTCCTGCTTTCCTTTACCCTCACCATGAGGAGCCACTTTGGCATGTGTGCAACTATCAGCCTTAATGGAAGCATTAGTGTCACTATTGCTGGGGTAGGAATGACCACAGCACTCCTGGGAAATAAGAAATGGAGCCAGGATGCAAACTCAACTGACTTTGAGATGGAGATGACTCTGTGGCATTCAAGGATTAGACACACTGCCTGCTCCAGTTGTGCTGGGTCTGGCTTTGCTGATAAGCAATTATTGATGTTGAGCAGACAGGCCACAAAAGGCCTCCATAAGCTCATTGACAAGAGGATATTACCACTGAGACAACACCACAGCCATTAGGTGCCAACAGGATTTCCAAAGTGAGACTAAAATTATGAAATAATATATTGCTTCCAAGAAGTAACAAGTCGCTATTTGATCTTGGGGGATATTAAAGCCAGAGAGTATTATCATAATATTCAGATTTGTTTTTGCTAGAAAATTTTTCACTATTGTTCATGGCTTTAGTCATCTTCCTTTGCAATCTGCTTGAAAGTCTGATGATCTTACAGAGGCATTTTTTCACTTCGGATTGTTTTTCCCCATCTTCTTTTCCTCACTTGCCATTATGAAATAATAGGCAAAAGAGGAAGCAGACTTACTCATTTGCTGTGCAAATGAGGGTGTAGCTCTTGGGAAGTGGTCCCATTTGCACTTGGTTTGATATGCACACCCCCACTATCTTCAGGAGATAAGGCAGCCCCCCCTACCATGAAACTGCTGTGTAGAAAGCTCTGGCAGCTTTGCAAAAGGAAAATGCAGATAAGATTTGTGAAACCCACACTTCCAGTTAAATAGCCACCCAAGCAGGCAGAGAGGATTTTTTTTAAGATCTACAGGAATGCAGCAATAAGACAATGGAATCATTGCACCTTTATATGTTTCAGTGGCTTAGTGAAGCATGTTGAACATTGTGAAGTGATTCGCTTCTGACAGAGAGACGTCCTGCCATCTCTGACAGTCTCTCTGTTTGAGCAGAGAAATTGAGTGCACAAGAGACTGGCTTCTTGTGAAAATCCACAGAAGGATGGGTGGAACTAGATGATTCTTAGGATCCCTTCCAGCCCAGGCCATTCTCTGATTCTGGTGAGCTGCTGTCTAACACGTAGCAGGAGACTCAGGCTCCAGATAGGATTATTGTCTTGAGAGCTCTTTCTGCTCCCCTGCCCTGGCATCCCCTCCAGCTGCAGGCTTCTGACTCCCTGCAACTGCCTCCAAAGACACCATATGGCTCTGCTGGTGTCAGTGGGGTTTGTGCTGAAGTTTTACATGCTCTGGAAAATTTAAACCAGTGTCTACATTAGGGAAAGCTCTCTGCAAACTGAAAACCAGCATGGAAACTCTGCTATCTTCTGTTCTTTGGGCTGGCATACAGTCTTTCCAATTCCTATGCTTTTTGTATGTGCTTCAGGTTTACAAAATGTGGAGTATTTTTGGGGGTGTATCACTTTCTTTTTCTTACCCATGTTGTCGCCATTTCCTGATTTATGGAATTTCAGCTGTTGCTGAAAAATACCAAGAAATGTTTAAACATGTGAACCTCTTGAACCCAGGGCTGTGGCAAATAAAATAAAAAACTAACAAAAATTATAATTCATTTCAGAACAATTTGTTTTATTATGCTTTAAGTTCTTCCCAAGAAATGCCAAGTTATGCCAAGCTTGGGATGCTGAAACACTGAAACCATTCAGGGTGAAACACTGAAAGCTTGACGATGATAAATAACTTCTTGCTTTCTTCTTTTTGAAATATACTATAAATGTGGAAAATACAGTTTTAAAAAATATACTGTGTGTGGAAAGGCATCCAGCTGGATTTTGAGTTTCCTAACGTGGCTGTTTCCTAACGTGGCTGGGAGTCGACCTCCACAGAGGTCGACTCCCACATGATGTCAGTATGCCTGAAGGCAGAAAGGGATCCATGGGAATGTATTAAGACTTGAATGTATGCTGAAGGCAGGCTGCAAAATGGATGTGAGGGGGTGAAAGGCAATGGTTGTTGCCAGGTGAGGAACTTCCCCTCACCTTCCCTCCCACCGTGGGGCAGAAGGAAGAGTGCAATCTCTAACAGTGAGGTGGGGGATAATCCCTCTGCAGTGTTTTTCCATCCTGCTGCCCCCAGCATTGCTCTGTCAAGAGCAGTAATCAGATGCAGGTTGGTGTGGTTGTGTCAGTTCATTACCTGACAGCATGAGATAGCAAGCTCAGGGGAAATCTAAGCGTGGGTAGCAGCTATCAGCCAGCTGAGCTGGGTTCCCTCCAGACACTGCTGCACATCAGAAAATAACCCAACAAGAGGTTTAAGTGAACATTCTGTTCTTGTTTTCTAACACATGTCAACAGGTTTTCTGAGATAACTTGCATCTCCATGGAGTATATCCTTGAGAGAAAGCAGGTAGGTGCTTGGCTGCTGTCAGTGCGCTGAGTGAGTAGCTTGCATATCCTCCCTTGCTCTTCCAGAAATATCAGCTAGGAAGTTTAACTGTGTGTTAGTAAGGGGCTGACAGTGCCAACCCCTTGGCTGTTTTTTTCAAGGTCAGCTCCACTTGACCTTCTTCTTGCCTCATTTGGTTGCTCACATTGTTCCCTTTTGGTTTCCTGAAGGTGCTCACATTGTTGGGATTTCTGCGTGCTCCTGCATTGTCTGCTGGTTAAGCCTATTCCTGCTTGCTTCCTCCCTTTCTGCTACTGCCTTCTCCTCCTCCTGCTCCTCTGCCTGTCTCTCTTGCCTGCTTTTTTTCCTCAGGACTCTCTCATTCTCCTGTGCCTCAGTTGTTATTTCCCCACCCTGAAGTATAGAGTAGATCCCAGCCTGCAGCTCCATGGCCCAGATACTGTTTTCCCAGCTAGCTTTCAGGAGCAGCTGTTTCACTCAGCAGCAGATGACTCCTGCTTGGTGAGAAGCAGCTGCTTGTCTTGCAACTTGAGGAACTCCACAGGAGCTGTTGCTTGGTCTGGAAGCAGCCCATGGGCTGTATTTGCAGCTGTGCAGGGAGCTCCCTTCCTGCAGGCAAGTTAGTGCCTGGCACAGCATTAAGTAGGTGATGTGTCTCCCTGTGAGCCATACGGAGACTGGTGTACACAGGGAACGTATGACTTGATGGTGTAGAGCCAGCAGCTCTCCTGCCTGTGGCTCTGGAGTGACAAAAAACACTCAGCAGATCTGTCTTGCTTCTGATGGAGGTGTAGGCTCCTGCATTTGTGACAATGAAAATTGCAGCCCTGCTCACTTGCCAGGGTAAGATCTGTGCGTGCACTGGGTGGATGTTGTGCTGCATAAGAGCTACAGAGCCAGATTTGGCCTGACAGGCTGAGCCCTCAGCAAGTCCACAGAGAGTTTCAAGCTGTAGGAAAATGAGGCCCTAACCTACTCAGCCTGTGCCTGTATGAAAACACCTACTTCTGAAAGTTAAATAACAGTAAGTGTGAGTGATGCAAAAGCAGACTATGAGCAATGAAAGCAGTGTAAACTGCTGGCAGAAAAGCTCCTGGCAGTTTGCACTGCTCCCATTGCAGAGAAGATCTCTGTGGTGGCGCTAATGGCAATTGACAAATCGATACAGTGAAGCCTAAAAAAAAAAAAAAAAAACAACAAAACAAAACAAAGAAACAACAAACTTTTTCAATTACATTAGCCTATCATTAGAAAAATGTATGTAATGAGAGGAGGAGCATTACTCTGAGGTGCCCAAAGCTGAAGAACCCCAGAGTGGAGCCAGGCGTTGCTCTCTGCTGCAGTGTCATCCATTGATTTTAACCTCTGTGTGCTTTGCCAGAGGGAGATTTCCCTGTGACATCAGAGCTTAGGTTTCCTCTCCTTCCTCCCCAAGCCAACGGCATGCAGCCCAGTCTTAGCAGAGAGTGGAGGCTGTGCCAACCAGCACAGGGAAAGGCCAGACTAAGTGCAATGTCCCAAACTCTCTAGACAAGAGAATTTTGCCAGCTCCCAGCATTTCCTGGGCAAAAGCTCCCACTATGAAACCCCTGGTGGAAAAAAATGACAGGTCACTGCAAACATTCCTGTTTAAAAGGGGCCAGGATCAGAGTGGTCATGGCCTTGCACTAAGTATGATAAATTGTTTAGTGCAAGCACTGAGTACAATTTGGGAAGTCCTGTTGAAGAGGAAAACTGTGTGCCTTCCATGGACCTCATGGAATACTCTGGCCCTTCACAGCCTTGGGACACCCTAGGTCATGAGCCTTCATGCTGTTCTTCCCTCACTGCAGGGCCTAGCAGAGACATTTGCCCATTCATTTACTTGCTGATGCTTTGCAAGTTATCCATGTTCATTTGGAGAGTGCAAATCTCTCAGGGGAGGAAGCAGCTATGCAAACACCTGGCAGAGAGGAAGAAGCACCTTGACAAAAATGGAAGTCTTTATGGACCCTGTCCCAAGGATGCTGGCTTGTGCCAAGAGCCTTCTCCAGCCTGTGTGGCTGGGGGCAGGTTCCCTCCCGTGGCTGAGAGCTGCCACAGCAGGAACCAGCAGCTCTGTGATGTGCAAGTCGTTCAAAGAGCAGGGATCTTGTGCTGCAAGTGCTTCTCCCAAGGCCAGTATCAAATTTATGCCCCAGGTCTTGCCAGTTAACACCAAGGCCCTAGAAGAGAGCATGCCTGATAGCTGTACACAGCAATGGGGTACTCATTTGGAGGCCTTCTGACAGTGGGCAGATCTCTGGGATACTCCTCTTTTAGCAGGACTGCACCTACTCCCGAATGAATTGTCACTCAGGGGAGGGGATTTTTCTTATTTGTATGAAGGAGAAAACACAGGTTCCTGATTAGAGGACAGCACAGCACATTTTTACCCAGTCTGTGGCATATAAATCCCCCAAAGCCTTTGTAGGCTGTTCCACCCCCATCATCCTGGACAGGTAACAGTGGATGGCTCAGCGCTGGCACTCACCATTCCTGCAGCAGGACAAGTATTGTGTGGGTGTATATATGGGGTAAGTAGCCCGCTCACAATTCGTGGGTACTCTCCATTACCTGCCTTTTGGAGCAATTGCTGCAGGCAGTGCTACTGAAGTGCTCCCTGGTGTGTGTTGCTGATGTTGAGCAGTCACTGGGAGGCGGGAAGTCAGCACAATACCCAGAGATACATTATCGACTGTGAATGTGGCAGGAAGTCATTAAAGATTTCCTGAGCCATTCCCTGGGAAAATACTACCTCCAGGCTCCAGCAAAGTCAGAGGACTTGCACTGCCAGGGCTTAGAAATCAAAAGAAAAATTATTCTAATCAGCCAGGGTCAGCAGCTCCAGTAGGGAGCCCTCTGCTCTGGATGGATCCTGTGCCCACAGATTGAGGGTGGTGATGGATAGCGAGATTTGGGGATGTGCCAAGGGGCTTTTTGTGGCTTGCTTACTTCCAGGTAGGCTCATCTGAGCCTCTCTAAGGGTTTGGGGGTTATGACCAATGTGGTCTGACTCTTTTGTCTGCAAAGCTTTGCAAATCCCTGCAGGTGAAAATGAAGGAGAGCTTATTTTTAGAAAGCTGTTTGGTTGCTCCATGAGCTCTCACCCACAGCTCCAGGAGAGACATTCTCAATTTGTCTTCTTGGACAACTGGGGAAAGACAATTTTCTGCCCTCAGGAGGCAATCAGAATTTGGGACAGGAGGGTGAGCAGTAAGAGACACCAAACCAGGTGAAGGCAAGGAGCTCCACTATTTGCAGGGGGTCATTCAAAGAGACTTGAAGGGAGTTAGGCATAATTTAAACAATGATACCATGGATGCATGAGACTCTTCTCACTTGATGTATGAGGTAACACTCGTTTTTGTTGCTGCAAATATGTATGTCTCAAAGAACATATGTGTTTTACCAGTATTAATTTTTTGTTGTTTTTCCCCTTAATCTCACCAACCAAGACTCAAAGGCTGTCTTAGCAGATAAAATTTTCTCAGGAAATTACTGTGGAAGTCTGTCTTCTGGGGTGTGCCTAGAGGTGATTTTTTTTTTTTTAATTGTGAGATTATTTAATTGCTGAAATACACAGTATTCTGAGTAAAAACAAAGCCATCATACCATGGTCAAGGGAGAAGAGTCAAGTACTTATATTTCACCATGTTAGTTTTCTCATTTGAAGAGAAGAGCAGAATAAATTCCCGTTAAAACGAAACAAACCAAACAAACCAAAACCACCAATGAGAGAGGAAAAAAACTGTATGAAGATTAGACAGCCAAGTTTCTAGTTTTGAGTAACTGCAAAATTCCTACAAGTGAATGTCAAAAATCAGATGGCCTGCTAGTATTTTCCAAACAACCACCAGCAAGGACCTGGCTCAGAGTCTGAGTGCAGAGAGGAGGAGGAGCAGAAAAGTGTAATTTCTGTCACTGAACTTGATCAAAATGTGTATGGGAATTATTCTGCTATTTTTTATTTAAATCCTATTTAAATTTTGGACATTTGTTCCTTACATTCAAAACTTTGCTCACAAGCCTACCAAAGATGATACAACTTTATATCCATTTGGATTATTTTCTTGTGATTCTTTAATTTTCAACACACAAGATACTAGAAATAAGGTGCTTCTCATTTTAAAATTAACATTTATCAGAGTAATTTTTTCTTTGTCCACAGTGATAGAATTGTTAGCCCCTAAGCTAGTGCAGGCTGGTCTCTACAGATCAGAAAATGTTTGGGGTTGACAATGGTGACACATATTTTGTCCTAATTGTTTGACTGTAGCAGTGTGGAATACTACATAGCAACCAGCAGTCCCTTCTTCCATTGATTAAGGCACCTGTCTAAGACACCCAAAGGAGGTTACTTAACTCAGTCTCACAGTATGTATCTCACATATATGTCTTTGATTCTCTTCCCGCAGGAGAGAAGGAAAATATAGCTGACAAAAGTAGGCATAGATCTCCAGCACAGTTTCAAGGGGTAAAGCCTGCCTGCCTGGACTTTAAAGAAGCACCCACACGGCCACAGAGGCATCCTCCAGGACTGGCAACAGCGCCGTTCAGTTTCCCCTCAGCGCTGCAAAGATGAATTTCCTCCGGCGGCGTCTCTCAGACAGCAGCTTCGTGGCAAACCTGCCCAACGGGTACATGATGGACTTGCAGCGCCCGGACAGCTCCACGAGCTCCCCGGTGTCTCCTGCCACGGAGAGGAAGCACCTGCAGCCGCCCCAGCCGTCACACTCCTCCTCCACGGGCAGCAGCATCTTCAGCTCCATCTCCAGCGCCATGAAGCAAACCACGCAGGCGGCTGCGGGCCTGATGGAGCACTCGGCCGGGCCCGCGCCCCCCGCGGCACCGAAACCGAAGGTCCTCCTGGTGATCGATGACGCGCACACGGACTGGTGAGTCACCCTGAACCCCACTAATTCAGCTCCTGGGAGCTGAGGGAATCATGGATTCTCATAAATCCATAAGAATTCTCAGGGAATCACGGGTAATCTGCAGGAGGTGCACAGATGCTTTCACATTTGGGTAACCAGCTCTGGCCCCCAGCTGGAGTCTGCCAGACAGCTTGTGTGAATGGCAGAGTGGGATTTTTCGTAACTTTCTCGGTAAAAAATGTTCATTTGGTATTCACTGATCAACTTCTTCATGGCCTTAATATATGCACACACATACGGCATTCTTGGCTCAGCAGGTTTAGCTAAGATATCATAGCTAGCAATGATCCAACGAGGTCAGAGCTGAAGGTTTGTTAATGATGTCATTCAGGACCTTAATCCACTGTGCTGACTCTAAAAAGTGACTTAATCTCTTCAGCTCTCCATCTCTCTTGAACTTTCCTCTGTATGTAAATTTATACATGAATTATGAATAGATAACCAAACTTTGTACTACCTGTCAAGGGCACTTCACGTTCTAAGCATAGTAACGTGCATTGGCAAAAGGATCTCAGGCTCAGCTAAGCCTCAAATTTGTCTAGTTCATGCAGGTCTCTTTACAAACAAAAGTTTGGAAGTTTGTTTCCTATGATGTTGGGTAGCACAGTAAACTTTCCAAAGTGTTCCTGTTTGAAGTCTTCTGAAATGTTACAGAAATTTCTTACTGCCTTTTGTATGCTCCTTTTCAAATTCAGCTGGTTCAGAAAGCTTTAGGCAACTTGTCTGAGAGTCTCATCTGGGGGAAATATCCAGAGAATGTGTTGAAAAGATGCTGTTGTTTCATCTGCCAGCTTGTCACAAAACAAAAGGAAAGAGTAGCTCAGGTAAGAGGGCAGTATTGAAGACTTCAAAATGAAGGAAGTTGGGTTATTGGGTTGGGTCTTGATCAAGAGAGATTATTTTATTTTTCTTCATCCCACACCACTCTTCAGTACAGTTCTCACGTTTGTTCTTCTTTTTTTAGCTAGAAGAATAGGGACAAGGTGAGACCTACCTTTCAAGTGTATCTTCACAAATCAAAAGCTTAGCTCTTACCTAAAAACAGACCATGACTGAGTACAACTAGGCTAGGCATCTTCAGCCAACTTGAAGTAAGACAGGGAAAACAACGGGATTTTTCTCAAAGGAGGAACAACTTCTTCAGTGAGTGGGAAAGTCCCTGATAAGGTTGTCCCCATGAATGTTTCCCTGGCCTAGTGTCTTTCATCACAGCAACAGCCCCTCAACGCCAGCTCTGTCAGTCAGCAACATCAGTCTGGCTCAACCAGACCTGATCTCTCTTTCCTGGGCGCACCACGAGTCTCTGCAGGCTGATGCTCACTAACCTCTGTCTCTGGGAAGTGTTTTTGCAGTTCCTTGGAGATGCTGCCAGGTGGCAGTCCCTTAACACAGCATCCACCGTCTGGGAATGGGCGTGCCTGCGATGCTCCAGCATCTGGGGCTAAGCCAGCACTGTGCAGTCCAAACATTGTAATCAGAGAGGAAAGCCCTAGCTCAAAGGCCAATCTAGTTTTTCCTTGAGATTAATGGTGCTGGTGTAGTCAGGGCAGGGCAAAAGACAAGGAGGGTTGGACCCTGCTGCAGGGTTTTCATGTTTTAAAATACACACACTTCATTTTAATCCCTGCCTTTATATCTCCCAGCTGCTGTTCTGTCATGCAGACTTTGCAGTCTGTGAGCTGAGCTTGCTGAGGGAGCAGCAGCTGGGATATATGAAAAGGAAGTATACCTTCCTTTAAGCAAGGCTACCCATGCTGTCCTCACTCCTTACTCCTCTAAGCACTCCTCACATCCTGCTGTCTTGGCTGTCCCTCTGTGTCTATAACTTCGACATTTCTAGGAATGATGGGATATCCCTTTCACTTATCCCAGCTCTCTGACTCAACCCACGAGTCTGCAGGTATCAAATGCTGCTTGCAAAGGCTCCCTGCCTTTGCTTTCTCTGAGGCTGTGAGGACACTGAACAAAATTAGTGTATGAATTCATGATCATACCCTGATGTATGTACAACATGAAAAACAAGGAAAGAACATTACTAACCCTTGCCTGCCATGGCTCTTTGTAGCATGGACAGAAATACATGCCTAGAAACTTCCCCAGTTTAAAGTCTGGTCCTTTCTCAGAGAGCACAGCAATGCAACCATTCCAGTGGACTACAAGTGCTTCCTCCTGGTTGATTTTGTGTCTTCAGGAAACTCAGTGAGCCCCTGAGAGCAGCACTAAAGAGCAGTGACTCCATGGCTCCGTGGATGTTTATTTTTGGTAAGGTTCTTCTGAGCAACACCAGTCACCTTCTTGGTCTCAGCCAGGGTGTTATGTGAGTTCAGGCTGAGCAGTCTCAGGAAGCTGTGTTTGCCTTGTGAGAGCCCAGCTGACAAAGCTGATTATCCAGGGATTCTGACTATCCCCTCTGCATCATGTACAGAAACAGTTCCAGACTTTGGAAGGTGAACAACAGCACATTGTTACTTCTGTGCTGGTGATTCTGGGTTTGGAAAGAGCATCATGTTTGTAATGCATTTCCCCTCTGCCTGCTCTGCTCTTTCTACTTGTAAAATCTTAGTATTTGGTTTTCAAGAAACTCTTTCCTTCTCCTTTTGAAACAGCTAGTTAAAAAAATCCCCAACAAATAACTACTGATGTGCTGCCCTTATTACAAGGGTGAGGGGCTTCACAGTGCCTCCTCCCCCAGAGCAAGTTACACAGGGTTACAAACAAGGACCAGCTTGTTCACAGACAGGAAGGGTGAGAGACAGTGGAATCTGCCATTTGATTTCTCTTCTCTAAACGAAAACACTTTCTCAGAATTGGAGACTGTAGCAATATTGCCAAGCCAGACATTAATTTATCATCACTGTTTGTGTTACAGCAAAGGGCTGCAGTTGTGGGTTGGGATGAGGTGTTGCACAATTGCTTGATGAAATGCTTTAACAACCCAAATAGGCAAGTGCATGTTAAATGCACTTTAAAGAGACAAATGACAATCCTTTCTATTTTTGAGGAGCTACTATGTCTCTGATGGCACAGTGTAGCACTCAACTTCTCTCATATGTCTGAAGGAAAGAAAGAGCATCCATGGAAATCCATGGCCTGTCTTCCACCACAAAATCCTTGCCATTCTTGACATGCAATATGCTCTGGTTTATTCCAGAGGCAAAGTACTGTAAAAACAACGTGAGTCCCACAAAATATGATCAGCTGCTTTCTGCAGCAGTAAAAGAAAGGTACATTCTATTGAGAACAAGGGAACTCACCCAGCTTTCTGTTAAAGTGGCAACATTTTGACAAATTTTCCATTCTCCTGAAAGGCGCAGCCCTAGACATTGCAAGGAAGCACGCAGTGGATTGCCATGTGTGGGATGGGCACGAGAGGAAATCCTGCCTCTGGAGCTCCTTGTGCTCCTGGCTTTGACAGGCAGCCCTCAGAGGCACGCACAGCAGTGGGTGTACCTGGGCATCAGCACACCAGGGAAGAGCTCGGCTTCTCTGCCCTCATTATTGGCACATTTCTCAGCTGGGGAGCCTCCACCTGGAGAGTGAGGCTCCTTCTGCTGGGCTGGAGTATCTGTGCTTGGGAGACTTCCAAAGACGCATCCACAGCTCACCTGCAGCAGCTGCCAGAGAAAATGGAGCTCAGGCATGAACACACGTGTGTGTGTTAAACACAGCAAAAGGGAGCAGCCCATGAGGAGGGGAGACAGCAGAACTCCAGGTGCTGGCACATGGGCCAGCTCCAGCAGCCTGGCCCCAGCCAGCAGGGAAGCATCCCACCTCTGGCAACCTCCTCGCCCACCGTGCTATTAAACAAAATTATGCTCCAGCTGGATTGAATTTCTCAGCAGATCAAACAGGATTTTGCACTGTAAATTATTAACCCCCATCCTCTGTGAAAGTGCTCAGCTTTCCAGCCTAATGCCTCGTGTTTAAACAGCTTATGGGGGAAGTGATCAAGCACAGCTAAGGCTCCTATTAGCCACACATGCTAAAAGCATTGCTTTCTGGACCAGACAGCATAACAAAGTTGTTCTTTCTGCGTTTGCTGGATATCTAAGTTACATTTGTGAAACAGCTCATGTGGCTTTCCAAAGCCATTGGTGTGTTTTGTCCACATTTCAGGCTGTTTCCAGAGCTCGCAGTGCTGTGTTTGCTGCCTTGTCCAAAATACAAGTGCCCTGTGTGCAGCAGTTGAGTATTGTGTTATATACACGAGTATTGTGAAATGCTTCACCAAAAAATGAGTCACAGAGGATATAAAAATTGCATTGTTTTATCTCCTTTTTAATTTGCAGCCAAATCTGCCTGAACTACTGTCTCCAAAAATTTTAAGATCAAGGAAGAGAGAAACTGTGATTAGCACTGAATTAAATCCTCTTAAAACATTTGAAATGGTTCTTTGTATAACAATAATGTCATGATTCAGGTCTAATTATGGACTGATTGGACAGGATTATTGTTTTATACTGGTCAAAGGAAATAATGAACTTTTTTAAAAAAGAAAATAATTTTTCCTTCTGAAACATAAAAATATTGAGCCCTAAATATGTCATATGCCTAAAAATTTGATTGTGAATAATAACAGTCTAATACTGAATCTTGGTAACATCGGAGTTCCTAAATACTGGGACTTTTTTCAAGGAATTCCTTTTAAAAATATTCAGTAAGTATCATGAGTCATTTCATGCTCTCAGTAGGCTGAAGGCGATATACTAAGGCTCCTGTTAAGAGGAGTATTCCTGTACCTAACTCATTTAAACATAATGAGAAGTTTTGGAATTTAAGCTTGAACTTAGGAATTTGCTGGTAAAATTTCAAACTTTTGTCTATAATTCCTGGTAAGAATGTCCCAAATCATCTAACATGATGGTCACTGACAATAGATTATTATGAATAAGTTTTTTTTACACAGTGCTTTTAATGTTTCACAAGTTCTGTGCAACAATGTAGCAATAATTTGAAAAAACTTACACATAAAATTCACGTTTTCACAAGTCTGGTTTAAAAGCCCTTATATTTTCATGACTTAGCTTTGTCTACCGAAGACCAAATATTTTTTTCCTATGCTTCCTGCCAAATTCCACTTTTTGAGAAGTGGAAAGCAGAAAGTGGAGGCAAATTTGTGTTAAATGAGTGTGTGTGTTTGTGCACATATGCACGCCTGGGAGCAGCATGGAGAGTTTCTGTATTCCCTAGCATACAGAAAGGGTGAAAAGGAGAAAAGACTGTCAAAATTTTTCAAGAAATTGCATTTATCACATCACTTTTCAATCTGTTTTAGGTATAGCACCATCATGTCTGTCTGTATTTTTGTCCTGCATATGTAAACTGTCTTGGGATCTAGTCCCCCTAAATGAAAGGTGATACAGAAATGTACAGGATTAGTATCATTACAAAAATAGACACTAGGAATATGGAAAACATTCCCCACCAGCCTATAACTATGCTAATGCAAGTCAAATCTGGGTCCTTAATTACTTTACCAGAGTTCCTATAAATGCATAGAATTTAACCTCAGAAAGTCCTGCCTAGTCCTGTACATATAAAAAAACAACATCCAACAAACCCAACCCTCAGATACATTTCTCAAGGTTTGTGAGCCAGATTTCTTCTGCCTGAAAGTCCACAGCCCTGCCCCAGGATTGGTCCAAGTTAGGCCGGTTCTACTGCTCCTCAAATTCAAGGAGAACTGAATTAGGCTGGGAAAAAAATTGCAAAATCCTCAACAAAAATTGATACCCCTTGCAAACAGCTCCAGGCCATAGTATTTAGATTTAGCAACTTGGAAATGTTCCAGCAATGCACTATTTTGATAATACACAAAAATGAAATTGCTGCCTCATGTTGCACTTCACGCAGTACCCCACCTCCATCCCCCAGCTCTCTGTGGGCAGGAGGAATGTGACCACAGCACAGCCTGGGTGGGGGACCAGACCTACAGCAAAGTGTCCTTCCTATTCTGACAGCTCGGAGAAGCACAAAAAGCTGTGCCCAAAAGCAATAGTGCTGCACTAACCAGTGCTTCTTCTCTTGGTGGGGGGTGGCTTCGATTACCCCTGTTTGATGAGCACAGGAAGATGCCGGGAGGCCACTATTGTGTGGGACTCCACAATTCCTTGAATAGGACAAGTGGCCTGAATGGCTGTGTCTGCAATGGTTAAAGTGCTGGTGGCTTGCCAAGCCAGGTCTCCCTGGAAAACAGGCCTTCAGAAAGGGAGCACTCACAAAGGAAGATTTTAAAAACACTTCTCCCTTGCTGCCCCAACGCTTCCCTTGCCATCTGCATTCAAGCCAAGAAAATCCTCCCAGCCCTGTAGGGTGGGACCTCAAATCTCATCGAGGACCTCACCAGGAGGACTTCCTTTATCCAAAAAACCCTAATCCGTCCTGCCATGAGAGCCCAGCACAACCCCCTTTGGGTGAGGCGTTCCTTCCCTTGATGTGATCCCATAACTAATAATGTTTTGGGGCTGGTTTCACAGTACCCAGAGTGGTTGGGTTTGTGGTTCCTCCCAGAAAGCAACAAAAGAAGTCTGTTCCCACAGCCCATCTGAGGACACTGAGGACACACCTGCACACTGCAGAGCTGGCTCTCTTTGGTGCCCTCAGCAAGTCAGGTGGTGACAGCACCTAGAGCAAGGTGACCTTGCCCCAGGGAGGGGCAGGGCTGGTCACAGCACTGCTGGGCCCAGGCATGGAGCTGAAACTTCTGTGGAGCTCCTGGCAAAGTAGCAGTGTATTTAGGGTACCTTTTGACCCACCACAAACCTGAGATTTACTCACTGGCCCTTCCCCGTCGGTATGTACAATGTGAAAACCTTTTCTTTCTTTCTGCCTTGCCTCTGGTCCATCTAGCTTTTTATTCAAACCTTGTTTTCTGAGGTGTCAAAGCACACATCCACCACTCTTATTCACCATTCTGACACCCTCACCTCTTGCCCCAAGGTACTCTTGGAGAATAAGTATTAATTACCAACCACTCCACCTCACAGCTGAACACTGCATAAAGGTCTCTGGGCCAAAGTAGATGTGGACAAAACTCCAGCAATTTGCAGACCTCAGCATTTATGGGGCGATTTTTCCTATCCCTGTGCCCTGGGAAGCCAGTAGTTGACCATCTTAAAATTTCTTACTATGTACAGCTGAGAATTTCTGGAGCGGGGAAAAGTAGTGGACCTAATGAGAACTGGCTCCTGAAAGGAAAATCTTCCTTATTTTCAACCTTGAGGAAAAAAAAAAAAAAAAAAAGGCACTCCTCCCCCTTCCCCTCCCTGCTGCCCTTATAGCGTGCAGGGGCTGGGGGGGTCGGGGCATTCCAGCAGCTGCTGGCCAGTATCCTGGAAACTGCCTCCTTTTTCCCAGTCTCAGCCCCTTTTATGAAGGAGACAATGTGGACATACAGTGAGTGCCTTGTGCATCACTTGGGCCCCCAGGCCCTTTGACATGGGGATTTTATACAGTGCTCACCACCTCCCCACCCTCCCTGGGGTGCCCCCACACCCAAACCAGGGGGCTTCAGCCTCGCCTTTATCTACATTATTCAGAAAGAAATTACAGGCCTTATTTTCTCAAGGGCTCCAGAGAAATATGTGTAACGTGATGCCTGGGAAATAATTCAGATAATTCCAGAATTTACCCATGGATGCCTTTTGGTTTGTTTACCTGAGTCTCTTCTTACCGTTTCTCTCCTTCTTCCACCCACTCGCTCGCCCACCTCTCCCCACGACCCCTGTGCATTTCTCTCTTCATTGTGTTTTGCTCTGGCCCCTCCACAGCATAGGAAAGGCTGCTTCCTGCTCTAGATAAGTGGTTTCCATGCAAAGTTTGGCTTGGCTTTCTCTGCCCGCTGTATCTTGATCCAGAGGCACAAGCTCAGTCAGAGGATTTGGAGGAATTTGTCATTACAATATCCTAGTGTCCTTCTTTTGCATGCTGTCAGTGAGGAGAGCCCATTTCTGGGTTGGAGGTACAAGCCAGCTCTCGAGTTTGTAGCTCAAGGCCTCTGTTGAACAGTGATAGAGGTGTGAGTCACTCACATCATGGGGGATTTGGACTCAGGCTTATTAGTTCATCTGAAGAATGGCTTCCCAGTTTCCAAGACAGCATTCCAATATTTGCTGTATCAGTTCCACTGAGGTCTCTCCTAGGAAGATCTGAAAATCTGTGAATTAGCCTGAGGTAGATAATGGGAGGTGAAATGATCATCTATTTTTCCCTACTGCTGGTAAAGGCACATTCCATATCTGACAGAAAATTGTTGTGCATGCTTCCTCCAGCCATGGTAATTGAGGCAGACTGGGGCTGGTTTACAGAATATCTCTACAAAATAAACTTATGTCCTTTCCAGATTACTTCATAAGAAGAGGCTTTGGGTTTCTTATGTCCCTGTAATCGTGTCAGAGCTGGGGCAGAAAGCAAAACTTAAGTTTGTTTGATGTCTTTGCACCCATAAAATACATTCTTTTCCAAAGCATGCAGCTTCTTAATCAGAAAGAGAGAGGGCTTTGAGGCAAGCTTCTTTCCTGCAAGCCAGGGCAGACATTTGTGTGTTTATCACAGTCCTTCCTCCCTCCCAGTGCATGGGGCCACATTTAAATGGATTGCCTGGCTCTATAAATCCCACCCAGGAACTGCTCTTGAGTATGGCCCTGCAGTTTTCTTCAGTCAGAACATGTTTACATGCTAATTCACTGAGATCACAGCAACCACACCAACCCATCTGCACCCTGCCTGGCCAAATTACAGCTCTGTGTTGTGCTGAGCTGAACATCTGCCATGCTTTAAATAAAGGGGTGGCCAGCCAAGCAGTGGGCAGTGCTGCAGACTGCCTGGCAGAGGCAGTGGGTCTGTGTGGCCAGTGGCTTGCCCAGTGTCCCAAACTGGGGACATTAAGCCCTCCTGGGGCCATGAACTGCTCCTCTCATCACTGGGAGCTGAAGGTGAGTGGGGACACTTCCAAGGTTCCCAGAAAGTTTTTGGACTGGTCTTCTGGGCACAGCTCCTCTGCTGCACTACAAGCTGCCTAGATAGCTCTGCAGCAGTCAGGTCCTAGACAGAGTTCTGGAAGAGACTTGCTCAGGTGCTTTTGGGGCAGAGAGCATCCACAAATGTCTTGTGCAGCCAGGAGTCTGCCAGAAACATCCTTCTCCCTTTCTCATGCGTGCTTCTCCCACCACAGCAGCGTGGTATTCCTTTCCTCTGTCCCATGCCCACTGTGAGGACCACAAGCCATTTCAGACATTGTGCAGAACTGACCCAAAGAGTCTCTTGCAAAAGGTATGATACTTCCACAGCAGTGGCAATGATTCCAGCTTGCTTAAAATTTGAGGGGCTCCAGGAGGATACTAAGGCCATTTTTCATTTCATTGTGATAGCCTCGACTGCCCAGAGGCTCCAAAACCCCAGGTGAGAATTGAAAACATCACTCCATCCATTTCAGAGATGTTTCAGTAAGAAATGTTTTATTCTTATCCTGGGCTGCGTCAAAATGATGGGTGGGCCAAAATATTTGACTGCAAATTGCTTAGCACCTGTTGTGTTCAGAGACACTCAGAGCAGGTTAAGCTTCCTGGGGGACTGTTTTGGGAAGAAAGTGATATATTTTACTGTTAAAGGAAAGTTCTAGGGACATTGGATGAGACAACCTGTGTGGAAAGAGGGATAGACAGAGGTCACACAGCATCTAAGCTGAGGCGCCTTGCAGCACTTCAGCAGCTCCCAATGCTGGGTGCACCCTCTGTGTGACCACCCGTAAGCCCAGCCAGGACTGCAGAGAGGAGAAAGATGGGTTTGTGTGCAGGCTGATTTCCTGGACCAGGCAGTGGAAGCCCCTGTGATGCCTCTGAACCAGGCTGAGGACTGTGGTCAATCACACTTCATTACAAGCTGAAGCAAAGCATCACCAAGGAGTTTGCAACCAGCTGGTCAACAAAGAGGAGAGGCCATAGAGGGAGGAAGTGTGCTCCATAAATGTGGGTAAGGAATATATATTATGAGCATGCTGGGAATAAAAGCAAACTTGTACCAGGGAATAGTATGCCTCAAGTTTCAGAGCAGTTCCTGTGAGCCCTCTGAAAGCTTATTGCAGTTTTTAAGAAGTCACTGGTTCCAGCAATATCCCCAATGTTTAGGAGTGAGGAATGTTGCCAGACCCTCTTGAGCTATGCCTCCAGAAATTTAATAGAATCATTAAGTGCATTTAGAGTTCCTGTTTATTGTTAGAGGCATGATGTCTTAGCTTGTCTGCTGAGTTGTTTTTTTCATGCAATGCTCATAAATTAAAAAAAAAAAAAAGATGGAAAAATGAGCAGAGATCTGCTTTATATACCAAACAGGGGGTTTTTGAGTCATCTGGTCTCAGTTACACCTGGCTGCTACATTGTCCCTCACCTATACAGAAGTCTTACAGGCTGATGGATGGGCTGTCTGGGAAGGGCAGTGTGACACAGCATTCAGATGTCCCTGTTAGAATTAAGCAGAAGGCTTTTGTCATTTTTAATGTATTTTTCTATTATAATGAAAAAAACTTTACTTCATTTTGAGCCAGAATGACAAAACAACTTTTTTATTTACACATCACATTTCTGGGGGTCGGGAGCATGCAGCTATAAACTGATGTGATTCAGCCATGGGGAAACTTGCCTTCCTACTGTCTCTCCTTTTTTTATTGGAACAAATAGACACATAGTAAAAATGCAAGCCAGCTTTTTTTTTCTCATACTATAAAATAGGGAGCAAAGCCGGCTTCCCCTCATTTTCCTTTACTTCTTTATTCTGTCCTGTCTTTGCCAATTGGAAACAGAACCCAGAGTTACTTTGTCTCTGGAAACAGCTCTTGTAGGGCTAAACTGTTTTCAATGCTTTCCAAACAGAAGAGCCCTTTGGAGCCTACATGGCCTTCTGAAAGTTTATAGGGGAGGAGGACAAAATAAATTCATATTTTCTTCTGTCAAGCTTGTATGGTGAGAGGAAGAATTGGTGAGAAATATTCACTGGGAAATTTATATTGGCAATTTCCCCACTGACCAATCAATATCAGGGGCATGATACATAAATATGAATACAAAAAGCTAAAACTGCCTGTCCTTTTCCTCTGTTTTCTTCTCCAGCACTACTGACAGCCTTCCCCTTGCATGAATTACCTACTAGAAGTGCTGTGTTGACTGCATGGTGTGAGGAGATAGGAACAGAGGTGGTGGAAGGTGTATGTTCTTCTCACAGCAGTGTTCAGCCCCAAAGCAAGCACAGTTTCTGTGCTCAGGAGAAGAGATCCTTCATCAGTGACCCTGTAGAGATGCAGATATAGTTTCCCTAAATCAACAGCAAAAAGGAACAGAAGTGGGAAGCAGCTCTGGAGTGAGAGAGCATGAGAACAGGCTTCACAAGTACTGCAGCTCTGATGATAAAGCTTCTTGCTCAACATCAGAAGAAATTCCCAATGCTGTGCCATATGTTGTTCTCCTTTTACAGAATAAAGATTGAGTATTAAATGAGATACAGCAAGGAATCACTGATTAGAGTTGTTCCCTGGAAAAGATTAGGAGAACATTTGGTTTTCAGTTTGAAAATTAAATGAAAAAGTAATCAGCCTTGAAGGAACTTTCCAATGTGGTTTTCATCTGGCTTGGCAGGTTTCTCCTGGAGAACAGAGAACAGAAAGGTAAAAGAAGATAGGAATTAAAAAAACATGCTGTGACCCGGATAGAAATTCTTCATCAAAAAAGGGAAATGCAGAAGCAAAACTGTATGTAATGAAAGCCAAAAATCTTATTTAACCATGTTTTTCTCTCTTGTTTCTTCTGCAGGGCCAAATATTTCCAGGGGAAGAAGGTGAATGGAGAATTTGATATCCGAGTGGAACAGGTCAGTGCCAAGTGAATTCTCTCTGATGAATGTATGTGGACACAGCTAGGGAGAGGTAATCTGTCCCAGGAACAGTATTGAGGTTCATAGCCTGGTTTATGTGCTCCCCTGGGCACTGGGCACATTCTGTTTCCCTGTTAGCCTTGGCACCAAATACTCATTTCAATTGAAGCCTCTTCATGTTGGGGTCTGTCCCCTGCTCTATGCGTTGGTGCAGTGTCTGTCAAAAAAAGTCCCATATGAACTGAGACTGGATGCTGTTGCCAAAAGAGAAATTATTATTAATAATAATCATCTGCAGGCCCCCAACTGGAAATCAGGCATAAGAAGAGAGAGATGTAGAGATAAGAAGGTGGTCCTGAGGGAACCATATGCTTGTTTTATACTCATTAGGACTATAAAAATGTTTGGGTGGGTAAAGAAAGCTGCTGAATGTTGTTTGAATGACCTGATATTTCTGTTTTTATAAGGCTGTTGATTCTGCATGTGTGCATGTACAGATTATTAATGCAGTGCTTTTGAAGACTTTCTCAGGACCCATTGCCCTTGAAAAGGTGTTTCTTTTCTTTTCAAAGGGGTCCTGTCCTGTTGTCTATGACTGTTCCTGAGCACACATGTTCTGATCAAACTGTGTCTGGGACAGATTTTTCTTTTTTTATTGATATCACACTTGTCAGTCTGGGTGGTAATAGCAAGAATAATTCTTCCTGGCATTTCCTTATCAAAGTATTTATTTTGTTGTCAGCCTTAGCAATTATTCTAAAAGAGAACAGGAAAATATTAAAAATTTACAAATCATGCTACTCACTTAGAAGCATGAAACCAAATAATTTAGGTTTTCCTATCATTCAAGGTGGATACAGCTTCAAAGCTAGACCTGGTACTCTTCAAAATGGCCTGTTAATTCCTTCCCAAACCTACAGTCTCTGCCTTTCCTCTCATAATCCTTCTCCTCAGATGTTATTGCACTTGAAGTCCTTACAAAGGAACTGCCTTCAAATGTTTGGTGAGTGCAGAAGGTCAGGAGTGGACTCCTGATCCTTGCTGGGGGATCAAGCTGTGACCCTTGTCACCATCACAGAGCAGCTTATCACGTGTCCCCACGGGCTCTGGTAGGGAGGCTTTCCCATTTTACCTCTGGAAATCCTTCACATAGGCTGAATGCCCATGTTCCAGATGAGGCAACAAATTGCTCCAGGCAAAGACCATAATGCAATTTCCTGGTGAGGACCATGGCTCAGCCCCTGCAGCTTTCACTAAATGCCCATAGTGACTGCAGCACTGCCCAGTGGGTAGGAGAGTTGAGGAATGGAAAACAAGGATCCTGGCTATTTCCACTTTTCCCCTCCCTGCCACTCAGATCAGGCAGCCCAGCCTCCATTTAGTGGGCAGGGAGCTGCTCTTGACTCCTCCAGACCTCAGAAGAAGGGATGATGGCTTTTCCCAGCTGGATCACTATCTCTTCAGGGAAACACAGAGGCTGCATTGTCAAGGGCAGTCCTTGAATCTGACCCCAGGCCCCTCTTGTGTATTGTTAGAGGCACTGATTCCTTCAGTCTCTGGCTTTTTCTTCCCTTCTTATTTTGTCCATCCATCCTTGCTCAGTATTTCTTGATAGTTAATTTTCACTCATTGCTTCTACCCTATTTATTTGGAGCCTTCCCAACTTCACCTCTTCCTCTAGCAGTCCAGGAGCCTAAACTGTTGTGGGAACAGGTCCCCTGAAGTTGAATGTTGACCCTCTCTACCTGAAAAATGAATGTTCTTCCACAGTTTTCTTAAAAAAAAAACCAAAGAAAATAACTGTGTTCATCAACATGGTCCACATCTTTCTCTGTGAGCTCCCAGCTCGCAGCCCTCACTCCTGTAACTCTCCCCCATGTGGCACACAGGCTATGCCATGGTGCACAAGCCTTAACCGGGCTGTTCAGTTCTGAATAAACTCCCCATCAGAGACTTCGATTCTTAGGCACCTCTTGAACCCTGAGCATTTAGTCTGCTCAGTAAGCTCATTTAGTTTTTCATTTTTCCATGTGATCCTGTATCAGATAACCACACATTATTAACTCAGCCAGAAATGCAGTTTGCCTTAGGAACTTTTTTTAGATTTTATAGGCAAAAAACCACTTTTGATCTGAAAGGCTAAATAACAAAGAAGTTTGAACGACAGAAAGCAGTGAAAGGAAATATCCAAATGTTAAATACTCTTGGAAAACCACACTGGGAAAAAGCCATTTGCCTTATTTTTACTGTCCTTGCTAACTCTTTTGCCATTCTTCCAGGGTGTTCAGTAGTTGGTTTGAACTTTTTCTATTCCTCTTTCATATCCATCTCTGTTACATTTTAATTCTTTCTAAGCAAGCCATTTTAGCAATCTGTGGGGGAAGCAGAGCAGGATAGTAGGTGATATTTTTTGAAAGCTGTGCCATCAGTTATTTGTAAAGGAGCAGGAGTGCTGCAAGCAGCAGTGTCTCTCAATAATCTAATCTGGTTGTACACCCCTACCAGCTCTCCAGGCTGCCTCCCCCTCCTCTGAGGAGTGCAGGACATTTGTGATCAAGCTGTCCTGCTCTGTCTGTCCCCACACCCAGCTCTGTGGAATGCATTGGCTCACTTCAGCTGGATTCCAGAACCAGGCAGAAGCTTCTGCAAGAGGTGAATCCAGTTCATGTTAGACACTGGGTAATACACAGGGAGGAGATTGTTAAATGCATCCTGCTGCTCAGGGAGCTGCTTCTGCAAGTCTCAGCTTCTATGAAAATAGGTTTCATGGACTCTCCAATAAGGTTTTCTGGTTCTCTGGCAGTGAGTGAATTGCATACCTTGATAGCAAGCCCAGGCCCTGGTTCTTCTCATCCATTATTCCCAGGAAGAGACAGGGGTTACTGTGGGGCATCACCTGGTGCCAGTGGATGAGGAGAGAGCTGGCAAGGACACTGCAGTGTGTACACCACTCTCCTGTCATTCATTAAAATTAACGTGAAGCCTGACTTTGTTTCTTCTCTTCTGATCCTCAGTGTAACACTGAAATCATATTTACAATATGCTTTAAAGGCTGAAGGATTTATTATTGTCCACCATTTAGTGAAACCAGGCAAGCAGAGCCACTGCTTTCTTCCTGCTGGCTGCAGGGAGGGAGGTGAAAGGCTTTGGTGGTGTAAAGCCAGTTCAAGCACTCCCCTGAGTCATGGCCTCTTTTTCTTTGGAGGCAGTTTGGATTACATTTTGCTTCTTTGGGTATTTTTCCACTTCTGTAGCAATGATAGCTGTTCATGAGACTGATTGAAACACTGATACAAAAGTGAAAATCTATTTGATATTCTGATCAAACCCCTGATGGTTTAAGTTTTACTCAGTATGGGTAAAGCTCTAAGCTTTAAGAGAACAGCTGAGTCTAAAAATACTATCTCTTATTTTATGCTAAAAATAAGCTGCTTAAATTTTGATCCACATTGTTGCTTTTGCTTGTCTGGTGATTTCTAGCTTTCAGAACTGCAGTGTATGCATCTCTAGTTCTTTTCTCTAGAAATACAAATACTAAAAAAGTTCTTTTAGAAATGAAAAGCATAAGTTTGAATAAATGTCTCTAAGGCTAAGTTGAACTTAAAGAAGAATCCTAAAGTGTCACAGGAGTGGACCACATTGCTTTTAGTCTCTCACAAAAAAAAAAAATCTTGCTTTTATCTCCTCAGTTCTTCATTGGCCAGAGGGCAGGAGGCATTAGGAACCACAGTATACCGAGGAAGAGGAGGAATTATACCATAGGCCTTATGCTCTGTCAGATGTTTTTCTTCTTTAGAGAGAAACTAATTCAGCACCTCCTTCCCCACCCTCTCTGCTGTCCCAGAGGAAACTAAACCTTGTGCGCTCTGAGGATTTCTGAGGTTTTCCATTTGGATCATTACATACCTTGTGTGGGGTCTCCTTGGGCATGCCCCAGAGGAATGCCTCATGGCCAAAATCCCCAGAGACAAGCAGAGAGGGTGGGAGAGATGGGGCTGAGAGGGGGCAGCCCAGGCCCGTCAGCCAGCCATGGCCCGGAGGGTGGGGGCACACGAGGGGCCCCTCGATGCCCGTCTGGAACAGTGATGTCTGCAAAGCAGGACATGTGCAGAACAGGGTCACTGCGATGGCCGTGGAGATCTGGCTTGTGAGAGGAGACTGCATGAGTTGAGTTTGTTTCTCCTGCCATATCAGAGCATAAAACAGACATGAATCCTTTCAGTAAAAAACTTGGTGCAGGCAAGTTATGGTTTCACGACACAGTGCCGAGCGTAGCAAGGGATTAAAGCCTATGGCTCTGATGGGCTTTTCCAGTCCCGTGCCCTGCACGGACCAGTGAGGGACACAGCAGGCAAGAGCAAGCAGCACCTCTTAGAGAGGGTCCCCCACCTTCAGGGTACCTTTCCTGCAGGTATTTCCCAAAGGAATTTTAATATGTTCAGATACGTCTTTCCTGGCATTGCCTAATTGATGGTGGAGTGGGGTGAAAATTGTGAAAGGGGAGTCATGAAGCTCAAAGATCCATTTATATTTTTATCCCTGGTGTTTGTTCACCCTTCTCCTTCCCACCATTTCCTTGCTGTGACGAGGTGGGTCCGTCTGTCTGTCTGACACGCATTTTTCTTGCACAGCTCATTCACTTGTTCCCACTGTTCAGTTTATTTTCAGGGAATGATTATTCAGTGAACTCCTATGCACATGCTTCTGGAAAAGTCTTGTGGTATAGATTATGACTCCATTGGCAGCATTGTCAGGAAAAACGTTGTACTTGGCAGTCACAGAAGATAATTGTAATACAAATCATGAGTTCCAGCTCCATTGTACTTCCCGCCCTAAAGAGGTATTTTCATGTGTGGTGTAAAATGGTCCTTTCAAAAGGTAGAGTGTGACAGGTCGGTGTGTGATGAAAGGAAAACTAGCCTCTTGTCAAACAACACTATAATTTTTATTCATTATATGTTTAGGGTTTGGGATTTTTTCCAGCTGAATGCCAGAAAACAGTTCAAGAACAGCAACAGGGTTCTCATAGCTTGCCACATGCAAGCATTCAGAAACCATGAATAAAGGGAGAAGTAGCAAGAATTACTTTAAAGTCATTATTTTCTTAAATGAATACTATCTTCTTTTTTTTTAAATTTTCATTGGCTTTTGGAAGTTTACAGAGTTCATGGTTTTGAGCCATTTCCTGGGATCAAAATATTTAGAAATATGCTTTTTCTAAACCTCAAATTTTCAGGTAACTTCTGAAATGAAAACTCATGAGACAATTCTGAACGCCATCAGAGCTGATGCACCAAAAGGTGTTCTGACAGGTGAAGGCATGTGGCCCTTCAGCACCAGCATTGTCTCTAGCCTCTATGTAATGTCTGTAATGTCTCTAGGAGAATCACCCCAGCTTCAGGACTTGTGAAGAGCACTTGAGGAAGCTGCTCTTGGAGCCATAAAGCAATATTCACATCACAGATGGACTATCTCCATTCTTTCCTCCCAGGGAGCAACCCTAGTACTGGGGAAAGGTGGGGAGCAGGGTGCCTGCCCAAGAGAAAATGTCTCAGGAAAAGACATGAGGAATCAGGATGTGTAATCTCTAATTCTGCGTGCATGCATAGCCTCAGCCCTCATCCCACAGGCATCCAAACTATCTGCTCACCTTTCTGTCTGTGCAGGACTTAGGGATTGCTTACTTTCCCCTTGGGATGCTTGTAATGGTTGTAGTGAAATGTGCTGCTTTAGGAATGCAGCCTGATGTGGGCCCTTCCTTGTACATGTCAGAAGATCCACCAAAAAATAAGGCATAAAATCCATGAGGAACGTATGAGATTTGATTTTCCAGTAGCAATTCCTCATCCCAAGTGCCTAAGCCATGGCACAGACCAGGCTAGTCAGTAGGCCAGACAAAGCAGTGCAGGGATTACAGTGGATCTCAGCCAGAATATGAGTTAAAAAATAGTCACACTGCTGCATGTATGACAAATCCATACTCAAGCATATGGTTGGCAATTTTACATATGGAGGAAGTTGTGGACTTGCCAGAGAGAATCCCTGTGACAGCAACAACTCTGATCAATTCACTGAAAAGATCACCTTCAAGAAAATCTTATAAGAATGGGACTACTTTTGTCTAAAAAAAAAAAAAAAAAAAAAAAAAAAAAAGGAAGGGCAAGTCTTTGAGGAATAAAATAAATCTTCAGTTTCTGCTGAAAGAAGTAATGGACACTGCCTTAAAATGTAAGGGGAGAGATTTAGATTTAGATTGGGCTTTGGGAAAATTTTCCTTTGTTGTTAAGGTACAGACTGCCTGAGGAGGTTCCTCATCTATGGAAGACAGAAGAAGATTATGTAGTATCTGCACACAATGGCAGAGGCAGAGCCGGTCATGCCTTAGGAAAGAGAGAAAGACTATGTGATGTCTTGAAGTCCTTCCAACACAGCTTTCTGTTATTCTGTGAAAAATGCTTAAAATACACCTTGAACACATGCTTCCCCTAAATCACTAACAGGCATAGCTACCAAGCCAGGCATTTCTACTATTGCATGATTGAAAATGAAATATCTTCCTGTTTTAATATCAGGAAACAGAAATAGACACTCTAAAATAGCTCACCAGAAAGAGCTCCAGCATACAGAGGACACTGATGGAAACTGAGAGTACCTTAAGGTTTAGTCCAAATGATTTGGAGAGTCTTCCAATTCTTAATACCTGAAGGAGGCATCTTTGACAAAACTGTGATCAAAGTAGCTGTGGGCATCATCTCACATCTGAGCCTCACAGAGGTATGAAATATTTCTACTCCCACAGTCTTATTAGATTATTCTTCAGGACAGACTGTGTCACATTTGTCACACATGGTTTGCTCTTGCCCTGAATGTTTTTGCAGCCACTGGCACTGCTGCAAAGTATAAAACACCATCAGGCTAATGCAATGCCTTCTGTTCCATGATTCCTCATGCAAATGACTCTGCAAGGCCACGGGGACTGGGCTCTCCCGTTTTGTGCATAGTTACCTGTCACTCTATCTGCATGGGCTGCTTTCAAAGACCTCTTTGTCTGCAAGGTAAACTCAGGCTGGAGATGATCTCAGAGCTGAAATCCCAGCCAAGGGAAGTCATCGGGCTACAAAACCCACAAAGTTAAAAATACAGGGAGCACTGGAAAATCAACAGGAAACAATTTCTGCTGACTGAAGGTTTTAGCCTTCTTCCAAAAGCCAACTAGCAGCGGCCTGTTGGATGGAACAAAGCAGCTACATGAAAGGAGCAACATTCCTTAACTTTGTCTGTTAAAGCAGAAGTGAATGCCAGGCAAAGGTCAGGATTGTCCCTCAGCTCTGATTGTAGATCTGGACGTTTTGGGAGTGAGATAGCTGAATCCCCCAGACCCTCTCTACACTTCTCTCTCCTTGCCAGTGTTCCCTGGACAATGGTTGCCAAAGGGGATTTCTCCTTTTCTTCTGGCTCTTGACATTAGCAGGGCCTGAAATTGGTCCTGGCAGTTTGGCATGAAGTGCTCACCAGTTCGGGGGGTTCTCAGGGCTGTTTGCAGGTCAGGTGTCTGAGCACAGCTTTGTTGGCCTGACTGCCTCAGGGAAACGCCTGTCAGACCAACTTAGGCAGACTGCAAGTGCCCCTCCTCGAATGAAGACTGCCCATTTTCTCCCCCAGCAAAGAGGAGTGTTAAGCACTTTACTACAAACCATCATGGCAAAAAACTTTGGAAGAAAAGCATAAAAAACATGAAAACATAGACCTAAAACTTCCCTTTCTTGCACTGGTGTTCACATCAGATGATGCATTCCTCAGCAACAGAAGCTGGAGGTCCAGCTCCACAATGCTCTGCTTTCAGAGTGCGACATCTCTGAGGCACATGGAGACACAGATGTGGGAAAATCATCCTTTCATCTCCCCAGTCCACAGAGCCTCTGGAGCTAATGTGTACAGTAGCAAGCTTGCCATGACCCATTGGGGAGATCGCTGATGGTACCCAAAATATCTGATCTTACTGAGTTTGTCCAAGGTGGACTCCTCTCTCCCCAGGTCTCCTGAGATTTTTCAAATGTCTAAAAGGCAGGTGCCTTTCAGGGGTGCATTTTGCTCACCTCTGATCTGATAGGGTCACTGAAGAAGCGTGGCTGTGGCCAAGGCAACACAGTGCAATCTCTCATGAGTAAAACCCAGGCAGTCACCTGAACCACTGCCAATCACTCCCTGTGAGCATGTCTGTGTGTGTGTTTGTGTTTGAAGTAGAATTTATTTCTTGGCAATAGGAATTTTCCCCCTCTTTTCATTGTAATGGGGAGTTACAATGATGTAAGATCGTGTAAGGGTGTTGCTTTAAAAAGTTTACACTGAGCTGCAGACATGAAATCTCATTACATCATCGGGTCACCAGTCCACAGCCATGGCTTTAAAATTACATGGATTTTAAAAGGAAAGTTGGAAATTATTTTTTCATTTGTCGTCTGGCCTTTGAGCCTTTACAGGTGCACCAGTTCTCCATTGGCAAGTTTTTTCCATGAGTTCATGAGGACAAAACACACTCTTTTTTTTTTTCTTCTTTTTTCCTTCTTTTTTAATGCATAAAATTTGTTCCTGGCACTATCTTTTGGTTCCAACTAATAGAAGTAGCAGAAGAACATTAAACAGTACAAGGATCTCAATAAAGTCATAAGTATTAGCAGCACCATCTGAGTGCTCTGGTATTAGCTACTGGTTAGAAGATGAATTTACTGCTGCCCAGCCTTCATCATACTAAGTCTGAAAAAATGCCTTAAAAGGAAGGGGAAAAAAGTACTCAAAGGGAGAAGACTAAATTTTCTGCCTCAGAAAATGAAACCTGTTTATTTATATTTATCATAATCACCCCTGTATCTTTTGCTCCCCATGGTTGAAATATCCCTTGCCAACTATTCCAGCCTTGCAAGTCATGTCTCTTTTAAAATACAAAGTGTTTTAATGATTGAGCAGATGTCTTAATAACTTACCCAACTTTGCTAATTCTTTAATAGTAAAAAACTTAGTAAGCAAATCACACCAGGTGACCTCTGCTTATCACCTTCCTGCAACATAATGAGGTTTAAAAGGGTTTAAATCTTTTGTATTAGGTTTATAGCTGGCCAGTGGCACGTCAGCCAACTCAGACATAATTCTTAATGGATGTCTCCAAGTGGAAACTTGGAATTTGAATTCAAATGACCTAACATCTCTTCATTATTATTGTTATTATTTTTATTATTCTTTCCTGTGTGCATTTTTCAGCCTGCTCATTCTTAATTCCTTCAGTACTTATTACTGCAATAAGTCTAATCCTGTGTACTTTCACAGCCCAAGTGTGGGAGCCATAAATACTTCTGCAGTCTCTCAGGGCAAACCAGCTATAATTGGATCTCCAGTTGCCTCACAGAAAAAAAAAATTAAAAAAAAAAAAGAAAAGAAGGAAAGGCACATTCCAGACAAAGAAAATTCTGCGTCTGTGTCTGTGTGTTTGTGTTTCTGCCACCCTTGAGTAACACTTTGTCCTTTTGCTCCATTCCAGGCTGAGTTCTCCGAGTTGAACCTGGCTGCTTACGTCATGGGTGGCTGCATGGTGGACATGCAGGTCATGAGAAACGGCACCAAGGTGGTCAGGTGAGGAGCACCAGCTGGTCTTGGGAACTGGGCTCTGTGGATCAGTGTTGGGGCAAGCAGGTTGGCCTCACAGGGGGACAGATATGTGAATCAGGCAGCACAATCCAGGTAGCTTCAAGGATTCTTGGAAGTGGTGAAAGGAATGGCCTGACTCTGGTGGGTTTGTATCAGGTCTCAGGTGCACATTATGCCAGTCATTGTTTCTGGTCTAGACCCTTCATGCAACAGCAAATGCCTCCTTCTCAGGTTCTTTTTAGCCTCCAGACTCCCAATAACAGGGACAACAGATCTTCTTCTCCCTTGATTTTTCTCTTCCTCTCTGTCAACTAACCCTCATTTTAAACAGTGCCTCTGATTCACTAGCCTGCCTGTCTTGGGCCCTGATCCCAGTGGACTGCCCTTGCAGTAGCCACTAAGCCCAGATGACCAGAACAAGAGCAGCCCTGAGAAGAAGGACTTGAGGGTGTTGGAGGATGACAAGCTTGACATAAGCCAGCAGTATGCTCTCACAGCCCTGAAAGCCAGCCACACCCTGGGCTGTCTCCAAAGAAGCGTGGCCAGCAGCGCAAGGGAGGGGATTCTGCCCATTTGCTCTGTTCTGGTGTTCTGGTGACCCCCCAGCTGAAGCACTGCGTCCAGCTCTGGGGCACCCAATGTAAGAAGGACGTGGAGCTGTTAGGGCGAGTCCAAAGGAGGACCTTGATAACCATCAGGAGGTTGAAACACCTCTCCTGTGAAGACAGGCTGAGAGTTGGGGTTGTTCAGCCTAGAGATGAGAAGAAGAGACCTTGTGGGACCTGCAAGTACCTAAAGGGTACTACAACAGAGTTTTGCAAGGACATGTAGTGATAGGACAAGGAGGAATGGCTTTAAACTGAATAGGGGTGGATTTAGGCTATATACCAGGAGAACATCCTTTACTGTGGGGGTGGTGAGGCGCGGGCACAGACTGCCCACAGAAGGTGTGGATGCCCGTGCCTGGCAGTGCTCAGTGTTGCATGGTGCTTTGAGCAGCCTGGTCTAGTGGAAGGTGTCCCTGCTCATGGCAAGGGGGCTGGAGCCAGGTGACCTTTCAGGTCCCTTCCAATGCAAACTATTCTGTAATTGCAAGATCCTGATGCTTGTAGCCTGATTTGCTCCTGAAGTAGCATTGTTTTCTTTATGGGAGATGCCCAGTGCTCTGGCATTGCCCTGTGGTGTATCTCAGAGGTAAAGCCTGTCTCTGTTTGATGGGGATTTCTGTCCTACAAGCATTACTTCATAATGGCATTCATTGCAAGCACACTCTTTTCCCAAACAATGCTTCTCAAATCACACATCCAATTCACTTCCCAAAAGCATTGCTCCCCTTCTTTCAAGCACCAGAGTGACAGCAATTTGGAGCTAATGTTAGATGCATCTTTACAAGTTCTATGTAAAGAATAGTGTCACATCTGTGTAGGATGCCTCTGTTTACCTTCACAAATATTACCTTCCACCCTATTATTCCCAAGCCTTCATCTTTATGGGTTCCTGTCATTACAACTCTACATTTCATCTTTGATACAGTAGCTTTTCTCTGTTTGTGTTGAAATCTCGTTGTTCCAAATTAATTTTTTTTAACCACCCTGCTTCTTTTTGTACAGCTCCTTTGCACTTTTTGGTGTATTCAGGATCTTTGAGCTAAATACTGTTGACATATTTAATCAGCGCTTTTGTCTGTTTGCAACAAGTTCAAAATTAGAGGTAGAGACACATAATCGAGCATGCAGTGATATTTTTGAAAGGGATTACTAGAACAGCTAAAAAAACGTAATTTTGAGCATGCTGGCCTCAGTTTAATTTCTCAAAATCTCATTTCTAGTCCAAACAGTGCAAAGCAAAACATGTCACTGTCAATTAGCTATGACTGTGGTCCATCAATTCATTTCAGGTCTTGACATCTCTCTTAGTACACCCACAAGTCTCCATTTGTTCTTTGGTAATACTTCACGAGCCTCTGCTAAAAACCTTTAAAGCTGTGTCTGTTACATGCATTTGCTTTCTCCCTGTCTGTTTCTGAGTGAAACAAAGCATTATGTCCCATGAACCAGCCACTGGAGCAGTCATCAGACGGTGTGCAGTGCTAATGCACTCCTGCCTTCGCTTGCTCATGGTGCTGGAAGGTTTCCCAAGAACCATTTCCTAGGTTGATCACATCTTCATTTTCCTTCCTGTGTCTTTCCTCCAAAGCCATTCATACATCTGGCAGAAAGATCTTGAGCTATTAAACTGAAACTGAAGACAAAATTTATTTTACAAAACTGTCTGGGGCATGGTGTTCATGTTTCTGCTCACGCTGAACACACAGGTATTCCTGCTACCATTTTTGCATGGATATTTATATGTGAATTACGTGGGTTTTTGAATGGCATTAGCTCAGGAGGGTTTTTTGTTTGTTTGTTTTCATTCCTGCATGTTTAAGGACACATTTGCATTGTGGGAAGCAGGTCTGGTAAATATATACTTGTCTGGATATGCAATTTATATAGCATATGCTACATGCCATAGTCCTTGCAACCAGCAAATATTTGTTTACAGCCTGTGCTGATATGACCCTCTTGTGCCCAGCTCAGTGAGTTTAAGAGCTTAGGTGCCAACTTCCACAGCCACTCCTAGAAATACTCTAGAAGGTATAGAAATTAAAACTCTTTTTCACTTCAGAAAGCAAATTGTGTGAGCTGTGTAGAGGCACCTCAACTCATCCACATGGGTACAGCTTCTTCCCACTTCCTTCAAGTCCCACAGTCCCATCCACAGCCATGTCCTGCCTGGCTACAGACACCTTTCAGAGTGCCCAGCCACAGGGAGACACCTTCAACTCATGTGTGCACCAACCCTGCTGCTGCTGTCCCCTTTCTTCCATCACTTATCTGTCCTCTGTTAATAATTGAGCAAAACATTCAGTCAAAAGTCAGAATGCTTCTAGGTGGTGAAGTATAATACTCATCATATTTTTTGAATACCCAGAATCATGGAAATCCCACTGACAATTTATAAGGAGATAAATACAACACCATCTTGCTAACAACCACATTTGGGATTCCCTCCTGCAGGAGCCCTGCCTGCTTCACATTCCTCTTCAAAGGAAGAGCAATGGAATGTAGCAGTTTAGGGGAAAGACAGTGAATATACTACAGACCAGTAGATTTAAATCACTGAAATAATAAATTTCTTAAAACCAACAATTCATATTCATATTCAGCAACCACTGGGCTGCCCTCTCCAAACTGACATTACATTTACTGATAAGCTATCTAACAATTTCTTAGTCTATTAAATTCCATCATTTTGGAGCAGGTCTCCTAGTTTTTTCTTTAAACTGGAAATACCATATGGCACCTGTAAAGCAAAGTTTAAACCAAAGGGTTTTTTTCTGCTGATCACTTGGTGTTTTCTGACACCTTGGAGTTAAGGCTTTCTTTCATACTCCACGTAAACTGATTTGAAATTCACCAGGAAAAAATTATGGTTCTTTTACCAGGAAGATTAATTCCCTTGGTAAGAAGGTATAACTGTCCTTAAAGCCTTCCATTTACCCCTTTTGACTCAGGATAATTTTAAAAAAAGAAAAAAAGATGCTTTAGAAATATTATTGGCAATTACAGAAAGCAAAGACATGGACATATACACGACTTCTAGCCTGTGTATCTTGAAATAAGTAGCTGCAAGTAAGTTAACAAACAATCTAACTGAAGCCAGACATTACTTTGCTTGCCTGAGTTTTAAAACAAACGTGGCTCCAAGAATTTAAATTTACAGTAACAATGTTCTGGGTCTCCAACTTCTCTTTTTTGGCTACTACATTCTGCACATCTGTAGGAGGGGGTGAAGGATTTGAGATAGTCAACAAAATGTGCTACTGGAGACAGAGGCTATCATCTAACAAATCTAAAAAACTGCATCTGTGTTTTCTGTGCCAGTTCCACCATGGTTTGTGAAGGCTCCATCAGCCTGTTCAGCACATTTCCTTCAGAGAGCTGGCCATGAAGTACCTTGTGCAGCCTCTAGCAAGCACTTTTCCATGTCAGTGCCCCGTAACCCTGGCCCTGACTGAGGACATAGGGGGATGAGCTGGGCAAGGGAGCCGCGCTGGGTTCAGCCAGGACTGGTGGTGGGGTGGGGTCCTTGTTACCCCAGCACTTACTTGGAAAAAATTGGCAGCAGACCTTCCCTATTGAAAAGTTAAATATGGGAAGCAGGAGGTAGTGTTTATTCGTCCCAAAGGATCCCTATCCAACTTAGACATAGCAACTCTTACAACAGAGAAATTGAATAATTTCTGGGTGCAAAGTACTAGTGGAGTACTAGTGTGTAAAAACAAATGTGGGTTCATGCCTACTTTTAAAACACTTGGGTGGATTTCTTCATCCTCCTCCCAGTGCATACACAACCTCCTTTTGGACAGGCCTACCCACACAAACAGAAAGAGACAGAGTGAAGCATCTGGAATCTAATTTACTCTAGAAAGCTCTTGGACTGCGTCACTTTTACTGGGGATAGATGTGAGGAAGGGGATTTTTATTTTCACATTCCTCTGAAGGGCCCTTCATATCAATGTTTTGGCAGTGTAAAGAGGCTGTCAGTGTTGGCACTGCACCCACTCTGAGATGCATTTATGCTTTCATGATATTATAAAAGTGTCTAAGTAGAAATGAAAATTTGGGCTGTGTCTGTTTCTGACAGCAACATTTAGACTCCCAAACTATGATCTCAGGTTCTGTATTCAATTAAATGCTTGACTGTTGGGCTTCAACAGACTTCAGCTATTAATTCCACTAGATATAAGGCAGGGATATGTTGAAAATCTGGACAGCTCTTCTACCTGGGGAATACTAATGTCTTTGGGAGCATTTCAGACCTTTAAGGATATAAATTAATCATGCACCAGACTGCTCTCATCTCCTGTCTCCCTGTAGAGCTTCCTCTTTTGCCACTGGGGCCAATCATGCAGGAGAGAAAGCACATTTTCATGTTTGCCTGGGACCTGTCGGAGTGGTGGCCATGCCACGAGGAGTGTGGCACGCAGGCTCCATGCAGCCCCACAGCACAGGCAGCAGCTGGGGAACAGCACATGCCCAGGGGCTGATGTGGGGAGGACCCTGAGAGGAGAAATGGCCCTGGTGGGTGTAGAGGGGTGTCCAAAATAGAGGCAGCAAAGGAGAGAGGAACAGCACCCAGCACAAAGGCTTGCTGTGGGGAAGATCTCTGCCATGGAATGATGTTTATCCCTACAGGCCTTGCCTGAATGTGTAAGGTGTGTGTCAGGTGTGTGGCTCCCCTGCCCACCCTGGATGATGTGCCCTTGCTCACAGCCATGGTGGGGTCAGTGAATTCTCCACACAAGCCCATTCATTCCTGTCGTTAACACTGACATTCCAGTTGCTTCCAGCTGATTCCGTGCTTTTATGATTCCCTGTGCTGTGACAACAGGACAGCAACCTGTCCTGTGCTGTGACAACAGGACAGCAACCATCCCCAAAATCCCTGAAAGTGCTTTTTTTCTTTAAGCATATTTTCACACTGCAAGCTACAGTACAGTCACAGCATCAGGAGGCAAATCCTTTTACATGGGAGGGGTAGAGAAGAAACTGGCCAACTCACAGGTGTTTCCTGGCTATTCAGAGCTTGCAGGCTCCAGGAGATGTGTAGTCTGACTAAAAAAGATCTGTCAGCACCAGGATGCCAGATGTTTAAAGCCCAATGAGAACACTGTCCTCTGCCCCAGTGCATTTTTCCCATCCCAATAGGTTCACTCAGCCCAAAGGTCCATTGAGAAGCAGCTGCCTGAAAGAGGCATGGAGGTTTTCTATCCTACAGAGGCTGTGCTTGCTCACCTCACAGTAGTTGCACATTGCTAGAAGGATGCTTTCTTGTCTCTCCAAGACAATTTGTTCACAAGAGTTGATGGTTTCTTGTAGTTCTTCTACAGGATCAGCACCCAGGAAGGTCATGGGAGTAGCTGCTGTTGGTGGACACTGATGTAACAAGTATTGGTAGGCAGTAGGTCATTGTCCAGCTTCTCTTGTTCCAATAAGCTTGAGCCAAAGATGAACTCCAGCCATTGTCAAATTCCTGCCTTTTTTAATTTAACTCTTGACCCTAACTAGGATCTTTTATGAAATGTATTTTTCTAGTTGTTGTTGTTTTGGGGGTTAGGGGTGGGGTGTTGTTGTGTTGGTTGGTTGGTTGGTTGGTTTGATGCTTCCAAATCAAATTTCTGCAACTTTTTGTAAAGCTGCAAGTAGGAGAAAAAATGGCAGAAACTGATAGGGAAAGTTTAGGTTTCTAGCAGCCAGATGGAAAAATATGTTGAACACCTGGTTCTCCCAAGTTCTGCAGAAAGTGCCACTCGGTGGAGTACAATATGTGCTATGTATTTAACAGTGAGAAACATCCAATATGTGCTATGTATTTAACACCGAGAAACATTCGGGCAATATTTTTTTATCAATGGCATATCAATCCATTAAGGTAATGGAGAAGTGTGTGTAACAGCCTGTAAGCTTTTGAAAATTCAGTTTAGGCAAGGGACCAGTGTGCCAAATGACCACTTTCCTCACTGAAATACCCTGCAGAGACAATAAGCTGGGCGAGGTGTTTAACAGGGTATACACCCTGGCAAGCTGCAGTTACATATGAAGGAATTTAACACCTCTAGTAAACATTTATAAACTGAGAATTATTCCCATATGGGAGATGATCTAGCATTGTTTTTTTCACTAATATCTCCCCTCTCTTCACCTGCCTGTTCCTGTCTTCAATGTTTAATTTTTTTAATTTTTCTTTTAGCAGGAAGTGCAAAAGAGAAGAGACAGCGGAGTGTAATGATTTATGCATTTATTCTCAGTTACTTCCACCTCAGCTCCTGCTGCTAAACAGCTGCTTGGAGGCCTGCTTCTCCCCGTGGGGTTTGCCGATGTCCCAGATGAATAATGTCCCCCTTCACCTCCCTGGCAGCTGGCGCCCAGCCGACGTGCAGGCAGGATGCTGACAGTGATCAGGAAAACATTTGGCATGCAGGCAGCTGCCAGAAAGAAAAAGTCACTCTGAGCAGACCAGGGTGGGGAACATTTCAGATATTAAGCTACTCCCTGACCCTTTTTGCATTTACAGTAATTCTTTCCAATAAGGAATAAGCTGCCAGGGTCTAGAGCACTCAATAATTAGTTAATCCAGGATTAAATACAAGATTTATTCAAAACTTTAGTACATTGTTTCAGTCTTGATTGGCTTTTTTTTTATCAATCTTGCCATAATTTGTCTCCTTTCCACATGGGTTTTTACTAAGGCTTCTTCCAGAGAATGGCAATTATCCTAATGTCACCTCAGAGTTAGCCCTGCAATGAGCATGGTGTTGGGACAGAGGGTTTCCAAAGATCCTCTCCAAACTAAATTGCTCTGTGACCTTATTCTGTGATGTTGGAAAGTATTTGGATCACCTTCTGTAAAAGCTTAGGATCACAAGCATTTTGAAGGCAAGTTGGTGTTGGCAGGTGTGGTTGTTACTACTTTCAGGCTTTGTGTGAGTCCACATGATTTTCCTTGTCAATGTCAATCAGTTTAGAAGTAAAATATATGGCAGACTATTGAGACTGCCAGACTCCAGTTCAGAGAGTGTGTGACATGATTTAATGGTTAGCTGAGCATTGACCTGTGGCTGAGAAGCAAATCAGAGCATCTTCCAGGCTGTCCTCATCTGCTTACAGTGGTATTGGTCCTACTGCAACTGTGATTCCTGGCTCCTGCTGCTTTTGCTGCACTAATCTCCCACACCTCCCATGCTTTTTACTCAGCCATTCTCTATTGTAATGTTAAAAAAACCCCCTGCTTCTCGCTTCCAGCCTAGTAAGGAGAGATTATATATTCTTTATTCTATGTTGCTTACTTTTTTTTTCTCAAATCAGCTCTGTGTTATCTTATTTATAGATATGTTTTTTCTTTCTTTGAATAACTTCAGCAAAATTTATTTCTTTCTGTAGAAAATATAACGTGAGGTTTTGACTGAAATGACTTTTTTTCTTAGCATATTTTACACTTTACTAAAGCATCAAACAGAATGCTAAATCTAATATTGAGATAGGAGAAAATGTAATTGATTTCATATTATTTTTCAGTAATTTAATAACAATGCTATTAACACTGAAGCAATGCACAAAAAGAACTTGTTCTTATTTGTAAATGTCATTTTCTATTATGTGTCAGACACCTGAGGCACTGCATATTTGGAGGGACTTTTTGCACTTCTTGGGCAAAAGTTGCGGCCTCTTATGCCTTGTACTTGTGCCTCAGATGCTTCCCTGAAGGCTTCATTAATTGCCAGTAATGCAAAACTTTTTGTATCATTTTGCTAAATTATGCAGTTCTCTTCTTCTCTTTGTCGTGCCAGATAGGAAAGGCTTTGGAAGGGAATTTAGTCAGAGTGTCTTGATCCCTGGGAAGTATCTGAAAGCTGAATGAAATCTCCTAGAATAACGGAGGGTAGCCAGAACCTGAAGTGAGGATGTCACCTTCAGTGTCCTGAGAAGATCTACTGTCCCAAAGGGCAAAGTTCTAGTAAGACTGTCAGTCTTCTAAAAAGAGAGCAGGAGAGCCCATCCTTCTCCAACTACACCAGAAAAAAGCCCTCTCACCCATCATGGTGCTGAAATATAAAGCACCCTTTGCCTGCAAATGATTATGCACTGCAGAAGGGGTCACACAGAAGTATTTTGACAATCACAGAATTGGCTGGGAAAGAACTCTAAGAGCATTGATCCCCCATTAATGAGCACTGCCATTTTCACCACTAAATCACACCCCTAAGTGCCATATCCACACACCCTTTGGACAGTTCAAGGGGTGGTGACTCAACTACTTCCCTGGGCAGACTGTCTCAATGTTTGATAACCCTTCTCAATGTTTGATAACCCTTTTCATGAAGAAATTTTTCCTGATATCCACTAAAGCTCTCCTGGCACAACCTGAGGCCATTGTTCTTCCTCTCCCTCTTGTCCTATAGCTTGTTACCTGGGCGAGGAGGCCAATCTCCACCTCACCACAACACGTTCCAGCACCTCATGTCTTTCTTTCAGTGAGGGACCCAACACTGAACACAGGATTCGAGGTGTGGCCTCACCAGTGCTCAGCACAGGGAGACGATCTAATGTGTTAATCACGCTATTTCTGATGCAAATAGTGCATTCTTCTGTGTTCTTTCTTCATGCCCTGGAATCTCTTTGTGCTTCAGTGAGAAAAGCTGAAGGACCAGGAAGCAAGCCAGAGTTATGGCTCTATGCAGAAATAAGAAATAGGAGATCTCTTTAAGGCATGAAACCTCCCAGCAGGAATTGTTGTCATTATCTTCTCTACCCCAAAGCAGGCTGGGGAGCTGCTTTCTGCACAGAGATGTTATTGATTGTTATTAATTTTGCCATTGGTCTCCGTTTCTCTGTACAGGCTCTGCTGCTCTTCAGCTGGTGTTTATTCTGAGCTAGTCCCAGGCCTGGCACTCCACTGCCTTGTTCTCAGTATCCATGGGAACATTCACATTGTTCCACAGCTCAAAACAGGGATTCAGTGTCCACCTTCGCTTTAGAGATTCACTCCTCATCTGCTGCATGAGAGAGTGCCTTGCCTTCCTACAGGACACAGAGTTTGAGAATAGGCTTTTCTACATTAATTCTGTATTCTTGTGTCCATCCTCTAAGTGGAGAAACTCTTTCTTTGCCAAGATCTGAAAAGACAAGAGCTTTTTTCCTGAGATTTTGGCTGGCAAAAGTAAAGCAAATGAAGGCAGTTTCCCAGCCACTCTGTGTCCTCCCCCTCTCAGAAAGCTGCATGAAGAGACATGCCCAGAGCTCCTGCCTCTCCAGGCACCACAGCTGTTCAGTAACTCAGCACAGATACTGAGCCCTGGTCCTAAGTAGCTGGTTAATCCTTCTTGGGGACCTGTGCCTGCCTCCAGGGTGCTTTCTACACAGCAAGTCCAGCAGAATGGAGCAGCTCGGACTTTCCAAAATTCGTACTCACTCGCTGTTTCTCAGCGGGGGTCACCACTTGCCTCATCCCCATTGATACCAGGGAGGTCCATGAATCAGCTGCACAGCGATAGCACAGCCCTCATGGTGCTCATTATGCATCTTGCTGCTGGAGGAGAGCACCACCTTTGGTGCCAAGTACATTAGGGAACATGCCTGGGTTTAAAAAACCTCCATGGGAGGGAATCACAACATTTCTACAGCTTGGCCTCTTGCATCACAAAAGCTGAGCCTGCTCCTCACCGTGTCTCAGGCGGGTGATAACAAAAGTCCAAGGTCAACAAACAAAATGAACAGCTTTAAAACAACAAAGCTGTGCTGGGGTTTGTGTACAGTGTTTGTTGCCACAATCTGGCCCAGAGTCACCATCTCACATTTCCCTGCCAGAATGATGGAAATATAAATAGGGGCTATAAACCCAAAGTATTTCCAGCTCATACATCCAAAGGATAGAAATTATAGTCTCTTAGCAAGGAAAATGTTCGAGGCTGGTGAGGTAATGGGACCTGGTTACAGAGCTCATTTCTCTGAAAATCTTTAATACAGCATGGAAGTTTTTCAATGTCCTTGATGCAACCTCTGTTAACTTGTAAAATAATCCCTTCTTTCCGTGGAAAAGCCCCTTCCTTCGAGAATGAACTGTTGGGCTCCATTTTGGGAACCATTTCTTTCCAACTGCTGTTTCCAGATATTTTTGAATGGCTTTGAAGACAGAGTGTCAGCAAGGAATAAAACCTGGCTGCTTGAAAGATAATCCATTGCTTGTTGGCTTACCTAGAAAGGGCCTCACCTTCCTGTGCATTAGCTGAGGGCTGCTGCTGTTGAACCATAGGAGTCCAAGCTCCACTCTTGCTAAATAATATTCTGGAAGCCCATGCCATGAGTCACAGCAGCGCACGAGGGGCTCTGCTCATTTGATTAATTTCATTGCCATGCCTGCCCTTCACTTGTTGACTCACAGCCATAAGAGCCTGGGATGTGCTGTGTACGTAGTAAACTCATTAAAGGGGGAATGTGTGTCAATGTATGGATGTGTACGAGAGCTTTTTGAAATCCCTTATGATCTTCCCACCCACTGGGCATTGCTTCAATACGGAGCTCAATCGTCAGGAAACAAACTTGCTCCCTCATCTGCGTTGCACATTGCAAAGAGCTTGCCAAGTACGGCCAAGCTTTTAGAAAGAAAAGAGAATCCCCCCACCAGTGAATTTATGACCCTTGGCTCTGCTTGTGGCTTGTTCCTGTGCATGCCTGAGTGACATGGAAACTGCAGAAAATCTGTTTGGCCTGTTTCTATGCTCTCACACTTGCAGCTACGTTGGATTTTTCCTTTTTTTTTAAATGACTAGGGGGTTTTGTAGGGTTTGTTACATTATAACACAATCAATACGCCCTGAGAGGCCCTAGAGAAGAGCAACACGCATTCGTGAAAAGAAAAGGGAAGGATGGAAAAGAAACACGGAGTGGTTAGAAGTGCTTCTGGAGCATTTTAAAGTAAAACACCATTCTCCTCGTCTCTTCCAGGTCCTTCAAGCCGGATTTTGTGCTGATCCGCCAGCACGCCTACAGCATGGCCCTGGGGGAAGACTTCCGCAGCCTCATCATCGGCCTGCAGTACGGCGGCGTCCACACCGTCAACTCCCTCCACTCCATCTACAACTTCTGCAGCAAGCCCTGGGTGGTAAGTGATGAGCCAGCTCTGCTGCGTGCCAACACTGCACATGAGACCTCTGGCACCAGCAGAAAGCCCAGCTCACCTTCCGGGAGTTTCAAAGGAGCTGGTCTCTTTAGGTTAAAATCTAAACAACCTTAGGAATCCAGGTGGGGGTCGTTGGAGGAGAAAACCTACCAGCACTACTTCTTTATCAAGATGCTATTTCTGCACCCTGAGCAGGATGTTTCCCTTGTCCCAGACTCAAAAGGATCACCAAGAGCTGATAGTGCAGCAGCACCTAAATTTCTTGTAAGGGGTGGGAAGGACCCACATGGGAAGAAGTAGAGAAAATCAGTCCATCAGGGTCAAATCACCATACATGTAGTTTCGCAACAGTCTCAGAACAAAATGCAGTATTATCATAAAGTGTTGGTTCATTGAACCTGAAACATTGAACCTTGCAAAGACTTAGGCTGGGTCAGCTCCTGATGAGGGCAGGGCAATGTTTTGATATTTTGCACTGGAAGATCCCTTCGCCCATTCTTTAAATTTTGTCAAGTTCACATGAGAATCTCAGAAAACCTTGAAAGATATTATCATTAGATTTTCTCAGCCCCAAATCCCCAGACAACTTCTATGACCAGCCCCAAGGCAGCTGTAGCTGCAGAAGCAGGAGTGTTGGAGAGATAATTTGGCCATGAGCCACAAGAGTAAGGCTCTCCATGGCAGCACCTGCAGGAGGAAGTCAGATCCTGATACCATTTTGGAATTCTTGTATGTGTTTTCCAAGCAGTTTTGTCCCAAAATGTGTTCTCTGATCACTGATGCTTCCAGAATGGAAATTTCCCTGCATTCTTCAAAGCAGCAAACTACAGCTATATGGATGTGAGAAGGAGGTGGGGCTTTCCAATATGAAAGTTTTCCATGGAAAACTTTTAGATGCGTTTTCAGGAATTCCCTTACTCATTGAACAAATTGAGCTTGGGGTGAGATGGAATTTTTATAGCAAATGATAGCTATCTTCCTCATCACCTAATTAAGTGGGGTTTTATTGTTGCTTTTCTCCTTGGAATAAATATCCTAGTGGTCCTCAGTGTGTTGGTTGGTAGCTCAAGTCCAGATGAGGCCTCAAACTTTTATTTCCATGACTGGGCAGTGTTGGATTTAAGTGATTTCTTACTAAAATGGTACCGGTGTAATAAACACAGTCTTTTCAGTTTTCACCCCTTTTACAACATTTTTGGGGTTTGTTGAGACCAAAAGAAAGATCTTGTCTTTTCCAAAAATGCTGTCACGCAATAATCAGGGTAGTGAGAACAATCTCATTTTGCCATCACTGTATAAGTGGTCAATGTACATTTGACCTGTTTCCATTTGATTTTTCAGTTCCAGGCTCAGTACCACACCTCCACACTGTTTCTGACAGCTGGTCCTACACACAAGTGCATTAGCCCTGATGACCAGACAAAAAGCCTCCACATTTACACTGCCATGTGGTCCATTCCATTTGATTTTGGGGTCAAGTCAGTCAGGGCTTAGTTGACACTTTGCAACTCATGCCTTGTAATTATGTTTCTGATGGTGAGAAGGGGCCTCAGGATGCGAAAGGCCTATATTTAGGCATCTAAAATAAAAGGAAACAAACAAACTTAGCACATTAAAAAAAGGAAGAAAAAAAAAAGCAGCGCTGGAAAGGCAGTGTGGGAGAACTTGGCACTGCCAGCAGCTTGGCTCTAGCTGCTCTGGGTCTGGTTGTGCCATGCTTTCCTCACAGGGAATACAGCTGGCACAGACAGACTTCCCAGAGGAGTCAAGGAAACCACTTGCAAACAATTTAAACAGGTTTTCAGAGTGTCTCCTTTCCTTTCTGCCCCTGCACACCCATCACCCCCAAACCAGTGATTGTATCGTGCTCAGCAACCTAAGATTGCATTGAATGAGCAACGTTCAGAAGGTACTTAAGCTCATGGAGAGATTGCAGTGGGGTATTGGAGGGCAAAAAGCTTCACTGGCAGCAGAATCAGAAGATTTTGTTTTTGTGATAGCTGGGAAGTGAGAGATAGGGATACTTCGGTGCACGTTCCACTTTGATTGCAAAACAAGCATCTTGAAATGAGGGATCTGCATAACAAAGATTACTGGAAACTTTTTGGATCTAGAAAACAGTTGGATGCATGAAGAAATGAAATTAAATACCCCTGGGAAATGTGCTTTTCACTCTCATTTTTTATTTTCTCCAAAAACGGTTCCATTTCATAGAAATGATTATGATTTTGTGGAGGGGGATGAAATTGAGACTGTTTTTCCTTGGCAGTTTGCAACCATGTTTTATTCTCAGCAACTCTAATTACAATCAGCTGAGTTTGGTTTTGAGTTTACTCAAACATGAAGCCCCATTTTTAATGACGTTTGCCAGGTTTCCAGTTCTGCAATACAAAAATTTCTTTTAAGATTAAAACAGGCACAGTTTGAATTAGATGTTTATGAGAGAAAAGAAAAAAGTATTTAAGGAGTCTCACATTCTGAGAGAAACATCTAAGAAATCTAAGATGATTTCAGAACAATTGAGAAATAATACTACAAGCACACTAAACACAATGCTTCAAGGACCAATAGTAATTTCTGTGTTAGAATTCTAAGTTGCAGTCCAAATTACAGTGGGAAGAATGCTCAGAGTAGTAGTCACACTGCATGCAGGTAATGTCTGTAATTGCAAAGCAAATTCTGCATCTGTAAGGCAGCAGAAAACATGACAGTCCCCTCCTGAGTCCAGGGACTCCTAGCCAAACTATTATTGACTGTCAAGGGATACAGGCTCCCTGATGACCTAGGCACTTTCAAAATGTGTGAAAGGCCTTAAGATGCTCTGAATGGAACTTTTTATTTCTCTGTAAAGACTCCCTGCATGTAGCTGTTCTCCAAACAGTCAGGCCAAGGCGTTTCCCTTGCCTGCATGTTCCAGGTACCTTAAACCAGGCTCTGCCTTCCCCCATGTGTTATCTGTGGTCTGGATGCAATCTCACTAAAACCAGTGGAAGGACAGAAAGCCAGAACTGCCGCCAGCATGTGGAAGGTGTGGTTATATCTAGCAGAGCTGCTGACAACAACATTCCTACCCATCTGCATGGGGAGATGTTACTTGAGCTCTGTTATCAGGTATCTCAGAGGCTGCTGCACCACTTAACATGGGAGTCTCTTTGTCAACATCCTGTCCCTAATAACTGGTAAAAAAAGAGAAAATGGGAGGGAACTGTCCCATGAGGGGCAATACCAAAGTCAGACCTTTTTGCAGGCTTGGTCCCAGATGTCTGAATCTCTCATCTGAAACACTCGCTATTTCAGCAACAGCCAAGAGCTTATGCTTCAAAAGGAGCAAGTCAGAACATTGTCTATCAGCTGCACAGTTGTTCCAGTTATTTTGTTTGAGCTGTTTTCCCAGGATAACTGTACATTGCCTCAACATCACAGTGTCCATGGTTCACCAGGGCTGCGTGCACACACAGCAAGGGGCATGGGCTGTTCTCAGCCAGAGTGTTTTTCCTTCTCTCTCTGTCTCTGGCTCATTGTGTTTAACTTTTAAGCCCTGTTTGCTCACCTTGCTAGTCAAAACAGGGCTTTATTTTTCTTTTCTAGAATGTGCAAGGCTAGTGCAAGTAGTTGAGAGAAGCAAGCTGTCCTCCTTTCACAACATCAATACCCTCCTTGCCAACAATAATTATTCTGCATTGGGAGTTTTTCCTCTTATCTGCTGATGCATGTGAGGGTGGTGGTGGTGTTAGTGATGGGATATGCTGCCTCTTGATGTTTCCTGGATTTTCTTTAAATGCTGTGTTTTGAACTACGAGATTAGGAAAAGGATTCTTTGCATTTGTCTGCAAATCTGCTGGCAGCTGCCTCTTCAGCATTTGGCCTGGTTCTGGCACACACCTTGCAGCCTAATTTTTTTTCACAGTGACTGCATGCCAAGATTTAACTCTCAAAGGGGTTGTTCTTCTCCACCAGCAAATTAAGTTTCCACTACTTATGTAGCAATTCTTTTGGAGCCCTTAGACTAGCCCAGTAATCAGGTGAGAAGGCTTAACAGGGCTATTCAGCAGAAAACATCCTCAGTACCTCTCTCTATCTGCAGTGTAACCTTGGTGTTGTGATTTGGTGCATTTACTGGCTCCAGCTGTTGCCCAGAAGTGCTCAGAACATGCAAGACTAAGCTGCTAGTGCTATTGTGAAGAAAGGGAGCTTTCTTTTCTTTCCCTTCTTCCCTAGATGTCTGTTTCCTTCCCTTAAGTGACACAGAGATCTCCTTCAAGATTAATACATCCCTACCTTTGATGGGCAACTTGAGAAACACATGCAAAGACTTAAAATCTGTCCTTGCTTGGCCCAAGGTGGAGACCTTTATTAATTAACTTGATTTTGCCTGATTCTGAGGGGATTGGAAACTGAATTCAATTTATAAACTACACTGTGAATAGGACTCAATGGAGAACTCAGATCTACCTACCAGCTCAGCAGGAACCAATTCCCAAACACTTTATTCTCTTGTGTGGCTGCCAGTCCAACCACTTCTCCAACAGTCATGCCAGTTCAGCACTGTGGTCGCAGGGCTGTGTCTAAGCTCCTCCTGAGATTCTGGGATATGCATCACTCTTACTCTCTTTGGCATATGAACCCTACTTTAGAAACATTTTCTGTCATGGTTATTAGGTTTCCCCCTTATAGTTTTGATTTTTTTTCTCTGTGTGATGAATGATGGATTGAACAGGGAGACTGCAGAGAACGTACAAAATGGTCTGCTTGCTTCACAGATGGCTGAAGTGGAGCAGGAATTTGCTGTGATGTGTTACACTTCTCTCAGGGTTTTGGAACCTGAACAGAAATAAAAACTCAGTCCTACCATGGGGAGCTTTGGGTCTGGCTGGGCACAACCCTGCAGAGTAAAAGGGTTTATAATGGTGATAGTGGTGATGATGGTGAAGTTCATGCTGATGGGTGGGGACAATGACAAATGTTCTTCCTTGTGTCTGAAATGCTGGAGTGGCTGATGTCCCCATTGATGTCATACTGCTCTCTAGATACTGCCCTCACAGAGTGGGGCCTCCCTCAGACCTCATGGTAGATGGGACAGAGACAGGACAGGCATATGAACCCGTCTCTCCCATCATTCATGAAGGGCTGTTGGGGGCCCTTGGTTCACAATAAATGTCAGTTCTGGTTAACAGTGGACTCTACTCCCTTGGTCTGACACTCAAACCCTCTTGTAATCGCTGTCCCTTAGCAGCTCTCCTGCCCTCCAGCACAAAGTGCCTTGCTTGGATTTGGTTGTGAGGAAGAGATCCAAGGGACAGCTTTGGTTTATTTGGTCTCTGATGGGAGCAGTGGCACTGATTTCCTGGCTCTATCCTCTACTAAGAAAGGCTCCTCTCCCCAGTTGCATTTTGAATGCAAATCTTATCCATAGTAAATCTCTAAGTAAATGCAAACTGATTCCCTTCTGTCTCTTGAATCCCTTCTGTGCTCCCTTAGTCCAGGTTTGCGTACATAGGCTGGCTTGGCCATGAATAAATACAGCAGCATCATATTTTCTTGCTGCTCTCAGGTCAAGAAAGCAAGGTGGGAAAGACATGATAACATTTCTCTCACCTCCTTCACCACTATCAGAACATTTTGCAAGCATTTGCCTGTTGCACAATGAGTCACTGACATCCACTGTGTCTGTTTTTTGTTCCCTCTCCCTCACCCCAAGTTCTCTCAGCTCATTAAAATCTTCAACTCGCTGGGCCCTGAGAAGTTCCCCTTGGTGGAGCAAACATTCTTCCCAAGCCATAAGCAGATGGTGAGTAACTTTGCTTTCTTCTGATGCCACTATGGATGAGGTGGAGACAACAGATGCAAGCTGGACCCAGGAAATAGTGGCAGGAATGCTGGGAAGAGTCTGAATTTTGCTTACAGAAAAATACTAGCTAAAAAGTGCTATGCAAAAGGCACTCCTTGGGAACCTCTTTCCTTTCTTGCCCAGCCCTCCCCTAGGTCACGTAAGGACCTTGAAAAAATGTACAAAGAGGCTCAAAGGCTCAAAACTAAAGCAGAATTCCATTTTAAAACACCGTCAACAAAAAGCTCATCCCTTAGAGGAAAAAATCACTCTATTCAGATAAAGTGGATTTTCCCTGCTCATGGAATTGTTTAAAAATATTCTGACAATTTGGAACATGGGTCCTAAGAGATGTTTGTTTCACAGTGTTAGTTTGCTTGGTCTGTCACGTGCTCACCATCCATGAAACATTTATCAACCTGAAGGTACTCAGAGTAACCTGGAGTTCTTAAAAGAGTTTGTTTCAGCTTCTCATGTTTTCTTTGCACAGTGCTTTGGGGTCTGGTCTTTCTGTCAACAGCTGAACACTCAGTGCCCTGTGTGACTGCTGGGCACTGTACCAAACTCTCAGGGCACCTTCCAAAGAAATCTGCAGAGGTGCCTTTAGTCCTGGAGAACATGGCAAAGAGAGGGGCTTTGTTTACAGCTGGTCATGGCTCTTTTTTTCCCTGTGTTAAAGGAAAGACTAGTCCTTTGTGAGTTTTTGCTCCCAATGTACATCCATGAATTAGTGGCTCTTCCTACATGGCTGAGGCTTTGATGAAACCCTGTATGAACCATGACCCCTTCTGTGACCACTGGCTGGCTGAGCTAATTTCCCAGGCTTGACTGTGAACCCAAGCAGCACTGCCAGCCTGAACACGAGGGTTGTTGAGATGACAAACTAAGGCTTAAAAATATTCAACCCCATCTTTTCTCACATGCTTGTTGCAACTGTGGGCCAGCCACAACACAAAATAGGGTGTAGATACATGATCCTCTAGTTTCTTGTGAAAAATCCCACTGCTGCCTGCTAGGTACTCAAGTATTTTGAAATGCCAGTCCTTCACCTCTCTGTTCCAGTACTCTCTCTATCTACCATGGAAGTGCTGTGTAGACTATGGCACTTCCATGCTTCACAGGCACATTGTGGAGGTAAGTACAGTCATGAAGTTATATTATCATTTAAGACATAAAGAAATGGATAGTCCTTAAACAATGTGACAGTGTTTTCCACATTTATAAGATAAGTAGTCACATAGCTGTTGCATTTAATTACTAATGATTTATGAAGACGGTTTTGTGATGTAAGTAATACTTCAGGAAGGTTGTGACTTGGACCACCATTTCAGGAACAGTATTTTTTGAAGACTTGATAAAGGTTACCATTGCAAATAAGTTAGCACTTTTAGCACATTTTTCTTGTCTGGCTATCTGATTCTTGGTTCTGCAGATGTAGATATATTTGGCACCAGCAAAGTAGATTGGTTTAGCACTGATCTTAATTTCACTTATTTTCCATTTTTGTAACTAATGACCTACTTGGAGATGCTTGCTTACTTCCAAAAGGGTACAGGAAGCCTTTTAAACTGTGGGTAATCTCATATGAACACAAACACTACTGCTGTAATCTGGTAATCTGGTTTAAATCAGTCACTTCCCAACAATTTACAGAGCAACAATCCACTTGGGCAAGTTCAGGTCAGCCCTTCCCAGGTGACAGGGGTGCTCTGCCTCACAGAATGAATCTTCACAACTTAGAAATATCTTTTCTGGGAGCATCTTCACAGCATCCTGGGTCTGAGAGGTCAAGTGCCTACACCAGGCATGCTGCATTACAGTCATCACCAAACACCTGTGGAAGTTGCTTCTCCACTGTGCATCAGCTTTTCCATTTGTCAGATAGGAATATACTGATCCTCTTTTACCACTCTTTCTCTTCACTCTCCTGGAGGTATTTCCAAGCTGCACCAGTGAGCACTCATAAAACTCACTGTGTTTCTTTGATGGGTCACCCCCTGGAAGTGTTTATAATGAGTGCTATGGTTTTACCTCTCCGCAATGTGACACACTTTAAGCACTTAAATTCTCACACCAGAGACCCTCATCCTTCTATATCCAAATTTTTCCAGAGTCTACTTTCTAAACCTTTGGATTAAGCAGAGAACAGATTCAAAGACCTCTTTCATTCCTTCATCTCTGTAGAGACTAGACTTTCCAAGAGTAAAAAGTGAGATATAGGAGGTTTCTAACAGTAGGTCATTTTTGTGAGCATTTTAACTTATCTGAAAATGCTTTTTCTGAAGCTTCCTTCTCACGAGAACAGGGGACTTTAAATCAGCCTTAAACAGTAAGCCTAAAGAGAGGACACAAGATTCTGACATTTCACAACAGAGAAGATGAACTTCTCTTCCCTTTGCCATGGGCATGCACCTTTCAGACCTCCCCATAATGTTCAGTTTTCTGGAAATAAGAGCAATCTGGTAAGTGTTCTTCCAAGGACCTACTGGTGCTACAGCCAGCCCTAATGAGTGCCTTGCTCTGTACTGACCTCCTATGGCCAATTAACAACTGGGAGTCATTAACTTCAAAATGGATTTTTCGCCTCTCCTGGGCTTATGACCACAATAACAATTCTTAGAGAGAACAAGCTCTTAAAAAGAGGGGGGATTCCTGAAGGGATCTTTGCCAAAGCACAAGAATTACCAGAGGTGGAATATCTCCTTTGGGACCAATAAAAGGGTATCAGGAAGGGGAAGGAAATTAAGAAATCCAGTTGCAAATCCATTTGTGTATATTTGAAGTCGACAAGAACTAATATAAGTGAAGCAGAGACAGAATGTCTGTGATAGAAATAAAACCACTTTACTGTTTAGAATAAAAGGACACTATAAAAAGTGAACATTATGCAACATTACCTTAAAAGACAATATACATTCACTGAATATAAAATTTATAAATAACATGGAGGAAATCTGTAAACAGTGCTAGAAAATTTAGCAACAAATACATTCCTTCTGGACAAGATTTTTCACATGGGTTTGTTTCTCTCCCCAAGTTTCCATGACTATCAGGAACAGCAGAGTGGCTCTATGAAGGAAGGACAGTGCCAGAGAGAAGGAGAAGCCAGTACAAGTAAAACAGCAGCAAATGTTTAGTGGGTTTTTTATGTTTTTTCTCAAGACTGGTAGCCCCAGAAGTCACTTACTCTAAAAAAAACTAAAACTTTTTGCAGTTCCCTAAATTCTGTTCTGTCCTTTGAAGCTGTAAAACACATTATAAGCAAGCAGTATTTTCAGAGACACCTGCAAGGATAGAAACTTGTTCTCATGGAGGCCTTTATTTCCAACAGTCTTTACTATAAAAACACAACAGTATGTTTCCCATCAGCATTTCACTCTGACAAGTATAAATGGGATACAATGATAGATTTATGTTTTAGAATAGTTCTACCTCAAGGGCCAGATAACTCTTCAAAACATGAGACTTAAAAATGGCAAATTTTTTCCCCATACAGGAGAGGTAGAAGCCTCCCACAAGAGGACTTTATTTAAGAAACTCCATGCACAGATCTCCTCCTACTCTCTACCCTCTCCATTTTGGAAAAGGCAAATAGAATCTAACCTTTCCCAAACCTTCAATATCTATTTTTGTCATATTAAAGGGGAAAACACTCTACAGCAAGTAAGGGAAAAAATATGGATAAGAAACTGAACAGCTTCAGTCTAGATATTAGCTATGCACTTTTAAAAGTATTTTTAATAATGTTTGTGTGTCTAAAGCATGGTGGCAGGGACTGTGTGTGTAATCCTGGGCATCTCCATTGGCAGGCAGAAGTGACTTAGCAAGGCAGAAGAAAGGAGAGCTGACAGAAAGGAAGAAGTCTTTGAGTTCAATTTAGAGCCTCTTCAATCCATGTAATGGCTTCTACTTCAGAAGTGCCTTCAGGCAGGTCCTTAATGCAAGCACAAGCCCCAGAAATGCATGTTCCTGATAGCATCCACAGAAACAAAATAAAGAAGCTTCCCAAAAGAAATGTATTTTCATTGGATTCTTCCCCCTCCTTTTGGCTTCACATTTTGAGAAGCCTTAACAACTGTTTCTTTACACAGCAAGGGCAAAGATTTGCCATCAAACCTCTGCCCTTGCCAGTCTAGCTGTCTGCACCTCAGAAACATTTTACTGTCTGCAAAACAAAGTGGGAATATGCTTCACTTTCTGGTAATGCATCTACTGTTTTGTTGTTTACAAAGCACATAGCTACATTATATCCTACATAGGGACACAAGTCCTCATAGTATTAGAACGCAAATATTTTCACAATAATTTGAGTGCAATACTGTGATGTCTCAGCTAGCTAAATGAATCAGTGACAGGTAAAATATGCAGAGCTGCAGTTTAATGAAAACTCAGATCAACACTTTACTGCATCAAGGGGCATTATTGTTTAGCCTTCCAAAGCTGTGAGAAGTGGCTGCAGCTCAAAGAGACACTGGCTTTGCCAAGTCACCTTGAGCTTGAGGAGGGCCACATCCTGCAATGCCGACTCCAAACAACGCAGACACTGAGGGCGGCTCCATTCTGCCCCCAGTGACCCTCACAGATTTTGTCAGCCATGCAAAAATCAAACAGAGATTGTTCCACTGAGCCCAAAGCCCAAACCCATATTTTGCCAAAAGGAACAATTTTCTGAACCACCACCTGGTCCTGTGACAGGTGTCATGAAGCACCCTACTCTCCCTCTCATCTCCAGCCCATTATTTAGGAGTAGTCACAGGGAAGAGGACTTCTGAGAAATGTTCCAAATCTAAATAGACTTTTAATGTGTTTTGTGCTGCATTGCCACTCAGAGCTGCTGGGAAAAAAAATATATGTGGCAGACCCGGGCACTTCTTACAGCAATTCTGTGAAAATGCCCTTCAGAGTTCATGCTAAAAATGAAGCTTTTTGCTGCAACAAGTCATCCAGCAAATTGGGTGTTTCAGAGGGCGTACATCTGGCAGAGCTCTGGTAGCACGCAAGGAACTTAAAAACACATCAGGGCCCATCTCAGACACCCATTCTTTTCCATTTGGCAAAGTGGTTCTAAACAACCCTCCAGTAATTGAGGTCACTGATTGTAAAATGCTGTATTGCCCCAAGCCGGATCACTGCTACAACTTTTTCCTGCTCATGGCAGCTCTGCTTTCTAAGTGGAATGAATGGAAGATATATCAAAACTTAAGATAAATAATCATAATAATACAAAAATGAAGTTAAGCACAATCTTCTCCCTGCCCAAGCCCTCCCCATCCAAAACTTAAGTCACCCATTTTGTCAGCACCCCTTCTTCACCATCATTAAAACTTAAAATACTTTTATTTGATAAGAAAAATTATATTATAGTTTTCTTAATAATAAAAAACCAAAATATAATGAAAAAAACTTCTCCAGTCAACAGCAAAGCACAAGACAGTAAGGCTTCTCCTCCCACATGACTGCAGGACATGGTATGAGCACATGCACAGGGCTATGCTTAACAGTGCCTAGGGGGAAACACAGCACTTGACACAGAAGGAATCCTCCGGGCAGCTGAAAATTTTATGATCCCAGACAACACTTATTAGAAGACCACTTTTCCTTGCCTAGCCCACACACACACTTCCTTTCACCATATAAACAAACGCAGCTATTGTAGCTGCAGGGGAGGAACCGTGGTGCAAGGAGTTACAGAGGAAACAATGACTGTAGCCACTACTGCAGATACACTGGAGCTTCAATATCTTAAAAGCGACTCACCAACTCGGAATGTCAATATTTCTGTCTTTAAAACACAATCAAACCATTCTTTTGTTTATAACACCAAAAAAATTCCACATCCTGTCAAAAATAGCTTATGTCATTATGTGTATATACATCTTAGTTCAGCAAAACACTATTTTGGCAATATTTTTTTAATAATATGAGTTCTAGCAAGTCTCCCCTTTCCCTCTCGGACATGATTGATTTACAGTTGTTATTGTTGCATCTGTTTGGTCTTGGGTGTTCACAAGCTGGTTTTCCTGTTGAAGCTAAGCTGCAAAAATTTCAGGGGCCAATGCTGCTCAAAACAGGATGGGACAACCTTTCTTATGCTCTGCTGTAGTTGCATTTACCTCCCTGAAAATAGGGGATGGGTTTTTTGTTTTTGAAACAACAACAACAAGAATACAAAATACTCTCTTTTGTTCTGGGTAAAGCCAGAACTCCAAATGTGCTGTTGCATTCGCACTGTGACTGAATTAGCAAGGACAGTCAGTCAACAATGCTTTTACCAGATGATGTGGTCAAACACACCAGGTAAAGTCTCCCATTGCTGGAGTCAATCACATTGACAATCTCTCCTAGAGAGGAGGATTTCTTTTGGATGTCATCTTGTCCATAGTTTAGGCTGGGTTTCTTTTCATTTTCCTTCATTTGCCTGATTAATCTGATTAATGAAATCTGTTTCCCTTAAAATAGGTTTTTCTATGTATTTTCAGCACTTAGTGCGTGAGGAGGGGTGATGGGAAGCCAGCGCATAGAAGAATACAGTGCCTAATTGGCATAGTTTTTAGATTTTTGTTTTCCTAAAAAAATAGAGATTATATTGCTACAGCTAATGATACATGTAACAGAGCAAGAGCTCCATCTTTTTTTATTTTTTTCTTTTTTTTTCCCTCCCATTTTTCCCTCTGGTGTGCAAAAGTAAGCTCCCATATGTTGTCTGATCAGAATGAGTGGTATCAAAAAATGGAAAAGGTGATTAAAAATTCAGTAAGGTAGCACAGACTTTTTTCTTTCCTTTCCTTTTTTTTTCCTTTTCTTTTTTAAGTGTTCGAAGTGCTAGAATTTGCATGAAAATAGGCACTAATTTCATTGTCATCATCACGATCTGGTAAGAGTTAGTGTCCAAAGGAAGATCAGCCACAAGTAAGGGAGAGGGGAGATAAGAAAAGGGAAAGCTGCTCAGGGATCTGTGGCATTGATTATCGTTTTGTCTGGAGGTGCCCATCCTCTATACCAGCTGCAGTAGCCTTCCACCCTCTGGATGCAGGCATAGTGCTTTGCTTGATATCCCGAGTGGCCGAAGTTGGAGAGCATGTCTGTCCAAATGCACTCATTCTTGGAGGTGGCAAAGCAGGGCAAATAGTAGCAGGGCCTAATCTGCAATTGGAAAGAGAAATCATGTAAGGCTACATGTAAAAACAACATTATATAATATGTCTTTTTAACAGAGACAAGTGATTCAAAATTCCACAGCCTCAAACCTTGCTTACTAATACAAAATTCAGCCTCAGTTCTTTAAGCACGTAAGCATGTGCTTAGCTTCACACACACAGCTAATTCTGTCGTCAAAAGGGCTTTTCAGGTGCAGAAAAGTTGAGCTTATGTCTATGTTTTTGCAGGCCTGACGCCACATGCAAAAGTCTTAGTTCCAGTGCCAGGCTGTGGGGTTTTAAGTACTCAAAATGTTTACACAGGAAAAAAGCTGGGCATATCTTGCCAAGCCTTTGGTACCTGATTTCATTCACCTGCAAATGATTCTGCATAGGTTCTGAAAGTCTTCCCCAACCCCAATTAACTCCAACGGGGTATTAAAGACATAGACTCTGCAGTTTTATTTGATTGTCTCTTCTCTGTCTCAACACTGAAAATGAACTTTACTTCTTCTCTGTAAAAATTGCTGTCCTCCATTTCTCTTCCTGGCTCTTCTCCAGCATCATTGAGTATTACCAGCCAGGAGAAACAGAGTTCTTGGGCTTGAACACCACCCTAGAGACACACCTACCTTGCAGCTACAGCCCAGGTGATAACGGTGGTTCAGTCCTTTGCGCTGCGACAGAGTCAGCCGGTCCCATTTCTCATACCAGTTGCACAGGCCAGTGTAAACCTTCCCCTCATACACCCGGCCTTGAAAACAGACACATGGTCACAAGTTAGCACTTCTCAGCTCAAGCACTTCTCTCGTTTCCTGACATTGCTAATGCTCTCAATATGTTTGGCTTCAGCCACTGCTCAGCAAATGCTCTCTTTTTATTAACTGGTTCAGGAATCTCTGGCCAGCAAGATAACAGCACTTCTGAAAGTCAGGAGTGTTGTGCCAGCTGAGAGCACCACCAGCAACATGCAGTTTAGTAATGCTCTCCAGCTCCTCCTAACAACAGAGCAAATTAACTGACACCTTCCCTAAAAACAAGACTTGGCAAATGACACATGTCCATCCCCCTGCATCCCCCCATCTCATTCTCCAGCTCATTCCAAAAACAACCTTCCATTTATGACACAGCCCAGTAGCACCCAGTTCCCTGTAACAGACATGCCAGCTCAGGTATAAATTGAGAGCCATGAACTCTCATAAAACATACTTGTCACAGCATGTCTGGGTATAAGACACACTTTAGGAAAGAGAGGGACATCTAGAGAGTGAAGTGACTCTCAGAGTCACTCAGAGTAGAGTACTGAACACCAGAATACTGTTGGCCATCTTAACACTTAGGAAATTGTGTACAGAGCTATCTACACCACTGCCCGTGACCTTAGCAGGTGTGTGTATAAAACAGAAGAGGTTTTGCTTATGGAGAAGTACAGAGTTCATTACCTGTAATCAGATATTGGTACTTGTTGACCTCCAGCTTGACTCCACATAGACTCTCAGAGGCTTCTGTGTAGATGTACTGAACATGTGGCATTATCTGGAAGCCCCTGTACATCTAGAGAAAGAATAAAAAGTCATCTTCATAGGACAAATTTCACTTAAGGTTTTTTACAATCTACATTCCTAGTTTGTGGTGGTAAGCAATAAATTTTCTGGTTTTTACAAGAGTGAAGGAATAATGACACTGGCTGAACTCACGGAAGTCTCCCTACCAGATCTGCTGGTAAAGCAGAAAAAACACCTGCTAATAAGCCATTGCAATTCAGCACAGGGACCAGTTTCTCCCATTCATATTAGTTCCAGTGGCACTGACTGAACAAAGTGCCAATGCTGCAGACTCTGCCAACATCCTGAACATTTTTTCCCCTATAAAGGTCAAAATTAGGGAGAAATAAAATTAGTTCAAGCTTGGAATCTTTCTCTCTCTGTGATTTAAACAATTTCCTCCAAACTAAAGGGTTTTTCTTTTAAACAATTACCCTATTTTCCAGTGTTGTTGCTGTAAGAGTTTCAAACCTTTGGCGCTTGATCTAAGTCATCAAGCCAGACACCTCCTTCTCCAACGCAGAGCACACGCAACTCCTGCTGACCTCAGCAAGGACTTACTGTTTCTCTAACTCAATGAATGCAGACATGGAATTCTACACCATCTTCTAAAATTAGTCCCATACTGATGGGCGCCATAAAGAAAATATCATGTATACATAATTCCTCTGCACTCCTCCTCCATCTTCATAATCTTTCTTCCAGCTCAGTTTAATCGAAACATGAGCCCACAGATACACTGGCAGTTGATTCAGTCAGAAATTAGCACATGTCCCCATCTGACCTGGCCTTACTGCTGCAATCTAGAGAAACTCATGTCCACCTGTTAGCAGCATAATGAAATCTTTGCATAGCAATGAAACAACCACTACATGTGTACATTGGACCCATTAAACATATCCTATTTTTGAAACACAGAGGACTATTTTCCCGAGAATTTAGTCTTTAAATATTTTTTTGTCTTTTCAAAGCATTCAGTCACTCTTTTTTCCCTGCCCACTCCACAAATGGCCAATATTTAGAAGTTAAAGAAGAAATAATACAAGTCAGAGAGAATCAGTTTCCTGGCATTTCCCAGCCTATCCTTTTCTCTCTCATCTTTACTGACAGACAGCATATTCAGTTTAGTAGTAAATATTAATTATTTAGGCAAAAGAGGATCAAAAAATCCCAAACAATCCCAGAGGTATAGATCCTTACTGCTGTGTCACCTGAGCTGTAGTATTTTTCTCCAGGCTGCATTCTATTCCTTTAAGTCTTCTATTACTCTGGGGTATTTCACCATGCCCTTACCTCCTTTAAAAACAGCAAATCTTTTTCTTTGTAGAAGAACATCTGTTAATTTAACAGAGTTTATGCTAGGCCCAAATACTTAATATAAAACCATAAAAAATTACTACTAATTCTGCTATGCTGATAACCCAAATTATCTTTGGAGCATCTATGGAATGTCAGCCAGGTAAATTTTTTTTCTCCTTAGATTCCCCTAATCAGCATGATCTAGTAACAGTGTCACAACTCAGTAACAGCATTGCTGGGTGCAGTAAAAGATACATTAAAGAGTTTGTATTTTCCAGCCTTTCTTCTATACCCAGCTAATATGCAAGCAAAGTACTTTTTTTTAATTAATTCTACTATACCAACAAAAACTCATAGATCATGCTTGAAATATGACCAAAGTGGCCAAAGTCTTTCAATGGAGATGGAAGAAGTGAACTTTACCTAATCTCTGCTTTATCCCTGCAATTTTCTTGGTATCAGATGACCTACTCAGATTTTCCAATCCAGTCAACAGAGCTGGAGATCTAGATTCTGGCACAAGCATCCTGTCTGTCCTTGGATGAGTTATTTAGCCCTCAGCACACTTTTGTTTATTCCTTCCCAAGGGTACTGTGAGGAAAGGCACATAGAATAAAAGTCACGTGTCCAGACCCCTTTCTAGTGGGTGTCACACCAAGAAGCTCAGATAACAGCATCTAAGCAAATAAAACGAGCTAAGATAACAGCTGGGGCTGCCCAGTCCCTCCAGGCAGTGCATTATCAACACTGCAGAGAGCTGCACACTGTGCATGGCAGTGCAAGGGATCAGTCACTCACAGTGCTGAGCTCATGTTGGGCTAATTAGGCATCTCTGTTATAAGGTCTACATGTGAGCAGGTACACTTGGAGCCCTTTCTTCCTGCTGCCCACAGGCCTATGAGCTACCCTAATCATTCCCCTGGGAAGCTGCTCAGGTCCTTCCTACAGGACTGTTGGTCATCACTTTTCACGTCTTCTAAGCTATCAAGCCCAACATTACTGCCTATGAAGGAGCCAGTGATGCTGAACTGGGGCTTGTTTTTCAGCTCCTGGACCTAATTTCCTGTTCACATTACCATCAGGGCCACCACAGTCAGGGCTGCTAAAGAAAGCATGCTAAGCCTCCCAAAAAGCACTTCCACTCAGCCCTCAGTGATCCACGTTGATGGGAGCCACTGTCACACTGACTGAACCCATGCTGGGGAAGTCAGGGCCTCCCACACCCTCTGATAACTGAATAAAATTCACCAGCAGGACCTTGGTTCTCAAGGAAGGAAAAAGAAAGTTTGGCAAGGGGCAATCTTCTACAGATGCCCACTATTCAATAAAACAATACCTTGAGCATTATTTTTGGATATACAAAATGTCTTGGAAGTGCTGTTAGACCAGTCAGAAGAAACTCACCCATAAAGCTAGCCTCTCTCCTAACTGCTACCCTCAGAGTTCTCCTGTCCCCACAAATGTGTATTTTTGGAAGCATAATAACAGGGAATAAAGTATTAGCAAGCATGACATGGTGATGTCTGCTAGTGCTGCTCTATTTCCATCTGTGTCAGCATTCCCCTTAGGAGCCCCCATACTGCTTCAGAAATGCACAGGCAAATCCTGTGCTGGTTCCTGCTGCTTAAACAACTTCACCCTGTAAAACTGTTCATGATGTTCCTCCCTCTATCCCTCCCCTGTGAGGCTGCACTAGATACCAAGAGCTGGGAGTCACACCTTGCCTAACCTTCAGCTACCTAAAATATAGGCAATTCACAGAAATTAGGCATCCTCTCTAGTCAAATGCCAAGAACAGACACCTCCAGAGCAACTCAGCCCATCCTAAAATAGCTGCCTACAACTTGTGGGCTGAATTACACTTTAGTGATTCCTCTCTCTACCCATTGACAATCAAGAGAGCAGGAAAGACTCAACACCTCATTTCAGTCTGTCTAAAATTAAACTAAATTAATCCTACCCCACTTCTTTCCTCTTGGGACTATCACATTTCCCCCCACAGACTCATTTTACAGATAAGCAACAAACCAAGGAAAGTCTCCTTGCTTCTGGCAGCCTGTGCAGGGTGCTGCCATGGTCAACCAGGACTGTTTGTGCTCATGGAGGAGAAATATCTTATCTCCTTGTTTCCTTTGCAGTTTCCTGAAATAGGCTTGGGCCATTCTCAGAATGCACTGCAAGATCACAGAACATGTAGGGGTTAGGTCAGTCCTGTGCAGATTTATGACACGTGATCTCAAAGTATTCTTATAATATTTGAGAAAGCAGTGGGGAGAGGCAGAGATTGCTTGGGAAAGCACAAGGCCTCTTCAGACAACAAACCTGAACTCTAGAAAGCCCAGCACTGTTCTGTCCCTGTGGGCTGACCTTGTGCTCCAGTCCAGGCTCCAAGTTGGTTTAGTTGTGAAATGCAGCAACGAGTTCAGGAATATTAGTGAGATCAAGAATCGAACCCACAAACTCCAAGGAGCCTGTGAAAGAACTACAGAGATGGTTTGTTGCCCTTTAAGGCTTTCAGTGCTTTCCACAGGCAATTCAGCACACACTGATAGACTAAATGGCCTGTTTATTTTTCACCTGCAGGTGCAGAAGGGTTTATGCAGACTGTTAGTTTTATCTTCAGAGTTGTTCCCATACAGCTGTGCAGAGCCATAGGCCTCCTTGGTTCTCTTTTCAGCAGGAGGACAGTTAGCTTTCATTGGAGTAAACAAGGGAAAAATTTGCTGTGTCACTGAGAACTCCCCCACTGTATGGATCTAAATCCCTCTTTATACTGAAGTCTCTAAGCTCAGCAGAAAGACAGCAGGGTTTCCAAAGAAGACAGTTGGTTTGTTTGTTTATGAAGAACTTTGTCCTCCGGACATTCCAGTCCTACTGAGCACTTTGCTTCAGGTTCCTTCCTGCCAAAGGTCACAGTTAAACGTCCAGTGCAACATCCCACCAGCTCACCATCTAAGCAGCAGACATAAGGGCAGTTTGACCAACACACGATTTCCTTTTTAAAATCTCTCTTGCTTTTGTTGGACACATAACTTCCTAAAAAACACTGTGTAAATGCTCCTGCAGAAAGGCCTCGTGCTGCAGAATAACCCAATGAAAACAGCTGGGACTTATTTAGAACAGGGGCACTGTTCTGAGTGGTAAATAGGGTAGTAATTCATTTCAAGGGACTACCATCATTCTAGATCACAGTTCATGGTCATATGTTAGACAGAAAGCACCAAACTCTTGGCTGAGAAGGAGGAAAAGAAGTGGTACTGGGCAGACCAGGATGAAATCAGAAAGAGAAGCTGATGAAGCCACTGCAGCATGTGGACACTGAGTAGTTTTGTGAAGCAGGGTACACTTGCTGAGCTGGAGAGTGACAAAGCTGGAGAAGAAAGGCAGAGTGCTGCAAGCTTGATGGACCCAAAAACAGCCATTAAAAAAAAAAAAAAAAAGTGGCAGTATTCTCTCATTATTGCCAACACAACCAGTTGTTGGTGTGTTTGTATTTTTTTTTACAAATATGTATTTCCTTTGGAATCTTGCAGAGAAATTTTCAAGGTTTTTAAGGAAGTCAACAAGCCCAGCACCTCACACCCTCTTATTCAAAGTGCAGGCATTCCACTCTTGTGGAAAGGCCATGCTAGGACCAGATTTGGCTGCGTGCATGGTTTTGCGACAGCTTATGAAACAGGCTTTGCGTCTCCTCCTCCCGGCTTTCGTGCTTAGCTATAAACTGCCTTATAAAGAGAGTTACTGTTACAAGGCAAGCAAGTGACTGGTTTTTTCTGAACCTTTACTTTGTCTAATATGTTTCAGATTTCTGCAGTCTCTGCCAAGCTTTTCCATTCCCTTTCTCTTTTTTTTTCTTTTTTCCTAAAGACATAAACCAGTCTTATGACTGGAATGGCATTGCCAAGAAAAACAATCTAGGGCTGATTTTTAGCATTACATAACAAGGGGGCAGTTTAAGAAAAAAACCCAAGTCCAAAGCAGCAGGTTGAGTGCAGTTTGTGCAGCAACGAATTAGAGCTCTGAAGAAAGAAACTAAAGAAATCGAGCAACTGGTGTAGTTGTGCCTCTTTTCATCTCTGAATCAATACTTCACAGCTCTTCTAAGCTGACAATATTTAAAAGCTGCAACGCTCTGTTTAGCTTTATATAAAGACTTCACTATATGATTTTCATTTGTTTTGTACATGGAAAAAATGCTGTAATCCTAACTAGTGGTCACAAAGAAAGCAAGGAAAGAAGAGAAACGAGCACTCTCCCAAGGCTGGCAGACCCCCTACCATAATTTCCTTCTTGGATTTAATGAATGCGCTGCATGGAAAAGCTGGCATTTCCAGTCCAACACTGTGCATGTTGAACACAAAACACTTCTTCAGTACCTAGAGAAGACCATCTGGCATCTTTAACTACCAGAAATCTTAAAATAATGGGAGAATTCAGGTATTCAGCACTGTATGTCAGGAATGATCTCTTCTTCCTCCTTTCCCCTCTTCAGTCAAGCTTCTACCAATTGCTGGTTTCCTTCCCTTCTGTATGGCCAGTACAAAAAGTGGAGGTGCTGTTAAGTATGCAAAGCGTTTGCTATTATGTTTTAATTAGATTCCTTATCATATCTCCTAGCCCATGGGAAATGTCTGCAAACATACCTTCATCTGCTTTACTGTGTATCGCATTGTTCCAAAGGGTCCATCTTTCATGAGCTTCTTCCCCACCACTTTAGCTCGGATCACTGTCATAAGGGAGAGAAAAATAATGCAGATTATAGACAACTTTACACAGCATTTTTGCTATATCTTCCACTTAAAAAAAAAACAAAAACACAAATCTGTTTACATAAGTTATCTTGTAAAATAAACAAAAGTCCAGGTCAACCTTCCTCTCAATTTATTCTAAGTCTCACACATAGTGAAGGTATGTCAAACGGGATGGCAAAGCAGGTATTTATTTAGAGGAAATCCAGTTCTGTACAAAGAATAAGAACAAGCATGTTACAGTCTACAGAGCAGACTGTAGCTGGGACCAAGACAGATTAAAATCTTTGCACCAAGCAAAGTTTGTAGTGCCTTAACTCTCAACATACAGGATGATGCTCAATAGGATAATACTTTTACTTTGTTCTTTGTGTGCCCACTGCAGCTTCTGTTTCCCAATAAACATAACAACTCAGTGCAGGGCACTGGAATATCTCAGATGTGGGATTTCATTACAACTGCCACCTCTGAGGGGCCACAAAACTAACAAATGTTCCCTTGAACAAACAGCTACTGTGCAAACTGGATTATTCAGCAACCACCAAGTGCCCAGTGAAAGCTGCCAGGCTAGCCAGAAGTCACCTGGAAGACCAACTACAGCTGACCCATCAGATCTTATGTACATTGCACTTCATTTCCTCATGGATAGCAAGGGGCAGTGTGTGCTCTGTGGCACAGCTACTGCCCACAATGTACCACAAATGCACTACAGCAATGTCAACTGAGCCCAACCCACCACAGATAAGCATTTTGAGGTCCCATAGATAAGGATTTATTTTTTTTTATCTAGTGGGAAGTTTGCAGTCAGTGCTTAATGAAGGATTCTCTTGCTCACCCATTTTTGGGGCATTCCACACACACACACACACAAGAAAATTTTAAAAACTGTTCTATCGATCCTCTTTGAAAAAGTTCTTCAACTACCTGCTCATCGCAGCAGAGGAGCAAAGCTCAGGGACAGGCAGGCATTATCCATTTTAATCTATCACAGAAAACCAAAACAAAATGCAGGGAGGCATAGAAATGAGCCAAAGAGGTGGAAGCAGGAAAATACAGTGAGTTATTTGCATTACAACACTATCTAACAGCAGCAACAAAGTTCTGGGATATGTTCTCCTGAATATAAAGGACATAAACATCTTGCTGTTTTTTAGTTTATTTATCAAATCTGCAGAAGCCCACTGGAAGGAATGGGGGAAAAGAGATGACTAAGGTTTTTTCACTATCTAGGTCCAACTAAGGAGACAAAAAGCTTATCCCAACTTTGGAATATTCAGAAGAAGAGATTTAAAGGAATAGATAGGTCTGGTTTTACACACCAGTTCCTGGACTTTGTTCCACGAAGGTGGTGTGAAATGAAGACAAATCCACTCTGCTCTGATTTATATCCTGTGCTTCAGCCAGACTTGTCAAAGAAATTTTAAAGTAGGTAGGACAGTCTTGGCTTTGATTCAAAGAACCAACAAAACCTTCATTCACTAAGTGTAAAACTTCAATCTTTTTAAACTTCTATTTCCCAATGGCAGTAAAAGAAATTTTATTGATTCTTCTATTTAACAAGTTGTTCCGAGTTCAATTTACTCTCATCTTCAAATTTTAGTAACCCTATTGAGCTGTGTACTTGAGGACTGCAAATATCTTTAAAGAACTAGCTTCCTCCACTTGCTGCCCCCAACCACCAGCAAAGCTACAGAAACCAGACTGTCCAAGGGTCAGTGAGAAAGAACACAGTTCCTTAAGGTTTTGCGAATTCCAGGACAGCTCACTAACACTGGAGTCTATAGCAGAGAACGGCAAAAATCTTATCTTCATTTGCGGATACACTGAAATTGAAAAAGCTGGTGTTTGCCCAACACATCTAACACGAACAAAAAAAAAAAAAAAATCTTATATCTTATTGACAATTATAAGAAATATACTGAAAGTCAGTATTACAAAAAGTTAGGGTTTCCAAACCAGAACATAGTTAGCATATAAGATCACAAGCACATTCTTAGTTGCTGACAAAATACCTAAAAAACCATTTTCTTCATGTGTTTCACTCCTAGCTTGTCAGTCTTTTGACTTCTAGTTAGGGTACCACAGCCATTTCAGACAGAAGTTTTGCTTTATGGACTAACCAACAGCTTCACCAAATATTAAAAATGCATACCTCTACTAGGACATAAGAGCATTCTGATTTCAACTAATAATACCCTTGCAAACAAGTAGAAGGGTCTGCATTTTTCTATTACTGTTCCCTCATAAAGTTGGAGAACCATCCTAGCAAATTCAACTAGAAAAGCCATGACAAACCTTAGTGTGAGCTATCACTTCAAGCCTTTTGTAAGAGGGTGAAGCCCTCTGTTTTTCAGAGAAGGTGCCTTATCACTCCAATTGTAACATTTCTAGCTAAGTTTTCTTCACTGAAGAGCTAGAAATGAAAAAAAGAACCCACCCTGCACAATTTTTCCCATATTGAAGGAAAAAACAACCTGTTAGCCAAGTAGCAGAGGACATTCCAAGTTAAGTCTGTCACCTTTAATTTTGTGGTTACATTCCCATCCCTGAGGATGAGATGCCTCTGAGCCACTGGAGAGAAATGCTGGATGGACAGAACTGCTCTTGCATGTGCAGCTTCAACCCCCTGAGGCTCCACACACGAGAGCCACTTGTACACCCTGCTCAGAGCAGAACTCCACGCTGCACACCTGCAGCCTTGTGTTTCCCAGTCCCTATCTTTGCTCCCTCAAGCCACCACTCTCCAGTTCTATGGCTGCACCACTTTCACACCTGGACAGAAAATAAAGAACATTGCTCCTGGCTGAGCAGGGGCCATGCCCACTTGCCAGAAGAACTTTCCACCCTCTGCAAATTATCTGAAATTTACAGCATTTCTGTTGCAAATTCAGTCTGTGTTAAGTTAATGAAGTCAACTGTTTACTGCTGCAGACTCCTACTTCTTGAGCAGAATGAGGCAAAAGGTGCTGTGACTGCTCTCCTGAGCTCCTCCCTTCTCCTTGAAGCTCTATTACAGTCCTGCTGTTACTGATGGGAACTTTATCCCACACAAGTGGTCACCAAAATAGCTGCATATTTTTAAACCGCAATTCCTTTGAAGCACTGCCTATGAAAATACTCCAAGATGAATGTTTCTCAGTACTTTGGGGTTTCAGGTCAGGTCACTTTGTGGGACTGGAGCAGTTGGCAAGGTCTCATGAGTGATTTGTAATTATTTATGAAAAGCTAAATTAGACAAGGATATAAATTTTGGTAAGATAAGCATGGCAGCCATGCCATGATACAAAGAGGAGAAAACATATGTACTGCTTCTCAACATTTGACAAGATTAAAAAATTGAGGGAGGAAACATCCCCTCATGAAAGGAAGGAAACCAGGCTTTTAGTTGATACTCTAAAAAAATAATTAAAATAATAACCTGCTGTGTTTGAGTATTCAAGAAATGCATCTAAGAATGTATCACAAATTATTAGTGTCTTTATCTCTTTTCCTTGGCTTTTTTGTGGGTTTTGTTTGCATTTTTAAAATGTAAACTAGCTTGGTAGTTAGGAAAACAGAGATGGCTCAGATTTGCCAGGACTAGTATAGTGCCAGCAGCTACTGGTTTGTGTTTCCCTGGCATCTCCAGGGTGGTACAAACTATCTGCAGGTGCAAGAACACTCATAAATACAGGCAAAAATCACTTACATCTTTTCCAAATGTCACCGGATGAGGTCCTATAAAGGCAGACAAATCAGAATGGGGAAGAAAAGGTGACCTTTTATTTGCCCATATGCACACATATCTAACTCGAGTACTCTTTACCTTATCACTTACTCTGTGGCCATTTTCTCAAGGATTCAAGGGAGAATAGGCCTAAAGGCAAGGCATGAAGCAGAAGAGGACATTGACTTTACATCTGAGATGTCAGAAGGCATTCTTTGCACGAGTCAAGGAGCAGAAAAACAGAGATTGAAACAGAGATTAAAACATGCATTCGCCAAGCTGAGTAAACAACATAGTGAAAAGACTTGTAGCTACCAAATAATTCCATCCAGGTACAGAGCAACTACTACATGTGTGGCAGCTCGTTTTCCCCACTGATATGCAACATCAAATGTCCTGGTTCAATTCAACCCGTGTCTTTTATCGGGACCAGCCACTAGATGGTGACCCTGTCCCAAATCTTACCTTCCCCTGATGAGAGGGCAGCGGTACAGACCCGGCCTAAACCACCAATCCCAGCTGCTTGCTCAACTGCAGCATGAGAACCAGATGCTTTCATCCAAGTGGGCCGGTTGTCATCCATAAACAGCATTTTAAATGGAGGCACACCCTTCAGAGACCAGGATTTGCTCCAAACCCATTTCCCTTGTGACCAATTACCATGAACAGCTCAGGAGGGTAACAACTGCTACACTTCTCATTATTGTTTCAAGGATTTATTTTATTGGTGTGCAATATAAGTAATTTTAAGTGAGAGCTTTGGCTGAAATGCATGCTCATTGCACTTAAGTGAGTGAAGGATGTGGAGGACTTGTTGTTTACTAATGGAGACACACGGGACAAGTTATTCTCCCAGGCCATTCTCTGACGTAGTGGCTAAATTAAATGTATAGGGAGGAGTAACATGACTGGGAGGCTGAAGAGAAGCTCCTTCTGTCCTAAGGCCACTGACTACACCAACACTTAAAAACACTGCTTTAACACCAGACACATGATATGCCAAGGAGGATGGTTGCCATTTTATTTATCCAAATGAGCAATTTACTGAGACCTTTTTACCAGCTTTACTAGCAGCTCTCTCATTTTATCTGCCTCACAATAACTCCTTTCTGTGCTGGTACATGCTGGAGGGCTCACATCACACAGGGCTAAGGCAACTGGTATGTTTTGGACTTCTCTGAGTATACCTAGCACACTCTATTGAGTGTCATTTATGGCAGTGTCTCCTAATGTGGTCAAGGCAGGATGCTTTTACACACAGAAAAAGCAAACAGATTTTCTAGTGCTGGTGCTGATGGTGCTGCTAAGTTGGAATTGCTGTCTCCCTTGCTCATTCTCACAAGATGCATTTCTTTTCCCACTGCCCTGGCTGATCTGTTAGCAATTACTATCAACACTCTTGGTTGCTCTAAAACCAGAGGACCATAACTAAAGGTGGATTTTGTCCTATGAACTGTAAGTGTGGCCCAACTGTCTGCAGCCTTTTGGGAGGTTCCATTAAATTGCCTGGTGACTGCAGGCTTCTATGAGCAGCAAGTAGCTGGTGCCTGGTTTAGGAGGGGGAATAGATAGCAGCCCTTCACCCATTCCTCCACTTCCACAGGAAAGCGGAGAGGAAAGGGAAACACTGATTAGAGCAGGGGATTTATGAAGAGGGGAAAACAATAGAAGCCTCCAGCCAGTTTGATGATCCATTACTACTGAAAGTTGCCTCCTCCTCCATGACCAAAACAGAATTCTTTTATAAATCAGAGTGTTGAATTTGAAGGGTTCTTGCAAAGCACAGGAAGGCTGAAAAAACACCACGGAGAAGCTTTATTTTGCCTCATTTCATCATGACCTTCATCCAAAGCCAAAAAAGGCAAACCAAACCCCTTTTGCTTTGTCTTTGAAGAAGTCAAATTCAGCTGTGCTGGTACACAGCATCACCAAAGAACATCAAGAAAGCAAAAAAAAGGTAGTGAATGTTAAGAAGTTCACTGCTTGTTGCCTTCTTCTCATACCCTGACCAACAAAATAGTTTCCATTATTGGCACTCCAAATCTTGACTTCTTGTCTTTTCAAAGTGGTCTCAGGAACATGAACGGAGAAAGAGCACCTTTTCAACACCATTCACCTCTGCCAGTCAATTGTCACATAAATATCACATTGTAAAGGACGTGCATTTACATCAGCAAGTGTGTTGGTAACTAACAATGAAAGTCTAAATAAAAACAGGAAAGCAAGACAGAGATAACTTTCCTTCCCCTGTTCTAACCAGAATTATGACATTTACTTTTGGCCTTTGTTTTACAGTTCCAAAAAAATTTCCCCTGTCTGTGGTATGGCAAGTCTGTTTGAAGGCCACCCCAAAGAAAAGTAGAAGGCAATTAAATGGGTTTGCCCAGGCCTAAGCTCCATATAAAACAACTGATCACAATTACACTTGCTAAATATTAACCACATTTCCCATGCCTGCAGATTTCCTTGCCACTGAGATTCTGTTTGCACAACATGCTGTGCTTCTTGACTTCTAACACTGCAAAATAAGGAATGATACAACTTTTTCATACAAGATTTTGATTGTGTCAGACCTTCCATCACCTCAAAAAGTATATGCTTCTCTAGAAGGGCTTTACTTGGGAGAAAGTTAGTCCTCCCAACAAGACCATAAATTAAAGACACAAGGTTGCATAAAACAACCAAGCAGAACCTGGTTAGTGCTAGGCAGCTTAACTGGATACAACTTTGTGATGGCAGCAGTATCAAGCATTTTCTCCCTCCCTATATGGCGCATCTGATCCTATGGAAGTCCAAGCACTCTTTGAAATACATAAGAATCAGAGAGAAGCAAGAGATTTCTGTTAAATAAGAACCTGTAAATTCTCTTGTGGACATTTCTTTCAGGTTCCTATACGCAACTTGGCCAGTTGCTCAAACTCCCTTCAACTGTTCAGCACTTCCCCTGCATTTAACTCCTGATGTTAGTTCCCCTGCTTCCCCATCATACACACCGTTGGGAATACAGAGGGAAGACTGAATGGAGAAGGAAGAATAGATGGATCTAAAATGCATTTATATTCATTTAAAAAGTCCAAGTAGAATGTCTTAAATCCATATGTAGATGCTAGTACACGTAAAAACTAGCTTCAGGAAATACCTCATTAAAAACACAGAGAAGCTAAAGAAAAGAAAGAAGAAAAAAATCCCACTGTCTGTTATTACCAGCTACTAAATTTAGTGAAGCCAGGCAGACATAAGAGATTAGTTAGATCAGGCACAGAGTTGAGTTACTGGAGTTACATGCATTGCTGGGTTAGTCTCACAACTTGCATCAACAAAACATTCTAGATTTGCTATAGATCTAAGCAGAGACACTGCAGACTATGTAATGAGCATGCCTACATCATTGAGAACACTCTGGTAAAATAAAAGGAGAAAACAATATCATTCCTGCCAACTAGACATTTTTCAGTCTCCCTTTTGGCAGGCTTTTCTTTTTACTTTCCACCTATATTTTTAAAATCATCACTGGAAGCTTAGTTCAGTCTAAGGCAAAAGGCAGTAGGCAAGATTTAGAGAAAAGGAAGGAAAAATGACACAAGTGGAGGGAGGGGAAGGGCGTGTCTCATGTACAGAGCACAGCAGAGGCATCTCACATCTCTCTCCGAAGAGTGTTTTCAGCAGAGTGCATTCTCCAAGGACTGTTTTCAGCAGAGTGCATTTTGCCTCATTTTGTGTCTGACAACTGCCAAAGGCAGAAATGCTTTCAGCCAAGGTTAGCAGTGTTGGAAAGGTGGTAGTCAAAACTATCACACAAAAGCTCTTCCAAAGCCAGCTTACAACAGTGGATAACAAGTATATGACTCAGAGCAATACTCAGCTCAAAATACCTTTTCTGTATCCTTTTGTCTACATACAATTGGTGCAATAGATTAAGATTTAGTTCAGCACTCTCTTACAGATCAAGTACTTCTCGAGACAGTACATAGAGGACCAGGGGAAGCCAGGCTGAGACAAGGCTCTGGTTTCTCACAGTTCTTTGGAACTGTTCAAAGGAGCCACAGGTCTAAGCTTTCCACTCAGAGAATATGGCAGAGCTGATGTGAGACCAATTAGGGGCAAATGGAAACCATATGTGATTTTAATGAAACAAGAAGCTGGTGCACATAACTTACTGCTGCAGGAGCATTTACTGCCTGAAAGGAATGTGCATCTGGCATTGATCGTTTCCCAACCCATCAAGTGAGCAGTAACATGGAAAGCAAATTGGAGCATATGATGAGAGACGAATTGCCTAAAGAGCACAGTTAGGGGAGCAGCCTCTGCAAGGAGAAAAATATGTCCTTTGCCTGTGATTTAGTGATACAGCTGTAATGAGGCTGATCTTCTATTTCCACAGATCATGCTGATAAACTGCAAGAATGAGTGCTAAAGTGATTAAAATGGATCAAGTGATATTTTCAAGAACCTACCACAATCACAGAAATCCTATTCTGATTCACATGGGGCAGACTTTTTTTCTCTTGAGGTCAGGGGCACTCTTTAAAGAACAAAATACTGTTGAAACTGAACAATTCTCAAATGATGTTGTTTTCTGGTGTATATCAAAATGGGTACACAATGAGATTTCAGGTTGAAGAGGCAATGTAGACACACCCTTCTGAATTTATATTTTTTTAATTTACTATAAATTACCCAGGAAGTTTCAATTCTGCTGAGAAATGGAAGTCCCCAGCCTGTAAAGTTGTAGATAAGTTGCTTTATGGGGCTGTGGTAGCTTCTTCTGTAGGCTGTTGTGTTGCAGCTTAATATCAGGTTTCAGAACAAAACCACTGTCTCCACTAAGCAGCCAAGAGAGGGCCCACATACATCAAAGAGGAGGTGAGGGAAGATGTTCTGATCCAGCACTTGATGAGTGAATGCCCAGGGCTTGAACCTGGTAGATGCTACTTGGCATTACAAGTAAAAATGAAACTTTTGTAAAACCAGACACATGGAACAGGCATGTTTTTGTCCTCAGTGCTAGATTTCCCTTGGGGTATAACCAGAGTTAACAAGCATCATAAATTCATCACTGTATTTTTTAAGGATGCAATATAAAAATTTTTGAGCTAAATCTGCCAATTTATTAGTCTTTCTTAACCCACTGTGCAATCCACAAACTCACTGGGCACCAGATCCAAACAGATCAACAGGAGGAAGAGGAGGAGGAAAGACAGTCCTACTAAAGAGAACATCTGAAGTCAGTTTTCATCTATGCATTAGAAGTAGGGCATCTCTGACAGCCATGCAAACCTTTCAAAAGAGAGATTATCAAAAGCCCCAGGCCTGGACACTCCCTGCTTCATCAACTTACTTCAGAGGACTCTCCTTGCTCCAGCACCTTGCCCATCTGGGACGGGTGCCAGCTTTCTGCGAGGAGGCCGCACTCCACTGATCACATGGTTTATGCTCAATTTTGCACGTAGGAGCTGGAGAGGAAGAACTGTTTGGGAACATGTATAGATTTCAAGGGTACTGGGTGGGCCTGCAAATTCCTTCCTGCATTACAAAACTTGCGCTAAACTGACACGCTAAGCAGCTGTCCATACCAGAGAGGTAAACATATTTAACCAGGTCAGGCCTAGAGGCACTGCTCTGCTGCTCCTATTCACGCTGGGCCTGACAGGACCTAGTATTTGGTCTGCCAGACTCTGAAATCAAACCTGCATTCAAATAATTTCCCCAATGAAAAGAGTATCTTTGCCCACCATTCTGGAGACATCATCAATTGTTCTCAAGGTGCCAGCATCTGCAGACTGTTCACATACACTGGACACGTCCATGACACAGTTCTGGTTATATCACAATGCTTAAGGAATTTACTAATTGCTCATTTTATTAATGTCTGTTATGTAATCACAGTAATTACTACCATGTAGCTGATCTTAGGTACATGAAGAATTTTATGGAGTCTGAGCACCACATAAAGCTTTAGGTGTAGCACTCAGATCCTGATTCACTGCTCATTACAGCAAGTAGGAAACCTCCCTGAGTCCTGAGGGAGCCTCACATAACACAGTTCCCAGCAGCCTACAGGTCAAGGACAAGGACAATACAAGGTCATGGTTAGGACAATAGCAGGGCAATTTAACCAATCTGCTCGTCTATCCAGAACTTTCCAGAAGTCCCTGTAGTGTCCTGTCGAAACTGCATTCCAAAGCATCATCCTTCACTTTTGACTTTAGGAGGCTTCAAGAACCCAGTGTTGTGGAAATCAAGTAAAAAAACAACCGACCAAAAAAAAATCCCCAAAAAACCAAAACCACCAGTTCTTTACATGAGCAACACAAATACTGCACGCTGTGCAACCTCTGGCTCTGAAGACAGGATTCTCCCTGTGCAATGACACAGAGCACTGACAGCAGAAAAGGTAGATAGCCAGTGGTCAGTCACCTTCCTTCTTTAAACAGTTTGCTCAAACTCCTTGACTGTCCTACTGACAGACTAGCCTAAGGTGTTCCATGGAAACTGCATCTCATTCTTCTACTACCCAAACTTTCTTCACACATACTTTTCATCAGAATTTTGTATCCATGAACAACCCAGTAGACCATAATCAAAATGGATTCCCAGAAGTACTGTATCATTACTAGGGTGCTTATATACATCCCTGGTGCTACCAATGACACATTAATGAGTTATGATTATTAGCCAGACTTGTGGAAGTGCAGAGAACACACTGAATGGTTATTCATGCCGGTCTAACACCAATTGTTGACTTTTTTTTTTTGCACAACAAATATTTACACAAATTAAAGACTGACCCATGTTGTTGTTTTATTCTTAGACAGTGTTGATAATAAGTGGGTTTGTTTTAAATGGAAATGCTCAAGTCTGACCACATGAATCTGATGGAGATTCACTCTGAAGTGAATCTTAGTTACTTAGTTACTTAGCTCATCTGTGCTACTGGAGTTTGACAGCTTCAGAAAGAATTCTTACTGAAAACTTTCATAAATTTCCAACTTGAGGGAGGCAAGCTTGCATTCCCATATCAGTTCTTAGGTGTCCTTGTAACTTTTTAGAAAAAAACCTAAAGGTCACAAGATGTGGTTGGGTAATCATTTCACAGCTGCCCTGGCACAGTGATGGCTATTTCTGAATGCTCTAAGGCCCATTAACCGTTTGAGAGGCAGAAGTTCTCTGGATATGGCAGTGCTGAATGTTTACAGAGAAGGGTAATCATTTCCAGGGTATCCACCAAGCCTGACTGTTTCCTGCCTGTCTCAGTCTTCTCAGACATTGCTGTAACAGGACTATTTTGGCTAAGTAATGCACCACACTCCCAAGAGCCAGCTTTTCAGGGCTGGAGTTAAGCTGGCACCTGGAACACAGGTGTAAGCTTGTTTAAACATTGACAGGGAGGGAACTAACAGAAATACAAGGGGAAATACCTCGTCTCAGTCCACTGGCAGCAACACAATCACAAAGCAAACTTGTTTGTTCATTAATGCAGCAAACACAAGGAGAACAGCCTATTGACAAGGACTAGAGCAAGCAAAGGGAATCTAGTTTTGTGTTGTAAAGGGAATTCTCAGCATTCAGGAAAAGCTAGATTTGTGTCTTAAAGGGAATTCTGAGCATTCAGAAAAAGCTAACTATAAGCCTAGAAGGACTAATGAACTGGAATCTCTCCCAGCTTGAGAGGCAGCGTGTAACCTGATCAAAACCATCACTTCCAGAAGGGGAGGCTGTTACTGTTAAGCCATCAGGGATGTTTTTAGAAAGGCTTTTTCCTGTCAGGGATCATGGCTTTACTTAAGTCACAATTTTCTACAGAAAGTATCAACTCCAGCAAAACTGGGTTTTTTCATTTTTTACTCAGAAAAAAACTGAACTATTTTTAACCTGCATCAGCAATTTTCTTCAACTGCACTTGAAGTCTTAATGTTGACACAAAAGACACCTTCAGTCAAATTGGACATTTTCAATTAATCCTTCAAAACATTAGATTCAGATGTATCTGAATCACTTTTCCTAGAAAATGTCAGGCTGAAACTCCACTATTATCATTTTCCCTCACATTTCAGATGGAATAAACTTCTGCCATTTCAAAATTCTCTATGAAGCAGAAAATCTGACCCTCATCAGCAAGTTTCCAGCCTTCTCTTTCACTGTATATAAATCAGGTGACAACAAGAATCTGTACTAACAGAAGCAAGAGTAATTCCATTTTTCTCCTCATTTTTCAGACATGGCAAGTAAATTCATACCAATGAGAGCTGCAGGTACTGAGAACTTGCATAATTTCAAAAAGTAAGCCATTACTCCTATGATTTCAGAGTATTCAAACTAAAATCAGCATTCAACATCAAAGATGAGTCCTTTAATTCACTGTGCCACTATAAGTCTGCCAACACTGCAGACTGTAAATGAACGTAGATCTACAAAAACCATTTTTTAAAGCAACTTAGGATACCACAAACACTAATTTAACCTGTTCCTCATCAGCCTGCTTGGTGCTTGTACTTTGAGCCTGCAGGCAAGTCAGAAAGTCAACTCTGTGATAAATGCTTTCCTACTCCCATTTTCTTTTCTGGCTGTTTCCAACATTTTGAAGCAGTATTGTTTGATTGCAGGCTGCTTCCTGAAGCTGCTTCCTTCAACTGCCCACTGAACCCAGTTGGAAACTTTCTACTGATTTTAACTGGAGTGGGATCAGGCCCTAAATAAGTAGTGGAGGAATCCCTACACTTACAAACAGAACAGCTGTCTCTGGCTTTCCAAAAGAGAAGTTATTCCTGCAGCTGTTTTCCCCTAAGTGCCATACCGCTCCAAATTGTTACAGGACTGGAGGGAGGGGGAGAAGGTGGAATCTTAATAGTCCATTAAAAAGGCGTATGGGCCATTGCGCAGCAGCTCTTTCAGTTCGGCTCAGGCAGGGTCACTGCTGCCAGGCTGAGTCAGCCCTAAGGGCACGGGAAAAGTCGTCTTCTTGTTTTCACATCTCATTCACGCAATGGATAACGAGGGGGAGGGAGGAATCAGATTTTGGGTTAATTAGCACCATGAACAGACAGCTGCATTGTCATTAAAAGTTCAAGAAGTCACCGGGGTCACCACCGAACCGCGAGATGTACACACACGCACACGAGGCACATGTCGGAGCCTGCGCTTGGCAGCCTTGCCCGCGCTCTCATCTGCTCCTACCCCAAGGATACGCTTTGAGTCAAGAACACTCAACTGCTAGAGCTCTGAGGAGAAGACCAAGGCATAAACGTACCTCATCTGAATAGCAGTTGTTCATCCCCTTGGAACCACTTCATTTCACACATAATATACCAACTAAGAATAGTTACAGAGCTTTTTTCCCCTGAGAAAAATCAGAGGTGTGGCTTACAATGTGTAGTTTCATGTTCACTTCTAAGAGTCTGTGGGATAAGCAGAACCCCAGTTAACAAAATCCTGCTGTTGGTGCACACTGTTTCCTTCCACAGCTTCCTTCCACAAGCAAGGAAGCTGAGGAAGTGCAAGTGCACATTAGCAAATTCAGAAATGAGCATGTATGAATAATAATGAAAAAATAAAACCTCTAAAATGTCAAGGACTGCTATTAATAAGATTTGGAACAGTGTTAGCCTCAGAGAGTCACAAGTTGGCTTAAAAACAAAAACAACAAATCCAACTATGCAAAACAGCCACAGATTACATTCTCCTTGCCTCGGATTGCAGTAACATTTTCTGTTAAGGGATTTTAAGGAAAACACAACAAGACAATTAAGGATTCCCCTGTCACCTTCCAAACAGGGCAGAGAAGAAATATAACCTTGAACAGCTGAAACATTACTGGTTCTGCAGAAAGCAGACTGGCATTGCCTGGTTCTGTCAGCTTTAGCTTTGCTGCCTATATATTCTAAAACCAAAATTGATCTGAAACCACCATCATTACAGTGAAATCTCACCAAAACACAGTTTTGTTTCTCTGGGTAAAAGCATAACAGATCCTGCTTACTCTTCCTATTAAACTGGCAGGCAAACATGTAGCTAACTCATGAGTGTATAGTTCCATTCAGTGCCTGGACTTTGGCAAGGAAAAATACCCTGGGAACACACAGAAACAAGATTTTATTTTATTTAACACCTTTTCATCCCAGTGTACAATGACTGTCCACATTACTGCATTTCAGTATGTTTATGACAATATAGCATGTTGCAGCAACTCCAGCAGTGATGTTCACATGAGGTGCAAAAGTAGAATAAAGAGATACAGTCCAAAATTCAGTGGGGAAATCACATACATCAGCATTTTGGTCCTAATTGCCCAAATTAAGATTGGATACTGCAAGCCCTGGTGGATTTCATCAGAGAAGGGAACCAAGTGGGCTAAGCTACTCTTAGAAAACTCCTCTGAATTCTTCCTCTCCCATTCAGGTCCTGGATATTTTTTTGAACCAAAACTGTCTTTCCCATATTTTTCAACAGTGCAACCTAGTGATGCTTCCTCAAAGCACCACCACAGTGTTTCAATAACAACTTTGGTCAATCTTTCCAACGTTAGTCCACATATATATTGAGGAGTATGTACTGGAGGAATCCTGCCATGTGCTGACCTTATGACAGTTTGATGTACAAACATTGAAGCTGCACAAAAATGTGAATCCCTGGGTGTGCCAAGACAACCACCACCCTAGAATCCTGTTCTCTCCTCTTTCCTTCTTTCTGTCAAAACAGCAGTCGGGATGTGAGTAGAATGTCAAACTCAGAAGAGGAGAGCTTTGAACAGCACAAAGAACAAAGTTTACGTCAATAGCCCGAGCTGCCATGCTGCATAAAGGACAAACAGGAAAGCAGGAGGGAAAGAAAGACCCGGTGCTTTCCTTTATCCAGCTCTTCCAACAGCCATTAGTACTAGAGGAAATCAGTGTGAGAAGGGCATGCAGAAACAAACATGAAACCTTGCACTGACAGGAAGGAACCTATTAGCTTGAAAACTTTCCGGTACTAGTGAAAGCTTTGTTTCCCATACAGCCAAATACATCAGACAGGTGCGGTCTGATGCTCTCAATCTACACCATTTCTTCAGTCAATTTAAACCTTGAATAAAGGCTGGCAAGGACCTACTTTCCACCCTGTTGATCTCCCAGTCAAACAGAAAAAGAGGAAAACAGAATACAGTGGCAAACTCAAGAGATAGCTACAATTTAGAATGCATGTGGGAGGTAGATTAGGCACTCATCCCGAAAAAAAAGACTTCAGAGTTTTGGAGGGAACTTAAAACCCCATGGATTGAATCAATCTCCAATAACAAGGAATTAAAATGACAGCCTGAGAAGGGAGCTTTGGGAAAGTCAGAGTATCCCACACCACACTTCTGGGAGGTATATTTTATCAGTACCAGGACTCCAGCTGTGCTGGATGATGCAAATGACTCATTATCATAGGTTCTGCTGCAGTGTGTAAGTTCCAAAGTAAAGGTGTTAAAGGCAAAATACTGATAAGGGTCACTAGCTATTTGCCACCTGATCTAGTTGAACTTCTGTCTGAATGCCTTAAAACCTTTCTGTGATAACTTGGAGTCTCCTAAATTACACCTAGAAGTTCTATCTGATATTATAAAATCTTCTGTTTCTCTGTAAAGCTGCAAACTGTTTTACAGTGGGGAAAAGCAGGACAGCTGCTTAATTCTGTTCAAAATATACTGTCTGTAGAGAAGATGGAAAGAGACTTATTGAAGTCTCTTTTTTTATCTTGATCCTCTAAGGAAATAACCAAGTAAATCCTTAATCCCCAACCCCTTGGTGAACAAAAAAAAAAAAAAGGAAAAAATAAAAAAGGGACAGGTGCTGCTCTTCATATTTAAAAAAGTAAAACAAAGGGCTTAAGAACTCATCCTGCCCCCACTCCAGCACTATCTTTTTCAATACTGAACTTCTTGCACACAGGAACTGCAGCTCTTGTCTTCCCACGCTTCTCTGGGTTTGTGATTTTTGCCCTGCAGGATGATAAGGGAGGGCTGGGTATTTTGTGGGTATTGAAGTACTGTACATGATGGCTATTTAAGTGCCCCAGGGATCACTTCACTCTTTTATTTCCTCTTGGACTGATCCACCTCACCAAAGCATTTGATATTCAGTATTGTAAGTGCTATACTTTGCATGCAGTGTGGTCTCTCAACTAGTTCCATCTTTTCCCCACCCTACATTCTCCCAAATACCAGAATTCTTTCAGCTTTCAGTTCTGTGTCTTATGTAGCACATTATTTATTGGAGGAAATAATTTCCTTAGAAACACACCCATGGATCCTAATTCAGAGGTGAGCATGATAAATAAGGAGGATGTTTCACTCTTCAAGAAATTTAAAGCAGGGGACTCAGAAACCTCACACTTCACAAGACAAAGCAGAGGACCCAACAGTCACTCTTTCACAAGAGCTGGTCTAAAAGCTGTTTCATACTGTCACCTCAGATCTGTTTTATCTGCAGTGTGCATTTCTCTGGACCTAGGAAAGGCAGGCAGGATATTTATAGCAGTGTCAGAGGAGGCAGGAAGTAGAACTGGGGTGGGCGCTTGGAAAGTGTACAAAGGGCTTGGAGCACAGGGGTCGGCCTGGAACTCCATCCCCCAAAAGAACACAGACCTGGAGAAGTGGTGTCTGGGGAATAGCTAGTTTTCCATAGATATCCCCTGGCTCACTCCTCCTCTACCTGTTCCCTTTCCAACACCAGCTATTTCCCGCCTTTCAAAGTTAAGCGGAAGTTTTCCATTCTGTGGTCTTCCTGTCTTGGTACAAGCAAAAGCATTTTTTTCTCTTGTATTTTAACTGTTTGGAGACAAACAACAAAACCTGTTCACTGGAGGGAAATCTTCCTATTTACAGCTGATCCATGAAACTTGAGAGGGCTGATTAAACATCAGAGGAGCAAGATCTTTGCTTGCTCGTGTATTCACTGAGCATGAGAGATTGAACTTGTTGTCTGAACAAATGCTCCAGTGCTCCTCTATAGGAAATTAACAGACTAACATAATGCCAGCAGGCCTCCCTGCTGATTTCAGTGCAGTAACACCCAATACTCAGCGAAACATGGAGAAAAGGAAACAGATGTTGAAATCTCCATACTGTAATTACAATGCAACATGAGGGAGTTAAAATTCAAGTCCTTCATTCTAGGCCAGCAGGAGTTGGGTCATTTTGAATATAGCCCTCTGAAACAGAAGTACTCCTGTTTCCTATGGGCTGTTGTGTGACTTTTTTTTTTTTAATTAATCATCAGGGAGCAAGAAGTAATAATGTGTTACCTTCATGCTGTTGCACCTGGTGTAGCCATTGCTACCTGCTCATTCTTGTGTAAATTTGGTGCAATCTATAGCTGCCTTGCTGAAGTACCAGTGATCATGCAGGCCAGCGGAAAGTTGAGCTTGTTCATGTCATAACTGAGGAATTAAGGGGAAAATCTATGAGGTTGCTTTTCCCTCCTTGGGCCCTTTAACATGCTTTTTTACCTCCCCAACAAACTGGTTCTAAACTCTTACGAACCAGCAGGATTACAGAGCTCTGACACTTTAGGAACAGACAGGTAGTTAAGGAAGATTGTAGATTTTTTTTATTAGTGTGTATTTTTGCCCAGGATCAGTAACAACATGTTGAACAATGATGGCTCTGCCACCTACTCACTCTCCTTTTATCTCCTGGCTGTAGTGGGGCAGGTTATTACATCATGTATTTCAAAAGTGCCTTTAGACAGCATGTTATATATGGCTTCACTTGATTTGCTTCTCCTCCTGCTCAATGTGAATAATTTTCCAGCTAAGCAATATTTTCCTTGTAACTCACCTGGCAAAAATAAAAGACCAAGCCCTGCCCACACACCCATACAACCTGCATTTCTTGAAGGGCTACTTGAAGGAACTTTGCATTCATCTGAATGGAGGAAGGCAACAATTTGGCTGGAGTCCATATAAAGGGCATGTGTTCTGCCCATGGCTGGGTTTTTTCAAGGCCTCAGCCTTGACTGCCAGTCAGAAATTACCATGCTACAGGCTGTTAGGGATCAATCAATAGAACAGCAGATTGTTTTATGGTGGTTCTCCTAATGAAGTGATCTCTGAAGACCAAGTGCACACTTGCTCTCCTGGATGGATAAGATCCACCTTAGGCATGCCCCACACAGTTCCCATAGCTCCAGGCAGGGTGGCCTGCCATGTGTCACAGCTAGTGACTCCTCCTGGCTTGACAAGCCTGTACTAGTTCTTCACTGGGGCTTCCACACTGCACCTTTAGCTTCTCCAGGAGTCCTTCTCTCCTCCTTATACTCTGAGATAGTCTCTGGAGGGCCTTTCCCACTCCTGCAGCTCCTAATTACCTTCTCCTATTACAGCTTTCCCACTGAGCCTCTCACTATGGCTATTCTCTTCTCCAGTCTGTAATAAAGACAGAAGTTTTCAAAGCTGAGCCCACTGACACAGACCTCTAGGCCTACTAGCACAGCCCAAGACCATATCCTTAAAGTGACTATGGCACCCCCATTCACCAAGCACTGCTCTCTGCTGGTTCTTGGCACATTTCTGTCCAAGGAGGGACACCCCAAACCTCCTCCTTTCTTTCTAAAGTAAAAATGAGATTCTACACTGCAGGCAAACCATAGCTGATTTTTATGAGGTTTGATATAATTTTTTGTATATGCACCTCTCTGCTATTTAACTAGAGTTTTACTGTCTGTATACTGTTTCTAAGGGCTCAAATTGCCCTTTAGAAAGGTCTTATGTAAACACTAGCAGGAATTTGGACTATTCATAGTCAACATTAATTTTAGCACCAAGCAACTCAAGAGACTTCTGTCTTGTTTCCAGAAGACTCCCACTATCTTTTCTAGCTGGCAGAAATTTTGAGTAAATAAAGTAATCAGGGTAATGAGAAATTACTTGCATTTTTACATTATTAGACAGTGTCAGTTAATGCACTATGTCTTCACTCCAGTCACTAAAGAGAACTACTTCACATTACAGTAGAATGTTAACTTTGTTTTTGACAATAGCTTTTAAGCTCTCTAGTGTTTGTAACATTCCTCTTAGAAACCTGAAACGATCAAGTCAAATCCAGCCCTGATACAAGGTGGTGAAATACTGGCGAGGCACGTGGCAGCGCACCTGCCTTGCGCAGAGCACGAGGCTTACGAGGCAGGCTCAGTATTTCCTCTCCATATTCATTACTAGGCCAGATTTTAGATCTTGTCTAAGAGGGTGCAAATCCATTTAATCCCCCCTTGGTCTCATTTACCTCAAGCCCAGCACTAGCCTAATACCTTCAAAGAGCAGAAATTTGAAATTCACACTGGTTAACATTCTTTTCTCAAGCTATTCCAAAGCACCCCCAGTTTAGCCCTAGTTTTAAATAAAGCCCTATCCCACTATGGGCAAATAGCATTGGTAGTCATGTCACTGGTAGGCAGAGAAGTGATAAAGTCCTCCCCATGAGCTCTGAGCAGTTCTACATAGAGGGTTACCAAATGGGATGACCTTCAGCTCAGCAAGTTGCAAAGAGTGTTCAGTGCCACAAAGCTGTGGAAAAGCTGAAATAGTCTTGGATAGTTTCAAATGTAGTAAGCTGCTCTGATCAGCCTTGTCTCAGAGAAGTCTATGTAAGGGATAGTTAGCTTAAAGAGTAGTAAGAATCAAAGTTCTGCCAGTAAAATTTCAAGCGTCACATGGGGACGTTCTTCAGAGGTTTAGATGAGCTACAGTAGGCCTTTAATGAACTCCGCATTTACTTAATTAATTGGTGCTTGAAGGCACAATTTTCCTTTCATCTTCTACACTACTATCATTTTACCACTATAATTTGCTTCCAATTTATATTATCATGTGAAAGACAGAATCATACCCTGAAAGTCTACAGCAATAAGCAGCACATTAGAGCAAAAGCCTCTTCATCTTGAAATTTAAAAAAAAAAAAAAAAAAAACTATAATTATAGAGAAACTCAAACACAGGCACTGCTGACATTATGAGGACAAAAATAAGTTCCCTAGCTTAGTCTAGTTCAGAGCTGGCAAACACAGCATGCTTGGTCTTGCCTGTTGACTAAAACCAAGCTGTCCTCTCAGGTTTACCAGCTCTTCCAAACTCCCAGAGAGCAGCTGGTGGAAGTTTTATTTAATTCCAAAACCTCCTGACCAGACCAAATAGGCTCCTTCCTTCAGTGATGCATGCTTGGTGGGGCTGCCTAAGAGCACCACATGGTCCTGGAGCTGTGAGGAAAAAGGAGTTGACCTTAGACAATATTGTTACATCATAAAACTAAGTTTCCATCTTATTAGTTCCAACATCCAACCTAGGCTGAGGTGACTCAATGAGTTCTCCTATTAAAAATGCTTGGCCCCACCCACCCCAGCTGGGATTGCACTTGAGTACAGAGATCCATTTCATTAGATGCAACTCAGTTGCCATATCCAAGAAGGTCTGAAAGTGCAGGACTAACTGAAGTAGTGTCTCAGAAAATGTGAAGTCCACTGATGGAACTAAGAATTAATTTGTGTGACACCTTGTGTCACTTCCCCTATGGTCAAACAATCAAATCTGCTCATCCTGAAAAACAGACATGAGTAAGTCAGGTCCTTCCCAAACCCAGATGAAAAAACCATGCTGTGCATGGCTGTACATAACTATGTTCACACCAGCCCACCTCTTTCCAGAAAAATCAGAGGAGCAATTGACGGGTGGAGAGTTCTAAAGAACATGTGGGAAACCAGTGAAAATAAGGAAAAAAATGTCTGCATAAAGCAGGAGCTCTAAGGCTTAAGGTTGGAACATCTGGCTCTCTGCTGGCTTAAGAGACCTTGCTGGAGACGCTTCCTGCAGGAAATCTGGAGTAAGCATATGCAATAATAAAAAGAAATAACATTCTGCACATTCTTCTGAACAGTAATTTTCACCACTTTTATTTCTTAATAGATACATTTAGTCAAGTGACTAACTCCAGATCCCACTACTCTTATAAGGAACTAAAATCGCAAATCACCACACATACACACAAAAAAATTAATAATAATAACTAAAGGAATAATTTCTATTTCCACTTCTACTAAATAGGACAATTCAACTGCGAGTGGCCATCATTCTGTCAGGAGACATGACTAGTCACAAGGAACACCCTCTTTCAACAAAGTTATTAGCGTGGACATGGGAATTCCATAGAAGTCAAATCTCCTCCATTTCTTCCCACATAAAATGAAATTTGCAGTGCTTTTTTTTTATTCTTTTTTGAAGCTTTATGGGATGCTTCTCAGATTTCCTGCTTCTAAAATGCCTCCAAGGGAAGTCCGGTCTAAAAATAAAATCACATCATTACTTCCTTGACAAATGTCTGATGAAGTGGATACATTTTTGCAACCATTGCCACAACTTGCAACCAAAAAAATTAGTTTTAAATTCATCTCAGCACTAAAGATTCGTATAATTAATTTGAGATAGGTTATTGTAACTTTTTTTATTAGTTTATAGACCTTACCTGTCTGCCTTAGAGGCTAAGACAGGACATTTGATATCACTACAACAAAATAAAGAATCATGTTCAAAATCTCATGTGTGATCAAGTGTTCAGCACGTCTCTTTTAGGTTATTAGTGAGAAGGTGGAAAGATCAACTCAGGAAAACCAGGAAAGAGCAGGTTTTCATTAGGTGCTTAGACTTCAGGCCAAACAAGTTCACCAGTTTCCTCCTTCTCTGCTGTTTTCTTCTTGCTCTTCTCTCATATTCTCAGTTCAAAGGATGGGAGCCACTGCAGGTGTTGTGAGCTCAGTGGTGTGGGTATAGGAGGATGGAATATAGAATGGCTTCCACAGCACCAAGGGACTCTTAAGAACTTACCTTCACCTCCCCAGAGTTTGCCACCTCCATCTCACCAAGAGCGAAGTTACATAGAACAGAGAGGAGCACTACCCACTGGCATCCTTGCTCATACAGGTATTTTTCCCCCAGCACAGAGCAATGTTGAGCTCCTCTGAGCTTAGGTAAAAGACATCTAATAGTGCCATAGCTCTTCTCTAAAGTACATGCACAAGATAGAAGTAAGATAGCTGTGGAGTGAACAAAGTACTTTATCACTTGCAGACTGCTTTGTCAAAATGCAGTCTGCAATTTCACATATTTTCTCCCTTTTTTCTTTTTTCTGAAAGGACATGTGGGGCAGAGGGGGCCGGCCAAATGGGAAGCGTTTTTTCCAGACCTGTGAATTCAACATTCCGCAGCCAAGCTCAAAAATTCCTGCTGTTCGTGCAAAAAAAGGACAAACAAGTCCCTTTCATGTCAGCTATGTCCAGCTGGAAATGTCACAGCTTTGTCACAAAAGAACAAAGCATGCCTGGTGTCTGTTCTCTCAAAAGGTCTCTTAATTCAAACAAAAGAAAAATATTCACATCTGGAAGGGGTCATAGGCAGAGGGCAGAAGGGGAGGAAGCAAAGTTCAGATGGCAAATCATAGCAGCCGCTGTTTGTCCAATTACAGTACTGCCTCTTCTGGCACTTACTGATCCCGGTAAAGAAAGAAAGCCAAGAGTTAAAATAGCAATTTTATTATTGATTGACCCATAGGGCCAGATAAGACACACCTCTTCACTTTTGCTCCATTCATCATGATAGAACAGTCAGGCTAAGTGAAAAGATCCCTTGTGACCAATAGTACCTCTTTTTTTCTCCCCTTCCTCCTTTTCTAAATTAAAAAAATATATATACATTGTTATTTATGAAGTTCAAGATTCCTTCAAAGAACACAACCGTCACTCTCAAACTATGTACATATTGAAATCCTGCCCTTTCCAATGGGTTTATTTGACCATCTCTTTCTGTAAGGATTAAAACCTTCTAGTGACTGCAGGGTTGGGAGGCTGTATCAGAACTGAGCCATTGGAAAATGAAAACTTAAATGTCCGGTGAGATCAGATTAAAGGAGAAGAGAATAAAACTTGAGAGTAGGACTTCACTGGTTAAGCAGGAAAACATCAACAGCAGAAGTTTGCATTACAGTCCTCAACTAAAAGTTTTCTCCTTCTTCAAAATGCAGTGCTTCTGAAGATGAAAAGCCTCTCCTAGGCTGCCACCTAGCTAGTTAATTTCTTGCATTGTTTCAGGGGCTATTTTAAAAGCCTCTTTTGCTCCAGCCCTTACTGCACTGACTCCTCCCTTTAGAGCTGGTATTTTGTCAGAAGTTTTAAGAGCGATAAAAACTTGCTGCCAAGTCCCTTTCTTCCCCACAATGTGTTTTATAACCCAGCGTGTAGTTTAGTCTGTCTAAACACTGCACTAGTACACTGCCATCAGTTTCCATGGAGATGATTAACTCCTCCAAAGCCAGAAAGCTTCAGTGAGCTTTTTGTCCTTTCCACGTATGAAGAACATGACAGCATTTACTAAAATCAGCCTACAGAAATATCACATTTTCCAGACTGTCTTAGCAAATGTAAGGATTTACTTTTTCTTCAACCCATGCAGTCTTAACCAAACTTGCATTCAAGGCATTTACCGGAATGGGCTGCTCTTTCCCCTCAAGCTGCTCTTCCTTTGCATTGCTGTGATGTCTGTAGGCATGACAGCCCCAGACACATCAACTTTTTGAACTACTTTGCCTCAGAGCAAAGCCAACGCTTGAGATATAATGAAGAGCCCAGAAGAGGGAAAGGAAAGATGAAGGGAAGATTTTGAACTCAACCAGAAAACAGAGTAGAAAACGGAAAAACTTTGTGCCCTAAAGTTTAGGAGCACCATTATATGAAATGTCATAGTTTACTCTGAGTCACTTATCCGTATTGTAAAAATATTCTGTCAGTGTGTATTTATTACAAAAATGTATTTAATGCTATTTTTGAGCTGAAACTACCTCTTACCTATTATAGCATGACCTAACCAGAGCAAGAAAACAGTCCTTCTCCCAAAATGCAGCTAATGAAGGCCACATGCTGCCATCAGCTTTTAGTGTTTCCCAGTCTCACTTTCACAGAAAGAACAATCTCCCTGGCAGTTGCCACTTAGGTGGCACACTTGTTTATCCAAACTATGAAAATGGCAACAGAAGTTTGAATAGTTTAGTTTCCTGGAAGAATTTCCCAGTATAAAACTATTTTATGAATGTTTTCCAGGCTATCATCACTGAAACAAAGTGTAACCTTCCCACCACTTTTAATATGGAATGGGTTTTCTGGCATTCAGGAGCAGATTCACTATATAAACTAAACATGAGAAACCAGGCACAACTGCAGCTTCTGTAGCACTGAAGGCAAGAGATATTTTGCCACTAACCTTGGCTAACTTGAAAAGGCTACTGGCAGCATTCATAGCAATGGGTGTTCTGCTGCAGTGAGAATTACTTTCTATTTGACTTCCATAGCAGTTGCCAGGTGGATTTCTTTGCAGACTCTACTCTGAGTCAATACCATGTGGGTATCAGCACTGCAAAGTCCCTGGCCCCTTTTATGCTGTGTGCTAAGACAACCTACGGAGAAGGCAGGAGACCTCTCGGACTTGTGCCATCCTCTCACCACTGCTGAAGTGACAGCCTGTATTTACCATTACACAGACATGTGTCCAGTAGTAGCTCAAAGGACACAACTAATTGATTTCATACACTTTGCCACGAAAGAGCTAACAAGCAACAACAATATCATGTTACCCACCCTTGGCCACAAGCAAGCCAACGAACTTGGGAACCTCCTCCTCAGAGATTTCTGGTGTTTAGGTGTCCTCTACCTAAAGTTAGTGTAACGAAGACCCCTAGGGATGCTGAAACCCATAGCGGAAAATATCAGTCAGGATCCAAGGAAAGTGTTTCAACTTTCCCAAAAGCGTGCAGGTGTACACACCTCCCACAGCTGCAAAGACCACAGCACAGCATGCAGAAAGCCTAGATACACTCGGTACCTGCTTTTCGAGCCCTTCCCAACGTTACAAGCACAGCACCACAAGCCTGTGAGAGCCGCACCTCCAACCCGCAACCACCACAGGCGACTTCGTGGCTTGGGAGCACCCATCCTAATCCTGCCTCCTACTTCTTGTCACCAAATTGAGGAGGAAGTTTTGGCAGCCTACACTTCCAATTGTGTTTCTGCCCTGCTCTACAAATTACGCCACTCTAACAATGATTGATTTCTTTAAGATACTTCTGCGGAAGGCTGCTGCCACCGTGGGACAGGGCTTGGGAGGGCTGGGCGGGGGTCCGCCACCACACGCCTCTCCTCTTGCCAACCAGACGTCGGGGGCAGCACCGGAGCCCAAGCCGCTCCTGGGAGGTCAGGTCAGAGCTGTGCGGTGTGACCCACCCGCCGCACCGCTGCGCTCACTGCGTGTCTGGAGGGACGCGGCTGCCTGGCCGTGACAGCCGCGCTGCTGCCCGCACCCCTCAGGGTCCCGGGAGCCTTCGGCTTCCCCCGAGCCCTCCCGGCCCGGGCGGCTGCGGGGCGCCGGCACTTACCGATGTCGGAGTTGCAGAAAGCGTCCTGCGGATGGATGGGGACGCAAGTGCAAGCCTCCACCACCAAGTCCCGCAGGCTCCAGCTGCACAGGAACACGATGAGGAAGCTCAGCCACGCCGTCATGTTGCCCCCGAGGTGTCTCCTCACTTCTGCGGAGCGGGAAGCGGCCGATGCTGTGTTCGGCTGACTTTATTCTTGCTCCCTAACAGCCCGTGCTCCGCGACTGCTTGCCCTGCCCCTGTCTCTCTGGCTGACTCGCTCGCTCGCTCGGCGGGACGGTGCGGGTGCGGAGCTCAGGGGAGCTGAGGTGCGGAGCGCTGCAGGCACAGCAGCACCGGCGCGCGGAGTTATACCCGGCTCGAGCCGCTCGCGCTCTGGGGGCGCCGCCGCGCGCGGCCAATGGTAGCGCTGCATTACCTCATCGGCGCGAGCGCGGGGCGGGGCCGCGCCCGCCGCGCCTTATAGGGAATAGAGCGGGCGCGCGGCGGGTGGGGGTGCGGTCTCTGTTCTGGCCCCGACCCTGGTTCTGGCCCCGGCCCTGGTTTTGACCCCGACTCCGGTTCTGGCCCCCACCCCAGTTCTGGCCCCGGTTCTGACCCCGACCTGGTTCTGACCCCGACCCGCTTCGCTGCCGGTGCGGCGGGGCGGGGTAGCTCTCCCGTAGCGGCGGGTGTCCGCCCGAGCCTGTCGCATCCTGCCCCGGGGCGGCCGCGCCGACGCCTCAGGACACCTGGAGAACGCTCGCGGCCCGCTTGGACAGCCCGCGCTGTTTCCCCTCAGCCCGCCGGGGCTGCCTGCAAACCGACTGTAACCTGCAGGCACACTACTCCGGCTGTTCCGGAGAGCTGTCTAACGCACAAGTGCAGTGTGCTGCTTCTTTTCCTCTCCCAACGGGGCCGTAGAAAGAGGATGGGGGAAAGGACAAGACCTACCTGAACTGTAAACCAGGATTTTGCCCTGAATGTTTTTAATCCTGCTCAGATGCTCCTTGTCCACCACCCAGCAATTCTCCTTCTCTGGCCTTTCAGTTCGAAAGCGGTCATAACCTGCTAAAACCAAGCTGGAAAAAGCAGTGTTGTATCTACGCGGGCACCCCCAACATTTAATTTCAAAGTATATTTCAGCAGAGCAGCTTTAGTGGAATCTAGAGAAATGTCCTGTTTGTTTTGTTTTCCTTTATCCCCTTTCGAAGCCATAAATTTCCATCAGCTGTAGAAATGTAAATGTTATAGAAGAGCTGGGACTATAAGGACGGAGATTGTCAGCTGCATGATACAGACAGCCTTATTATCCTCCAAAGGGGACCGAGGGGTGATTAATCACAGTATCAAACCAGTGTATATAATGTCAGAGTACTTTCCATGGGGTTTACAAGACTTAAGCGCGTCTAGTTATAAATTATGCTGGTATTAAAGGCCAGGGACCAGCTGTCCTAAATTTCTACATAGTCAGCTAAATCTTTAGATTTACAATTCCGTTCCATCTGGGTGAAGCACAGTCTTCCTACACCTTTTCTTTAATCATACTGTCCATATAAAATTAAAATCTCCTGTCTTAAGGAAGCACAGGCTTTTATTTGGAGCATTGGTAGGCAAAAGCTTCAGGATGGGTGTTGTCAGTAGGGATCAAGCTTGCAATGCCAGCAGTGGGAAACACAAGTTCCTATCCTCGCTGTGACACAGAAAACCTGTGTGGCAGCTTTGCCTCACTGTGCTTCAAATCCCTGTGTCATGGGATAATAGTGTTGGGAGCTGCTCAGGAATGTGCATTAGTGAACACAGTGAAAAAATAAGACGGTGCTGAGGTACTAACGGGTCCGATGAGTATGTGTGAGACAGGGTATTAAATAAATCATTCTGTTTAGACACCTCACAGCCTGAACCATTGGGCCCAAGTTGCAATACAAGAAACCCTGCTCAAAAAATATTTTAGGTGCTTGGACTGTCTGTTCAAGGTACTACAAGTGAAGCTGGATCCATCAGGTTGGGTGGATGTCATTTCAGTCTCACTGGCTGTAAACAAGGAACAACTCCACCGACCTCAGCAGAGTAACACAGAAGAAGAATGAGGTGTGTCTGGCACTCTCATTTTTCCTTTATTGTTGTAAAAAGTTTGATATCCACCAGCATCATGATACACCTGGCCTATCAACATCTCAGATCAATATCTGAGAGAAGCAGAATTCTGCCAGAGCCTGACACTGGTGTAAATAAGGGAGAGTTTGGCTCTCACACAACTAGATTATAAGCACAGCTCCTGCACCACCTCCCTTCGCTCTCTGGCCAAGTAACTCCCCTGAATATGTTTCTTCATTCCTATAATAACACCTTTCCTGTGTGTTCCGAGGACTAACATGCTAAATGCTTTGTAATAAGCTTTTAAGCTGTTGGGTGCTGTGTAAATGCTGACAGTCTGTGATACACAGATGCAGGACACATTGAGAGGAGACTGAAAAACAAACCCACTTTCTCGATATCTGAAGCAGGAGAGGAAGGGGCCCAGAAATTACTGAAGTTCCACAGGGCCCTCCAAGCTATGGAAGTAGCTTGCTTGCAGTGAGGCTGACCAAGCTAGTTAAAATGACACCAAGTTTGTGCTGATTGCAGGAACTGGCTCACTTTTCAGATATAATCCAGAGAAGCAATCAGATGAAAAGGAGTGGCACAGCTTGATCCAAGGGCTGGGCACATCTCTTCGGAAGGGATGGGGTGCAGGCTGTCAGTATGGCAAGGCTTGCCACTATCTTCTATACCATTGTTTGGGAAATGATCCAGATTTTTTTTTAGTGCTTTTATTATCATTGCCTGGAGTAGTAGTACCTGTGTTTGATCAGGGCTTAGCTGATTCACCTGCTTTTTTTGCACTTAGATATTCTTTTTCAGAGAGGTTCATTTCTCTACAGTAGTTGGGGTGCAGTTTTTTCAATCAGGACTGGATACTATACATTAAGAACAATATTTATTTGCCTCTTGAAGAGTACACTTCACACAGAGAAACCAGAATGTTCTATTTTTGTAAAGTACAAGTAAATTATACTCAGGAAAGTTCAGTCTGGCCAGTGGCCTGCTCAAGGCTTTTGTTAAATACTTTAATCTGCCTGTACACTTATTTTATCATCTACAAATAGAGATATTTTGTGTTATCATCTGATAATATCCATTGGATATCCAATATTAGCCTCTCCCCTTTAAGACCTACTGGCAAAGTGAACTCTGAAAAAGCCAGGCAAAGATTCTGAGTGTATATTTATATGAGAAAATATTGATAATGGTGTCAGATTAACAGAGAAAATCAATGAAGGAACTGAAAGGATAATTATCTCTTAATTCCTCTTCTATGGAAAAAACTGCACGGGAAAAAAAATAAAATAAAAACTGTCATTCTGCTTCTTTGCTCAGATAAAACTTTAAACCTTATATGGCCATAAAGAAGGCAGCATTGAAAGAAGGAGAAAATAGACACCTTGATCTTCATATGAGAAAATCTGAGTTCACGTTTGGTTAATGTCACCAAATAAAGAAATCTATGTTATTCCAGTCTTCCATCAAGAGCACTCTGCTGAACACAATTAAGGATGTCTGTGCCTTACCGAGCAGCCACCCAGCTTCACGCTGTGCTCCCGTCGGCTCCCGCAAGCCGAGCGTGACCGGGCTGGGTCAGTGGCTGGTGAGAGTCCCCAGGGAAGGCCGCGTGTGTCCCGCAGGCGGGGGTGGCTGAGCTCCGCGCCCCGCGCCCGGCGCCGTGCCGGGGTGTGCGCGGCAGTGCTAGGGGGCACTGCGCTGCAAGAGATGGCTCCGGCCTCCGCGGGACCGAAAGAGCCCATTCCTTGGAAAAGGAAACATACTGAGCTGGGTATCATTTAAATTTCGGCAAGGAGAATTACCTTCTGCTTTCTGATACTCAGTTTCTATCAGGTGCATGCTAACATCATTTTCCTTCCACAAGACCCGCCTGGAACCAGGGACAGAGACTGAGATATGAACTAAAGGCATGTTCACTTGCCTTCTGATCACATTTCATTGTGAGGGATGCCGGCTGCTTCAGTACAGAAGGGCTTCATCAAACTACAGCAACTGCTGGCAAAAAAAAAAAACCCACATACCAGGAGGGCTGAGAGAAAGAGAAAGAGGGGGAGGCGCAGAGAGACACCCCACTATTACCAGAGAAAAATACCCTGACAAATGTCACATGTGGTGGTTGGTAACACTTCCATTCATCACCAGATCTTAGCTGGCTTAAACTGAGCTCAGCATGAATAAAATCAGGAGAATTCAACCTGCAGTTCAACAGCCCTGCCACCTCCTTAACAATATATTAACTTTAAAAGCTTCTGAAGTAAGGGCCCTTTTCTGTTTTAATTTTTTGACAGCAAATTGACTTGATTCATGAGTGTGGAGTCTTGCCATTAGCATTCTAAATTGTCCACCTGACAAGTTGCTCAAATGCATCCTCTTGTCCTAAAAACTTTTCTTGAAGATGATGATCTTTATATTTTTTACAGCAGCTCAGCATCATGCCCTCTAGGATGTCTCGTTGTTTTTATGCATGAGGAGAAGGGTAGGTGTTTTCAGAGCTATCTGATGTTCTTTCTACAGCACACTCTTGCCATCTTGTAGGACAGTAGAGAATGGCCATGCAACGCTTAAGAAAAAGGTTCTCATATTTCTCGATTATCTGCTTCTTTTTCAGTAAACTGTTTATTTTCTAACACTGTCCTCTGAGAAGATGTTTTGTTTAAAATGGTTGTATTTGCTATGATTTATGTGTGTGAAACAAGTTAAAAAACTCCTATTAATTCCACCGTTGTACCTGTGAACTTTATATGCTATTTAAAATGAGAATACTCCTTCTTCAAAAATGTCTTTGATTCTATGAATACATACAAAAAAAAATCATTTGATCTCTTTCTCTGAGGTTGCAAAGGAATTATGTCACCTTCCTGTCTGCAAGCCTGACATAGGTAACACTCCATCCCATTCCCAAGCTTTTCATTGCAGGTACACCATTAAATTTTCATCAGCTCGAACAGTTCTATACTGTGTTCAGTCCTCAAGAATCCTTTAGAGACTGTGCCCACTGAGAGTACCCAGCCTGGTAGCAGACAGTAGGCACCATGTGTTTCCAGGAATATTACATTATAAAGGGTTGTGGAATATGAAATCACCCCTCTGTATTGTGGGGATCCTCCAGTCAGGCTGTGATGTGGTATCAGCTGCAGAAGAGTAACCAGGAAATATCTTTTAACAGCCTTATCAAGCTGAAAATGTTTCCTGCACATGACCGCGCTCTTTGGCCCAAATCCAGCAAAACACTAAGGCACATGTTCATCTTTAAGCACACAAGATGCTCTACTGAAGTCAACAGAACCATTTACATACACAAAGTTAAATATAAGCTTAAGTGCATTTCTGGACCAGGGCCAGAGGGCTCAGTACCATGCAGGGTTCAGGCCAGGAGCCTGTGATTAGATGGTCTGACAGAATCCGGGAGGGAAGGACACGACGTGATTTGCTTGGTTCTACCTGCCTATGCCTCATTCCAAGCAACTAATATTCTCTCATTTTTGTTTATAGTAAGTCTTTCCATTTCTCTTGTTTTGCTTTCCTGCTGCTGTAGCCATTTTCAAATTGAAGTTTTGATTTTCTTTTTTAAAGCCTTCTAAACTGCATCAATAGCTTTAAGTGACTGAACAAAGAGATTTCAAATAGATGAAGTACTTCAAATGGTAATAAGAGCTGGTGTTCCCAGAGCTTTGGAGGCTGCACTAAATACAGAAGAGAGTGAGAGCAATTGAAAATCACTTTTCTGTTGTTCCTTTGTATGAACTGGTTTCTGGCTTATGCAATGCACAGTAATTAAAATGACTGGAATGCCTCACATTTTTAAGAGAGCTTTAAGGCAGCTCTGTGGCATTGCAGCCAGCAGAGTTCATGAGCAGATTCATGGCTGCAATCGAGGTTTGACGTTTCTATCCACGTAACTTGAAGAAGACAATATCTCTGTAGAAGCCTTTGAGGGGAGGCTTCTACAATATCTCTGTAGAAGCCTTCCCTTGAGGAAGAAGGGATAGACACAGAAACACAGTAACATCTGCATCAGCTCCATGAGCAGCTATGGTGCAAATCTTCCTTTTGATGGGATAAGAGCCTAAAGGTTGGTGTGCTTGTCAGAGATTTCATTGCCTTCTCTCACTGTAGCCTTTATGTCCTGCTCAAATTCAAGTGTGGGACAGAAAGCCTGCCAGACTGGCATGTCTCTCACAGCTGGTTGCCCTCCCTGTGATGAGGTTACTTTGCTAGGCAGGGGTGAGGGATTATCTTGGTGCTTTTCAATCCCCCGGCACAGTCCACTATTTAATTTTCAACTTTTCCAATTTTTTCTTTTTACTGAAGGTGGCTGACCACCTGCATCCCCGGTTTTCTTTCAACTACTGGCCTGGCTTTTCATAGTGATGACTGACCACAGAGGAGCAGGAGAGCTGAATACAGCCTCCCTTGGGGGGAGAGCTGGCTGACCTGAGGACATGGCCCTTTTGGCATGTTGAAGATAGTATTGGGCTGTCTGGTGTGAAGGAAGGGTCTTTTCTTTACCTGCAGAACAGCTGCAAGTGCAGGAAAAGTTGATGTCTTGAGTTGCTTCTCCCTGCACAGCCTTCAGAAACTTCCTGTAAGAGTAAGCCAGTCTCCTCATCCCCATAGTGCAGGTGTTACCAGCCTCTCACCTGAACCTGCAAATTAAGGTATTAGTTACAAGGACACTCTCTAGTGACAAGGAGAGTGTCCCAGCAGGGAATGAACTCAGTGACTCCTGTCATGCATGCCACTGCGTGATGTCAAAAGTGAGAAGCAGTTCCTCTGTGTGGAATTGCTCCAGCATAGGATTTTTCTTATAAATCCAGACTTTTTCAATGCTTTCCTTCCTGTGCTCCCAAATCTGTGCTGTATTCTAAACAGTAGCTGGCTGCTCACTGACATCAGGCCCTTCCCTCAGACTCACAGTCCCAGCCAGGAGAAGCTGGGGAATTTCCGATGGGAGATTTCAAGGACGGATCTCTTTCTTCTCTAGAGCAAAAGGCAGCGCTTCGGTTTCCTCACTCTTTTGGAATTTTTATCCATAAATCTCGGCATTCAGTGTGAGACAAAAGATGAGGAGATGGTAGATCTGCAGTCTAAAGTGAGGATACTTATTTGTTTATTGTCTTGCTCTTCCCAAGTGAAGAGTAATGCATTCCTCAAAGGAACTTTTCAGGTCAGCAATGTGAGTTCCACACCTAATGTATTAATGTCAGGAGTGAAAAAATCAGTGTTTGATTTAGCACAGATGTACAAAAATAGTATTCTTTGTCCACTGAAAAGAGAGCTAATCCACAGCCTCTCTTCCCCTTTCCTTTAATCTGACAGCCTCTATCCCTTCACTGTGCCTTTCTGAGGGGTGCTTCTGAGGGGTGTTTCAGTGAGAACTACCCAGAGCTGTAGGAACCAGGAAGATGTAGTTTGTATGTACGGAATACATACCAGGAGTTGAACTCTGAATGTACCACAGCTTGACCATGTGCTGTGAGCAAGCAAACACCTCTCTGTAGCTTTGCTGTTTTGTAGCTGTGCCACCAAATCTCACACAGAGTGTTGGCCAGGGGTCTGGCATTATCCCAAGTGCCTGCAGTGGGATCCTGGACTGCGCTCCAAAGCAGTGGCTCATCTCAAGTGCTAAGAGGTTGGAGAGGGACTGAACACTTCTAGCAGAAGCAGGTGTCCAATAGCAGCTTAGCACAGCACATTCTCTCTTCTCCCTCTCCTCTTTCTCTCCCTCTGCCTCTGCCTGCCTCTCCTCTCCAAGGAAACTGCAAGAAGAGATTGAATTCTCACCACACGGGCCAGGAAGGCAGAAGGGTTGTCCCTAGATACCTAGCTGAGGTCAGTGAGGAAAGTGCTCTCAGAGTAAACGTTATGCAATGCATGGGAGGAATCCACAGTTTTAATCATGGGATAATTAATGGAAAACAATAAACAAAGGGCTGAGCAACAGCAGTTTCTACCAACAAAGATATGATTCTCCAGCAGACTTTCCCCAGCACCTGACAGTACAAAAGACAGTAGATAGACAAGTATTTTATGTGTTTTCATTTTACCTGTATCTTTATGTTCCCTAGATTGCAACCCAGCATTTTTTAACCAAAATCTTGCTTCCTTTTCCCTCAGTTCAAGTTCAGCAGAACCACCACAAGACCAGTGAGGGGAATGGGAGGGCAGGGGTGAAGTTCTGCGCAGTGCCAACTAATCTTTAGTGCAGTTAGGATAGAAGGCACTAATCTGGTCTCCCTTTCCTCATAGGATAGCTGTGGGTGTACCTGCTGAAGGCATTTCAATTCCCCTTTCCAGTGCTGAGACTGAATGAGCTGTTGCTGGTAAAAACTTGTCCCATTGATATTTAAATAAAGTATCTGCTGTGCCAAAGAAACAGGATCATCAAGAAGAGCACAGTCCACCCATGAAAAAGGAGCAAGCTAGGGAGGCAATCTTTTACTTCATTTGAAATTGACTTCCCCATCCAGAATAAAACTTCACCTTTGAACACCATGTATAATGGCAAGTTGGCCTAGAGAGGCTAATATAGCATAATCTGTATGGATGTAAGAAATAGCACTTCAGAGAGATGGCTGGAGGAAACCCATACTCACTCCAAGTGATTGCAAGAGCATTTCCTTCTCCTCCTGCTCCTCCAGAACCTACCTCCTTAGCTTAGACAATGTCTCCAAGTCCCCTAAGGTGTTTTCACATGTATCAATGCAATCACTTTTAACAATTTTTTTTCTCCCTGAAATTGTAATCTGAAGGATTAGGTAGTCATAGCCATTCGGTTTTATTTTGAGAAAAGGCTTTTAAAATAGGAAGGAGAAAATAGGACAACCTGGTGCTGCCAAAATAACCCAATTTATTCCATCAGGCATTTCTGGGAAGAAGGAGGGAGGGAAGCTTTTAAAGCCATGCCTGTGGCTGCATGCCTGTAAGGGATAGTTCTCAAAGGATTCCCCTAATCAGATTCTGAAGATGGACTGTATCTTTGTGATTCACTCCATGTCTTATTCTAAGACCATATGCTCTGGTCATGTGAAGATTTACAGTCTCAAATTTACTGGCCTCAGAGAATCTGAAAGAATTATGCAAGAAATCATGTTCTGTCATAACTGAGGCCTCACACAGCCGTGCTTCCTAAAGACTGCTTCTAACTCGATATATGGCCCCTCTAGGGCTTTGTAAGCCCTTCTGGGGAAGAGGGAAGGGGAGGAAAAAGGGGAGCTGCTGATCATTGCCATATGTGAGAAGCATCCCTGTCTGCACGTGGGTGTGACGTTCGTGTTGTCATAGAGGCTGAGCTCTGCAGAGCCCCCCTGTTTCCTGTTTCCAGTCAGAATCTTGCTGCCAGAGCAGGAATCCCATATCACTCTGTACTGCACTTACAAAAAAGGAAAATTATGGCCAATGGAGGGGGAAGGGGTGGGGGAAATCCTCTTAAATAGCCATGTAGGATGTCTGGGCAGGGATATGAGCCAGGAGTCCTCAGAGGCAGTAGAATAAGTGGGAGTTTAGCAAACAACCATTTTCTTCCTTTGACTAGTGTTCCTTAGAGACCTCAGTACTCCAGTTCTCATAGCTAATTTTAGCTATTTGTGGTTGGCCTGTTCCTAATGTTCCTTTCCTATCTCTCTCACACACACTGAACCTTGGGATAGTCTCTGTGGGTTGACAGATGACGTGAAAACCTCTAATCTGCAGGTCAAATATCAAAAAATTAAGTGGGATCATGAAACTGGAAGCATAATTTGCTTTTTTTCCAAATAAGGGCGACATATTCATATTAGTAGTTCTTAGCATACCAAGTTTATGAGGTTTTTTAAAAGTGTATGAGGGGAATGACCTCTTCTTTAAAATTTTATGGTAACTACCAAAGATGTTATCATCCCATGGACACTGCCTTTCCTATGCAGGCTATGACTGATGCACTTTCATTATGTTTTGGCACTGTTCTTTGTTAGAAAAACCAAAACCACATTGTCCCAAACACAGTACTCATACATAACAGGCAGGATGAGTCCCTGCCAAAGGGCATCGAGTGCACATTAGAGAGGGTTTAAAATGAACATAGTGGCAATAAATGTGCCATGCCAGGAGGGAAGGAGCTTGCAGCTTGTGGCATTTGTACTGCAGATACCACATTCAGGGAACCCTGAGTCTTACCTGCTTTACAGTCCTGTGGTGAATTGGTGTCAATGCTTTATCTAACATGAGATTTGCTGTACAGATTGTTATGAGTCTGAAATCCAGAGGCACCACAGGGTACAAAAGAATGGTAAAAGGGTAGGGATGACTCCTCTTGTCTCAACCAAATTTTCCCAGAAACATGAGCAACAGGTGGCTCTTTTTCTTCCACTAAATTTCTCATGGATTCCCAGTCCTGACTGCCTCTCCTCTCCACATAAAATCTGTAGAGGATGCTCTGCAGGGGAAAAGTGTGGGCTCTAATTGATGGACTGTGGACAGTAAAAGGGTTTATGGGCCCTTAGATGGTGACTCTGCTCTGTAAGAAAATTTAGTTCAAGGCCTGGAAATTGTGTCACTAATCTTATTTTCAGCTGGTTGATTTCAAAAGTCTTAGAGGCAGATGAGGAAACCTGAGAAACTTGATTAGGAGGAGGAAAAGGTAGTTATTACGTCTCTCAAAGACAGAAAAGCAGTATTCCTTGAGAATAGGCCAGAGGCCAGATTTACATTATTAATTAGACAGACACCTCTGATTTTGTGTTGGACCAGAAGCAAAAGACTGACTAGGGTATCTTGGACAAGACTGCCTGTAGCACCCTGCTCTGGCTGGCAGGAAGCAGTCAGTCTGCACATAAAACTGACCTGGTGAGCTGCTTTCCTGGGAGCTCTGCTGATTGCTGAAGGTCCTTTAATTTTTAAGTGTTGGCAGCTTGATTCACTTTCAGACAGAGATAAGTCCTGCCTAAACTGAAGGAATGAATGGAGAGAATCTCCCCCCACTACACCCCATATATAGGTTGCCCTAATAGTCCCTGAACAGATGGATGGGGTCATGTGAGCCCGTGAAACTCTATCTGTTTTGGAGGAGTGGTGGGTGTGGTGCTGTGGTCATGGACCACAGATATATGTGTTGCCTTTCACAGAGAAGCTCACTGTCCTCCAAAGACTGAATATCAACAAAATCCTTCCTGTGGGGACTTCCAGTTCTGCCCGAGCCAGCTGTAAATTCCTTTGAGGCTAAGACTAAGAAAACTGGAATCCTGGGAGGGCTTTGGTACAGTCCCAAAACCATTTCCACTGAACCTTCCCAAAAATATGGTTTCTCTGACCCAGGAATGTGAGCTCTGTAACAATGCAAAGCTGAAGTCCTAGACCACTGGAATTAACCAGTATTAGCTCATTGCATCTTTGCGCTCTGTCTCGGGTAACATGAAAATCATTTTCCCTCTGGGACACAGACTTGGTTCCATTTTTGTGTAGCACCTGGCACAATGGGGATGTTGGCATTTGAGTGAGGTGCTACCTCTATATAAACAAATTTAAAAATTTGTGGGACCTCTGCTTTCTTCTTTGCTGCTTTTGAGTTGATTATTTATGAGTAAGTGATCATAAAGCATCGGAGTGAGCAGAGCAGAGCTAACGGCTGCTTCAGCCAGGAAATGCCTGAGGAGCAGGGAAAACAGAAACTGGAGTATAAATTGCTGTAGCACAGTGGAACAGAACGCATGAGCTGGTACAGACTTGCTGAAGCAGGAGATATCAGAAAAGTAGTTATGTGCACAGAGAGCTCCTCTACGGTCCCAGCAAAGCTGGAACAAAACTACATTTGCTCTACAGCAGGTGATGGTCTTGTCCTCCAAACCCAGGACAGCTGGCCATCCTGACCACTGGACCTACCAGCTGCCTCCTCACTTGTCAGACCTTCTGCTTTTGCCTTCTGTCCCTCACCATCTGTTTGTCCTTTTCATGGGAGAGCTCCCTTCCAGTTGTCACCCTCTGCAATGGCCAGTTGAAACATTTGCCTCCCCTACCGGGACAAGTTTCCTTCACATTTTTTGTGCTTCCTTGCATGATACAGTTTCTTTTCTGAATGAACATTCACAGTGCTCCCCATTTAAACACAGAGCTTCTAGAGCAACGTAACACCTCTTGGAGCAAACACCTTCCCTAAAAGCCTTGATGTTGAGGCCCCAAATGTCAACACTCTGTCTTCCAAGGATATAGAATGTAATCCAGGCATCGCTCCCTTGCCTGTGGTTTCTCTGTTGCAGTGAAGCGTCCGGTGAGCAGACAGCCAGAACAGCCACCAGCATGCCGGAAAGGGCATGTCAGGGGTGGGAAGGAAGAGTGGCTGCACCACATTGTGTTCCAGGCATGTTTAGTTGGCACATGGTCCCTGAGGGAATGCTGGATGCTGGAGTATATTTAGGGCAGTTTCTGGGCTACTTGAGCTCACAGTGAGAGAGGTAAGGCAAAATCATGCAGCTGCACCCAACTCCTAGGGGCTGTCTTCCTTCCCACTGCTTGTGAGAAAGGTCTGAGCAGAGCAGAGAGAACTTAGACCCACATCACACTACACACCAACTTCTCTGCCTCTTCCTACCTGCCAAAGTAGGAGGGTGAGAGTTCCAGTGAAAACTTTCTTTTAGAGTGGGGAAGAAGACAAATAAAGAATAGCCAGGTGGTTTGCTGTGCTCCCACTCTTCTTTGCATCCTAAAGTAGCCCCACAGAGTGACGTGAATGATCTTATTATTGTGCTCACATGAAATACACACAAACACAGAAACGGAAAAGGCTTTCAGGGCTGTTCCCAGCTCTGAAGCAGCTCTTTCACAGGGCTAGACTGGTTGTTTTTTTTCTCCCCAGATGAGAGGCTGGTCAACACCACCCCTAAACTCACCTCCACCCCCAAACAGCTGTTTTGCCAAAGGGTGGAGAAGCAGACCTCCTGACTGAGGGTGGAGCAGTTTGAAGGGGAGGAAAGCAGTGACTTCACTTCTTATTAAGTAATAGCAGAGCGGGGTGTGCGTCACTCTGAAAAACAAGACTTTGGGTGGGGGCAAAGGCTCTCTGCAGCACCTTATGCATGGAGCCTTTCCCTTCGTGGAAAATTAACAGAATACACCATTCTGAAGAGTGAATTTAGAAAGTAAAAGATGCTGAGGACCTCATAATCTTATTTAAGGGGATCCAAGAAGAGCATCAAGGTGAAAGGGCTCGTAATGTCTTTTGGGCTAGACTTTAGGAAATCACTTTCCTCCAGCAAGGATAGAGAAACATAGGAATAGACTGAGTCCCTGTGAAAAAAGCAGCACGTGGGGGTTAGCTTTCATAGGGGGCAGATGGCACTGGGGTCTGTGTACAAATACCAGGGGAGTGATGGCAGGACAGACAAAGGTGTCTTTGTGATCACAGGGTTACCTACAAGGGGACTGCTCACAGCTTCCTTTGACCCTGTGGAACCAAGCAAGTATCACGTCTGGATCTATCTCCACAAATAATCCTTTCCCTGCAGCTGACTCCTTCAGGGCTGTATGAACAGCCTCAGGCCAGTCTGTTGCATTCTCTCTGCCTGATTCAATTGGCTTCTGCCAGTCCTGACTACTGCTGAAACAATCTCTTAGGCTTGAGAGCAGTCTGGTATGTCAGACATCATTCCAGGCTGTTCTGAGCATCACAGGAGTAAGAAGCAGTCTTGGACTCCAAAGGCTTCAAATGTAACATATTTTCATGCTCTGATAATGTTCATACTGCTCTGAAAGTGCAATTGCCAGAACGGCCATTGGAACAGAAGCTGTAAAAAGCCTTCCCAAAGACTCTGTGCAATCAGCACAGACTCTGTGCATCAGCAGAGCGTACCTCTGACCCCATTTGGAGCGGGGACATAACCATAGGCTGTTATTTCCTCTCCTTGGCCTCGCAGGTGAAATACCTTGGCAGTGTCCTAGAGACACATGGCAGTGTGGGGACACACCTCCCTCATTCCTGCTCTCGCTAGCATGGGAACTGCAGCAAAGTGTGTGAGTGCTGTGCATCATTGCTGGCGTGTGCTTCACTTGTTGGGCGTTTGCCCAGAATTTTGCCTGGGCATGTTTGACCTTAGACCCATGCTACCACTCATGTGAGTTATTTTACATCCAGTTTTTACACACCTTTGCATACTGCAGCCACACATGGTGAGCACATGTCAGATGCAGTCAGGAATTCAGGCTCTGATTAGGAGAGGTGTAAAAGCTGCCAAGGGGTGGCATCAACAGAGCGTAAATAAAGGGCCCTTTATTTTTTTTTTCCTGTATATAAACTGAAAGTCCAGTTTCGTGGTACCAACCTCCCAATGGCTCCTCATGCAGACTTTCACTAGAGACTCATCAAGTCTGCAAAGAGCTCAAACATAGGCAATAAGCAGCTTTCCTCACCCTTGCCTCAAGTGCACAACAAGGGAAAGATAAAAAATTAAGGAAGGAATAAATGTACTCTTTCTTCCAGTCTAACTGACAACAGCAAGGGCAGTTCAATTTCATTAACAAATAGAATTTTGTGTTCCAACTTCCAACCTGAGAGAAATAAATTAACTGAGTGTTCAGAGAGTTCTGCTGCCTTGCTCACAAATCATAAATGGCTTAGCAGAACAGCACTGTTTTGGAAATAAAGAAGAAAAGGACAAAGGAACACAAACAACAGGCATCCACCAGCTCCCAGAATGATACTTGCCAAAGCCCTTTCTCATTGCTTGCTGGCACAGCTGCTAGAGCAGACCATTGCTCCCCAGGTCTGGAAACATTCTACTCACATCTGACAGTTCAGGGGACTGCCACACTCCTGCTGGGTAGCAAAGGCTTCCTCAAGCTGGAGCTGAGATAGGGTAGGAACCCCTGACCAGTCCCTCTGGCTTGCTGCTTCTTGCAGCTATTCTAACTCTTTTAGCAGCTTCTATTAAGTGGGTCCAGCTAAGCATCTCCCACCACCTGCAGTTCCTGTTAAGTACTCCTGATCCTCACTGGGTTCTGGCTTTTTGTTGCTCAAAGATAACTTCTTCAACAGACTTTTCTGGTCCTCTAGTTTGCTGTAATTTTATCAGCAAAGACTGCAAACCATTACATGAGACTAAGGGTGGTGATCTACTATGGCACAGCTAGTCCCAGCTTTTCACACTTTATGCTGATGATGTTATTGTTTTCTGACACAAATCCACCCATATGTGCCAGCATATGTTGATCAGTATTAGGCCCACCTCTAGGCTGTTTCAGCTCTTTTCTCTCCAACTGAGGCCAGTAGGGCAATTCTGTCCCTGTAGCTCTCTCTGCCATGTTGGTCAGCCAACAAAACAGAAAGGAAAACACAGGGTCTTAGTTCCCTGTATCTTGCAGGCAGCCTGAGCCTCTCATTAGGATTCACCAAAGAATAGTAGTTGTCCTAAATAAGCCTCAGGACAATCCTCTGTTTATAACAACTTTAGACCCTGGTGTCATATCTGTGCTGCAGACAGATGAACTCAGAAAGGCTAAGCCATGCTAGCGAGTTTGTGAGTCCCAATGCTTCTCCACCCCTTCCCTGTTTTCCTAGAGCAGGCACTATTCCCTTCCCAAACCAGGGAATTAGTAACACTAATGGGGGAATGTGTCACCTCTGCATGCTGAGCGTGACTCACAAAGTCAATAGGGCCTCAGCAGCTGAAAGGAACAATGAGTTGTGTTCTCAGTTACGTTTTTTTTGGCTACACCATCACTGGAGCCCAGAACAAGGGCAGTGATGTCATGGCCATAGGCTTAATGTGTAAGTATCATATACAACACTACCAGCTCTCTGTGATCTGTTACTTCCACATTAACGTAACTTGGGGCATATATACACACAAATAATTGCCAGAGCCAAGAATAAGTCATTTGGAATGGATTATTTTATTTCAGGCTTTTAACAAGAATGCTTGCCAGTCCCAACAGGCTCATTCTGGGGAGGTAGTACCTAGCTCAGTACTGAGATATATAGTTTAGTCAAGACTTCAGCCATAAAGACAGAAGTTTGGAATGTACAAATGGGCAGACAAGAATCCTGCTAAGAAATAGCTTACATTTTTCTGACAATTAGCCATTGTTGCAAGTATTTATATAAATAAAGAGTAAGAAAAAGTTCTGAGACAAAGGAGGAAATTACTCCCAGCCATTTTCAAGAAAATGACTTTGAAGCATTTCATGCACTTGTATTTGAGCAAGACTTTTCTCCATTAGCCTCTGAGTGGAATGGGGAATTGTTTCTTCCTTTCAGAAATGTGCTGTGTGTATTAAGTGGTCTGTCAAAGGAGGCCGTGCAGGAGGGGGTGTAGAGCTGAGCATACAGTGACATTGTAATCAGAGGCCAGCCCCTGGGTCAGGCAGGCAAGCTCGAACTCGCAGTAACCTGCCTGGAGTGGGTGCTGATAACAACCAGGGCTGTGGAGTTCATGGGGAGCTGTTAGCAAACGTCCTCACACCAGGAACTGTGCAGGGCTGGAGCCTGCTCTGGGCAGCCCACAGTGCTGCTAAAACCCAGCTCAGGGCATCTGAACTGCACATGGATGGGGCTGCAGGAGCTACTGTCTGCTTTCTGCAGGGACAGCTGTGCCAAGAATGACAGTTCCCTGCTTTATGAAACTCTTTCCTAACGTAGTGCCAGGTGCCTCAGGTGACAAGGCCTGCCTCTGTCCCTTGTTATGGGCCCCTCTCATAATTTGCTGGGTTAAGCCAGGATTCCTCTGGCCAGAAAAACAGGGGAAGCCCTGAGAATTCATAACACGAAATCTTATCTCAAGGGAAAAAACAGAGGCATGTGTGTAGAGGCTTGTTGAACTACGCATTCCTCTAATAGTTTCCCAACGCTGAGTACCAGTGGGACTGTCACACACTTTGCTGCGTGCTCCCAACAGGCTGGAACCTTTATCTGCTGGGCAGGCTGGTGCTGGAGCCCTGCCAGTCTCCCCGGAGAGCAGCTGTGGCCCCCTCGGTCCCTGTGCCTCTGCACTGGGCAGCAGATTGGCGGAAGCTGGTGCAAAGCTGCCTGTCCGATTAAATTTGTTATTTTGCAAAAGGATTTAGCTTTGCTTGTTGGTTATTACTTAAGAAAAATCCTAAGCTGGTGCTTTAACCTGTTTTAAACCTTTCACAGGGTGAAAGAATCTGATTCCTTTGCTTCCAAGTTGTAAACAAGGAGCAGAAAGCTAAGAGAGAGCAGAGAAAACAAAAAAGTTTTAAAATACTATTTTTCTTATATTAATTTTATTTTCCAATCAAAAATTATGTTAAAAATTTCTTGTGCTAAAGGGCTGCCACATCAGAAGTGTTGCTGAACTTTTCTTCTGAAAAAAATCTGACAACAGGTCATTAGCCATCTCAGACATACTCCAGCTCCCACACATACCTGCTGTCTCTCCAGGGATGTGCTAGTAAGCCCATCCAGAAGGGTTTGTAGATTATAAAGATGATGAGAGATGCTCACATGTTTCATATTCTTTCCTGTACAAAAAAAAAAAAAAAAAAAAAAAAAAAAAAAAAAAAAAAAGCAGAGGAAACCAAATCAAATAAACCACTTATTCCAAGCAAGAAAAGCTGTCTATATAAAGATTCCCTCCGGCTTAATTGAGCTTGTAGCTGACTGTTAATTAAAACAAAAAAATTTCAGTTGAGAATGTTTCAGGTCAGCGGGGACTGGTAGGCTACAAGCGAAGATGACTGTAAATGTATTGTCTGAGTACAAAAACTACACTCAAATACTGTTGTAGTTGCAAAGTCAGGAATTGCCCATGAGAAGTGCCCAAAGAAGGGTTGACACTGAAGTTTTAATTTCCGTACTCTGAGACATGCAATGTAGATCATTTCTTTGACAGGATTCCTGTCACAGGATTTCTGCAATTAAAAAAATAAACATTTCAGATTTAGCTTTGTCCTTCTACTCAGTGGATGAACTTAGATCGTCTTTAGTTCGTCGGGTTTAAACAAAGTTCTGAGAGCAGAATGACTAAAACCCCTTTTGAGCTCATGGCATTCAGCAAGATATATCTGACTGCTTCAGAAACATCCACAAATTTGTTTTCACAGCAGGACAGTAAATATTATGTATTTTGTATTTTGAGAGGCTGCCTGCTGAAAGTGCAAAGTCAGAAGATTTGTGAACTTGATACAGAATTACAGGGACTTGGATTTTCAGTTTCTATTCTACCACTTTATATTCTAAGCACGAAGTCCAGGTGCATTTGCAAGTGTTCATTCCTTTTGCAAGTCAGCTGTGGCTCAGCCATTCAGGGGGCTCTGGTTGCAATGCCAGGTCCAATAGCTTCCACCCTGGTCAGCAGAGCCCTTGCCTTTCCACCCTGGCCCTACACTGAATCTCACAACACACATTTTGAGTTTTGGGCCCCTTCTGCAAATAGGATCAGGGAATCAATTCATAATAAAAATAACCCTGCTTGGCCTCAGAGCACGGTCTGGGACCAGAGGCTATGTTAAGCATGCAGAAAGCAATGGACAGCCTTGTATCTGGCTAACTTGCCAAGCATCACACGGGATGACAGGAGCACTGGTCAGCTCTGCAGGGCAGCAGTCCATCCCTTCAGTGCCATGATGGCCCTTGCTGCTTCTGCAGTCCCTTTTCCTCTGCTGACCACTGCCATCTATGTCCCACGATGCAAGAGGCAGGGGGTACTGCAGGGAGCCCTCGTGGGGCTTTCACAGCCATGAGCAGCCATCAGTTACCCAGGTAACTTTCATCCTGGATTTCTTAGGTTTCTAAGCACTTGACTTCACAGCCATTACAAATATTTTTGCAGGCATTTTCTGTGCTATACACACCATATGTAAAAGTTGTTCCTAGGGACTTGGTTTAGTGATGGACTTGGCAGTGTTAGGTTAATGTCTTGACTTGATCTTAGAGGTCTCCCCCCACTTAAACAATTCCACGATTCTATATGTCCTCATTTAAAGTAACCTGAAGTATAAGAACGAGAAAGGGAGGAGATGTGAATCTGGACAATGCTGAGGACCAGAACCAGTGCTTTGTCCTTGTCCTTTATGCTAGATTATTTGGAGATAAAGGAGTTTGGAGGGATTACCAGCAAAGATTCCCCACTCTCAGAACCTGGTTGGTGCTGTAAACGGCAGAGCTGAGCTAGACTGTTGGTCCCTTGCAGAGAAGCTGACACTTGCTAAGTGCTATTTTCTGTTGGAAGCAAGATGGTTACTGTGATGTACAGCACAGGCTCCTTCCTAACTCATGACCACTGCAAATGTCAGTGCCTCTGTTGGACACACAGAGCATGCATGACAGGCTTTGCTTCTTGTCACTGCCTAGCAAAATCCTTTTTTTGATCCCTCATAAGGAAAAATACAGAAAATAAGTGACAGTTCCTCTGCAAGTGTTGCCATCACTAGGATGGTCTGTCTAGCTCCTCTCCAATAGGACCCACTCCCAGACATCAGCTGGAGAAGTCTCAAGGCCTTTCTGACATCTTCAAAACACATGGGACATCCTCATGTCTCCTGCTTCCTTTCCTTTTACCATTTCAGCATGGTAAGGATGGGACAATAGTGTGAGCCACTTCACTTACACTCTTGTGCACTCTATCCTCTATTTCCCAAGATCATTATATCAGCTTTAGTGACAGTCTGTGTTTCTAAAATGGCACAGAGCCAACTACTGAATGGGCTAAAACCTGGCATAGGTGATATTCTAGTGAACTGTTGTGAAGTTCACTGGAATAACAAACAAACTTCGGCTGGGTCATCCTTAAAAGAATCTCTTTTGTTTCTTTAATTGCACCTGATCCAAGCTCCTCATTCTCAGTTTTTGGGCTGAGAATATCTGTGCCTTCCCACTCCCACTACTACCCCAGTCTGCCATTATTTTCTCAGAAGTACCTTCTGAGGCTTACCCTTTCCTCTTTGTGGTGTGCTGCTTCCTTCTCTCCCACTTCAGAGTCTGTGGGCAGACTCAGACACAGCCAGCTAGCTACCCTAGGGGTCTCATGCAGCAGAAAGTCATTGTGGGGGACACAGCACTGAGGCAAAGCAACAGCCAACCACTTCCGACTTTCTGGAAGATTATCAGCAGTTCACAGAGGGGGTGCACAACCAAGATAATTCAGCAAATGCCTGTCCCACTTATTCTGAGCCATGTCTCTTCTTCAAAAAAATAATCTTGTTGAGTAGCAACTGCATCGTTAAAGGCATATTATCGTGCATGAAAGATTTTTCATACTTTTTCTACCTGAAACAGGCAGCTCTTATTTCCCATACAAGTGCAGCCTTCTCATTCTCTTTCCAGAGGCTCCTAAAAAGCTCTGACCCAACAATTTTCCACAGTTTGATGTGCCATGCCCACAGCTCAGATTTTTTTGTTATTATATCTGCCATTACAGTCTGCAAGATACTGAAAGGCAAGCTTGATACTTGGGCTTTCTGTAATGACCTCCCCATAGATATTTCTGTGTTAATAACCATAAAGAGAATACTGCAAATAGCAGGAATTATGATAACTATAAGGTGAGTGGTAAAATTACTCTTGAAATCAGCCTTACATTTGAACAAAATGTAGTAATATCCCTTCTGGAGAAGCCAGAAGCACTCTCCTCATGCAGGATGAAAGGAGCTAAGGAATGTGCTGGCTGGCACTGAATCCCTGTCCTCTTGGGCCTTTAATGGGTTTCCTGCTCCTGAAGGTTCAAAGAGCAATTACAGTCTCCAGCAAAAGTACAGCAAATGGAAAACAGATTCTCTGCCTTTCACTGAAATGCCAAGAAAATAAGTAACTAAAAGATGGAGGACTCAAAGTCACCTCATTGCAGCATTGACTGAGCTGAAGGAAAATTTCCCTCTGTTCATCCCCAAGGCCAAAGGCAGTCCCTGCCATGTGAAGTGGGTGGTGGGAACCCAGTTCGCTGACCCCTATCCCTGAGGAGGCTCATGTTAGTGGAGAGAAACTCTACCAGGCAGCTGGAAACTGCCTCTGGGCTCCAGCTCCTTCACCTTCTCATTGGGGGTTTGGTTTTGTGCCTTTGAATGGGCTTTTGGAGAGGAACAAAAGCAACGTCAGGGCAGCTTCCTTCACTGCAGCAAGTCACCATATATATGGAGAGAGCCTTTTCCCTGAGAACAGGTTTCTTGCTTGGTATTCAATAAACTCTGCCATACAGGGCAAACTGAATAAGCCTGTCTGAAGTGAAAAGCCCTCCAAGTTGCTTTGCATCATGTTTCATTGCCACCTCAGATTACTTGAGATTAAATCCTATCATGGGTGGCAGGGAGAAATAGCTAATAAGTCTGAGCATCAGCAACAATACCAACTTTGTGCTCAAACAAGGATGCTCAGTATCCAGTGACAGTACAAGTAGGTCACCCAGCCAGCTTAGCAACAGGAGGAACTTCTCTAATAGGAATTAATTCTGGCACTGTTCAGTTGTATCACACTCATCTGGGATGTAGCTCAGCCCTGCAGCTCCTCAGGTGTAGAGAGGAAACCGTAGCCTCATAATTAGACAGTTGTGATGAAATAATTGCTAAGGATTTCTTTGGTCATCTTATATTACAAATTGATGCTTTCTCTAGTTTTCCTTACTGTCTAAGAGGAAGAAGGAATCCATTCTCTCCTAACCATATGGATGTGTAATTTCCCTTAACCATACAGAAAACAAAGCGAAATTGAATGTGAAAGAGGACAAGTAAGGAATAACTGAATGAATAAAAGGCTCCCTTATAACAGCTCTGACCTGGATGAGTGGGGTTGTCTTAATCCCTGACCTCCTGCTAACAAATATGGACTACAGGCAGAGACTTTGGATATGAAATATCCAAATCCAGAGCCAGGCACATTTGGAGTGTGAAGGGGTATTTTTGGTCCCATCTTTTCACACCAGGAAGAAGGACTTGCAGTCAAAACAAAATAAAAAATTAATTTATTTAATTTTTTCACCTTTTGAAACTCTTTCAGTCTATCTGGGGTGGGGAAATAAGTCTGCTGTAATTAAATGTTGTGACAGAATACCAGAAGAAGATGTTTTGAGTTTACACATTTGGACAACGTAAGTTGAAAATAGCCTTTTCTCACTGCAGTTTGCTGGGTCTGTAGATGCTAGCTGGCAGTATCAGCTCACTGTCAATACCCCAGGCCTTATCCCTTCTCCTTTAACTGCACAATAGATCTAAATTTCAATCTTTGTAGGTTAGGAAAGAAGCAATAGCAGAATGGCAAAGCAGCAGTTTTGAAACTTCCAGGACAATAGAGGCACACTATCTTCCATAAATGCCTTATGTCAGTTTGAACATGGTCTTTCTTTTATCAATCCCCTACTGTTGCAGATAGTCTTTTTGGAGAATCTCTATGAATTAATTTGGAAACAATACCCCCCCCAGTGCTGCTTTAGAAACTCCTAGAAATGGTAAAGCTCTGCTATCTTCTAGGCTTTTTAATGCTAAGGTTGGAAAAAGGACTTCTAGGTGGGTTAAAAATCAGCTGGACCACAAGACTGAGAAGATAGTGATGATCAAAGGCTTAGCATCTGCTCACACCTAGTAATAAATGGTGTGCAGAAGAGGTTGATCCTGTGGTCCATGTGCTTCACCAACAACCTGGATAGCGTACACATGCACCCTCACCATATCACTGGAAGATGCAAAATTATGAAATCTAACACATAGATTTAGATATCTTCAACCTAGGGGCACCTCAAAGATAAAAGGATTGTAGCTATAGAGACCTCATTTAGTCCAGCAGGGAGAAGCGCAAAGTTCTTCACCTGAGCTGGAATGATTCCTACACTCTGGGAGGGAACTGGCTCAGATGAAAGTCAGGATGAAAATCTGGAGGTTACGGTGGATTTCAGGCTGAATGAGCTGATCCTGCATTGACACCACAAGGCAGCTGTGTTCTGCACTACTCTAGGAGCAGCGTGGCTGGCAGATCTAGGAAAGTTCTTTTCCCTTGTGCCTGACACTGATGAGGCTGCTGATAGGACACACTATCCAGTCTGGAACATGAACATTGCAGAGGGATTGGAGGAAACTTGAGAGTGTCCAGCAGAAGTCTAACACTGACCAGAAGAGGTCAAAGGCCTGGAGCACATGATTGGCAAGGGTGTGCTGAGGCACGTTGAGGCAGGTGAAAGGAAGGCTAATCAAACAGCCTGCAATTGCCTGAAGGGTAATTACAAGCACAACAGATCCGTGTTTTCCTCAGCAGTATCAGATGATACAGCATTGAACAGGAGCCACAGGAGCTGGCCATTAAGAAGGAAATTCCTATAAAGGTAGTGCAGCATTGGAACAGACAGGCCATAGAGGTCATAGAATATCCAATTTAGGCAGTTTTCAGGATGCAGCTATTCAGAGTTAGGGCTGACCAGATGATGTGCTGGCAATAGCACTTCTGTGAATAATTCTGTGGGTGGAGTAGATGACTTCTACAGCTGTTCCGATCACAATATCTATTGTTCTGTGATTCTTTACAGTCGCTAGTCACTGAATTTGACAAGGGTATTTCCCAAAGTTCACTGTACAGATAGAGTTATTTCCTAGCAGACTTAGATCATTGCATGCCTGACAGCTATTTTTCCTCTAAAATATGGTGAGCAGCATTATAGTTAAATTTCCTCATGCTGAGCAACATGATTCCCATTTATTATTCTAAGTCAGCCACAGATCATACATACATAGAACTTGAGTTTGAGATGGATGCTCTTTGGGACTAATATTGGCATCAGCTGTACAATCAGCATCTTCTCTAATCAGTCCTTGGTCAGAGAGGACCTCACCAGGAAGTAACGAGGAATTTTAAAATCTTACACTCAGGTGAGGTTTTGAGAGCAAGCTCAGACCATCCTTGATGGTCAGAGACACCTTTTGGATTTTCTCTCATGTTCTGAGAAGCTATAAAGACATTTTCAGAGGTATTCAGCCACAACAGAGATGGTGCCACAAAAATCCTGAAGCAGAGTCAATGGGCTTCAAATAACTTATTGTCATGTAAAAATACTCTGAAGGCCCACACCTACGTCCCAGATATATATGCATGATACCGATGCAAGAAAAGGCACTTATTCAGGTGGCAGCAATCATTCCTTGCTGTGACAGCTGAAATGTGAATGCTAGGTCCTCTTTTTACCAATGTAGTCTCTTTGCCACAGAGTAGTATCCTGAGTGAGTCCTGGCTACAGACACACAACAATGACAAAAAGCCAAAGTCTAAATCTGGTAACTGCAGCCCTTATTTCAATCAATGACCCTTTAGTTAAAAAGGCTGACTAGTACCAAGGCAAACCCAAACTCAAAGTGTTGTGCTTTTACAAAGAATGCAATACTTTTACTCCACTATTTATGACTAATGTATCACAAGGACTCAGAGCTGCTAGTTAATTTGCAATCGTATTTATGAATCAGAAGAGGGACAGGCTTGTGGTTACAGCTGGACTGACATTTAGGATGTCTGGGTCCAATTCCTAGTCTAGCATAGATTTTCCTTTGTAAACTTTGGCAGGCTACTTCATCTCTCATCCTCAGTTCCTTGCCTACAAATTTTTTCCTCCCCTTGGCTTTTTGGCTGTCTGATCCATTATAGTTGTGAAGTATTTGTGTAGTTTCTGACATCCAGGAAAGAACAGAGTAACATGAATGATGTAACAAATTATATTTTCAGCGGCAAATATCTCTAAAACAGCCTAAAGGCTGGTGGTGTTTGCTTCAAATGCTAACAAATATACCCTTGAAGAAACCAGCCTGGACAAGTGAATGTAGCAAGTAGAAACTACATTCAAAAGTAGTTGTTCATAATGAATTCAGTTAAATATCTCCTGCTACTATTACTTTTTAAACCAGTGTCAGCACAGATATGTTTACTACCATTTCATGCCAGCCCATTTTAAGTGACAGTAGAGATAGCCATTGGTATTTCCAGCACCTGTACTATATTAAAAAAATAAGTATTGGAGTATTTTTTGATCATCAAATGTGAAGTAAGAATTCTATTTTTGACATTTTAAAATATTCTTTACAAATTGCAACATTCAAGTGCTTATCAGTGATGTCTTCCAGAAATGATAGCTCTACCTTTCAACATAGAAAATAGTTTTAAAATTGAACCTAGGTTGATTAGGTTGCTTTGCAGCCTGAAGTTTTTAGAGATTATGAAATTGAAATGTCAAGAAAATACGAAAACAAATGTGGACATAATCATTTCTCTCTTACTGTCTCTTTTCAGAAGAACTCTCTTGGCACAAGGAGGTCTAGATTTAAAGAAATAAAATCAAGAATAAGCAAGTCACATTTTAGTCACTTGGCTCTTTGGACCTCAGAATGGAAACACATGGATCTCAGGGTGTTAGAACTAAAACTTATTTTTTATTTTACTAGCAGAACTCTATACCCTTACAGACATGTCAAAAGCTGTTCCCCCAAAAGAATAAAGCACAAATATAAATACAGAATGGGGAATTAATTCAAAAACAATGGCAGACTAATATATATGCCTGGAATCAAAAGGAGAAGATAGATATCTTCAGAATGAGGTGCAGAGGTGAAAAGTACTGACAAAGAAAAGCTTCTGTTTTCCTATCAGAAATGCAATAATCAGGGCAAATTCCATGTACAGGGCACATGAGTTTTTAGTATTAAGCAAGAAAAGACAGTATCCACAAAATCCAGCAATGCAGTCAGGTGCTTCCTCATTGAAAATGGTCTTTGTGCATGCCAGGCATCTTTCATTCTGAACTGGGGAAGCCATAGGTTGGAGTTAGTGGAGTTAGTATCTGTTCTGGGAAACAGCATGAGCTGGAAAGTTCTCCAGTGGTACTAAAGAGCAGCAAAACCAGTGAATGCAGTGGGGCCTCCTCTACAGTAACAAGTGGAAAACAGCTGCATGTGCATTAGCCCTGCCTGCAACACAGAGACAGATCTCAGCAGAGTCATTGTGCCCAGCAAATTGCAGCTCTTCATTATATATGGCTCTGAATGCAGTACTACTACCAAATTCACATGGCTCTGCCCCTGTAGTTATAAACCACAAAGCCTGACAGAAAAAGGAGGAAGCCCCATGGGAAGTTTTGCAAAACTAGAGGTAGGAGGTGATGGACTCAATGAGTTTCCTAAGACTTGCTGTACTATGGTGAGAAAGGCTTACAGAGATTTTGGACAAGCATGCTGAACTCTGAAAAAGCACTACAGGGCTTCTACAATTTTCCAGAATTTACCAGAATGTGAGGTTCTATCAGTTGGCCACTCTTCTACACCTTATGATCTGATGAGGACCTTTTTTGCCTGAAGCTTTTGAAAGCCATTAAGAAAGTAAATATTCCTTGGAAGTACCATTCTCCCCTTTCTTTAGTTATGTTTCAAAATAAAGCAGATTCTCATAGCAGAAAAAAATTGAGAGAAGCTAAGATTTTGTAATCCTCCTGCATGATCCTAGGCTAGCAGCAGAATGGTACAGCTCAATTTTGAGGCTTCTAACAAACACCAGCTGAATCTGCCACCTCAAAACATGGGGAAAACAAGAACTGATGGGCTCATCTGAGGGCTCAGCCTCCCTGCTGCCATATGGTGTGCCTAACAACTTACTAAAACAGCGCATTGTTGAGTAAAGGGAAAAGAGTAAAAATAAACAAAATGATGTGCTATAAGAGCAATGAGGTGGAAGGACTAGATTAATCAGTTAGACCTTTCCTATAACACAGCCATCATTTCAAACCCTATCAGTTTTTGGTGAAGCAGCTGCCAGTACTGTTTCAGAGACACAATTGCAGTTTCTGCTGGCCTGGGCCTGAGACTGTCACAGCTGGATAGCAAGGCCTGACCCCTGCTTCATCAGGCCACACAGCATGTCCAGGCCACTGGCCCTCTTAGCCCGTTAACCATCCCTACAGGCATCCCTACAGGTTACTTCAGCTGGCCACCGGCACTGACTTTGACAGCCATTTCTGGTCATCAGTAACACCTTTGTTTTAACAAGAACATGCATATACTCACTCCATTCTGTCCAAAGAAAGGGTTTTTTGAAACAACGTGTTCCAATCCATCCTTTAGATTGGATTGTTACTTTCCTGAAGTACAACTATTGCCTAAAATGAGGATGTCCAAGCTCTTCCTGTCCATGTTTAAGTACCACTGGTTTGCCCAGCTTATGGCACATAATTAAAAGGCACAATATCCCTCCCTGTTATATTTGAAATTTTTTTAAACTTCACTACTGTCATGATAAAATATGAAGTGCCAACTGAACAGACTCAAGCCTACCCATGAATCACTTTCTGTCGCTTCCCAAGATGGTGAGAGGGACACCATCCTCACCAGACCACACATTTTTCTCAGCAGAGGGATCTCCATCCCCTTCAAACTTGAGTTGTTCAGCTCACAAGGGAAAGCCTGCTTCAGTAGTTAGAAGCTGTGCAGTGTTGGTATTACACCTATAAACCAAAGTAAATGCCTTCCTGTAAATCTCTGTCGTGCACAGTTAAAAGGGTGGTTACATTACATGATATTTACTTGCTGGGAAACAGGCAGAGGACACACACAGATAAGCTTTTCACAGAGCTCATCCACAGCTTCTGTGCTTGTGCCAGGTTTTGGAAACCACTCACCAAGGCTGGCTTCGAGCGTGAGACCTTACTTCCGTCATTCCCAGGACGATCGCTTTGGTCCCACACTTGATTTCTCACATATCGGAATGTCATGGAAGATAAACAGATACAGCAGAGGAACACGATGGGAAACAGCCTCGCCCAGCTCTTGAGGAGCCGTCAGAAACCAGCCTCTGTCAAAGCAGCATTGTTTTGACTCAGGCTCTGCAGTGCACTGTGGCTGTCTGGTCAGGGCCAGGCCTTCATCCTGCCTTGAATGTAAACACGCATGAGGCTTCTTTTACCACATGTTTTGGGAAGCATCAACAGCTCTTGGCAAGCAAGGAAAGAGATGACAGAGGCTGCTGGCATGCTGCTTTAGCTGATGTCATCTTACAGTCAGACTAGAGCTCTGGGTGCACGCACTTAGTCCCACATAACACACAGCTACCAGTCACCAAACTTTTGTTATGGCTAAAAAATAAAATTAGCTGGTTTTGACTGGAGAGCTCTCCCTCCCTCTCAGAACTGTTATGTTGCTTTCTGGCTCCAAATGGCAAGGCAGCTGCTCCCTCAGAGCACCCAGCACCCAAACACCAGGATGTATCTGTCAGGGAGCAGCAAGAGCAGGGCTGCTCCTTAAAGGAAGGGAGGCAGGAGCCAAGAGGGAGCCTTACTAGCCAGGTCTCAGTCCCACATTGCCAGAGGTGTGCCAGACAAACCCAGAGATGATGGCCAGGTCCAACCAAAAATTCAGGTCAAAATGCTCTATAATGGTGATGGGACAGGTTCTGAGGCCAATCCACAAAGTCAGGGAAAAGGATCAGGTCCAGTGCCCACCAGGCAGGCCCACAGTGACAAAAATCAAGCTGTGAAGGTAGTCCATAGGTTTGGATCCTGTTCAACAGGCTTCATAACCAAACAGGAGCGGGGCCATGACTGGACAGGAGACCAGCGCTCCTCCAGTATGGATCAAGAAAGCAATGAATGCCCAGGCCTGAGCTCAGATAGAGCTCCTGGGCCCATGGGTGTGAGCTCCAGGTGAGGACTCTCAGCATCATTGGGGCTTTAGTGAGCTCAGGGCTCAGGAAAAAGCAGAAACTTCATTTTATTTTGTATGTCAGATAATAAACTAAGGAACATAATCAGGCTGAAAACTGTCAATGTCATTGAAAATTCCATTATCAGGGTTGATTGAAACAACTTTCTTTGCTTCCCTTATGCATCTGTGCATAAGTCCTTGATTACTGATCACGTACTGACTTTTTTCCTCAAATTTTCTGCATCATTTAACACCCAATTCTGACTGAATGACCTGTTACCTCCTCATAAGTTTTGGTCCACTGTTCTGACACTATTCAAATGATGTCCTAAGGAGAGAATTATTCTTTTACCCGTGGGCATTTCAGTGGTTCGCATTGCTGAAGTTTCATAAATAATATACAGTGCACATTCAAAGCATCCCTTCCAGCTAAGGGGAGATTTTCAGACTCATCATATAAATGTAAATTTGAGCTAGTAAGGGATTACATTCAAAAGTACTGTATTTAAGTATCTTAAGTGAGATATCTGAGATTTTGGAGGTTTTTGTCTGTGTAGCACTATTTAGAATTTTATGTAATCATAGAGAAGTTTCAACTGACTTCAGATGCAACAATGACTACCTGGCATTTGGAATAAGTAAAGATAAAGGTTGTTAGGTCACAGAGTCTGACTGTTTTACAGACCTATATATAATTTAATTAAGTTATCCCTGTAATTAGTCAAACCCTTCAGGATTATCCAAGTAAAAAAGCAAGTAGCTACGAAGGCAGTTAGTCTCGATTTGAAGACCTGAAGAGATAAAGAGCTGATGATTTTCTTGGGTTGATTTTGGAGAGATGATTAATTACCTTCACTGGTAAAGCTTTATGCCAAATTCCTCATATGAATCTGCCTAGCTTCATCTCACAGATACAGGTGCTTACTTTGCTTTTCTCCACTGGATTATAGATTCTTTTTACATCTGGTATTTATTCCACAGGAGCATATTTGTAACCTGTTTTCCAGTCACATTTTTAAAAGTTTGAAAAGTTTAAGAAGTCAGTTCGCCTTTCCACAACAAACATGAGTCCAAGATGTCAGTCTCTGGAGTTCATTACAGCAGGATTGAAAAATTTTTGAGTCAGTTTACTGTGTCCAAAACTAAGAAAGTAAAAAATTGAGAGACAGAACATTAATTCCTACAGAGAACTGTGATTTAAAGGATTTTCTCAGAATTTCATTTGGACTTTTTGGCACACTTAGGGATAGAACTCAATTCCCTAAGATGTCTTTCAGCTGCCTAAATCATCAGAGTGCCTTTTCTTAATCTGCTACTCCCTGACACATAATTATGCATTTTCTGACTTCTGGAAAAAACGAAGCAGGGGTCCTGCAAACAACCTCTTCCTTAAGTTCAGATTTAGCCTCAGAACAGGTCTACCTGGTGGACCCTTCTGAAAAGGACCTGTGGAAAAAATAGCTCACAGTCATGTAATTAAATGCTGATTCATAAAGCTACAAGGAAGGAAAATGAAGTTTGTGTTTCCTAAAGTTTGGGTGCTTAACTTTTTGACCTTAATAAGGTTCTTTTCATGTGATATATGGGCATGGCAATCCCTAGGCTTACCACAAATCACACTGGAAAAAAAAAATCCCTCTGGCAGCTGTATATTGGTACATGCATGACTCACCAAGGTTGGCACTTTGACCTGCACTTCATGAAGGGCAGGCATGTGTTTGCATCCATCACCTGTGGCCAAAAGGACATCTTTGCAAATATTTTCCACTGGGAGAGAACTGGTAACAATCAGGACATTTAAATCCACTCTAGACTCTGAAGGGAAAAGGTTACATTGGAGACAGGCTTTCCTTCCCCGTTCCCTTGAATTCATCTGTATCTACATTCTGGGTCTGTCCAATCCTGGCTCCTTAGGCAAGCCCCATTCTCCTCATGTAGTTGGTTTTAATATCTGTCCTATTCTTCCCTGTCATAAACATGGTGCCCACTAAGTCCCAATATTTGTCACCAGTGCCACTGGCCTTGGCTGACCCATCCAGTGCCTTTATCCCTGGCTCTCTATCCATGGGAGAGGAGGGAGCCTTTATCCTGGCTCCCTCCCCTCTCTGACTCTGCCTACCTGCTTGTTTCTTCACTCAGACTCCCTTCCCAAATATCTGTTCATTCACAGTGCACCCCTTTGTTTCCAACTCTCTCCAGCCCATCCCAGTTTTCTGTTTGCCCCGTGATCCCTGTGAGATACCTTCCTTCCATAAGACCCTTGTCAACACCTTACTCCTTGGTCCATAGTTCCTTGCCCAGCTACTCCTTGCCTTCCTTATCACTGCATATCAGATCACATCTCTGCTGTCTTTCCTCATGGTCTCTTTGTCCCACTGGTCCCCATATACTCTGGTCTTGTGTCTTATTCTCACATGGCCAGACTTTACTTCTAGTTTCCCCCTTCATAGCAGCCTTCAATCCCAGTGTCATCAGCTGACTTCCCACTGCTCCCTGGATAAAAACACTCCTTCCCAGAGCTGATTCTTGTTTTTCCTGTGTTTAAACCGTGGCATTCCCGGTGGCCCCAATGTTAGCCCAGCACAGGGAGTGTGGCATGCCCCACATGTCCCAAAGAAAGGGACAGAGGTGCAGAAAGGTCACCATGCATAGCAGATCCCATCCCTCCTCATGACCACAAACTGGTGTCTGTCTGCTGACAGCTCTCACCATGCTGTAAATGCAGGGCAGTTTACTTGCCTTTTATTGAAAGGTAAATTGCTGTGAATTACCCCATTTTATGCAGGCTAAGAATGAACAGGGATAATTGCTACGTATCAGTTCACACAAAGTAATGTGCTTCCCTACATTTGTTTGTTCATGTTTCCACACCCACAGACTGCCTTGCTTCAGTTCAGTACCTGCAGCACCTGTAATTGCAGGGGAGGATCTCTGTGAGCCTCTGTACTTCAGAAATCTGCTTAGCACTGGGAGATGTTTTGATACACATGGGGTAGGTAGGTCTTTGGCAGGTGCTAACTGCAGGCACCAGAAGTTTGAAACTTGACCAAAGTGACAATGACATGAAGACAAATTTTTGTAATTATTAAAAAACTTCAGAGACTGCTACACTTCATTGGCTCTTTTCATAGCTGAAGGTCTCAGATTCACAAGGTAGCAGTCACAAATATTCTTCACTATGGGCAAACCAACTCTTCTTTTGTTTGTGTGTCTGAGTTCATGTCTATTAAGCCTTCTGGTTTCCCTGAAATATTCCATCTATTCTTAAGGGAAGCACTCAGGGTGGAATATTCCGTCCTGAATGGTCACCAGAAGGAAAAATTTTTCTAAAGGTAAACCAGTGTCTTATAGTAACTTGTGATCAGCCACAGAGACATCAGACAATGTCATGTCTCCATGGAACCTGCTTCTAGAGGAAGTGTTAAACATACACACCATCCACAGTGTATGTATTGACACAGTGCAGTCTGCTGGAAACAAAGAACAAATTATAATTGCATCTATGCAATCTTCAACAGAAACGTATGTGATGATGATGATGCTAATGATGATGCTAATAATAATAATAATATGCTGACCACATCTATGCAAGCCCAGGAATGTTTTCAAGCAAGAGAGATTAGTATGTATTAGTCTAGCATAAAGCTGGGCTGAGTGATAGGAAACATATGTTTCTTGGTACTTGTGCTTGCACAATGGTATAAAGAGTCCTGACATTCTATAGGTCTCTGGATAATTCTGCTATTGATGTGTTGTGAGTCACTGCAAACAGACCATCGTATGTTTCTGAATCACTTCCTGCTCAAGGGGTTCCTCCACTTCTTCCAGAGATTGTGCTGGGGAGGAATTCAGTGGGCTAAAGCCCTGGAGACCTATTCAAAATGCTTTCCCTTTCCCTTCCCTTCTGTGCCGCTGAATGACTCAGACGGGGATGACACCTTGAACCAATGTCACTATTCCCTTATTGGGATAGGAGAACCTTATGAGGAGTCCAGAAGGAAATTTAATTCAATATTTTATTTTAAGGACATTCCTTCTGTTTTGCTTTATTTTTCTTGTTGGCATTTTATGATTTATGGGAGATTTTTAGGGGGAATGGGTTTAGAAGTTAAGAAATGGTGCTGTGATAAAACAAAGGTTGTTTCAGCTGTTTCCAATACAGCTGCAGCGCTTTGCCCATCTGTCCCAAAAGCATTAAGGCCCAGACCACAGAAATGGTCCTTAGATATCTAAGTACCTCAGCAGTCTAATTAACTTTCCAGTTATTAATAGTTGTAACCAGCTCCATTTAGGTTCCCAGAATATTCATATATGCTTCTCTTAGATCTGTGCTATTGATTTGTCATTTTTATGATAACACAAAAGGCTTTAAGCCTGGCAGAAAATATAAGATAGGCCATCACAGAATTACAAGTTTTGTTTGATTTTCAATGTCCCAAAAGTCCCGCTTGGCATAAAAAGTATTGTTGATTGAATGTTTTAAAGAAAAAAAAAATCTGCATTTAAGGAAAATATATTCTTCTCCTAGTGTTTAAAATTCTCCTGCTTTCATTTGACATTTCCACTGAAATGTCCACCGAAAATACTGTCTTGATGACATTTTTTCACAAAGAGATAAGCCATTGTGAATTGCTGAAACCTTGCATTTCAAATGCCTTTTAGTTTGCTTTTCCTGAGTTATACTGGACTGATATGTGATCTTTTGGCAAATCAATATTGTGATGAAAGTACAATCAGTTTCTAAGTAATTGCAAAATTATTTTGACTTCAAGAGATGCTTATCCTGAATGCCAGCTAATGCAGTACTTCCTCATTAAAGGGCACTAAACAGTAGTCCTGAGTGAGCTGTGCCTGTTCAGAAATTATTAAGAGCTATCATATCTAAAGGAGATGCATTTCACTGGGGCCTGATTTTCAGTTCATCACTGCATAACATGGGCCTGTCATTAAGGCAGTTGCCGCTTTCAAAATACCGTTCTCCCTGTGCACCTTCACAAAAAAAAACATAGAATGCCAGATACATTATTTTTATAGATCGACTGCTTTTCTTTTGTGAAGAAGTGGATGGTTCCAGGACCTCAGTCCTTAAAAGTTTGTTCTACCTCATCTGTTTCTTTGTAGATGTACTAGGCTTTAGTTTGATCACTTTCTAACATTCTTACTTCTTCAGATTTTTGCTGAAGGAGACCTGTGTAGCTGACAAACCACTCATCTTCTATAAAATCCTATTATTTAGCAATGCTAAATGCAGGTAACAGTTGCTTCCTTACATCCTTACACTTTTCCACTGAGTGGTTTCTCATTTTAATTATGCTTCTTACCAACCTGTTGTACTGAGTGTAAATTTGGACCAGTAATAAAATGTCTCATAATGTCCCATCACAGACTCAGATCTGCTAAAACTGCAGTGCTGTGTTAGCAAATAGCTGTGCCATGTGAGAAAACCTAGCACAAATGGATATGATCACCTCTATGGCTACCTAGTAAGGCTGCCTCTGAAATAAATACCTCATTTCTCCAACATAAAGGAATTTATGCCAGACTGCATCAGCTGACCAACTGTTCCCATGCCATGGGAGTTTTCACTTGACTGGCCTGTGATTTCAGTAATTGTGACTAGCCTTAACAAGTTCCCTTTCCCTTGGAAGGTATTCTCAAATTATTTTTCAATCATTTTGATCTTCTGCCTGTTTGGTGAGTTACCTCTTTAATGAAATTAAGGGAGTGGCATGTTTTTATTCATGGGTAATTTTTTTCTCTTGGTGTGATTATAAATTGTACTTCTTCCAATTTGCTGATTGCCCATGAGTTTAGTCACAACTCTAATAGGAATTAGCTCACCACACTAAGTCCCAAGCTTCATTTGTTTATGGTCAATTGCCTGTAGTTTTACTTGCTATGCTAACATGCCTGTTCCTGGCAACATTTCAGCTTGCACCAGCCTCATGTTCAAGACACATGTTCATTCCTTTGCTTTTGAGCAGGTAGTGCTCTAATCCGCTGCAGCACTGCTCGCTGGTCCCATGAAGTGTTGCCTGCCAACATGGTGCTATTGTCCTCTTTGTCCATGCTGGTCAGTGTCTTGGACAGAGATAGAAATTATCATGGTCCTTGAAGGTTCTTCCAAATACATGTCCTTGTCCTGACTTGTGGTGTTTGAAGATCTGTGTGCAGCCTTGTGAGGCAGCTTCATGCCCAATATTCCATTCTGCTGCCACTCTCCTGTCTTGTAATGGCATCCTCTGTGGCATGACAGTACTGTCTGTTTTGTGTAGCTTTCAGCCTGAATTAGGTAATTTCCTTTGGCTGGCAAATTTTAATGGCATTTCCAAAAAATAGCTCTGGCTCATCCAGTAGATTTTGACTGCTTTTTCTCAAGCTCCAGCCATGTTTGCTGTCTTCCCTAAAGAGTCAGCTTCTCAAGATCAAGGAGTTTGGATTTTCAACCCCCTGACAATTGAAAACTCTTGCTGCTCTTACCCCTGGTTATCTTACTGCCTAATGACATGTGGTTCACATGTTTCATTTTTACATGGAAGCCAGCACTCTTCAAATTCCTGTGTTGCAGGATCCTGGTGAGTCACAGATAACAGGCTTAATTCAAAACTACTAGAAGCATCCAGTAATCCAGAGCCAGCTGTTGTCACAAAATAAAGCCACCTCTGAATGATGTAGAGTCATTCACCTGAAGAGTCACCTAAGCAAAATTTCCTGTAATCACTGAGCAGTGGAGGCCACAAGAACACAGATTGTCCACATTTCCACACACAGTCACTCTAGTTACCACTTCCCAGCATCTTAGAGCAAACCTGGCTCCTCCCTTTCCATGGCCCCCAACTTCTGGTGGCAGACAACAAGCCCTGTTTAAATTTTTCAAGTTACCCTCCATATGCCCAGAGAGCATTAGATCCAGTAAGGTGAGGATTTTTCTTCCATTCAGAGGATTTTCTTAGGTTTTTTTTACCTGTGGGCACCAGGGCTTTGGTCAAAATCAATTTCATTCAACCAAATCCACATGTGTATCCTGTAAATGTACATATTTGACCTGGTCACCAGCACTGTCTTTGTCATCAGTGGGGAGGAACACAGGTATTACTGTGGAGCACCTATTCTCAGCCTGAGGTTTGTATCTCAGGTGGTTTGGACAAACCAAGCTCTGAAACCTCCAACTGATCTCTACTGATATTACACTTTGTCCAGGCTGGCTGCTGCAGATATAAAAATGAGATTCATGTGTGTCTAATGTTGAGTGACAAGTAACTGATTGGAGGAGTGTGACAGAAACCTGCTTTATTCAGTTTCTCACTTCCAACTCTTCTGATTAAGTAATGCAAACCTGGACTCAAGAAAGGGATCTATCTATAACCTTTAAATGTCTTTAAGCTTTGATTGTGAAAGAAAAGTAGAGTGCAACAGGGGCAGTTTCTCCTGGAAGGGATGCAGTGGCTGGAAGGATGCAGCCACCAGGTTCCAATTTGCCAAGTTTCTGCTTCAAAATGCAATCTTAGACATAATTCTGGGTGCATCAAATACTACTCACATTTCCTGACATTCCTTACAGACAAAAAAATTTCTGTAAAGTCACCCCAGTGAAAACCAAAGCAGGGTTTGTGTCATATTAGCAGCAAGCAATGTCACAGGAAGAGAGCGTTGTGCCTTTTCAGCTGCACAGACAAAAGCCAGAGATCTGCCAAATTTTCTAGTTTCACTTTAACTGTGGGAAAGGAGTTGCAGAAGAGAGCCCAAGTTAGTGAAGGCTGATCTACATACAAAACATGCGTTGGGCAGACTCGCAGTTGTTCGGCACGTGCTCTGTGCTGGGACATCGTCCTTCTAGCACGGCACCAGGCCCCAGCTGCTCCACTGCCATCCACAGGGCAGTTGCCCCAGACCCAGTGCTCCCTGTCAGGGCTGGTGGTGTGGCTGCGCTCTGGCAGGGGAGAGCTGCAGACATGGGCTCTGCTTGCATCATGCATTGCAAGAGTGGTTACCACACGCGCTGCTGCCTTTTGACCCTCCCTGTGAATCTGTGCTGGCCAGGGCTACGTGGCACTCGGCTGGTAGGCAGCCCCTGCAAAATGATCTCTTGTTTGCCTGGGAATGCCATCCCCATTGATCACTTTCCAGCTGGCTTATATTGATTTAGCTTAATTCAATGCAAGTGTTTTGCATGTAGAAAAGGCTTCGTGAATGTTCCCATGAGATCTAAATCAGTTCTTCTGTCTCTCTTGCTCTTTAAATCCTATTGTCACTCACGTGTAGCTTTCCTGCACTCAGTACATGCCTATTCCTGGGGGAAGCAATTGCCAGGGTCTTAATTTTAGAGAGGAATGCCCACCCTGCTGTCTGGGAATGAAGCCTGGTGTAGCTAACTTCAAAGACTAGACAGATTTGTTGCTGAGTTTAAAAGACATCTTTCCCTTGACTGGGATTTGCTGTTGTATCCCTTTTTGCTCTTATCTTCCTTTTCAGGATATGGGAGGGCTCAGGTGCTTTCCAGACTCTTTCCATCTTTGGACCCTTTCAAATTGCAAAGGTGCTAGCAAATTCTCAGTTCTGCCTCTTGCCCTCTGCAGATTGCTGAGATGACTGAGGATGTGGTGGATTTGATGGAATCTGTGCTTAAAGAATCCATCCTTTGACTCTCTGTTTACACAGAGCCCTGGCACTCAGCACAAACCTAAAAGAAGGCTTATTTTTAATTCTAATGAACTAGCACAGAAGGAGAGAGTTCTTTGCCTTCTTCCTTCACTTCACATAACAATTTTAGTCCTAATGAAGGACTCCACACCAAATATAATAGAAGGAAGAATTATTTTTCCTGTGTGCCTGTTGTTTTTCTAACAAACATATGTGTTTGTTTATTTTTAGATTATAAAATGCAATTATTGTGTTCTCTGAAGTACACAAGTAAAATTAAAAACACGTTGAGTCAACTTGCTGCTTATTTTATGTTAATTAAACTATTCAATGGGAAGGATGTTCCTAGTTAGGTTGCTGCAGTGGGATCTGGATTTTATTCTTGACTTTGCCACAGATTGCCTGTTTGATTCATGGCAAGTCACTTAATCTTCCAGTGTTTCAGTTCTTCATTCCCCAAATGAAGATAATTCCCCTTCATTGTCTCTGTTTTGACTATAAATGCTTGAATTGGGGTGTGTTTTCCACAGTGTTCAGCATAATATACTCTAATTAATAGGCATATATATTGATAATAGGTCATCTTGTCTCCAAGAAAAAAATCCCTCTGCAAGTTCTTCCCAATGCATGGATTTGAAAACAAGTATACTTTTCACCACACCCAGACAGGCAATGTCAGAGTTCTGTCAGACCATGCTCAAAACTGAGTTTTCATCAGCGTAAATCTGCCGATCTCACATTTCCAAATCCTAGGCTTTTATTCTGGAAGTTAAGAATTCAACTTCAAGAAGAGCTTAGTTCTTTCATTGCATCCTTAGACTTCATCTAAGCTAAGGAGTGTATGAAATCTCATCAGAAGTGTTACTACAGATCAGGTCCAGGCCTGTGGGTTAGGTAACACAGAAACTCTGGCTTGAGCACGCTTGGCCAGCATGCCTGGGAAAACTCAGTATTGTGGGAATGGCTGTAGGACCTGCTTTACTCTGGTGCTTTCTCACATCTCCACCTGTCAAATAATCAGTCTCAGAAAAGCTTACACTCGGAGGATCTACTCCTGTGCTTCCCCCAGGATCTACTTCTGATTAGCCCGGTAAGTGTTTAGGAGCAGTGACGATTTTCTGTCACAATGTGGTGTTTACTCATTTGTGCTGACCATCTTCCACTACACCTGCACTCACCTGCTTTCCTGTTTATTCACCAGTTGTGTTTTGCCTGGATGTTTGCATTCTGGTTTTGTACAATGCCTAGTGCATTGAAGACCTCAGCCCTAAGCTGGCAGCACTGAAGCATCACCTACCAGAGGAGCTGCCCTCTGTTTTCAGTCAGTGCTGGCTTTAGCTGAATCATTTTCTCAAGCTGATCGAGTCCATTGAACCCTAGATCTAAGCCCTTATTCCTACAGATCTGGGAACTTGGGCTATATTTGCAGTAAAGAGAGTGAGCAGGAACTAATGCATTATGGGATTATGCTTTTCTTTTAGCACCTGACAGCACTCTGACAGATTGCATTTCACTGTCATCTGCAGTCACTGCAAACCTCTGAAAAAGGCCATGGTATCTGTGGGGCTTCCTCTCTTCTTGCTGCCTGTGTTTCCCTGAGCAGTGTGAAGGTTCAGCCCTATGATCTTTCCACCTGCAAAAAGTCCCAGTACTGGCACACTTCTACAGACTGAAACTCCTTTCTTCACTTGACATATATTGTATCATCCTTTGCAAATGTGAGGCACATCTAACGTGAGGTTCACAATGTGAGCTCTGAGTGCCAGTGCTTTGACTGCCTGGCCAGCTGGGCTTGGGCTGCTATCTCACAGAGAGGAGTTCCAACCCTCCACTACTGCCAGAACACATGCTGGGTTTTGGCCTCACACCCCAAATGGATTTCCACTAAATGACACACTTCCCATAGTCAAGCTGGCAAACAAAGCCCCTGTCCTAAGCATGACCCAAAGGGCCAAAGTATCCATCACTGCTGACTCTTGTGGTCGTGTTCACAGAGAGGAACTGGTGAGGAGTAGCAGTAACACCTGTCATTCTTAATGTCATCTGAAGTCACTATAAACCCCATTCCTTACAAAAATTTCCTGCACAGTTTAAATCTACCCTCCTAATTGCTGTATATATTTGCCCAACTGCATTTTAAGCTGCATTCTGCAACTCACCATGCTCATGGACAACACAGACCTCCCTTTCTGTCCATTGCTTGGGTTAAAAGTTCTGGCCACCAGCTGGCACTCCCAGGACAGCCCAAACTAATGAGGCTGAATTAGAGGTCACTGAGTTTCAGAGCTGTTTCAGTTTACACCTGGGTATTTAATTCTTCATGTCACTGGTATCCATCAATAAGCTGCAAACAAAGGAGAGTAATAGGAACCAAGAATCAGGATGTCCATGGGCATCTGTCTTCTGCAACACTCACACTGAATTAAACAAAATAGCCTCTCTTCATCCCATTTAGGCAGCTCCCTAACAATTCACACCTATTCCATACAGCCATTTCTGTCTTCCTACTGATTCACTGAAAAATTCTCGCTCACTCTTTCCGTAAAGTCAGCATCCTGTCTTCTGTTGAAGCTACAAGCCAGATGTTAGCTTAGCCAGTGATTAATACTTTGAAAAGGTCAGCTTTGAATTTTGCTGCCAAGTTCACCCACCTCTCTGGGCAACTCCTTATACGTCTTCTCTTCCCTTCATAACATATTTGCAGTTGAAAAATATTAAAACTGATATACTATTTTATATCTTGAAAGCACATTAAAAATAATATTGGGTGTTGGGAAATGTTTTAAGGCTGTGCTTGGAGAAGAAGGACCTGTTTAATCCTTTTCTCACATGGATTGCTTGTAGCTCTGAAAATCTGATCTCTGGCTCTCTATGCAGTACTGTGTACCACCTAATCACCTCTCAACCAGCCCACTGGATCTAAAGATGTGAATTCAATATAATTAATGTCATATAATTAATGTAATATAATTAATATCATTGTTTGGTGGGGACACAGAAGGTTTACACCAAATTTTACCAATGAAGGGTCCTTATTCTCCCTCCCAAGCCAGACTTTGTAAGCTTGGACAAGTAGTCTCACCGCATTAAACATTAATACTTTGTCACATAGTGCACTGCTTAGCTTGTCCCAGTTCTGTCTGTACTTCTATGTGTGCAGCATCCCCAAAGAAGCTCTGCTCTTCATCAACAAATGCAGAGTAACCCTTTTAATAAGTAATATTTTAGAAAATCTGATCTTGGATCCTCTCACATGGAGAAGTACAGTTAGGAGCAGCCAGATTTTGCCTAAGAGTGTTTTGTTTTCTTGTTTCTTTTGAAGTAAAAGAGGAAATGTGGGAACCATTTCTAAATTGCCCATGCTCTAGAGTGACAGAAGAAACCCAGAAACAGATAAAGACCGACAGCTGGAACATATTGTGGTACAAGGAAGTAATTAGCTTATGGCATAAAAGAACGAAATCACATCTAGAAGTTATTTGTGTCTCCTGGCATTACTTGGCAACCTGGAAACTTTGGGGCAAATGAGGTCCATGGTCCCAGGCCAGTGCTGGTGTGGCATGGAGATGTGCCACCCTAGAAGGAAGAGTCCCAGCCTGTCCTCAATGACCTCATCTGAGACCTCACAGATGTGTGGGAAGAGACAAGAGAGAGGAAGGGGTCAGCATCTTCCCCCCTCTCTCTGAGCTTTCCCAGCACTGCTCCAAATTCCTGAAAAAGCTTGCTTCTCCCTGCTGTGAGGACACTTCGAGGCAGCTTTGGTCCATGTTCCCCTGGGACCTTGCATCAGAAGCTGGGTGAATGGCCACAGCCTCTCAGCTGTCCCTCTACTCTCAGTCAGCCTCAGCTTTGGCATGAAAGACTATCTTCATATGGATTGCTTAAAAGTTACATCATTGAGCAATAAAACAGTGAAAATACCTCAGGATAGGAGAGGAATTTGAGATAAACATTCTTTACCAGATATTGCAAAAGAAAGCATGGCCTCATCAAAATGAATTAGCTGACTCCCATCACCCTCGGTGTGGCCAGGGCTCCAAGCCTTACGTGTGCGGTGCCGTGCTGCCGCAGTGATGAGCTCAGGACAGCATCAGCCGCATGAAGTCAGACAGCTGGATTGATGGATGCAATCAAATTTCCTGCCCTGGTTACAGTTTTACCATCCAAAGCCCCAGTTTAATCAGTGGTTGTACTCACAGTGGGATTTGTTTCAGGAGGGATCCCATTTACCACTCCCAGTTTCGGAGAGCTGGTTAATCCTTCCGTGGGGCAGGGTTCCCGTATCATGCCTCATAAACTCCCGGTGTGAGGGCTTAGGAAGAAAGGACAGGATTTGTCATTAGCTCCCTGTGGACGTGTCTTCCCAGCAGGCACAGAGATAGCCAACCAGATGGCTTCACTCCATTAACTTCTCACAGGTGGAGACCGAGGTCCAAAAATACACAGCAGCAGCCAGATCCATGTAGGCCAGACCCATGCTCCCTCCCCAGAAAGGTCTGGGAACAGAAACACCCAAACTGTCCCTTCAAAAAAAGCCATTTACATGTGGGTATTTTGCCACATTCATGCAGCCCTACATTTTCCTGCTCCAAACTGGTGGGCTGGCTTCATGATGTGCTTCATGAGCCTATCAGCCCAGAGAATCTCCACACAGTGTCCCACTGAGGTTATGGAAAAATTTGCTCTGTACAAAGAAAGGATCAGAGCAGCATTTGTGCTTTTGGGAACCCCTTCTCCCAAGGACTATTATTATCCCTGTGTGGTGCAGGATCAGTTTAAAATAATTTCACTTAGAGCACTCCATGGAAATCCCCTGCCAGTCACCCTCCTCACGTGCTTTTTGTTCTGAGAATCAACAGGCCTCAAAGGGCAGTCTCAGAAGAGGCCACATCTGTACAGAGTTTGCTTTCATCCCCACAAGGGTTCCCAAACAATGCCAGTGCCAGCCGGAGGTTTGCTGAATGGTATGAGAACCAAAGGCTTTCTTTGCCTTCTGTTCATCCATTAAAACCTTGTGAGTCAAAATTAAGAGGACAGGAGTGGGAGCTTTAGGAGGCTGTGGTTTCTCACAAATGCCTAAAGCTAAGTACTAATGAGAAAGTCAAAAAAAAAAAAAAAAGAAGTCTGCAACCCATCACCAGAGCAATGCCACAATTAGAGACAAATCCAATGTGCGCTGCTTTACATTTATGATGCAGACAAACTAATTTAACTAATTAGGGCTGTCTACAAAATGCATATGAAATAGCACTCTGTCTTCAAGGTCCAGTATCAGAGATTCTTGCTACTGAAGTCAAAAGTGTACTATGATGCATCACAGGGACACCTGCTACTCTCTGAGGATGGAATTAGCCAACTTCTGTAATGGGAAGTTTTGAATATTTTCTATATTGTCCCACCTACAACTGATGGATGAAAACCAATCAGTTGAGGGGTCTGCAAGAATACAAAACTCTCTTTGTTTAAAAAACTCTCTTTGATTTCACAGTTTAAGAAATGACACCAAGAAAAACTGAAAAGTCCATTTGGCTTCTCTCATTTGAACCTAATTTTTTGCGCATTAACTTTACTTTGCAGCCTTTATGTAAGCCTAAACAGTTAAGGTATGATTTATCTTCTTTGAGAAAGTAAACTAATTCCTTTGTCTGTGCAAAGATTTGTTGTTTAAAAGGTACTCCTGCTCCCCTGAAATTTGATCTGTGTATTTCAATAGCAAAGTTCGTGCAGCACAGAAACTCCACAGAGAAGTTCAGCTGCTGCATTATTGAGGTGCTGGCACCTCCTCCATGAGAATAAAAACCATTACCTCAATAGAAGATTTCAGCAACTATTTTTGAAAAATAATTTAATGACATGAAGTTTGATGGGAAGAAAAGAGGTAGAATTGTATTCAAGAAACACTTTTTAAAAGAAACACATCTTTCCAGACTGGTTTCTGACTTTGACTCTGCCTGGTTCTACCTCCAACCGGAATGCCTGGCATGAGCTCCTCTGCTGAACCCAATGCCCTTCTTTTGGGCACATCCCTGGTTACCTCCGTGTGGGTTTCTGCTCGCATTCCAAAATCCTATCTAGATCCCACAACAGCCTCAGTACTGTGCCTGGGAAAAAAACAAATGTCTTCCCGTACTGGGCGTGGACCAACTCAATCACATTTGTCTCATTTATCCCTGAGAAGTGGAGATATTGCCTCAGAGATTAAATCAGCTCAGGTCTCCACCTCTTTTTCCAGTAAAGGGTGAACCCTTTCTCTCTAGACAAACAGAAGGAGTGGGCTCAGAGACCACAGCATCCTTTGCTACTCCAGGCTTGCCCAAGGTAAAGAAGAGGGTCTATGTGTTACTCCAAAAGGAATTTCTCTGCTTCCTGCTTCTCACCATTCTTGGCTGTTGCAGCCTGTAGTACATCAATGTGTGCTCAGCGGGGGAAAAATGCCACTGGCTGAGGTGGTGGTTGCGAGATGAAAAAGGCTGATCCGCACAGTGGTTTCTTCTGTCTTCGCCTGAATGCTTTCACTTCAGGAGCCCCTTCCTTGTTACAGCTGGGAAAGATGTAAACAGAAGCCAGTCCCAGCTGAAAATAACTCTGCCTGTGTCCTGTGTGGAGCCTGCTTGATCTCCCTTTCTGCTTTTTATTGCTAATCAGACTAGGTTGTCTCTCGGCACTGAGTTCGCAGACAGTTAGGAGCACAGGTCACCCACAGCTTCTTCCACTTCACTGGGAGCTCTAGGGGCTTTACCAAACAGGTGGGGCAGGATTGTATCTTTTCTCATGGAATGAGACACAAGAGGGAGACAAATACCCAAGTGGTGCCAGTGTGGACCAATGCCCTTGAAGCCTTAGACAGGAAAATGTATTTCTCAGCTCTTGAGAGGTTTCAAGGTTTTGAATATCTCCAAAACTCTCAAGAATGAAACATGGAGAAATTTAATGCATGTCAGAAAAATTTCCCTTTTGCAGTTTGAAAGCATTCCATGTCCCATTTGGACTGGGGATGGGGGAATAAGTTAATTAGTGCTCATTCACTGAATCATTGAAACATGATACTTTCACCTTTGAAAATATAAAATTTGCCCCCTGGGACCTCATTCTCTTTCCCAAGCAATTGCTGAATTTGGAGAGATTGTGAAATACAGCCCTTCCTACAGTTTTTGGCTCCTACTGAAAACATGTAATTTGAAAGTTCCCAAGAAATCTCAACAGACACAGAGCTAATTCAAACATGGGATACAATGGCTGCCTTTCATGTCCCCAGTGTCTCTGACATGAGCCAAAAATTAGTCTGGATAAACACAGAAGATTTTTATCTGGAGAAAGAAGCTTGAAACTGTGAAGCACAAGAATGAGAATGTAGGAAGAGCAGAGCTCATACCTGGCCCCCACCTGCTCTAGGTGCCTAAAAAAGACACCACAACAAATTCAGGTTAAGAAGAGTTGTTGCCACTGTTTAACTCTGCATGCATCACAAGAAGGAGGGAAATCCATGGAACAAGATTTACTCCCCGCATTTGTGCCCCAGAGCACAAAAAGTAGGGGATGTGTATTTTACTCCAGTCCACATTAGCAAAGTATTTGAATTCCTGCATGAGCCTAAGGGCTCAAAAAGCTGAAAATATGATCTAGCTATAAAACAGAACAAACTTAGCCCCTAGCTCAAACATTTCTCATGTGAGGCAATACCTGACTTTCCAGGTCAGCAGGCAAAAGAAATGTGGTGTAAATAGCTGTGGCTGTAAGCCAAAAAAGGACCCACTGTGAAGTCAGCCTGAAAAAAGTAGTCAGTGGAAATTGTCATACGGGAATGGTATGACATCTGGCTGCATGAGATAGACCATTGGTGTGTACAACCAAAATGAAACACTAATGTGGCAGCAGACAAATATAATACATAATGCAAGATAAGAATTTCTCTCCTGCTCAACCCAGAGCAGGAGGCACACAGAGGCTATATTAGCAGTAGCAAACCATACAGTTTGCTCATTCTCCAGCAGCTCTGTCATGGCCCAGCCACAGCTGTGTTATCAAGCTCTTCTAGCCTCCTGTGTTATGTGGGGCATGTCTACAGACTTATGGTGGTTCCATGTTGTGCTTGGGAATTGCTTGGGAGAAGCTTATTCATCTTGAGACAGAATATGCCAGAGACTGGTCTAACAATTTAACAGTACAGGCAAATCAGGGCCAGTATCCTTGCTGTCATTATTCTATTTACTTGTATAGATGTGGCATGAGATGCCAGCTTCGGGGTGATACTTCCCGTAATCCTCATTCTTCTTTATGTCCAAAGTCCCTCCTGAGGCATTAATCAAGATTATTAACTGTGCTTTTAAAAAAGTAAAAAAAAATTAATCTTTCAAAGAAGTCCAACTGTGCCTGGTCCTCTGTGCTGCTATTTCTATAGCTTTCAGTGCTGAAGAAGGGCAAGAAGGAAGGAGATGGTGATTCATTACCCAAGAGCTTTCAAGAGCCCAGAGAGTATTTCAAATATTCCAGTATCCCATTGCCTGTACCAAGCAGCACCCATGGCTCATGGCCCATGCCAGCATCTGACATGGCAGCGCTGGCCAAGTCTGCACGTGGTCATTGGCACTCACAAGGGCATGATGCTCACAAGAAAACTTCGGAGCCATTTCTGTGGCAGGCAGGTATTTCACAATGAATACTAATAAGCCCAGGACCTGCTTCTTATTGTACAGTGAGATAACTGCACTACTCTCAGATGTGCTACAGAGGGCTGTGAAATTGGAACTAAGCTCTTGTAGTCATGTGGGGGCCTCCCAGCAGTCGGGACATACAGCTTTCCTGTGTGTAAAAGTCAGGGTGAGAACCATATGCACATTGTCCTTTGGTGACAGAAATGTACCTGCAGGAGACTGTGTGCTGAGATTAGAGACCAGCTGTAACTGGGTTGTGATTGGCTTCAGTGAGACTTGTTGCAAAAGGCTGTTTTCCTCCGTAAAGTTTAGGGAAGATTTTTCTCTCCAAAGAAATCCCATGCTGCCCATTTTGAAATCAGTGAGAATTCAGAGTTTTCCCAAAGAAAAGGAGACAGTCATACCTGCCAAGTGAAGAGAGGTTTGTTGGCCAGTATCTTGTGAACCTCAAGGATTCTTAGAAAAGTGATAGCTTTGAAGACTCCAGCATAAATTTATAAAGCATTTTATTTCCCATCTGTCTCCTTATATCTTTTACCATAGCTTAGATGCTACAGTTAACAACTGGTGTTCACCATCTCTTCCTTTGGAATGCATTTACATGTGGGATGGAATTTTCTAATTAGATAAAAATACAGCAAAAGGCATACAATTCAGGTCAGGAGGAAAATTAAACTCTAGTTTCTTCTTCTTTTTCACTGCATCCCACAAAAAAATATTTGGACAGTTTCTCAACATAAGGACTTGGGAGAATGTATTCACTCTCCTAGCAAAAAAGGAAGGATAAGCTTCCTTAAAGGCACTACTGCAAAATAGCCAAGTGAACATCATACATTAAGGAATTACAGAAATTTTCTACGAAGTCATGGAACGTTTTAAAAACCTGCTTGTGATTTGGTATGTAGTAGAGGGGATTTATCAACCAGGACCTCTGGATATGTGTGTGCATACAAGTACACACGTACTGCATTTTGGGGTTTTTTGCTGAGCATCTGCTTGTCTGGATATGTTAGTATAATTCTCGCACTTGAAGCTCCAAAGGAATTAGAATAATATCATATGCTCACACTCCTATTCTCCACTAGGGGAACCCAAATATGTCTTGTCTCAAATAAAGAAGTCACATAACATTAGAGGTGGAATCAATGACAAAATGTTCTGGTTTGTGCTTACCACTTTTTTTTCACTTCCATGACCCATTCTAACCACAGAAAGTGTTAGGAGCCCTGAAACATTGGTTTGTGGTTTGTTTACTCAAGGATGTGGGGATTAGGTCATGCTGCTGTTGGGGTTTCTTTTTTTTCTCTTTTGTTGTACTTTTTTAAAGCAATGGGAGAATCAAAGGATATTTTTACCACCCTGCTGCCATCTCGTCCATCAACTGCCCCACTGCTTCAGATCCCACCTGTATATAATGCGGTTGTGATCCACCTGTCTTTGAACTCCTCCTGTTGCAAGTATCTCACTGCTCTTCTTGTCATACCCCCTATCTCCTCCTTCCTCCTGAGACCTTTGCAGATCCCTACTCTTCCTCAGGATTTACTTCAACTGAATTGAAAGCTGTCTTGAGGCCCTCTTTCCCCAGATAATAATCTTTTTCTTCATTGTGCTCTAATTACAATACAGTAACCGACACACAGGTGTGTGTCTTACAGGAAACCAGATCACATGCGGCCCTGATCTTGCCAGTGCTGATCTTCAGCTCAAGTTTTCAGTAGGATAGTTCCATAAACACAATGACATAATGTCATGACATCATTATTTTCCTGTAGGTTTGAATCAGCTTGCTTGCTTTTACAGGAAATTATATGTTCACATCTCCTTCAACTTAATTGACACCAGGGAAGTGCCACACACGTTACTTCCAACATTTAGGTCTCAAGTGCATGAACAACATTCCCATCATCCATTAGGTACCCACCCAAACCAGACTTTGTCATCATACAAGTGAAAGCAGCTAAGTAAACATAAAAATCAGGTTTAGAGTATAAAAGAAAAATTCAGAATATTACTTATGGGGGAAGGGTAAGGGCAAAATTACAATACCTTGTGCTATGGGGCCTTCTGGCCTGGTTGAAAACACTGTATGCTATGGTAATACAGTACCAATGCCAAGAGAACAAAGTTTTAATGACCCCGTCTCCCACCACCCCAAATTCCTCCTAATATGGGGGACTTTTCCTCCATTATGTAATTGCAGCCTGTACTATTTATTTTAGCATTGATTGGAAGGGTTTTGCAGAAGAAAGAATAGTTCTAGAAACCGAAAGTTAATTGTATAAAATGAACTAGCTAAGGTGAACTAATGCACAAAACTATACAGAAGGAAATCAAAAGAGACATTCTACTTTGTTCATGGACTACAGGACAGTACAAAAAATCACAAACTTAAAATCAGCCTCTCTCTTGAGGGTCTCACAGGTTTCATTGAATCATCAATTGTTAAGGGGTTGGAAGGGACCTTAAAGATCATCTGTAATCCCTGCTGCCATATGCAGGGGCATCTCCCACTAGACCAAGTTGCTCAAGACCTTGTCCAACCTGGCTTTGAACACTGCCTGTCTAACATTCCTTCCTTCAGATCAGTTTAGATCCAACTCTGTTCTACTGCTCCACCAGAAAAGAATAGAGAAAATATTCATAAATTTACAAAAAGTACTGAAGCCCTCATTATTTTTTGAAAAGGAGGGGCAGAAGGTAAAGGGGAGAGTGTCACAGTTGAGAGCCACGCTGTTTTCAAATAAAGGCTAATGTGTGCATACCAGCACTACTTTTACACACCACTGCCAAAACTGATAAAGTGCAAAGTTGTCTTTGCAGTGACACTACACACAGAGCAGAGCTCTGAAAATCAGGGGCTGAAATGGTACACTTTGGGCCATCAGTGTTCTAAGTTGGAAATAATTTTCATGACTCTCTTCCCTACTACCAAAGACATGGATGAGTTGCTAGTTCAGGATTCAAATTGCTGTTTGACTCTTAACAGGCCTCTACATACGACAAGCTCTAGACATTTATGTAATCCTTGGCACCTCAAGGCTTTGCCACAACCTCTGGGAATATATTTGTAAGATTTTAATTCAAAGGGTTGAGTTATGCATATGAGCTAACACCCTGCATATGATCACTGAGCTAGCTGCAGCACTGCAGACCCATCCCAAAACCTGCTACCTTCATCTACAACAGTCCTGTCAGCAGTTCATGCACATGTCAAAATTATCAAAGTGTTTGTCACTATTTTTCTGAGAAAAGAGGAACCCTTGCAACACATAGAAAGACACAGATATATATCTTTGCATGATTTCAGTAAAAACATGCTTTTCTTATTAAAATGTGATGCTATTCTGTGATTATAATAATCTTTTTTCCTGGGAAATTTATGACTCAGTATGTGTAAATACTCATCTCAGGGGTCTGCCCTTGTGGTGGCTTTGGCCACCTACAGATCTTCTCACTGTGTTTGTGTGTGAATTGCACCAGAGTTGTGTGCATAACAGATTCTCCCTTCTTTTGGCTACCCTATCCATCTGGGTGCTTGCCAAGTATGTTGGCTGGCTACCTTATTAGCAACAAAAATGGGACTTGAGTCCCAGCAAGATTCTGGGGGAAGCTGGAGGTCTCCCTGTTGACTGCAGTGGTGCTCAACCACTTCCACCACTTCAGCAAGGGCTTTCCAGTGCATGCTTGTGGACTCCGATTGCTTTAGTCCTGCAGACTGTGGAGAGCTTTTGATTACACTTAACTTCAGCACAGGCTAAGGGCACTCCACTGTCACTAGATAACCTCATTATATAATGCAGTTCTGTGCATGTACTGTGCTCTCCAGTTGGTTCCCCCATAAGGCAGGTTCATGTATGTGGAAATCTGATGGGTTTTCAGCAGCAGAGGCAGATTCCTGGCTAACCATGCACCAGCATTTCTCTGGAGCCACAGCTTTCCCAGCAAGGCTACCACATGTTCACAGTCTGGATCTGTCTCACCTCAAGCCCCAAGTGCCATGCCTAGGCCAAGCCACATGTGACCCCAACATGCTGATCACCCCTACGTGGCATGGGATCAAGCCTTAGTAAGAAAGCTGAGCTGATGTTTCCAAGAAGCAAAAAGAAAGGGAGCAGTTTGTGCAGCACAATGTCATTGCCGGTGGTATTTTCCAGACTAACAGTAAACTTGGGTTGTTTACTGGATCCCAAACTTTTCTTTGCATGTATACAGGAAAACAGATGCTTCCCACCCCTGGGCCCCATGCCCAAGCAGGCTCCCTCAGCAACATCACAGGCAGGGGACAAAAAGCAGGGCAGCAGAGACATTGCTTCCTGCCTCTGTCTGCTTTGAGCTGGCGATACAGCATTATCTATCCTGCACACTCCTTGCCAGGCTATCAGGCGGGCTCACAGCGTGCCGTTTGCTTTTCCTGCTCCGTAGGAACAGCTGCTGCCTCCGCTCCCAAACAGGGAACAGAGGCCAGGGCTTGCAAGCACTTTGGCTCAAACAGGACACATGGGGCAGGGATGAGAGAGCTGGGAAGTGAGCCACATCTCCCAGAGCCTGAGCAGGTGGGTGCCCCAGCTACTAGGCTGCCTTTCATTTTCCAGCATTAAAGGCCTGGCATGGTCCATCCAGAACCCTATCTTCAGTAAGCCTCAGGTGCAGTCCTCCAATTGATTCATTTATGCCAGCATAAATTAAACTTCAGGCTCTTCCAATGAATTAAAGAGGCAAAGGTGAAATAGAGGACAAAAGCATGTGCCTGGACATATATGTAACCATTTGACTTCAGGATGGCCACCTGTCAGTCTTTTGCCTCTTCTTCTGAAGCAGTGGTGCTGGTCCCAGCCTGTGCCAGGACTGTGATTTAAAATGCCCTTCTGTGGTCCAAAGAGGATCTTTCTTCAGCTTTCTGCCTGAAGAAAGGGACACAGGCTGCTTGAGGACGTGATGCACTCACTGTTCCCCTCTCCTGTGACATTTCTTTATATAAGCAGCCGAATAGCAAAACATATCAGTGTTCATTACTAATTTTGTTATTTATAGTGAGCTGCCACAGATGGAGACTGCAGCACCATTCTATCTTTAGGGCGTAGTGCCTGCCTGCCCGTACAGACAATTGGTAATTAGCACAAGAACAAGTTGTTTACCTATTCTCAAACATAAATAAATAGGAGACCCATTTATCCATCAAAATTCAACTGCCTCCCTTTGCCAGATCTCCAGGTTAACTGCTTAATGAATAGAGCTCATCACTTCGGGCACTTAAGCAAATATAAAAGTGCCTTTAAAGGAAATTAAATATGCAATAAAAATTAACCAGCCATACACTGAACAAATAGCACTTAGATCACAAGAATCATAAGCACAGGACAAGATGAAGGACACAGGGATGCCAAGCAGAGGTGTAGAATTGGACTAACCAGTACGTAGGGGAAATGTAGTACATATATCCTACTTAATCCTGACATGTGCACTTCCTAGCAGTACAGCTGCCCAGCTCTGAGCCCATCACTCCAAGTGAATCCTTGCACAAGCTTGAAACTGGAGAAAAAGAGGCAGAGAGGGCAATTGCAGTTCTTCAAGTAAAATCAATCCCATGTATGCTTTAAGAGGACTTTGTATGCCTTGGGTGGCAGGACCCTTCCCAATGGAAACAGCACACAAGCCAGGGAGAACATATGACTTTTTCTATTTTTATTGCTGATTCCAATCCTTTGTTTTCTTTTATTCATAATACCCACCCCTGAAGGTAGAGAAGAACAGGCTTTATGAATAGATGGACTCTGTGAGTTGCTCCTAAGTGTTGGCCCCGCTTCCTTCTTTCTTTGTCCCCCCACCCTCCCTGTGATGGGAGGAGTGCACTCACTATTAAGGCCAAAGCAGTCAGTGTGGAGAAGAGAAAATAACCCTTGTCTTTCTCACCATTCAGGTGTTTTCAGCATCTGAAAGTGTTCACTTGCTCAGGCTTGCAAGTGCAACAGTGTTTTACATGCATATGGGTGTACACAAATCCTTATGTACAGAGTGGGAAAGCTGCTATCACACAGCAGAAATGGGTCAGATCTGAGGAATTCTGCCAGGCCTCCATTTTCAATCATATGGGATCAAGTAAAGCGCTATTTGCTCACTGCCCTATCATCCAGGCAAACTTTATTTGGCCTTCTTATTATGCATTTTACAGCATCCAGGAAGGGGGTAAAAGCCACTAAATAAAAGCAAATTATTCCAAATACAGTGGCTGGGGGGGAAAAAAACTAATGAAAGGGTCCTTTTGTCTTTCAGCTCACAACTCCAAATTTTCCTGTAGTGGTCAAGCTGGGACATGCTCATGCTGGAATGGGGAAGGTAAGTAAGTCAAAAAAAAAAATATATATATATATATCTGGAAACAGATACATATGTTGCTCAGCATTCCTGTGATTATACATGGCATGTGACCAGCCAGCCAAGGGGTTAAAGCTCCCCACAACCTATCTGGGTCACACTGGCTGTTCCTGTGGGAGAAAAGGCCTTTTTCCACTGTCACGCACTTGGAGACAGGCAGTGGGATTGGGTTGGAGACTGTCTGGGATGCGGGAAGGGGGGTTGGTGAAGTGTGGGGGAAAAGCTGCCTGGGCTGAAGTCATTAGGCTTGTCTTTTATACATTTTTTCTTCTCCTGAAAGTGGTAGTGTTGTTTATTCAAGCACCTGTAAAGTGCAGCTACACCCCATAGCACTCACAATGAGGAGCTGTGGCACTGGGCTTCTTGAGCGCATTATGATGACCTTATTCAAAAAATGGGAGCCCTTCAGTTATTTTTTTCCTCCTTGCAAGGAAGAACAAGACCTTACAAAGCAGAGTGGCTGGTTGCCTGCCAAGGAATCCTGAAAAACAGTTCACTACCCAGAAGGACCTGTTTGTTTTTCCCAGGCTTTCTGGGATCTTTATTTCCCAGTGAATTAGCAGCCCCTGTTTTTTGGGGTGACTGGGCTCCCCTTTCAGTGAGGCATCACCCGCACATTCCTACTGCACTTGAGTCTTGTCTTTCTTGCATATATCTTTTCAAAAGGCATCCCCTCTCTGTCTAAAACTTGGTTTGTTCAGAAGTACAAAATTGAGGTATCATCTCTGAATCCAAATGAGTGGTACATGAGCTTCGTAACTGATACGCCTGTCGCAGTGCCTCACTAGAGCAGACAGATCTCCCGGCCCCACACTTTGACTGAAAAATATATATAGTTACACCAAATTTAAACTTGGTACAGTTTGTTTGTTGTGGTCTGGAAACAGAAGCCCTTTCTGGCTTGCTGGATTGCACATGGAGGATCTAATAATCTTTCTTGCTCTGCTTGCAATGTTCCGCTGTCTGGATGGTAGCTGCTGGGGAGGAAGTGGGCACAGATCCCTGTGCCAGCGGTGGAGTTGGCTTTCAGCATCCAGGAACAAACATGTAAATAAGCAGGAAATGTTGGTTAATATATTGGTACTGCCCATGATAAGCAGGCAGAGGTGTCATTGAATTAGAGTGTGTGCAGACAGCCTAGGGGTGCTTGTAGGGAGCCATTAACTTGTTCCTAGGAAGGGTTCAATTAACAAAAACCAACCAGGACAAACCAGGAGGAAAACCTCTCCCCTGAGACCTTGCAAGCCTGCATGTCTCTGACTGCTCTGCCATTTCACTTGTAATGCAGGGCTTCATGTGTCTCATGCACCAAGGCTCCTTGGTGGCTACAGAAATGAGGGCAGAATCAGAGACAAGTACTCCAATCTCAACAGCATTTCCAGACAAAACTCTCAGCAGAACAGTTAGCTATTGTCTTCTGCAGCACACACCAGATCTTCTTCCATCTCATCATTTCCCTCCCTTTTTATTCTTTAATTATATTGATTTTTGCTATCACAAGTTAAGGAGGAAGAGAGTTTCTATTCAGACTCCTGGTACAATTGTACTCAGAGGTACAAGAAGGGTATGTAGGAAGTCATTCCAGATACAGATAGGCTAACAGCCAGCATCTTAGAAGAAAGAATTGATCTGAAGCCAAGTTTACTTTAGTCCATTATGAAATTAGTGACTACTAGCAAAGTCTGGATGTGCATTTGGGCACAGAGTTTCCACACTGCTCGTTCAGTAGATGGGGAAGGTACAGGAAGCAAGGGTTGTTGACCTTATGGTTTTAGTTTGGGCCCTTCTCCAGTCACAAGCAGCCTGAAGGAAAGTTGAGACTGACTAAATTTTCTCTGTTCAGTCTCACTCCATTTCATTGCAGAGCAAAAAAAGAGAGAAAGGTAAAATAAAATAAAATAAAATAAAATAAAATAAAATAAAATAAAATAAAATAAAATAAAATAAAATAAAATAAAATAAAATAAAATAAAATAAAATAAAATAAAGAATAAATCAGTTGGTTTAAAAGGCAAGTAGCAAGAATTTGTTTCATGGTTTTTTTTGAAACAGTAAGGTTCAAGCCCAAGCAGGACTGACAAAAGAAACTGCAGAAAATACGAGGAGAAATACAGAGAAACGCAATTATGGGTATACTAGGAAAGTAACACCTAAAAAATCAAACCTACAATAAAGTAATGCAGAAGAGGAAAGTTCTCAGGAGACATTATGTTGTTTTTAACCATCATAATGCAAAAGCAATAACCAGTGAGATTAGAGAGAGCTAAATTATTTCCTTGCACTGGTTTTCAGAATTAGAGTTGATAGCAGGAAATAGCAGGTCTTTAACTATAAAATATACATAATATGAAAAGAGATAGGTTTGCTTTTGGTTTGATGTATGCAACAAAGTAAATGTTAATAAAGCACCTGCGTCAGGTCATGTTTTGTATTAAACCAGTGACTGGAAAAACAAAAGAGAGAATTACCAATATATTAGCCAAAGTACACATGTGAGTATTAAAATAGTACTCACTGCAACAAATGATGCCAAGATAGTGAGCCATGTACGTGTACCTGTAATTGGTGCTTCAAAGGATGTCAGCATTCAGTGTTATTACAACAGAAATTGTCAAGGAAGTAGTTACTTTTTATTTGTGTTATTAACAATAAAATCACATGTAATGGGAGGCACCAACACATAGAAGAATGAGCAAAGATGGGAAGTCCAGGCACTGTTATTCTTTATTTGTCTGAGGCAGTGGCCAGGAGCCAGAAGAATTCTGGATGCAGAAAAGGCCTCTTCCCCAAAGAGTTCCACCATCTGCTTTCAGGGAGATTTGTGTCATTTCACAGTTTTCTTCAGTTTCTCTGTGTTACACACTAGAGGAATTATAATGATTACCTAATACCTGTTGCTAATTCATGTTCATAACCTTCTTGGCAGTGTAAGTGCTGAATGTTTCTTATTTTGCAATAATTGCTAGAAGGAGCATAATTATAATAGACTTTCATTTTCACATATTGTTTGTTTTGACACAATTTTCACCAAATTCACTCACCACATTTTTTAATTAGAGGGCTGAACAAAGAATCCTCAAAGCTAAAATGAAAAATAACCACAGTAGGGCTTGTTCAAAATAGGCTCTATTGACTCCCTTCCCCTTAAGGGTAGGTGACCACAACTGTCTTTAGCCTGGGGGAGGAGCAGCTATTATTCAGGATCAGAAGCAAAAGGGGTAGCAGTACACCATTTGTGAAAGAAATGCTCTTGCCAAGTGATGTGTGCATGTGAGGTGCACATGGAGATGGAGAAAACACATTTGCAATAACAGGCATCTTTTGAAAATTCCATTGAGAAATGCAGAAACAACAGCTTCTCTATTGACTTGAACAGAGACACCAGTAATAGCCTTCACCCAGGAACAGACAATCTTCTAATCTAAAAACAGAACACATGCCCCTCAGTCCCTCCCATGACCATCATTATCCTCCTTCCAAAATTTGGAGTCAGTTCATATTTCCATGGCTCTGGAAAATCATAACAAGTGCTCTCTGTGCTGCTGGCCCTGTGCAGTATCGGTACAAATAAAATATTTGTAGAAATACTGCTTAGACAACTGTTTACAATGGAGTCAGCAGAGAAGGACCTTTCTCATATTGTACTCAAGTTGCCCAAACTCACAGGATCAACTGTACCCAAGGAATCTTCCAGAAAAACGATGCATGGACCCTGAGAGATGTCTTTCCATGTGCAGAACAGAACTGCTGTTTACCCAGCAGCTCCTTAGAGGTCCAGGCATTTTTAAGCATTGTGCAGTTTAAGCCTACCTACCCCAGAAGTGATTGGGGGTCTCTGTTGAATAAGGACAGCACTGCAGTGAGAAAGGAATAACACTTCTTCCTGACTCCGGATCTCATGCCAGAGCCCATGGAAAAGAATAAAGCTCTGAGTGTGCTAGTATTTGCCATTTGTGTGCTAACATGACCCTAAAGTGCCCTAGGAACAGAGCCCAGTACTGCAAATTCACTCAAAGAGCCTCTTCACCTCTTCCTGATCAGATCATGAGAAGGAAACAACTGCCAGATCTACAAAGAGAGGAAAACCAGTATCTGTTCATGTGACTTTACATATATTTATATCAATTATATATATGTATATTTTGCTACTCCTACTTTATTTTTAGACCTCTCTAATTAGGTCAGTTTAAGAGTCACTCCTGTCTCTTCCTGCCCCATAATTATGTAAACACCTTCCCAGTACAAATCTTGGCTCAGATGAATTTATGACATTGTAGAAGAAAAACTTGTTGTTCGTAATAATATGTTTGGAGTTATTTTCTCTCTTACTGGATGGGAAAGTCTTCTCTGCTTCTTTTTTCCCCTGGTATAAATATAGCACAAACTAAACAGAGCCACTCTGTAATGTAAAAATACTGCAAGGTTTTTATCAGGAAGGACAGCTCGTCACCTTGTCTCTCTCGGGACTGGAAATAGAATGTTCCAAAAGTGAGAGCTTTGAAAATCCAGTGTGCTAAAGGGGAAAGGAAGGGAAAGGGCTGCCTCAGTTTGTCAAGGAACAAATATTTTCTTTTAGAGAAGACAAATAATGACTTGACATGTAACATTCATTCACAACAGAGCAGCCCAATCACTGCATTCCCACTGACTCATGTGTGAGGATGTTCCAAATGTCTTGAAAATAGCAAAAACATCCCCATTTCTTGCACATCAGTCTGGAAGGTTTTGCTGAACACAGGAAACAGTGACTGACCCAAGGCACCAAGGACCACAGCAGCCAAGACCTGGGCTCTGTACTAGGAGGGTTGAAAGCATTAAAGGCAGCAGATGGGGAACTTTAGTGTGAGGATAATAAAGAAATGCAGACCCCATTGTGACTTCACTGTTTTGGGGTGGGCCAAAGTTAGGCCTAAACTGATTGTGTGTCAGTTGGATTGGGTATTTTCTGAGAAGAAGATCATAATTTGGGGTAGAGGAAAGGAGATATTCAGGAAACCATCTGTACAGAACTGTTCCTGAAGACCCACTGTCCCAAGATGGTAGGGTCCCTACAGAAGGGCTGAGAGCAGGTCGAGATGGATGAAAAGTCACAAGCTTTGTGTGGCTGCACCAGTTCCTCTGGAGGAAAACACTCAGACCGTGCATTTTCATTTCAAGCCTACCAAGATTCAGTTAAACACCACATTGCCAAGTCCAGCCCTGGCTCAGCCTTGGACACTCACCTTCCAGCTGAACCTGGATCTAACCTCATTTTAAACACAGAAAGGGCTTCTGCAAGTTATCTCCAAAGTGATGTGTGTTTAGCCTGTAGGGCAGAGTTAACCTCAAAAGCAGAGTTCACACTCTGACACTCAAGGCAAGGCTAGGGCAGTCCTAGCAGACTAAAATAATTATGGCACTTTAGCTAAGCGATTAATTTTTCATGTGGCCACATAATGAAAGCAAAAGGGGACTTCAAAGCCAGACCTTGCAGTGCTTAGACTAAGGATAAGGGAGGAGAGCTGTAGCCCTGAAACCCTGGTGTCCAGGAACATCTGGGATGTAGAAGAGGCAGCAGATTAGGGACATGTAAGACAGTGGAAGCAGAAGTTTCTATCCAGACAGATCCTTCACTAAAGGAACCTGTGCTCACAGATCTGAGGTGTGGCTCAGACTGCCCAGGAAATTGCCACAGTGGGGTTTTAACTCTGCCAGAACCGATCCAAAATCCTGCCTTGCAAGAAAGATCTCAAAACAAGGTCTGCAACAGGGATGGAGCAGAGTGTTTCTTCATGATCTGCTCCTTGGACTGCTCTCCAGCCAAAGGCAGAAAGATCAGTGCTTCTTGGGCAGGCTGAGGATGGTAACAGGTGCCAGATGCAGGTCATGTGGTGGCATCAGGCTCTGAGATGCCACCACAGGGCAAAGCGATGGTCACACCTGTGTGAGCACGTCCCCAGCAAACCAGCCAGACTCCCCTTTCCAACAGGGAGCATGCTAGGGCATCACTGCTGCCTGGGTTAGAGAAGAGAGCCAGAAGGGAAGGAGGAGCTTTCTTACTCAGAAAAGGCATTTGTCAACACACTGACCCAAACCCTTCTTAATAGGTCACTAAAATGCTACAGCAAACAGCACCTTATGGCTTCAGAATGAGTCTATTGCTGCTCAAACAGCCAGCACAGCTAAGCAAACAGGCTGCCAGGGCAGGGGCTGTGTTTGTATTCACTGTTTGCACACCTCTATGCACTTAATGGGATATAGCATTTATCCTAAGAAGATTGCAAAATAAAAGGGGGCGGGGGGGATGGCTTCCTGCTGGTTTCTTTTCACCTCCTTTTATCAGTTTCATGTATTGGCCAACCTGCCATTTTAGGAGACAGATTTGTCTCTTGTTAGGTAAATTGGTAACTTTGCACTAGATTGATTTTTAATAGTACCTTCTTAAATAATGCCCTCTGGTGTCACACTATAGCCATCCTGGCTTTGGTTATGTCTGGGATTTTTTCTCCTGTTAGGAAAATAGATATCTTATTGACATCTAAAAGGGTTACAAGGCTGGAGGAAATGAATTATACAAAATTTAAAAGTAGAAAGCTAATAAAATGGGGGACTCGATAGATAAGGCAAGAAAATAAATCTAATTTGACTGTAACTTGAGTGCTTCCTGTTTATGAAGTAATAACCGTACCCTGGGATAAACCAGCATTAACCCAGAACACGGCTGTTGTTTTGTCAAATTTGGCTGGCTTTAACAATTAACAAATGGTGGCTCAGATTTCAGCTTTGGTGTGGTGATTATTTTGATGCCTGGTGGGAAATAAGGCTGTGATCCCCTACAAGGGGACTTCTGTGAGTTGCTTTTTCTGAAAAGTCCATGGGAAGTACTTTGGCAGAGGCCGGGGAAGATGCCAGAGCTGTTTCCTGAGGACTGTGCAGTGGTGTAGCACTGTGGGAGTCATCTTTATTTTTCATTTCTTACTTTGTGTCCTTGGTGAGTCCCCCCTCTTTATTAACCCAGCCTAAAGTCCTCAGGCCCATTAGAGAGAACACTTTCAATTGCTTTCCTTCTCTCCCTCTAGGGAAGGGGTGGTGAAGGAGGAGGAAAAGTGGACCCTTCCTTTCCAGACATCTGTATTTTTGAGGAAACATCACATTTAACAAGATGAGCTCCTTTCTAGCAATATAATATGGTCTAATTCCAGTGTGGAGGGGGGAGCTGCATCTTTTCCTCTGCTCTGTGTCAAATGCTCCTGGGCTGAGGATGCAAATATTTCAGTTTGGGCCCAAAGACATCTGTTGCACAAGCACAGCACTTTGTTTCAAATCCTACAAACGTCCTTGTTCCAAGTAGGTCATTATATAATGGCTTTTGTATTTTCTCACTCCCAAAAGGGTGCGGGAGAATATGTTTTAACACCGTGTCAGTGTCGCCTGCCCTTGCAGTCCCTCCTGTGATCATCTCATCTGGGTGGGACTCTCTTGCTTGATGTCATTCAGCCCAGGGCAGCTCTTATCAGTGCAACAAAAATACCCAGCTCCAACACAGCCTGCATTGTTTTCTCTGGTATTTTGCAAGTCCAGGCTCTGGGTTCCCTCTCGCATTCTCCCCGCTGCCTCCAGGGCATTCCTACCACCTCACCCTGCCCCGCACAGCCCCTCTCAGACAGAAAGGGAAACAACACAGCCTAGAGCAATGGTTGCCTTTACATATCCCCTTTATATTTGTTATTTCCCTTTTTTTTTTTTTTGGTACCCTCCCTTCCCACAGATGACTGTCATCGCCCTCTGCTCCTTTCCTCAGCAGTTCCTGGATGGTGAGAGCACAGCCCTCACCACAGCAAAAGGGAGAAGGACTAGGGGTATTTGCTGGTCAGTAATAGGAGAAGCAAATTCAGGCATCTAGAAATGGTCATCAGTCAAACTGGTTGCACTTTTTACCTTCCTCACAACTGTTACATTTTTGAAAGCTTTTCTGCAACAGGATGTGGCTAAATCTTTGTATGTGCTCTATGTGTAAGCTGGCACTTACACAAAACAATCTAAACAGAGTAAAGCAGGTTAGCAACAAGCTTGTTCTCTGTTCCTGAGTGAAGATGGCTCCCACCCTCCCATGGTTGAAAGCAGATACATAAAACCACTTGTTTGTTCTTTGCAAGGAAACACCAAATACCATTGCATGTGCTTCCTTCAGCTGGCTCCACGGAGTCTGGCATCACCCTCCTTTAACACAGGGTGATGCAGCTGGAAAACTCTTCTGGAGAAGACACCCTTGGATTGTCACCCGTTAATGCATGCTTAGCAAAGCAGGGCTGCAATCCCCAGCTGTGGTCTTAAAGCACCTTCAAAAGACAAAGTGAGGGTAATAACATAAAGAAAGTCACTCACTTGCTCATCCTCTTCATACAGTCATGGTCTTTTTTCCACAAATTAATCCCCCCTTCCTGCAAACGTCCAGCCCTAAGGAACAAGACTCGTACAGGTTTCTGTGATGCACCAAACAAGTGTTTGCCAATACACTAAAAGCCCTGATTAAAGATATGAGTGAAGTGAAGTTGTCCACTATGTTCTTGTTACCTGCTTGTTCAGTTTTGCTTTCCCAAATCAATGAGCTTTTGTAGAGGTTTGAGTATATCAATAGAATTTCTACTGTTATGGTCATTCCTCATTTAACTTTTTTTTAAATTAAGATACAGAGGTTTTCCAATAACTGAATACAGATCTGTGAAAAGCCATCATCTCAGAAAAACTGTAGCTCATACGTCTCAACTGCTCATTTGTTTCCAAGTGAGACTCAAATCTAACACCCAACCAGCTGTCCCACCCACATGCCCATTGCCTCACACTCACACAAGTCTCCCCAAGAGTCAAAAACTCCCCCAGAGACATCCTTTTCCTTCAGAGTTTATGTTCAGTCAAGAGACCTACACTTCTCAAAGAAAGTCTGGAGTGGGTTAATGTGAAATGTCAGGGAACTGAAGGCTAGAGGTGACAGACAACCAGTTCTCATGTTGATTTCCTGGAATTGGTTTGTATTTCCTGACCGCCCAAAATATTCTATTTTCATCCATCCCAACATGGGAAACAGCAGTTGCAAAGTCTGAATGAAGTAATAGCTCTTAAGAGATTGAATATTTTTCTGAAGCATCCTAAAAGCAAAGAGAATTAGCAAGAGCCACTTGGGCAAAAGGTCTAGCTGCCTCTCTGGTGCCAGGATGACCAGGGCTGGTGCATGAGGAAGGAGAATGGGATGGATTTGGTCTGGGTTGGTTTGCTCTGGGAAGCTTCTCTCTTTGAATCACAGAAGCCTTGCTCTGTCCTCAGCTGTGTCTGTGGGGGGGTTAAACTGTGCTATTCATAATAAATATTGTGCTATTCAGGTGCAGAGATTACTTCTGCTCACAAAGTATTCATGTTCTTTTTGCTCTTGTCTCTTTTTCACTGGATTTTGGTAATCAAGGTCAAAGTTGAGAACCAGCACGACTTCCGGGACGTGGCCAGCATAGTAGCCATGGCAAAAACCTATGCCACCACCGAGCCATTCATTGACTCCAAATACGACATCCGAATCCAGAAAATTGGCAGCAACTACAAGGCTTACATGTGAGTGCATGGCTATGCCAGAGCGAGACGGGGAGGAGAGAGTGCTATGGATGTGATTGAGTCGGTGTCTGCTCTGGGCAGGAGTGGGTAGCTGACTTCATTTCCTTGAAGAATAACCCTGCTGTTCTTCTCCCACCTCTGAACCCAGATCCCAATCATCTTCTCTATTAGTCACTGTCAGGTCATTGTTTCTGTCTGTCTCTTTCTGAGATTCACTTAATTCCCACTATAATGACTGTGCTCGGCCATCACCTCTCCATCCTGTTATTGAAAGGTTCATCTTTTCCAGCAAAGTCCTCCAGCTCCAAGTACCCTCTAGTGGGAGCTGAACCCACCCACTTTCCACCTGGAGAAAAAAAAAGAAAGAAGATTGAACTAGCTGCAACTCCTGGAGTCCTGCAGTGTCCAGGCCATAGCTGCACCCCATCTTTCAGCCCACAGCAGCACCCTATGCTCTCCCCAGCTGCAGATCACAGCACCACATCACACCAGGGGCACAGAGCACTGGGTATGAACGGCCTCAGCTAGGGCAGCACACAGAGTTTCTGTGGGCATTTTGCTTGTGTGCTCCTTGATGCATACAAAGGAGGGACAGGAGGTGAAACATTTCTGTGGGTGCCCCAAAGCTCCTCCCTGCCCTGTGGTGCAGTGAGGGAGGTGGCATGACAGCAATCTTCAATGCTGGTATGTTTAAAAGTCTTAAAAAGCATTCAGCCAAACTTCAGTAGTCACCATGCTCAATTAGAGATGTAACCACATGAGTCAGTAAGACACCTGTTTCTTCTTACTACAAACCAGTAAATGAAAAAGCCACACAGCACAGCTTCTCCAGAGGCTCCTTATCCAATCACAGAATTCTGGACAAGTAGTCAGCTCCAGCAGTACATTCTTCAGGTCGCCAGATAAATTGCATATGTTACCTAACACCCACAACACTGTGACTTTTGGGTCCATGTCTGCAAACCTCTAGGCCATAGTTCTGCTAAAGCGTAGTTAAACAAGATAATCAAATGTACACAATAATATATTTTTCAGCTATACCTGCCTAAAATTCCCAGTTGTATTCCTAGCACAGAGATGTTTAAGAAAACTAGATATCGACTGAGTTACATTCTTCATGGGAAGGAAGGACACAGGGGACACTTGCCTACTTCATGTGATCTCAATGAAAGAAAATTTATTTGTAATTGAATCCGATCAACAATAGCACAGTTGCCTAATACTACATTAACATCTTAGAGAGTCTGACTCAAATTGGCCAAAGGAAAGAAGGTTTAAAATATCAATTAAAATTCCCTGTTCCTGCCAACACACCCAGCCTTGGCTCCAGAGCCTGCTCCCCAACTGCCTCTAACTGAAACAAAAGCCAAGTTATCTTGACCATACTCTCTTCTCACTTATTATTCACACTCACCATGCACTCATCCAGAACAGGGATCAGAAATAACACCAGATGATTGAGGAGAGAAAGGAGCCACACTAAGACCTAATCCCACTTGGGAGTATAGCTGCACAGACAATTGTTTGCTAAAGAAAAAATGTTTTAATGTGAAAACTCACATGAACAGAGAACACCTTAATGAGAAATAAAGCTCATTAGCAAAGAAAGCAAACAGCAAGATTCACCCAGTGACTTGCTAACCCAGGAGGTTGAGTTAGATTGAGAGAGCCATTTATGGATGTGAGCTTGGGAGAGCAGTATAGTCAGTCCCACCAGGGACTGTTCCTTCCTCTCCAGCATTAGACAAAATAGGTTTTTTCTATGGTATAAGTCCCTACTATGTCCAAGGACAGAGGTAAAAGCACCCAAAATATCAGAGCTCTCACTGGTGTCCCAAATAGGAGACTCAAAACCATTAGTCATGCTAGCAAATCTCAGCCTTAAAGGCAATTCCAGCATCTGCAGTAGCGTCATACTAAGTGACTTGCTTTGATCTGTGAGCCATGGAATCTATTCAGTAATTTTATACCTTCACCCACACATATAGACTCTAAAAACCCCTTTTATATTGAGAAAAGACTGCACTGAAATTCTCCAGAATATGTTTACTTTGCACCAAGCATCTGACAGAGGGAGGATGCTGCAGGGTGAGTCATGCATTCCTCCTTGCCCCAGATGTTCAATGCACTTCCTTCCAGCCTATGGCCCAAGGCTTCAGTTTGGTTTCCCATTGGCTTCAGTGCAGTGACTCCAGATTTACACTGCCAACAAACTCCTACTTTGTCCATGCCTTGAGCCAGTCTGAAAACAGCAGATAAGCAGCATATGATACATGCCTAAAATTACACCAAGTGTATTTGACTGCCATTGTAATACTCGTAAAGAGAAAACATGAAAACAGTTCATGTTACAGGGGAAATTGGGACAGAAGTTATGCTTCCATACTCACCCCAACTGGAGGCAAACAGCAGGATCGTTTCCAGTTTAGACACATGAAATATTGTTCACTTTGAATTAAGCCAGCAGCTACTGACTTTCAGACATGCGCTATTCTTGCCACCAGCTCTTAGTAAGAGGGTAATACCCTTCCTTTGTAGTTTCATGACTGGGATTTTTGACTTGTCACCTCCAAAGCAGTTCAATGTGCACATCACCTGTGTCTAAACTAGAGCTACTTATAGACTGAGATAGGACACCAAGAGCTCTTGATCTGCTCGTTTATTCACTTCTCCTAAACGATGCTGAAGGTGTTGTGGTCACAAATCTGTTTGAGCAACTGATCTCTAGGAGTCTGGGGTCCTTCTCTTTAAGTTCTGACTGTACACTGTGTGGCCCCCTGATGTTTTGGATTGTTGGAAGCCTTTCAATCCCTAAGAGAAATGGGGTTTGAGGCAGGACATTCTTAGGAAAATTTTTTTGTCTTAAGTCTCCTTTTTCACTTTATACAATACAAAAAAGAAAATTGAAAATAAGCTGTATGAGGAACAGTTGGGGTCACTTGGTCACTTGAAGAACAGGAGACAGAGGGGAGGACTCATCCTGGTCTACAAGTTCCTCATGAGGGAAAGAGGAGGGGCAGGCACTGATCTCTCCTCCCTGGTGACCAGTGACAGGAACCAAGGGAATGGCCTAAAGTTGTTTCAGGCGAGGTCTAGGTTGGACATTAGGAAAAGGTTTTTCACCAGGGGGTGGTTGGGCACCAGAACAGCTTCCCAGAGAAGCAGTCACAGCACGAAGCCTGACAGAGTTCAATAAGCATTTGGTCAATGCTCTCAGGCACATGATATGGCTCTTAGGGATGGTGCTGTGCAGGGCCAGGAGTTGGGCTCAATGATCCTTTTGAGTCCCTTCCAACTGAGACTATGCAGTGATTCTGTGATTCTGTAAGTCTGGGGGCACAGTTGACTCCTGAACTGCTCAGACTTGCTTGGAAGAGAGTGATCTTGACAAAGGCTGTGGTGTAGGGTTTGGTGTCTGATCCAGTGGACTTCAAATAAAACTCTTCAGTTTCAAAACAGCAAGGTTCCCTAACAGGAAAGTTAGGAATACAGCAGAGATATATTTTAAATCTTATGCTGAAAACTGGCTCACACTGGATAGGCATAAACAAGTCCAACAAATCAGCCCAAAGGCTTGAGCATAGTTCTTATTTTGGGAGCTTTCCCATGTCAAATTTCCTTGTAAAACTGTCAAACTGTGGTTTAATTTTCTTAGGGACAACACAGCTGCTTACATTTGGTATGCCAGGTACATTTTCTAAAGCCCAGTGTAAAATCATCTTGTCACTAATGAGACTCCAGGAGTTCCCACCAGTACTAATGGGATTTTGGATGCCCTCTGCCCCTGCAGGGCAATTTTCTGTTAAAAATAAATGTTAGCAAAGAGTGGTTCTGCTCATTGCAGAACTGGAAAACATAATCCTAAGAATACCATATTAAAAGAGAAAGAAAGGCTGAGGACTGAGCACTGACCTTACAGTTCATCAAAGGGCTAATGACAGTCCAAGCTTGAGGAGGAATCCAGTCTGTTGCTTAGGAAGTAGGGCAGCAGAATGGATGCTGGTTGAAGGCCCAAAAGTCAACTATATGAAAACAAAGTTATTCAACACAGTAATCATGCTCCTTCAGCCCTCCCCACCCAGTCCAGTTCATTAAACATGGCCACAAAGACAATCTCAATTTCACAGCCACTAAACATGCCAGTTTAGAGGAGAATTGGGAAAAGCCCTCTAGGGTGTCTCTCACAAGAGTAAAGGGGAGCCTTAGGTAGTCAGCTATAATGATTCAAGTTTTAGTCTAGCAGGACATCAGTATTACCACTGCTAAATGTAGTTTTGCAAATTCAGTGTCTTTTGTACATGTTGCTGAAAATGTGAGAGAACTGGCAGCAAGGACTCCCTCAACCTCATATTGAAGTGTTGGATCACACCTCATATTCCCCTCATAAATCTCTTTCAGTGTGGAGAGGCTTCCTGGATGTATCCTGTCAGCTTGTTGACTTGTCCTGGCTTGTGCACTATGGAAGGGTTTCTGGAGTGTTGTCAGAGCAGGCTGTCCAATGTCTGCCTTGGGCCTAAGGTCAAGAAAAGGAAAATTTTCACCCCTGACAGTGATGGTGAAACCCAGAATTTTCTAGCAACAGTACCTTTTTTGGAAAATAACTATCAGTTGCAGCTAATGAAACTCCAAAGATTTTGAAATCAGGAATTCTCCAAGTCCAAAGACAGTGAGCCACGATAAAAAGTCAATGAAAAGTCAGTGATAAGACAGTATGATAATATATTCTATGACATCAGTACCACTGAAATCAAATTGAAGTGGACACAGAAGTACAATTGAAATCAAATTTAGGTAGACCCAGAATGTCAGAACTGATACTTTGTGAAGCTGCTCAGTAAATATTTGCCTAGAGACCTTCTATTCCATGGATGGAAGATGCTACCCATTGCAGAACATAAGGGTTATTAACCTAGAGATCTTTCACACACATTTCAGCTCTGCTAGGTCTAATGTACAAAGAAAGTACTCACAGAGCCTGATGTGTGCTCAAGATTCCTTGGAGGTTTCTCTGCCTAAAATCCTCAGTCAGTTTTTCATGAGTCTGAACAACATATCCTGCATGGAGTGTTGTTCAGGAAGGATTTGGAAAGGCTTCTGGGAGGAAGAACCTCACCTCATCCCCTCCTGTACAAGCACAGAGTCAAGAATGAGCACTACATTATGCAGGAGGATGGGTCAGGAGTCTATTTTCATGTTCAGGTTATGCTTTTGGTTTGTTTTCCTAGGAGGACTTCCATCTCTGGAAACTGGAAGGCAAACACAGGTTCTGCGATGCTAGAACAGATTGCAATGACAGAGAGGTAAGGAAGAGTTTCAAGACAGTATTAGCTATTCTTGGGTTAGAAGGGAGGAATTGTATTTCTGACTTTGGTCAATTGGGAGAACTGGTAAGTGAGGTCTCCTGGGAGGCTGGATAAAGACTTTAAAAGACCAAGTGTTTTCTTAAAAAAATACTAAGAACACAAAGGCAAACTGTCCTATTTGAAGAACAGACTGAAAGTACAGCTAGAAACCAACATTGCTAAATCATTAGATCTTTAGTGAATGCAACCACAGGAAACAAGACCAGCATGCTGGGTCAAGCACACCAGTACAAACATGTAGGGATAAAATCAGAAAGGTCAAAGCACAAAACACGAAGTAACATGAGGTTAGTCTAAGTATATTACTAACGAGAGGCAGAAAAAGAATTTTTCTTCTGCTTAACAGGAAAAAACCTGTCAGCTGAAGTTCTGAAAGCACTTTTTTGCTTTAGGCTCACAAAAGTGGTCACTGTCTAAGTTAAGGTCTTCTCACTGTTGAACAGAGCAGAAAGAATTCCCTCATGCATCTTACAGACTAAAATTTGCAAATGCTACTTTCATGTATTCAAATCACTGCGATATTTGCTAATACTGCAACTGCCTGACACTGTGGACTCATGGTAACATGCTTTGCTGTAACTCCTACCCTGCAGAACTAACACTTGTTCTCATCACTTTTCTCCATCCCATCCAAGTAGATTATTCATAGATTTATAAAATCCATAGATTACATGTAGGCATTCATCCTTAGTGAATTTAAGATTTTTTGAGATTATATCTTGTTTGTCAGGTTCATGATTAATTCTGACTCTGTCCAGTTTTGGGCACCACAATTGAAGAGAAATAGCAAGGAGCTGGAGAAAGTCCAAAGAACAATAAAAAGAGCATTCAGAGAAAACCTAATGAAATGTTGAGAAAAACATGGAACAAGTTCTATGCAGTTTTCCACCTTTTTCAGTTAGCAGACCACTGATATTTTTCCAGTAGAGTTGTAGACTATCCTGCCTGCAGTGCAGATGTTCACTCTCCTTCATTAAATGTTACAGACCTGGAAGAAGTTGCCCACAAGCTGAACACCTCTTCATTCTAAAGATGAAAAAAATGAAAGAGCATAGGGTCTTTAAATATATGATACAGGCATTTCTCATTACTTACATTACAAGTATAATACTGTAAGAAATAAATTATAGCTTAAAAGGTTCCTTTGAACATTTTCTGTATTTTCCTAAAGTAAGGATAGCATAGCACAGAAACTGATGCTCTGAAGGCAATAGCAAATCTCTGTCCTCTTTCAGGCCAGATAATATAAATGTTTCTTCTTGGGAGCACAAGAGTTGTGCAGGCAGCCATCTAAGGTCCCTTCTGCACCTTTAGTTCTGTGAAACAGGGAAGCCAAGCCCCAAATCAGATGCTGAAGGTGACTCGGCAAGATGCTAACAATACTGTGGGAAGTGGACATGATGATGCATCCTGGCTCTTTATAACACAGCTGAAGCTAGACACGTGAAGGGTAGACATTACCTTATTGCAGAGTTGTAGGACTGAAAGCCAGATTCCTGCCAGCCTGAAACACTGCATTTTGAAGGTTTGTTTTGTTAATTGTACCACAAATAACCAGTCCAGTCTTATTCAGCCTAAATGCAACAAACCCTGTTGAAATCTGTGATTTGCCAGTGCATTAAACAAGGCAAGAATGTGCTCAAATGCTCTGATGAGTAGGAGCAACCTGAAGTACCAACTGTACTGAACATAAGTACAAGGACTTTAAATGCACAGGTAATGCAGAAATGACAGTAAATCCTTTGAAAATGCAACACCTGGTGCACGTGCATAAATATGATCTCCTTCCTTATAATACTCCTATTACACCCCAGCAGCCCTGATGCTCCCAGAGCTCACCTATGGCCAACAAACATTGAAGATGTGCAGCCATCAGAGTCTCTGGTGTGACCAACAATTCCCTGGCTGCTGTGCCCAGATGCCAAGAGGTGTTCCTCAGGAAGAGAGGTGTTTTCCACAATGGTGCCCCTGGATGCTGGGTCACAGCTGTGCATGAGGGGTGCTCTCTGTGCCTCCTGCCTGACTCATGCAGTCCATAATTCTCCTCCTCCTTATGCTACTGATGCCTCCTCATACACTGTCTTCCTTGGGGGTCCAGGGTGAACACACTTGGTCTCCTCATTAGGGATAAAAGAACACCGGTAGTCATATAAGTCATAATTTTTCTTCTTCCCAGAGACATTGTGTTCACACAAGTTCATCATTATATTGTTAAGATATGGGGACTCTGGCTGGCTTCAAGGACATAAATTTGTTCTTTAGCCAGAACAGCTCTTTCTCCAGTCCCTGTAGGGTCTGCAAAATGTCAGTGTTTTCATGAGACTGTGGCCTTCCCTCCCCTCTCTGCATCATGTCATAACCCTGCTTACAGATCTGCTGTTCTGAGATTATTATTTTTATTTCAATGGCCAGGACCACAGCACAGCTGCACAGGAAATAAAACCAAGCTGCCTCATTCCCTCCTCATTTGCACAGTGGGGGGATGTGGTCCCCTCATAACATGCCTCTTGTCATTCTCTCTCTTCCTCTGACTCCAGGATAGCTAGGAGACCACCAGCTCACATCCCTATCCTGGGATGGATAGGGAAAAGCTGCAGCCTGAAGGTCTCCCTCCAACAAATAGTGCCTGGTCTGTGTGATGAGACTGCCTGACTAGGAACAACACCCAAGGGATAGAAAGAATCAGGAGACTGAAAAAGGATAAAATTGAAAGTAAATTGTAAAATGCAGGAGCTACTGCATTACAGATCAGAGAGGGGATGGCTACTCCTTGCTAAATTCAACACTCACTTTCTGATCCTATTCCAGTCCTAATGTCCAGGACATCTTATCAGGAGAAAGCTGCCTGCATAATGGAGGGCTTTCAGGCAAAGCCAATACAAACGCTGAGGGGCCAACACTACTGGGAGATTAAATGAGCTAAATATTTATAGCTTGGCTGAATGACAACCAACTGGAGATCTGATGTAAATACCAAGGAGGGAAAGAAACATTTTAAGGTGGCTTTGAGGGCAGGATTGAATCAATCTGAAATGAAGGGAAACTTTAGGCAAGATTATTTTTTTTACTCCATCCCCTGTGAGTGGGAGTCAAGAGAGGGAGTGAAGGACCCAGCAAAACACATGAAGGACAGCTTGTAATAAAGGCTCCCAAATCACTTTGTGTTCCTATGGGCAGCAGGGTGGGTGGCTGGTTTTGGTGGACTACCCAAGGACAGCTAATCCTAGGCCATGCCCTTGTGGTTTCTGCAGGTACCGACTCTGGGCAGATGCCTGCGCAGAAATGTTTGGAGGTCTGGATATCTGTGCTGTCAAAGCTGTCCACAGCAAAGATGGAAAAGACTATATCATTGAGGTGAGAGCATGGGCAACCTGAATGTGAGTCTCCTTTGGGAAGTGTATCTGCAAGCACTCTGCCTTGGAGTTCACATGCACCAACCTGCACCAACCCTGCGTGCTCTGCCATCTCTGCTCCTCTGTGCCCACCTGCATCCTCAGGCCATGGCCCACTGATATGTTAGGAACTGATTCAGAGCCCCAGCCAAACCAGCACATACACAGCAAAGTGTCAGGGTTGAAGTGCCTTCCTTTCTCAGCGTGGACAGTGAAAGGAAATGGAGAGCCTCAGAGTGCTTGGCCACCTCAGCTTTTCAGCAGATGATTCAGTTCATTAAAAATCTCAATTTCTCTCTGAATGAACCTTTCTTTGATCACTTTTAAGGGAACTTCCAAACAAAAATTCAAGTTGCACTTTATTTAAAAGAATAAAATAAATGGTGAGAGCACAGCAAAAGGTTCACAAGCCACAGGAACTTCTTGATGAGCAAAAAAAGAAAGGTGTATTTTCTAAAATCTTTTGTGTAGGCAGCGTTCACTACAGTAAGAGGCCATCAAGACAAAGCACCACAAAGTTACTCTGAGTAATGTGCGCTACAACTTTTTGTATTCAGGGCTGGACAGACTGTGGCTCTGAGAGCTAAAGCTCAATGTGCTCCTTCCCAGGCCAGGAGGCAGATATAGAGGTGGGGTAAATAGCACACTCAGATCATCCTAAGAGGACAGAGAAGGAAAAGCTGGCCAGAAAAATCAAAGTGGGAAACTGAAGAGATGCCCTGGAGGAGAGACAATCCAGCAAGTAAGCAAGTGCCTCTGTCAGTATGTGACTTGAGGAGACACAACATCTGACCTGCTGTAAACTCTACCAACACAGGCCAGCTGAGGAGGACGAGCAGAGCCAGGCTATTGGCTTCATGCAGGGGTGCTGACACACTGCAAAGCTATGTGTGGGAGAGCAGTCCCACCCGCTGAGGGCTGGGATGCTGATGAGAACCACATGAGCCCTCCAGTGACTGTGCATTCCTGCATTATGTATCTGCTCTCCCCAGGGAGGGGAGCAGTGACCTGTCAAAGGCCATGTGATAGAAGCGTGCTGCCAGCAACCAAACGCTGGCAAGCCTCTGTCTTTTCCTGAATTGATGGGGCCAGGGCTAATGGGTCTGCTCCCGTATGCAATCCATCAGCACCTAGAGGAGCATCCCCTAGAGCAGACTGTTTCCCTGCTGTGCACTTTTAAATCTCTATGCCCCTGCAGCTGGGAAAGAAAGAGCAAGAAAGCAGCCTTGCTAGAGACAACTGTAAGGACATGTGGATTGTGTCCACACATGGTTAGACGTGATACGTGGTTTTCATATCCCTACATATATTCCTGCACATAAGCCTATGTACGTGCACACACTGCTCGTTCTGGGCTTAAAGATGATATGGCTCTGTCTGGGTATGCCTCTGGGTTTTCACATCTGCCACTGTGTGTGACTGACTGGTGAAAAGCACATCTGTACTCTAACAGCCATCATCAGCTCACACACAGGGAAATGCACGCTTGTGCTCCTCTCTCTGTGACCAAGGTAAGCAGCAAGGCACACAATACAGCACAAGTTAGAAGAAACACTATATGGTTTCAGATGGGTCATGCTGAATTATCACAGTGGAGAACCTGACTGAGCAGGCCTGATATACCAATATCTAGCAGACATTCAGATGCCAGGCTGATGGATGTTGTTGGGAAAGGAGTAGAGTAGTGCAATATAAGGAGCAGAGCAAAGCCAAACAGGTACCTTTTTATGCAGATCTGAGGGAGATGTTGACAAGTAATTAATTGCCTCCAACCATCTTCCTGGGGTACTTTTACTGGTCTGAAACTGATCCTTTGTTTTGCTTTTTTCTTTTGATAGTGGGAGAAAACATTTATTTGACAGTGTGACAGTTGTATTTTCTTGGTAAGAAGGAACAGTATGCTATGACACTTTACAAGAAAGCATGCCTAATTGGGCTGAACAAACAAGGAATTTGCACAATACAGTTGTAGGCAGTAATTAATTTTCACAAAGTAGTTCTTCAGGAAAGATTCACAGAAGTAGTGATGGGCAGTGCTATGAACTGAGATTTATCACAGTGGTTTGTTGCAAAAAAAATTAGATTAAGACAGATGAGTTATCAACAGCACAAGAGCAATCTTGCACACATGGTACTTTGCTCTTACTTGAACTTCACCTTCTTTTCTTTTCCCATGACAAACAGCAGAATCTGTTACATTTCTGCCTACACACTTATGTACCATTTTCATGGCTCATATGGAAATAGATTGTGAATTTAGCAGTTAATGCTGGTAATTCCTTTTTCCTCTGCTTTAATGAACTTTATCAGCAACATGTATGGTTTAGTAATCTTCCCTCTCCTTTTTTTTTTTTTTTTTTTTTGTAATCTAGCCCATTTCTACATCTCTGCTAAGATAAAAAATATGAAGTAAGCAGAGGGCAAGAAAAATGGTCCATGTGGTTTATTCTTCCTCCTGGAAGAATAAGATAAGCCCTGACTGCTAAGCTGTTTTACTAGACATGCTCCTTGCTGCCCTGCAAGGAGCCTGGCTCATTCCTTCAGCAGTGCCTATAATTTCTTTTAATATGTCAAACCATCATTTTCCTCCCTCCCTCCCTTCCTTCCTTCCTTCCTTCCTTCCTTCCTCCATCCATCCATCCATCCATCACCTAACACTCCACTCTTGCACATCAGAGTGTAAAAAAACACGCTCAGGCTTCAGCATCATACAGGCACATAGGGAGAAACAAGATGATTTTTTTCTGAGTCTTTTTGCCTGGGCACTTTTTCTTCACCTCTCATTCACCTTATCAGGCAGCAGCAGCTGCACCAGGACCAGCCTCTGACCTTGGGCAGGCAGCTACAAAGGCTGGGTCCATATGTGCTGACATCGCCTTGCCCAGCTGTTCTGTGAGTGCAAGGGAAGGGATGAGTGCAGTCTGTCTGTAATTCACATGTTCCTTTCAGCCAGTTGATTTATTCAGTATTAGCATTTGTATCTGCCCAGTTCCAGACCAATTCACCCTTCCTGGAGGACAGGCAAGGTGACATCTCGTGATTCTTTTCAGTTCAGTGGCAACCAGCTGATGTCAGAAATCACTGCCATTTTCAAAGGCCTTCCCTTGTGCATGTGATTGTTCACTCCTGTATTTGCTGTTTCCCAAATGCCACATTCCCCTGCCAGATACTACACATCAGGGCATCAGATAGCCTCATCCCTGGTGTGTCTTCACTGGTTCAGGTGAAACTTGCTCCAGGGCTTGCTCCCCCTGGAGCCTTTGGTTTATAAAGCACCATCTTCCTCTTCTGCTGCTGCAGCCACAGAAATACGAAAAAGCAATCCTTGAGATAGGGAAATCAGCTCTGGGGTTCTCAGCACAGGGAAAAAAATTGACCTTTTGGAGCAGATTCAGAGAAGGGTCATGAAGATGTTAAAGTGCTGGAGCATCTCTCCTATGAAGACAGCTCCCAAAACAGGTTGTTCAGCCTGGAGAAGAGAAGGATCAGGGCAGATCTCATAGCACCTTCCAGTATGTAAAGGGGGCCCATAAGAAAAGGACAAACCTTTTAGCAAGGTCTATTGCAACAGGACAAATGATAATGATTTTAAACTAAAAGAGGGTACATTCAGACTATATGTAAGGAAGAACATTTTACTGTGCAGATAGTGGTGGATGCCCCATGTGTGGAGACATGTTCGAGGTCAGGCTGGATGGGGCTCGAGAGGAATCTGATCTGGTTGAAGATGTCTTAGCTCATAGCAGGGGTACTGGACTGGACGGCCTTTAAAGTTTTCTTCCAGCCCAAACCGTTCTATGCGTCCATGACAAGCGGGGCTCGGGGTGCTCTGAGCAGAGCCGTGTCTCGGTGGCTCCCGGGGAGCCGGCAGCGCTGGGCAGGGTACGGGCCTCATCCAGCGGTCACACGGCATCACCTAGCGGCCACACGGGCCCTCGCACAGCGCCGTGCGGGGACGCGGGACACCGCTGCTCCCTCGGGAACTGTAATTGCCACGCTTCCTTTCAAGATAGGACTGGAAAGAAGGGAAACCTGCCCAGGGACCTGCTGGAGGGCCCCCAGGAGCCTCTGGCTAGTGAGACCCAGGTGGGAATTGGCCATCCCCTGACCGTTAGGAAGCATCACATTCCTCACCTCATTTCTCAATGGAAAAACAGCTACGTGGATAGTGGAAGGAAAAGCCACCTTGTGTATTTAGCCAAACACTGACATATAATTTTCTAACCTTCTCCTTTTGCCCCCTGGGCCAAGTAGGCCATGGATATAAACATCAACCCCCTTTCCATGTGTACCTTAACCAAAGTTAAACCTTTCTAGGTAGCTTTTCTAGTGTTCATAGAAGACACCTCTAGAAATTAAACAAAACCATTATGCTGCATGAAAAGAGCAGAATACAAACTCAGTGAACTCACCTCACTGACTTCCTCTACTTTAAATCTAAAAAAAGAGGGTACAAAATTTTCCATTTCCCTCCAGGAGTGCACTCTTGTGGCCCTGCCAGGGTGGAGTGCACTTCCGATTGTTATCTGAGCGTGAGTCAGTGCCTTTCTTGAGCAATTCAACCTTCAACTTTGCATTTCCAGGGATTTTAATGTTTGCTTTAAAAATAAAAGCAAAATAAAATAAACTCTTCCAACTCTGATATTTTGGTACTATTATATTTACTCCAGCTGAATCTTAACTTCATCAGAGTACAGTTCTTCCTGTGGGATTTGGTGAATGTTTGCAAAACACTTGATTTATGATGAACTGTTGAAAATTATGTTCAGGGTCGCTATACAGCTGAGGGTCTGCTGTGCTTTCAGTATTATTGTTGTGAGGCCATTTCTTACCTGAAAGATCCTTTGACAGTTTTCCTTCCCCCATCCCCACAGTCTTGCTTCCCAGTTTTCCCCAGCAGATTTGTAGAACTTGCTAGGGCAGCAGTTGTATCACAGCATTATCAAGAAGACAAGCAGAGACCAAGTTTATTTTCCTGCACTTGGTGCTGGTTTGGTGACATCCTATTCATTACACATCTGTGGTGTTTATTTTCTCTCTCGGGGTGCAGTGCTTTGTGTTCATTAATCCCAAATGTTTCCTGGTTTCCTCCAGTCCCTGCTGCTCTCATCTCCTCAGGCTTCAGTACATGTTGTTTCTCTTCTCCTGTGGCCATTTAAATTGCAATGTCACCCCCAAGTACTGTGAGACAATGCCAGACCTTATCCATCAGAGGCATCTCCTCGGGACATGTGAAGGAGAAAATTTGTATTAAGTTGATATAGAAAGCTTCCAGCCGCCATAAGTCTTGGCTTGGCTCCCAAGTTGTGAAGGGAAGGAAGATGGAGAGTTGGGGGAAGCACATTTCCAAAAAAACCCCTAAGCAAAATCCCACACCTGGAAAAGTCAAGCATGTTGACTTCAGCATGAGGAGAGTGGTGACTGTAGATACTGACAAGGATGTGCAGACATGAAACATGTTAATGTAAGAGGTGAGTTGAAACAGGCATCTGCCAGCAGGAAACCACCTTACTAACTGTTGGTTTTGCCTTCTGTGGCAGGTGATGGACAGCTCAATGCCCCTGATTGGGGAGCACATAGAAGAGGACAGACAACTTATAGCTGATCTGGTTGTTTCCAAAATGACTCAGCTTGTCGCCACTTCTGGATCTACACCATCACCACTGAGGCCTTGGGTACGAGTGAACCTTGTGAGCAAGTTATTTCCCTGACCTTCTTTCTTTCTGTCACCTTGCTGAGTGTGTCAAGCAGTCACACATCTCAGAGAGTTTAACAGTCCCATGTGGGAGTGTATTGAACAGACTGACTCCTGCTCTTCCAAAGGAGACTCTCACAGGCTCTTTGAAGTGGGCACCCCTAAGCAGCACATCTCTCTCCCTTACTCTCCTTACAGCTAAGTATGACATCACACCAGTAGCATGTCCATGCGTCTAGACATTCTGACTTGCTAAACTCACTGATTCACACTGAAGACAGGCATTTTTAGAGGTACTTCTAATGTCCAGAATTTTCTACAAATCTATAACCCACAACCCAGTTTCATTTCTGTCTAACACCTTCCCTCAGGATAGGTTTCATTCCAGTTTTTGCATCCCTGTTCTGCTTCCAAGAACAGAAAGTGGGAATCTCCAGCAAGACTTGTTCCATTCCTTACTGCAGTTTCTTCTTCAGAGATGTCCTTTGCCACCTTCATCAGGGAGAGGCTTTACTAAATCTGAATTCATATAAGAATCTGTTACTTTTGCATTTAAACTGGCCCCTTAGTTCTTCTTATGTACATCCATTTTGAGTATCAAATGCATCTAATTTCACTACCACATTTCCCAGAGGTAGTTAAATATAAATGATACACCCCAGAACAGAACCTGAGTATCCAGGTATACTTGCTGCATCTCTTTCAGTATCTAACGGAGAGCCAAGTGTGAAGGTTTGAGGACAACAAATCTGTACAACAGAAGAGACAAGAGAGTAAAAAGTTGAGGGACAAACCTGATTGCAATACACTGGTAGAATTTTCATTTCCACTTGAGACAATAAAATGGGAGAAGGCACTTTATGGTACTCTGTAATATGACAGTCCACTCCTGCTGAACCAGGACCCAGCATGAAGGGTATTTGGGGTAGCTCCAAGTTTTAGCTAGAGTGAAGGAGTAAACATTTAATAGACACTGAAAATGCTTTGAAGCAGGGCAAGTGATGCAGAAGAGATAGAATTTACAAAGTGGAATCAAGAACTACCATTTGAAATAACCAAGATATAGACTGCATGAACTAAGAGAAAAGGGCAATCCAACAGAAACTGAGAACATGGATAGATGCATCTGTTTTCCATGTCTGTAATATACTGATATTGGCTCCCAAGTTGTGAAGGGAAGGAAGATGGAGAGCTGGGGGAAGAACATTTCCAAAAAAACCCTAAGCAAAATCCCTGATATGTCTGTAATATACTGATATCCAATTGGATTGGATTACAGCAGACCTAAACTGAGGCAAAAACAAGAACAAAACAAATCTTGAAGGGATAGGGTGTCTAATAGTAGAGTCAAATAAGAAAAGGGTCTTCATTGGGAATAAAACCTAGAATTACCTGTATATATAATTAAGAAAACTAAACCCACAAACATGTTAACTAGAGTGTTTTACAATAGAGAAAGGGCTCGGTGCCACAAGCATCACAAAAAATTGTACATTCGGCATTACTAACACAATGTTATAACAGTTAAAAGTGTCCAGGGAGAAAGAATTAAATATGAGGCTGGTAAGATGCAGAACTACTGCTACAGATGAAGACTTCCACAGAAGGAATACAAAGAGCAATTCTGAATATAAAGGCAGCAGTACTGAATACATAGTCCTATGGGTATGAATAGAATACCTATACTTATTATTGGACCTCTCTATACTAGTCTCTGGATTAAAAAAACCTGAGAAATTATGAAACTGAGTGCACAGAATTGACAGAGATGGAGAAGTAATGAGTCACAACAATGTGAGACTTCAGCTATCAAGAAGCATGTCAAATATCACAGGGGAACAGCAATTCAGAAGGAGGTAAAAACACCTTGACTTTGCCATAAGAAACATCCAGGTACAAAGTCAGATAGTGAGTGTGTACGATTAGATTTAATGTCCAAGGGACAAATATGATCAAAAAGTAAGGGTATGACACAAACGTGAGAAAAGAGAATTAATCCATTCCCTAGTAGTAAAACTGTAGAGATGCTATTTGAGAGACCACTGTGCATATATACATTTCTGATCTGCTCCTGAACAAAGAATGCGAGAAATAAACTTGTAGAATTAAATTACAGGTAGGACATTTAAGACAATCAGGGAAAAAAGTCTCCAATTTGGAAATCTGACATTTAAGAAGACCTTTATGTGGCATCCTACAAGTAATAAAAGGAAATGTAAAAAGGATAGAAATTAATTTTGAGGAGCAGATAGAGGAAAGAATGAAAAAAGTTGTTTGAGTTCTTCAGAAAATGGAACCCTACCAAACAATTGGTGGGCTCTATGGATCACCCAAATTTTATGGAGGAAAAGAAGACAACAGAGACAGCATTGTGACTCTAGTTAATCTAATTGCTGAAAGTAGGGAACTTCTTTACCTCATTATAGTTTTTCCTGATTGGAATGACACAGAAAAAAACAAAAACAGTTATTAAGTCAGTGATGACTGATATTTTAAAAAAATTATTAAGCCCCCAATTCCAGATGGCTACATCCAATGAACTGAATTTGGGAAGTGACTAAGCTGCCAAAAAAACTGTGCAATATCATTAGAAATAGTTACTGCTCCAGAAGACTGGTGTAAAACAAATACAAACTATGTGGTTTGAAAGCTGTAAGAGTAATGTAGAAAAATTTAGACAAGTAAGTCATAGACTTTATGAATTATCTCAAATGATAATTTAAAGAAGAATACAGAAGAATAAATAAATCAGCAGAAACCACAGCTCAGGGCATTTACCACATGATTTTTTTTGCAAAGAAGAAGAAAAAATGTCCCATTCATTTCTTTTTGATTCTTTTCCTTTCATTTCTTTGGGAATACTTTCATGAAGTGGTAGATAACAGGCAGTCAGAATGATGTAGCTAGTCAAAAAGCCTTAGGCAAGGTAACAGACAAGCTATAAAAGAAAGCATGGAGGGGCTAAAAGGTAAAGTTTTATGGTGTAGCAGAAGCTGACCTCAGATATAGATGTTAAGAGATTTTAATTCTCGCAAACAGTTAGCAGAGGGGATACTCCAAGGATACTGCGCCTGGCCATGTTGTTAAATGGGTTGGTTGAGCCTAGGACAGGATAACATGTTAATGACAAGTTTGCTTTCATGCCTTCAACATGAAACCCAGTGCCATGGCTACAATGTGGTTCTGTCCTTGCCTCTCTGACCTACTACCAGAAGACCTTGGGATGGCCCTCAGCCCTTCATCTCTCAGCCTCAAAAACCTGTTTTGCCTTTATTTCTGAGATGCCTTGGTTGGCTGTAGGGAGAGACTGTAGAGGTGAGTAGGAGATTCAACTCCTTTTCTTTGCCTGGTCTAATCAAGACATCTCACAGCATCAGAACAGGTAATTTCCATCAACACCAAGGCAAGGTTTAGTTCCCAAGCTATGTAGGGCTAGAAGCCATGAATGGAAAATTCCCAGATTTTCCTTCCCCGTCCATTTGCAAGTCCCAGGTAAATAGTGCAAAAGATGGACTGGCAACTTCATCAGATTTATGCTAGTCAGTTGAAACTAATTTCAATGTTTTCAACTATGAAACATTTCTTCACATTTCCAGAATCACTTAGCTCATTCTTCTGACCTTCCAGGAGCCTTGAAGACCCTTTTATCATGATGTTCTGCATGTAAATAATCCAGCATGTACCAGCCTATCTGTCTCCAGCTTTTCTGGTTTTCATAAACAATTTTGTGCAATAGGCTTACTCAGACTTTTGTTAACTTTGGACCAGCCCTTTGTGCAGCAGCTCTACATTGCTTAATCTGTTTATTAAAATATCTGTCAAAAAGATTAAACAGTGAGAGAGAAGAAAGAGCAGATGGCACCAAATTATTTGCATTAGTCAGGACCAGGGATGGCAGTGAAGAACATCTGACAGAGCTATGTATGTTCAGTCACCACAACAGCAAATGAAACTCCATATGGAAGACTGAAGGGTAAGCAAAGCTGGGGGTAGAGAGAGGGAGAGCATAAACAATGTGCAGAACTTTCAAGTGGCACCAGCCATTCCCTTGTGAAATACTTTGTCGCGTACAGGCTAATGAAAACCATTGCTCAGCCTATGGTTGTGTTGACAAGGGAAAAGCAGGAAATTAGGATGCAGGAAAAATGAACTGGCAATGTATACAGAGAACCCAGATATTGCTTCATCTGGAAAAATATAAGCAGACCCATCTCTGGCATCTGCAGGAGAAATTACAAAGCTGGGAAAGAGAAGTTGGTGGTGAAAACAATTAGGGGCTTGGAAATATTCCCATGGAGGGACTGGAGGGATTCTGAAGTCTCTTGGCTTTAGAAAGGAGGTAAATGAGAGAGAGGGCAGTGAAGGTTTGCAAAATAATGAACGGCCTAGCATGGGCAGTTGTGAGAACTAGTCTCAAAACAGAACAAAGCAACAGAGATAAGAAATGGGAAAGACAATGAGGCTGAAAGGTGAGCACGACTCAAAGGGTCTGGATGTAAATATCAAAATAAAATATCTGAAACTGTTGCAAAGATTTTGTGGAGCAGATAATAAGCTTCATGTTTCAGGGCTGAAGCTGACCCATGCTTATTAGTAATCAAGAGGAGACCCCTTAGGGTACAGAGATGATTACTCCATAGACATTTCCATGGTTCATCCCTCCTTCCTTTGGAACATCTGGTGCTGGCAACTGTCCAAAATAGGAGATGGGACTGAGAGAATCCCTCAGGCCAGATACTTTGGTAATTCCTGATTGCCTAAAAACATTCTAAATTTTCATTTCATTGTTATTCCCTGTGAGCAAACAACTTCTATGGTCTTTTTGACTCACCTCTCCATTTTAGTCCCATGAGATTTTACCAGCCAGATGCTGCATGTGTGTGAGTGTATTTAAGGAACACTTAATGACTCTACAGTTCCTGTATTACCTCAGGGCTTCTCTTTAGGGACTCTGTATTAACTGGACTGGCTTTTTTCCCTCTAGCCTCCACAAGCTCAGCCTGTGTCAATGAAATCTCAGACTGGACCTCCACTTGGACAACTGTCACAACCACGGCCTCCTCCACAAGGTACAGTTCTCTGATTCCCATGTCAGTGGTGACTCTGAGTCCTATCAGTTTGCCTTCTAAATAAAAGGTATCAGGGTAAAGGTTTTGCTCATTTTCCAATTCACTGCCAAGCAGGCAGCAAATTCAGTATACTATTAAAGCAAACACTGTCATATTCCATAGAAGCTTATAAAGTGGGATGAAAATTTGATATAAATCCAGTTGATACCACTGGTAGGACTTGGCTCAGCAAAACAAGGCCACTTGAACGGGCACTGGAGCAGGATTGTGGGCACAGAGTATATTGTGTTTGCACAAAGCTGTGCAGTTGCAAGTGTTAAGAAATGATAAGAAGGTGCTAGTGTTGTCAGGCTTGGAACAGACATCAATGTTGCAATGCCAGGATCCTTGATCCATCTGTCCAGGAGCTCCCATGTCAGCAAGAGCACACCTCCAGCTCCTCCTGACAGCAGAAGCAGTTCTGAATTATGTGGCTTGGTCAGAACAAGAGGTTTGGCTTATTGTCCTGATGTATGCTGAGGTGATGAAGCACAGGGCTGCCCCATGGGTAGTCAGATCACACCAACCACTCAATTCACATAACTCATTAGACCCTCATTTTTGCCACCTTCCCTTCCTTTCTCCATTGCAACTTTCTACCAAATTAACACCCTCCTCTAATTATCTTTTCCTCATTGGTCATCGTTTTGCATTTTGCATCCAAAATTGAGCATTTCTGTGTAATCTTGGCATTCCATACTGTTACTGATATGTGCTGTTGGTCTTGTAGGATACTACTCTCCATCTGTCTCCAGTACTCCCCTTCAATTCTCTGTAAAACTTTTTCTCACATAACTCCCCTGACCACCTGTGAAATCCAGCCAGACCTCACAACACTATCTGCAACTTTTGTCAGGCTCTCACAGTATTATCTGTCTTGTCCAGCAATTTCTCATGTCATGTCCAATTGCTTTCCACATCCTCTTCAGTTCTTAGAGTCTGCTGCCAAAGCAACTGAAGGCACTGGGTGATGGTTCTGGAACAGAGGGTAGGGATAGGATGGAATGTCTCACATCAAACTGCTGGGCCCGTGAAGGAACTGCTGACCCAAATCAGCAGGGTCAGCTTACATTTCCAACACAGTTGCTTCTCCAGTGACTCTTCCTTACCCAAGCAGGAAGTGCTCACCAAGGATAAGAAACACCAGATACATGAAGAGTAAGGCAGGTTGAAGTGACTCCCTTTGGGGAGAGCGGAGAAATTTCTTTAGTGCTGAAGAAGGTAGAGAAATGGACAACTCTAGAGAGAAGGAAATCACACCAATTTTAGGCCTGTAAGAGAGTATTTGCCATATTCTTCTCCATAAAGCTACTCCAAAGAGTCTCTCCTCTTAGCAAAACCCACCCTTCCATAGAGATGATCCATGCTTGTTGCCCACCACATGCACTTCCTCACGTTTATGTCTACATGTCCCTTTCAGGTGGACCACGCCAGCCACAAGGATCTCAGCCTCCCCGAACAAACGCACCCCCACAGCAGCGGCTGTCTCCTCAAGGACAGCAGCCCCAGAGTCCCCAGTCCACTTCCCCTCAGCAGCAAAGGTCACCTGGATCTCCACAGCAAATCCGATCAGCAACTGGCTCCTCGCCAGTGCAGGCCTCCAAGGCAGGCGCGTTCCCTCCACAGCAGCCTCGGCCTCCTGCCCAAGGCCGGGCTCCCAGCCAGCCGAGCCCCACGGAAATGTCCAAGCAGCAAACCACCCCACACCCACACCTGAAGTAAGTCTCTGACAGACTCCTAGTATCTGTAGACATTAGAATAAGGCTGTCCAGGAAGTATCCTGAGATGATGTGGAGAATATATCATCTGTTGTCAAGCAGCAGTCCCCAGGGAGAAAGGCCTGCACAACTGTGAGTGACTTCAGAGGCAAATGTGTGCATAACAGCACACCAGTGATCTGTTGTCAGGAAAAACAGGTTGTATTTGACATCACAAAGATTTCACATTATTCCTCTTGTTCATGTGCTCAGCGTTTATCATGTGCTCTACCCTGGACATATCAACAGAGCCACCACCTTCCCAGCAGGGTGTATAATCCTCACAGGCTGCGAACAGCACAACATTGGCCAGAAAGCTCACCAGGGGTTATTCCTTCACTATTTCCTAAGTGCAGGAGCCACAAAGGTTCTTTTTGCATTTGGTCACAAAAAGGCTGGGGAGACAGGGGGAAGTGGCCCTATTATATGTATATAAAATTCCAGATGGTGACTGTATGTGGAAGCACTCTTCTGGAGCAGAGCACACTGGTGAACTGTTGTGGATCTTTGGAAGCAGCTTTTGCTGTCACCCTGTGTGGAGAATATCTAGCTGGCGCCATGACAGGAAAACTGACCAAAACAAGGTCTGATGCTGACAAAAAGTTAACACAAGAAAATTGGTATGAACAGGCCAGAATAAAACATAGGCTAGGAATAAGAAGACAATTTCTGAGAAGCAGAGGAGCGATGTTATAGAACAAGTTTTCAGTGATCATGTTTACACAAGCAAGACAAATTAAAGGAGATGTACTTAAGGATCAAACTGTTGGTGCTAAGGATGCAGTCACCTCATCATACATATTTCAAATAATTTTTCCAGTCTACTTTTGTGCTGGATACCTATTACTGATCAGAATAGACTTAGCATGGTAGCAGGGAAAACTGGGACATTTACTTCAAAAGCACGTCCTGATCTGAACTTGATCGCTAGCAGATACACAGTCAGCAGGAGCAGTGTGGTCAACCCAAAGACCTGCATTACAGAGTTGACAGTCAGAGCAGACAGGCTGGGGAGGGCAGGAAACAGCCCACACTGCAGGGGATCTGGATACCAACTTACCTAGCCTCTTGGGCTCTCACAGCTGAAAGGCCAAGACAATCATTCCTGGTAAGGCTGATGAAAGACAGGTGACCCCCATTATTAATCTCTTCTTCTGTATTAGTAGTGAAATTACTTCAGGGTGTCTCATAACAGCCTCACCAAATAGCAACTGCATACTTCTAGTCAGATGTTTTCATCAACACCTACCAGTTTGGACTGAGCCACTTGCCCATGCCTCATTCTGTCCCACCTCCCCCATTCCTGGATATCTTAGCACATGGATATTTTCCATGCCAACCTATCTTTTTATCCTAGCATTTGTTTTTGTGATGAAACACAAAGCATGAGTAACCAGCTTTGAATTCCCACCTTCTCCTGCTGAGACTGAACTCTGTTTTCCCTTTCAGCAAATCGCAGTCCCTGACAAACAACTTCAGCATACCTGAGTCATCTCAGCGAGGAAATGCCACTGAAGATGAAGCAAAAGCTGAGACCATCCGCAACCTGAGGAAATCATTTGCTAGCCTGTTTTCTGATTAACAGTCCTGCAGCTGGATCTGTGCTTTTGTCAGCCCTCATTCTACATTATGTCATACCTGATGTCATCCTGGAATACACTCAGTGAACCCAGCGATTTACAACTAACACCTGGGTAAAGGGAATTTAGAGAACTATAGTTGTTTTAATACAAAGAAAATATTCAAATAATGATCTGAAAAGTGACTGTATAAAAGTGTCAGTATTTCATTGGGTTTTGTGCATAATCAGAATAATATCTGTTCTAAGTTGTAAAGCAAATTTTACTCTTGCTAACCCCTGTGGAGTCAACACAGTTATGACAGTGCAAAACTAGGTTTTATTTTAATTTGTATATAGTCAATACAATTAAATTCCAATTATTGAATTCTTGTTAAGATCAAGCTAAAAAAAATTAGGCTTCTTTCAGAAACACCCATGCAAAGGCAGAGTCAAGAATAAGTATCCATTGAACAACAAAGTGAGCATGCTTGAGCATCCAGTGAACTGTGGAATTTCATTACAGCAACTTCATAAAAGGTCACTTTTCAGAGAAAAACTACGTTCAAGATAAAGACGGTACCAGGCATCAGTAAGCACCAAAGATCACACAAGCAGGTCAGCCAGATGGTCTGCTGCTTTATTCCACATCATTCTGCTCATAGCAGATAAAACATCTCTGTTTCATGCCTTGCATTTATGTCCCCTGCGTGTGACTCCCGAGGTCTGAGAGAAAAATGTCATGTTCTAACCCTGTAGCCTTAGTTCAAAAATAACCTAAGAAATGGGTCTTCCATACAAAAAAACAACTTCTTCCCCTGCCCCTGAAAACACCAGAGTTCACACTCACAGTTCACACAAATTCCAGACAAAACCCAGCTAAACTCCAAGCACTTTGGTGACTTGGTCACATCTGGCTGTGTATGTCCCTCAGGAACATGCTTAATTAATAGCAGATCTGATGAAGTGCACATAGTTGCGTGCTGAGTGTTCCATAATACTGAATGGACAGAGAGATGGAGTGAAATCCTGTCTCCCGCCTTGAATTCCCACTGACTTTGCTGGGGTGAATGCAAAATGAATGCAAGGTGACAAACTTGCAATAGAACTGGAAAATTACATTTCACAAATAAGATGACCTGGGTCCTTCCTGAGATACCAAACCACAGGAGGGCACATATGGGATTGTCCCAAGCAGTAACAATCAGTGTTAGTTCTCCCTGACCATTCCCAAGAATTATGCTTCCAGAGAAGACAGAGATGGATCTTTGCTGATGTGCTTTTCCTCTTATCCTGCAACACTGAAAGAAGCTGTGTGTGTCTGTGCACATAGACTGGAACTGGGACATGACAAACCCCACACAAGCTGTGTTCATGATTGAGAAAACTCATCCTAGGTAAATCCATAAATTTCTAGCTATTTATACCAGCTGAGATCCTACCCCTTGCACCCTGGGAGGTCTGTTAGGAACACACCTAATGCAGGTGCCAGTCCTCATCTCACCTCCTCGACATGCAGCTTTGAGGCCAGACTTGACTTTGTGCTTCCCTTGGCAACTTCACCATGATGATACTTAAGAATGCCCAGGGATGTCAGTAAGTCAAAAAAATATTTGAGCCAATGGCCCAGATCTTTGCTGTCACTTAAACAAGGAGATCCCCAAAGCAGCAAAAGCAACATCTGCATTAGCCATCTTGGATCTTATGATTCACTGGTGGGACTAAAGCCAAACAAGGAAATCCTTCCTGCATAGCACCTGTAATGAACATCTAAATCCAATGAAGTCATCTGGACCTTGTATGACCTACCCCTGAGCAGGCCTTTGCACATATAATGACAAATAGCAGCTTTTCCAGATTGGAAGTCCCTCAAGAGACTCATCTGGATCAATGACTGATACCTCAAGTTCAGTATTACAGAATCATCTTATTCTCTGATGGTTTGTCTTCTGTTTTGCTTTCCTCACCTCTGTGCTGTCCTTCAGGGTTTGATAAGCAGTTTACCATGTAGTATCATAAATATATGTCATCATCTGAGAAAAAAAAAACCAGTCCCTGCTGTGTTGTCTCCAGGAGCAATAAAAGAATGAGAAATGGCCTTGAGCAAGCAGTGTCCCACTGGCAAGAGAAGTAGATTAACAGGCTTCACTATCTGTAGAAGAGGATTTCCTTCTGTAACACTTCTCTCAGCATGGTTTATGCCTTTGCCTTCTGAATGGCCACCAGAGATGCAGAGACAGAAATGAAAGTTTACTGAGAGAATCCTCAATTGCTTTATCCCCTGAAATTCCATTATTCCCTCACCAATAGGCCATATACAAAAAAGGAATGGTGACTAGTATGACATGGTCCCATAAATCAACAGCAGTTCATCACTGAAAGTGCAACAGCTGGGTCATTTGCTGAGGCTGCATTTGAACACAGCAGGGCTGTCCTCTGACAGACCACAGGAACAGGACAGCACTGTCAGATTTCATTCCCAGTAGTGACTCAATCTCTTCATTTGCCTACAGCTCCCAGCTGTCGCCTTTAGAGGCACAAGCAAACAGAATTGCATCTCACTGCCTAGCTTTAAGTTGTAACATCAAGTACAAAGAACAGGCACTCTCAGCTTAATTTAGTTAGTCCATGGTTCCTGAAAAAGCACCTTCAGTTCTATTCACAGAAGTGCTTTAAAGCAGTGAGTTGATTTCTAAAGCTAGAATGATGAAAATCTGCTGTGTCCTGTAACTGTCCCAACAGTACACTTCCCATCTACAGTTATGATGCTCACATACTAGATGTGCTAACAGGAGATTCACAAATGCATCATCCCATCTTCAAATTATCACCTTTGATGCTGGCTTTCTACTCCAAAATCTCTACCCTCTAGAAAAAGAGAAGAGGGAATACAAGGGGTATTCTTCTTTTATATGAATGGAAAACAAAGGTACACCCAAGAGGCATTTAGGTACCTAAATATAACAGTAGGGCAATAAGAAAACAGAAAAACTGGTAAAGAGAAGCTACATTTAAATCACAAGCCACACAAGCCCCACAGCACACTTTGGGATCTTTCTCACACAGATGTGAACACTGAGAACGTGGTCAAAGCTTCTTTTGTCCTATTTGCTTTAAGTTTCTTCACATGGAAGCCAGGAAACATGAATAGGTTTGTGTGTTTGGGTCCAGCCCATGAAGTAGCTGGGACACAGCTATGACACCCAACCATATCCACCACCTGGAAAATTAGTTTACATTTTGCTGTTTAGCTACAAACTGAAGAACACTTTGACTTTCTTGTCATAGCTAGGTGTGGTATTTCAAGAGAAATGGAACACACATTCCCAGGCAAGCTAAGGTTCAGCAGAACAGCAGTCCTGCTTAAAAAATACCACTTCTAAATGCAGTGGTATTTTACAGTCTTCCACTAATCACAAGCAGGTAGGTAAGACCTTGTGTACGACTCATAGGCCTTGTGTATGGCTCAGCTGCTTCATCTGGTTGGCCTGAAGTTTCATTATTAAGATAAAACAATACATAGAAAAGCCAAGGATAATAGTTCCTTATTTCCAAGTGACTCAGTAGCAACCTTTACAGTGCAAGATACTGATTAGTACAGGTAAGGAATGCTCATCTTAAGGCATTGCATCTTTTGTGATTTCTCTTTTGTCATTTGCAAAAGCAATGATATACACACAACTTAGGAGCTGGGAAATAGAAGAAAAAAAAAAAAACAAGCAACTAGTTTTCAAGTATTTTCTCTGTTTTGTCTTCTAATTTTATACTGTTGGTCCTGAGATACTCACTTTATACTTTATACCCTGTTTTATGAATAACAGGAACTCCTCTTTAAAGAACTTTACAGTTCCAGCTAAGTCAGGTTTCTTAATCTTTGGTTCACAACACCTTTACTACAATGTGAGGTAAAACAAAAAAAGGAAGGAGTATCTTCAGGTCACTTAGTGGTGTATGTGTAAAAGGGCTGAGTTCATTACTTCAAAACCAAACATTTAAATGACAAAATCCAGGATAAACTGAACCTCTGGCATCAGCCTGCAGAAGTATGACTTCATGGCTCTCTTCAGCAAAGAGGGCCCAATTCCAGAGCAGCACATGGCTTGCCAGCAGGGCAAACCATGCAACTGTCACCAAGGTATTGGCAACGTGAGCACCACTGGCACCAGAAAATTAACTTCTAACACGCATTATGTGATCACTGTTCCCAGAAATAGCTTGGAAAAAAAAGAAAAGAGGTAAGTTATGAATTATTTTATCAGTTAAAGCTCTGTAACCTTATCTGAGTATTATTTACGCATTGCTGAAGCACTGCTGAAGCATCACAAGCACAAAATTGTGCAAGACCAATACAGTGTAGATTTACCTTTTCCTTTTTATAGTAAGTGGAATATGAAGAATTGCTGCAAACTCTAAGAGATCTGACTATGCATTTCACTGGTGAAAATGCTTTTGGAACAAGGCAATTCAACCACTGAAGGCAAAAGTTAAAAGTTAAGGCTAATCTTGGTAGGGAAGGAAAACTATCTCTGGGAAGAAGAAAAGGAAGAAAGAAGCAATACAACTTTTGACAGCAAAATAAAATATTATATTTTACTTCCACTGGCAAAACTCCCTGACCTTACTAATGTCAGCTGATTTTATACAAAACGAGAGGATGAACTACTGAAATCTCACCAGAAAAAGCACATAAGAATTACTGATTAAATAGCTTGTATTTAACAGGAAATGTCATTCCATTTCCACAGCTGGAATTTCAAAAAAGTTTTAGAAAATAATATCAGTTGTCACAACAGCCATTAGTACCATTCACATTTATAGAAACACTGAGATCAATCATCTTAAAAAATACATAAGAAATTAAAAGTTCTAGCAAAGTTCAGTCATTCCAGTCTTCCTTTAATTGAGCTCCAGCATCAGTTTGCAGGTCTCATCAGGAAACTTTAACAGTGGTCTTGTTAGCTGCTCATTAGTTAATAAGACAACACTTGAAATGTGCTCATAACATGCTATGACACATTTCTTTTTGGCAAGTTATCATCTGATACTTAAGTAATGGAACTAAATGGAATTTACTAAAGTCAGAACACATTCTGCTTCTTATGTTGTTGTGATTCCATCCCCATTGTAACCACGTTCAGCCTATTTAATTCTTTAAGTATGTCAGATAGGAAGAACAGATGCATTTTCACACCACTTTTAGTTCAAACACAGTAAATGCAGTCGCGTACTACAGATCCTTATTTGTAAAGTCAAGGACAAAGTCAAAAGTTTTGCTGCTGATTCTTTGTAAAATTGCTCTGCTTCTGCTTAAACTTCTGAGTTGCACTGTGGCATGACTTTACTCAATTGTTTGTAAAATGAATTTATTTGTGTTCTAATATTTCCATTGTAAAGAAAATCCCTTTGCTGTATTCTTTGTGCATTAAGTAACAATACAAAAATGCTTTTTACCTAATAAAACATTAAAGGAAAAAGGAAACAACACCTTTAAAAATTTCCATGAACACACATCCACCATAACAGCGGCAGTATCCTGTTCTATGTGGTAACTTTTTTGTTAATAACAATTATTAATTAGCTGAGTAGATTTTAAACAAAACCTTTCATCCTGGCAATGCAGTAAAACTCTTCAAATAAAACAGACAAGTAGAGGGTTTGTATTTAAAGTGCTCTTTATCTGATGCAGTAAGGATTTGGCTGTTATTCTGGTCTCTAAGTAGCACTTCACAGACGATCAAGGGCAAGGAGGGGGCAGCAGAACAAACTGCTCTAAGTCGTAGCTCTTTGAGGAACAGACCTTAAGTGCCAGGTGATACAGCACTACCAGAGCACAAAACAAACCCAGCCTCTGCAGTTGGGACATCACCATGCACACATGTTCTTGACACAATCTGAAGGCAGATGTTAGTGCCTGGGATCTGCAATCTCCTACAGTTAGAAAGCAAGCTCAGCAACTACAGAACTCCCTGCAGGAAAAAGCAGCAATCAAATGAATGCACGGCGAATGTCCATGGGGCGGCCCCGGCTGGGTCGAGGTGGAAACCTGTCACTGGGACCAACTCGTCCTGGAAGCGTGGGGTTTGCTCCAGGCAGGGAGCCAATGGGGTCAAAATGTGGTCTGAATGGAGGAAACTGACCTGGTGCTTCTCCCTGGCCAGGAATGAGTGAGTTAATTGGGTCTCCAACATATGGAAGTGTTGGTCTCTCATCATATTCTCCCCCAATGATCATTGGGGGATAGATTGGATTTGATGGGAATGGGTTGGGTGGAAAGGGATTAGGATAGAATGGGTTGGGATGAAAGGGGATTGGATGAGGTATAGGGGGTAGAAGCATCATGTGCCTCCATCTCAAGGCTTCCTTCTTCTGTTTCAACTTTTTCTTGTATAGCTGCAGACAGAAAAAAAAAAAAGTATTTTAAAGCTCTCTAAGTGTTCCAGCTTCAGCAGCTGCATTCAGTTTTACAGCACATGCTCCTCACCACCCTGAAAACTCAGACCAGCAATTCCCCTGCCCACCAAAGACCAGGCACAGCACCCCTGAAGATCTCTAACCCTCATGAAGCATGCACCACAACTTGTTGATGTTCCTTTCAGCTAGTCCGACCAACATGCACACACAGAATACCACACTTCTAAGCTAAACTTTAACTCAAAGTTACTGCATCCCAAAGTCTATACTTAATTCTCAAACTAAGATTGATCTGAGAGAGATTATATTAAAAAGCCACCTACTTCTTTCCAATCTGTGTCACGAGGTCTTGCAATAGGATCTACAAAGCAAAGCATTAAGAAAAGCAACAGATCTGCAGATACCTGCAGTTTGTCAGAATTCAAAGAATAATCAAGATATAAAAAACACTTTTGGTCAATACATCTTTTTCTAAAGATAATGTATCTTAAAAAATATAAAGCTCCAGGTCCATTTGATAGGTAATCTACTTGCACACCCATTACCATGTAAAGCATAATCTTGAAATGTTATTAAATACAGAAATCCCAGAAACATCATCTCTGCCTTCGCCTTCTGACAGCACTTCCCCTGATTACCTTTGTTTCTTAACTCTCTTGTGAGAAATTGAAGCAGGAATATACCTTCCCCCCCATTTCCTAATATCTGCAGTAGCCAATACACCAAGGCAGCAAAGGAAACAGATGGAAACAACATTGTGTGCCTGCACCACACAATGGGATGAACCATGTGGAGCATCAATAATGGCTCAGAAGATTGCCAACCATTTTCCTTGGTAGAAAACTCTGCATCCCCTTGAATCACACACTGATGAACTGTACTGATTAGTATCACAAACAACTGCATTCACTCACAGTGTTTCAGTATCATTATTGGTTGCCTGAGGAGCCTCTTATCAAAGCCTGTCAGAACTAACCCCTCTGTCAACATGAGAACGTAATGAGAAAAAGGTGTGCCTGACATTACCTCGGAAATCCCGCAGGTACATAAACCTCCAGAGAAGCTGGTCATTGGAAGCTGTGTAGAGATCACGGCAAACAGCCGAGAGAGAGATGAGGGAACGGACATCCAGGAGTCTGAAAATCCGAAGCTTGAGCTCAAGAGGAAGGACCACTAACCCAAACACATCTGGCAAGTTCAAAGCTACAGAAAGGAGAAAGTAAGTTCAGAAAAAATACAGTAAACTCAACATCTCTTAGGTAGGGCTTCTATCTCCAAAGACCCTAAAAGAAAGAAAGAACATTATAATCTTTCCCTTACATCCTCTCCCTATGATGCTTGAGCACTTTTCTGAGCAACTACTGTGATGTGACTCCTTGCAAAACAGATCTCTTGCAACTCTAACTACACTTAAAAGGTGCACAAAATAGGACAAATGACACTTTATACTGAGCACTATGACTAAGAAACATTGCATACCAAATTATGCTTATAGGCTACAGAGCTAAGGAAAAAGTAAAGGGAAGAAAGACCTGCCCAATTTCATAACCCTGCAAAAAAGACAAATATAGAGCACATGCTTCACATAAAATCTTCATGTACTGAAGTCTAGAGGGAATTCCATTGTCTTCAGAATAGAAAGCTGAGATCGTTTATGGCAGTAAGTATGCAGAGAAAGCCTGGCTTCCTACTGGTTCACAAACACCAGCCTGGGTTACTTCCTACCATCCTTTCCAAGCCCTCAATGATCGTTCCTAGTAAGATCATTCCTAAGGTCAGACTTCCAAACATGATGCTAAATAAATGTTTCTGTTTTGACAAAGAAATAGATCAAAACTACAGAACTACTGCTATAAAATTATTGTGGTAGGATTTCCTCATCATTATGCAAGGAAAACAGCCACTCCATTTCCATCTCTGAAGTGAGAGTAGAGCAATCAAAATTAAAACCAGAATTATATTAACATTTTCTGAGTTACAAAGATTTCTTTAGCATGTATATTTTACTTTACTTTTACTGTTTATACACCTATTACTGAACAGCTATTTCTAACACTCTTCCTTCAAGGCTTTAGATTGACTCCCTTCCTTCCATGCTCAAAAATTAAGTTCCATCTTTAATTGCAAATATTTTCTCTCACCTTGTCGGGCAGCAGCTAGGAGAGAGTAAACCAGCTGGTCTTTAAAGAGACGGGACAATTTCTGAAGGTCTTTGTAAACACCTGCAACCTTCTCTATCAAAGAAGAGAGGGAAAAAGCTTAACTTCAAGAGGTTATAATGCAACAATTATATAAGAATTAGTTTTCTTATTAGCACAGCTTTTTTTGGCTTGTGATCTTGATAGGAGCAGCTCTGCATCTAGAGTGTAAAAATCCTGCAACAAGTCAGTCATTGAAGAACTAGACACCATGATTGGGCTAAGCTTTTCCTTCAGCCTTAGAACGCACAGTTAAGGGAAAGACTTGAGTTTTCTGGAAACAAACTGATTCTCAAGCTGTCAGAGCTTCCTTTGTCAGACTTCAAAGCTCCTGCCTAACACAGATCTATGTTCTAAGAGACTGCAACCTTCATTTCCCTGACAGAGGTACTCTTCCATGCTGTTCTCTGAAGAAAAAAGAGCAAGAAGACTTTAGTGTTATACTGGACACACTTCAGCAATCAGTTCTTCTACAACCTTTCAATTAGACTTGTATATCAGGGACTACAGAGAACATAGGAAATTGAGTCAGCCTGGACTGCCAGTAAAGCAACTCATATCCTCCAGAGAATACAAGGATGGTCAGGTCTGTGCTCACAAAGACCCACATGGATCTGCCCTTCTCTCCTCTTCCAACTTAGTTTTCACTCTAATTTTGGCACTCTGGAGAAACTATGTGGTCAGCATATGTTTTCTGACAAAAGGAATTTAACAACTACAGTACCACAACAAGAGTGCAGGTACCACCAGCCTCTGAAGCTCTGAGCTGCCAGGCAGAAAAGGGGTATCACTCAGCACTGCTGTCCCAGAGATTCACACATATGCCTAAGACCTCATAAATAACAGGCATATGGGCCAAATGATAAACTGAGCTTTACAAGGTTCTTTCCTTACATTGTTAATCCAAGAAATACAATTTGTTCTAACAACAAAATGTGAGTAAATGGCTACACTCTGAAATCCTTTTGCCAAGAAGTTATGACTAACCTAAATGGTAACCACACTTTTATTCTCTTTCACTATTCTGTACCTATTTGGCGTTCTACTAAAGCAAATTCTTACCCACTGTGTCCCTTCTTTACTTTTCAGTTTACTGCTATGAGATCATAGCTCAGGCATACCTGGGTCCTGAAAGCAAACAAAGGATGATGGCAATAGCTGGATTCTCTTAATACTTCTAATCTCTTCGTTGATTTTTAATGTTGCTACAAATAAAAGAAAGAAAGAAAGACATTTCAAAATTCAAAATACAGAGAGATAACAAAGACCACTTCATTACTTAAGTAATACATAGTCTGGAAGTTTTAAGTCTTGCAGAAAACATAAAAGAAGCCAAAACATAGTAGCTGAAGCAAATCTACTTCCTTCATGACTGGCAATGTGTACCAAAGTTCCTATGAAATGAGACATCAAACACATTTCTACAATATTGCAATGAAAAGGCCAGCTGAAACTCCTAAGGGTTAATCTCTTAAAACAAGAGGGAAAAAAACCAGTCAACACAGAGACTGGAAAAGAGTATTCAGCATCAGGAAGTGGCATCCTCTGCACCTCAACAACCCAAGTAATAAAGGTGCAGTTAAAAAGACACAGAAGCACACTCCAGTTCTCTCTTCCTAAACAGTGGTGATACTTAGGAATGTGCATCCAGGACAAAGACTTGACTGACTTACCATTAATAGCAATAAGATCTCCCAGAGGCACACAAGTCAAACCAGCAGAACCTTCTCCACAAAGGGGATGTGTGTACTGTAGCTTATAAACACCATTCCCTCTCCATTTCTCTGGCATGGAGACTGCCTTGGCTTCTATCCCCTACAAATGTAAAGGGATAACAAACACAGTCATACTTTAGCAATGTACCAATGCTGAAGGGTGAGAAAAGGATCAGAAGTTAGGAAATGGCAGAATGGTGCTTGCAATTCAACTCTCAGATCAGTTCTAATGACTCAGTGATTATGAATATATAGGATTACACACATTTTCCCCAAAACTAACAGCAAATCTAAGTGAAGTTCAGTATTTTTTGTCCTGACAGGAACAGACATTCAGTGAGCACTCACACCTCTTTCTTTGAGACATATACTTCATTCTGTCATCCATTCCAGCATTCTGACAACTCCTGCACATAATTAATTTGCTGCTCAAAAAAAAACTATTGCACCTTTTCTGTGAATTTATCGATTTGACAGGGCTTTAAGAATGATAGTTTGAAGTTAACTAGAATACCTGATTCAACTAACAGATTTGCTTTCAATTTCAGTATGAAACAGCTCATATGGATTATCACAGTGGGATACAATATCGCCACAAGCACAAGTAGGTTCCTTCTTTCCTCGTAAATCTGCACAGCATTCATCTTGCCTACCTCCAAGCCTGTTCACTGCCATAAACTTTATTCACAGTGGCAAATGTATTCTTTACATAGTACTTCAAATTATGGTGCTACAATGAACTTAGCAGATTTATTAAATTGGTATTGGTCAACCAGACACCCACATGTGCTTAGTCAGCCTCACTGCAAGAAAAAAGATGAGAATTTAAACACCTTACTGAGACCAAATCTTTTTCTCCATGTTCAGCCATGTATTAGTAAACATAAAATGCAAATGAAAAGGGGAAAAGTGAATCCATACATTGTACAGATGTACTGCCATAGGTGTTTGAGTACAATACCTCTACAGATTAGTACAATCAAAGCCAAACTTAGCACTAAGTTGAATATGGAATTAAAGACACTTTTTTGGCAGACTTAGACCTCATTAAATACCATTTGACAGGATATCACTGAGATGATACCGACACTTAAGGCAGTATTTTGGGGAAGTGCCACAATCTAAGCATATTTTCACATGCTCTATAGTAAAAGGCAGAAGCAGGAGGTTCAGTTGGGTCCCAGTGAGGCTGAGGATCAACAGAAACACAAGGATAGGCCTCTTCTTCTAAAGGCTGCTCCAGTCTTCAGCCTGAAAACTTTCTGGGAATTTTGAGAAGCTGATCCTCCAGCAGCCCCTACAGCAAACTGACATATAGAAAGGCAGAAGAAGATCCTCAGATGCAGCTTGTATATTCCACAGCTTCCCCACACTGACCCAGAAACTTCTGTTTCTGCTGCACCTACCTACCTGAGGTACATAGCCCGTCTCCATCATGAGAAGATGAACCAGAACGATCAAGGCATCAGTGGCACTGGTACACTCAGCAGAAAGGTAGAGCACCTCTAAGGAATGGGGTGTTTCACCATCAGCAGCCTCACTGCACAGCATGGGTTCGGATGGATAGGAACCTGTACTTTCTTCCAGGTCAGGATCTTCTGGGACTAATCTAGAAGGAAATTCTTGGCTGGATCCTGCCTTCAGGGGAAAGCAAAGCATATATTTGTTCAGAATATTACACCTCTATATACATTAACATTATACAGCTGCTTATTCCAGCCTGATTCCCCATACAAGTCATATGGATTCATTATACCTCCATTTTCTAGCATTCCAGATGGAGACTGGGATCATATATGTAGCCCTTGTGGTTTTTAATCTTTATAATGCAAACCCTTCATGAAAGGGTCTGTCATTTTGTTGTACATACTAACTGAAGGCAAAGTGATCATAGTATATTAAACCTTCATCACAATTTTTGCAACATACATAGGAATAATTTAATCACTACAGTATCAATATTTATTTGAACTTAGCCAATATGCATGGCAAGTAACCCAAATGCCAACTTGGACTGCCAACAAACACAACAGGCCTAAACAGCAGAGGAGGGAAAAAAAAAAAATCAATCAATGGAGTGCATCTGCTGCCACTTGAGGAACACTGTGGCTTCATTGTAGCTTCCTTTCTTATAAATCATGGCATGTTACTAATTAACTGACAAAACTACACACAGACACATTATTAAATAAAAGCAGAATGAAAACTGTAAGCAGTAAGGGTCAAGAAAGGGAGAAAAGATAAGAGCCTATCTTCAATACTGCCTGTTGCATCTGCCCCAGTCTAAACTCGGTTCCTCAAGAGGGCACTGAGGAAGGCAAGAAACATCATCCTTACTTCCTTAAGTGCATGTTCCAGCAAAAACATGTACTCCTGTAAACCTGAAACACTCTGGGCTCTCTTCTGTGCCACAGTGATATACAATGAAGAGAGACAAATTTCCATTCAAATAACTGAGCATGTATGAGACAAGGATAAGGAGCCAAATATTCCCAAGAAATTCACTTCTATATAGCACAGCAACTGACACAACAGGACACCTTCCTTTTTGCCTTGTGCTGCACAGGAAAATTCCCATGTACTTACCCTCTCACCACTCTCTTGAACTTCCACCTGCCCTTCTCTTGCACTGTTGGCCTGACTGTTGGACGGCTCATGACCATTCTGAAGTGGGGCTGGGGCAGCAGGAGGAGGAGGTAGGCTGGGCTGTCCATCTGGCTCTTCCAGTAATAAGCATATCAAATCACCAGAAACAATCCCATATGAAGCTAAGGTCTTCTGATCCTCTGTGAGAGCATCTTTTCTGTTCAGTGTTATTGAAAACGTGGTATCAGAACTGCAAAATAATTTTAAAAAGCAGTAAGGAAACATGGTTGCCTGCACCTGGATAGCTATACACTGGACATGGCAATTGGTGCTGTGGTTTAGGTGGCCTCATGGTGATTGGTCAAAGATGGGACTTGGTGATCTTGTCCAACTGTCATGATTCTATGATTCTACAACAGTATTGTGCCACGGGGCTTAATCCACTATTAATTACCCATATATAAAAGAAATACGGGTGAGGGGAAAAAGATTATATGGAACTATGAAAAGATTATATGAAATTATTTCCCCCATGTATCTCACCAAGTACATTTTAGGTTGCTGCAGCTGCTTGGTAAATAAAATTTTATTTACAGAAATTGGTCATAAAACAGTTATGAAGGAAAGCAAGTAAGTATCCTTCAAAAAAGATTTCACAGCTAGGAAAACAAGATCTAAATAAGCTACTGGCTTGGATTATTTAAAAATAAATAGTGTTGAAGACTCAACCAACTTGCTTTCTCACCAAGCTAAACATTTATTTCAGTGATCAGTAGGTGTCCTATAGAATGCTAGCTGCAAATGAGGATAACAAGATAAGACACTTCAGGCCAAAAAAAACCAGAAACGAAACTGGTTAGCAGGGAAGCAGCTACCCAGCAGCAGCTACAAAATACACCCACTGCGGCAAGGCAAGCAGTCACTCCGGATTCCTCCTGCCCACACCGCTGCGTGAATCACCAGTGAAACAGCAGCGCGTCGGACCGAATTAAAGGTTTGTGACACAAACCCAGCATCACAAAACGTTCCCCTTTTACAGGCGATTCATTTTCCTACGGAGGATACCGTGAGTTCTTCACAGATAAAATATTTAGGAAACTTCAACCGAGACTGTCCAGGAAGCCTGAGAGAAGTGTAAAACCGAGACCCTACAACATTTTGTAACTTCAGCGCCACGCAGAAATCTCAGTCAGCTCTGACCGCGCTGCAACCCGCACTTCGCAGCCGAGCACTGCCGAAGTTTTGCTTTCCCGCTCCGCAGCGCCCAGGCGGGAAGCAGCCCGAGTCCCAGGCCCGGCAGGAGCCCGGGCAGCCGGTACCGTGGGCCGGGTAAAGCGGCCGGGCCGGGCGCTGACACTGCCGGGGACGCGCCTCGGGCCCGGGCAGCGCCGCCGCAGCACCGCGCCCACCCCGCAGGGGGCAGCACCGCGCCCGGGGCCTGGGGCAGAGCCCTCTCCCCGCGCCGCGTGGTACGGTCCCGCCGGCCCGGGCCGCGCACGAGCGGCATCGCCTCCCCCCGGCACCCCTCGCGATGGTTGGCTCCGCTCGCTACCTGTACCCCCAGGCGGGCAGCAGGGCCAGGCGCAGCTGCGCGCGCAGCTCCCCCAGCGTTGGCTCCGCCCCCTGCACCTCCAGGGCCGCCGTTCGCTTCTGCAGCCGTACGCGGAGCTTCATGGCGGCGGCAGCGGGACGGGCGAGGTCTCCGCGCCCACCTCGCGCCCCGAGCGGGCCCCGCCGGGCGGCGGCGGCGGGGAAGGTGGCGACGGGGCGCGGGCGCAAGGGCTGCCGGGCCGGGCCGTTGTTTTGGTTGTCGCGGAACCGCCTCAGCCCGGCCCCGGCCCCGCCTCCGGGGCTCGCGGCACGCCCCCGATCGCTGTCTCTGCGTGCCGCGCTGTGGCCCGGCCGCGGTCGATGATTGGGCGCTCGGCTGCGCGCGGGGAGGAGCCGCCCCCGCGCGCCCCCAGAGGCGGTGCGGAGCCGCCATTGCTGCGTGTGCGGTCCCGGCGCTGCGCCCGCGCCTCGCAACGGCTCCGCTCCTCCTCAGCCCCTTACCCTGCCGTGGATGAGCCGTGGCGGAGGAGCTCCTGCGCTCGGGCTGCCTGGTGCCGCGTGCCGAGGGTGGTTGGGCCGCTGCCCTGCTCCTCCTCAGTGTGACATGGCGCCAGGTGATGCTCTGTAGCCAACGCTACAGGGGAGAGCCTGGCTGGCTGTCAGACTGTGGCCGAGGGTGGAAATGCGCAAAGAGAAAGGCTGAAGGAAGATGCTGCTCCCGAGAGTGTTTAGTTTTGTGAAGGAACGTGTTTTTTCTAGACCAGTCTGCTAAGTTGTCACTTCAGAAGTAGTGCTGCAACACCTGTGAGCCAATAATCTCGACAAAAGTATGAAGTGATACAAACTGAAGTTTACTATCTTTAGTTCCCCTTCACTTGTCATACTTGGAAAAAAAGCATATTCTCACGTCTTTTATCTGGAAGTGCACACTTGGCAGGAGCATAATGTTGAGTGGGGGAATAATGTAAAAAGCAAATTTGTTTTCAAGTTTTCACATCATTTAATGAATTCCATAGAATTTTCAAAAGCAGTAAATTGAGAGCTAACTTAGAGCAATGGATATTCTCAGATCATGGGGTTTTTCTAACAATAAAACCTGGCTTGCATCACATTTCTCCGTACAAAGAATAACATAAGAAAAGTGGGGTACTTTGTGGGAATGTAATACTAAAATAATAAGTGAAATTACAAGACCTAGCTTACACAGCTACCACCAAGTACAACTGCTTATTAGGGCCCTAATCACATGGCTTAACCCTGCAGGAATAGCCCTGCTGTCTTCTTTCAGCCCCTGGGAGCCCAGCAAGAAAAAGGAGACTTGAAACTTCAAAAAACTATTTTGGACTGCTGGTGAAATCTCCTTAATGCATCTGAACACAGCCATCCAATCAATCTAATGCAATTCTTTTTAGAGTTGGCTCTCAGAGATGTCTCAAGCTGAAGGGCAGCCATTCTCTGGTTCCAACATGCCAATAAATTCCTCAGTGGAAAGGAGAGGCTTGCACTGGAGGTGATGAAAGGGAAGAGGCAGCTGAGCTGGAACAACACCCGCTGGACAAGGGAGGAGCTCATGCTCGTTACAGTCAGCTTGGTGGAACTTACCACGACAACAAGGGATTTCCTGAGAAGCTGCACTCTTTGCCACCGCCCTTTTGGAAGGAGTCCTTACACAGTCATCATCAAATGGGGACACATCCTGAATAAACCCGGAAGAGTGGGTTGCTGCCACAGAGGGGGATGAGAGTGGAACTGGCAGAGAAGTAGAAAGGAGAGCACGTGAGGAGCACTGTGCTTTTAGAAATTCTTTGCTCTCTCCAGGAGCGTTGAATCCAAAGTGTGTCATACTGCTGCCTCAACATCACCACCATTTTCCTTTGGCCATGGATGTCCTACTCTGTTTCATTCTCCAGAGTTATCACTGTCACAGCCTCCTCCTGTTACCCCACTGGCTCTATGGCAGACGTGCTGCCAGCAGCAGAACCACCCTTCTTGTAGCTTGCACAAGCTGAAGCGACTGTGTGACGTGAGGTGGTTCAGTTTCTCAGGAGCTGACTAGTCATTATTGGGTAACCAGCTAGACCAAGTTACAAGTGAGCTTTTTGCTGCCACTCTGTGAATTTTTCCTTTGAACTTTATGAGTCATGCTATAATATAAGGTTTAGACATGTTTTCCACACAGCAGGAAAACCTCCTAGGAAACAATTAGGATGAAAGGCTAAAATGTTTTCCTCAGCTTTCAAGTCTGGCAAATTTCACGTGACTCAACACCACCATTATTTTTTCTTTCACACATTATTTTAGAGGAAGGGGCTGTTACTTGATGAGTTACAGGTTTTCTCCACCATTTTAATTTTGTCTCAGTCTGCAGGCAGGAGACTTTCAGTGGCCATATATGAAGTTGACCTCTGGCTGGGAAGGGCACTTGTCCAAATACTATAGGGAACCTGTGTGCTTAGAGACTTAAAGAATGGTTGTGGACAGAGGAATTTTGACTTTCAGCATAGTTCACTCTTGTCAGAAAGACTGAATTATTTTTAAGTCTAGTTCATTAAGATAATACACAGTATGGTGCCAAAAGAAAGCTCTTTGTCAGTAGCTTGGAATGATTGTTGAAGACTGGTTTCTCTACTCAAAATACTTTATTGAGGATGTTTCTTTTGCTCATGGTCAGTGTGAAACAGAACCTGTTTCACCAAAGCTGTAAAACCCTACTGATAGCCCTTATGGGTGCTCTTGAGTAATTTGAAAATTAAAGCTGGAGTCCTGTTGACCAAGTCCTATGGCAGAGGAGTACTATAAAATGTAAAGGTCTCTTTGGTTGAATTACATACCTCATGGAATTTTTTTTTCCTGAAAGAAGAGTGGAGTAATAAAGCTGTGAGCCGGTGGACCTTTTCTGTTATTTCTCTTCATGTATTTGCCACTATAAATGATGTATATGTATAATATGTATAAATTATTTATAATATGTATAAATAAATACATATGTGTATATATAAAGTTTCAGTGCTCATATTTTGAATGACAAGAGGCACACTGAAAGATGTGATAAAGTGTGGGAAGAGAAGGAGATGGGTATGAAGGCTGGAGTATCATTGGGAGATGAAGTGCCAAAGTCTAAAGTGCCATTCAAGTGTACCAGTGGAGGAGATTCAAATGAAGGCCAGTGGAGGCAACCTCCTAAATTCTGGCAGCTCACTGGTGGTCAGCTTTCCAGCTAGAAGGTGTTTTAGAGCCCTTTATGCTAATGCTCTATACAGTGAGTGCATTACAACATCTCAGGTTGGCTGTCTACAGATTACTCTTAAACAATTTGCTCACATGGCTCTTATCTTCTCTGTTGCTGATTACAATCTTGATTGTATGGAGCAAAAGACCTTCCAGCAGTTTTCCTGGAGTTTGCTGGGTTCCTTCAGACACTTTCAATGGTTTTTCTTGTATTTCCATATTTTTAACAGTATCAAATTGCTGGGAGTTGTGTGCTGAGCAAAAGTGTTTGAAGTGGCTAAAGTCAGAATTTTGTAGCTTTTCATTAGCAGACTAAAATCACATTTCTCTGGGTGGTAAAAAGAGACTAATTTTTTTCTTAGGGAGATCACTGTATTCACCTCTTGGGAATCTGACAGGACTGCCATTTGTGTGAGCCCAGGGAAGTGGCTGCCTAGGCTGAGTGCGCCCCGTGCCACTGTCAGTTCCCAGAAAGGAAGGGAATGGTTGTACAAGAGGCTGCTGAGTGAGCCAAACTATGGGCAGAAAAGCAGAGAGGAAAGCTTAGAACAGACCTGTGCAAATGATGGACTCGAGTCTAAATCTGGGCAGACAGATAATGCCTGCTGCATTCCGGTTCAGTGTCTCAGTGTTTCTTACTCTTTCCCTGTGTCTTGGGAACCACCCCTCAGTTCTTAGCTTTGAGGGCAGCAGGCTGGGCAGAGCCAGAACAAGGACACTGATTTTTGTTTTGCTAAATGGACTTTGGTAAAAATGAGCTGTCCTGGCTCAGGTGCTAGGATAGGGCAGTTACAGAGCTCAGCAACATCGACTCAATGGATTCAAACAGTGACAACGGTTTTTTCCATCAGCTCATCAGACAACTGCCTCCCAACATTGTTATCCATTGTTAGCAGATTCTGTGTAGGCATTGCAGCTATGCTATTTATTTTGCAGCCCGGCATAGATTAATAGTTCTCTGGCAACCCTGCTCCAAGGCCTTGAAAGCCTTTATGAAGGGCATCAGTAGTAAAGCCACACTTAGGAAAAGCTGTGGTAACACAAAGCTTTTGCAAAGCTGCTGAAAAATTGGGGAGTGTTCCAGACATACTCAGATACAACTTGTGGGGTAGGGGAAGCCATTGCCTCCTGTGGTTTCTGTTTGAAGATTTCACTGAGTAAGATTGATGGCTGCCTCATGAGCTGGAAGTGGATGGCATGACTTTCTACACAGAATGCAGGAAACCATGAGCAGGAGCTTACTGGAGTTTTTCTTATTCTGTGGGTGTTCTCAGTACATGGGAAGAGGGTTCATCTGCCTTTATGTAATCTAACAAACTCCTGTGTCATTTGCTGGTTTTTTTAAGCATTCCTACCAATATATCTCTTCCATCAATCATATAAACTCATATTCCTTTTCCCTCAAGAGGCAGTCTTCCATATGGAATATCAGTGTGTAGGAAGGGTTAAAACCCTGAGGCTATTGAGTCCTTTTTGATTTGACATTGTTGAGTGAGCTGCAAAAGCCATACTGGTTCTTGAGTATACTGCAGAGTAACTGGTAACAATGGAGAAAAGAAGAAACTGAAAAATCCAGTCCCAGAGATAACAGCAGAGATATTTGGGAAACTAAAGTGCTCTTTCTGGACTTCAGGTTGGGTAGACTCTATATTTGCTATCGTGTTTGAGAACTGTTTGTCTTGTGTTTGCTAACTAGTGGAGTTTCTAAATGTTTGAAAGTGAGACAAATTACTCTGTGGGTTGTAAACTGGAGAATCTTGTACAGGACCAAGGCAAGACAATTACAAAATGCCTTTTCAGATATACTCTATTCTGAGGATGGACAGTGTAAGATAGTGTGTTTTTATGGGTGTGTTAAACCTGTACAAGACAAGTATGGTGACTTTTTCTACATCAGAAACTTGCTGAGTTCTTAGGCAAATTTCATCTGTAATCTTTATTGTGATTTTTACTAAAAGTTTTTGCAGACTGTTCACAAAGGAGAAACCAGACATGGTATCTACCCTCTGGTAAGTAGGATACATCATTAGGGTGAGACAGGTACACAAATTGAAACAAAGGAGTTTTTAATCTTTTTCTTTATTTCAAGTACTTGAAGGTACTTTAATCTTTGTGAAGACAAAAGAATTAAGAGAATTTATTTACATACAGATATTGGTCTGTGCCTGCTCAGTTACTGAAGATAAAAATCAGAGCAGTTTGTCTGACATCTATTGTCCTCAGCGCTGCAATTGGCAGCTCTCATCCAGACCATGAGGCAGCTGACAAGTTCCTTCTGCTTAGCTCAGTCTGCCTCAGTCATCTGAGGGACCTTGTACACTCATCCTGAGTCTGACAGGGGCTTGGGAATGAGAGCAAGAGTATCAGCTTTGGGGTGCAGAAGCACAGCTAGTTGGTGTAAGGAAGCAGCCTGAAATGCTACTTCTTTTATTCCCATGGCAGTTCAGTTTCTCTTTCAGCTTCTTACCCACCATACATTTAAGATCCAAAGAAGAACTTATCAACTCCAAAGCACAGACTGCTGTGTTCTGTCCCTCAGTGTGAGTGAAATGCTATGGGAATGAGGTATCTCATCTACATCAATGTTTCTAGCAATCCTGATAGATAAATATCTAGTAAATATCCATGTCCTTTAATAATAGAAAAATCAGTCTTTCTGGTTTTACATTGATTTTTAATTGACTCATTAATCAGGATTGAAAGTGGCATGTTTGCAAGAAAAGTTAGGACACTTTTTTGGAAAACATGTAGGGTATGTGACTTCAGGAGTCTGTTGTGCATAATACAGCATTGCTACCTTAAAGTATTTATTTTGAGTTGCTTAAAATAGAGAAAACCAAATGGCAAGAACCAGAGATGGACCAATTAAAGGATACATTTTCAAAATTTGTCAGAATGTGGATTATGTTCTCAAAATGTTTTTTTCCCTGAGACTACTTTTTCTTGCACAGTGTCCTGGGGTAACTTTGTAAGGATTCCTCGAAGAACCAATACCAGGGCAATATTGATAATGTATTTTGTCTGTCTTATAGTGGGAAATCTACCAAAGACCAGTTTTTTATGAGGTACTAGGTAGAACATAGATTTGCAACCATTTGTAGTCTGACCTCATAATACTAAGTTCAATACAGAAGTTAGACTAACAAAGGGTTGGGCGTGGGGTTTTTTTGGTGGAGCAGAGGGTTTGTGCTTGTTTTAAGTGCATTTATGTGTTTTCTAAGATTATGGAAAAGATTGCCCAAGACAATATGATGCTGGTTAGAAATCCAGGAATGACTTTATAGACTCCAAATGACTGGGAAAGCAGCAAAACCTATTGCTACTAATTAACTAGCATGGTTTTATACATAGGCAGGTATCATGATCACAGTCAGGCATGTTAGAAAAGAATGTGCCACTCCCCTCTGTGCTAAGCCCAGCATAAAGTTATTATGGGTCCCTAATAAACAATTTTCTAAGACAGCACTGGGAAGACTTGGAGTTGTCTTGAGAAACAGTATTGTTATTTCTAGGAAATTGAGCAGTAGCTGTCATTGGTAGTGAAAATCAGGATCAATTCAAGAATTTTGAACAAAGAAACCTTATTTTTATAGTAGGGATGTGTCACAGAAAGAAACAACTTGCCTCAGCTTTTGTGAATCTGTGTTGTGTGGTTATGTCCCACCACACAGTGGCTCAGAGTCTGCTTTGCACTCAACCACATCACTGCATTCTCATGCCAGGAAACCCTTCACTGTTCCTTTGTGATCACCATGTAATTCTCATACAGGCTTTGAATTTAGCCTTGCAGTCCCTTCTCATGTAATCTAATTTAGTCAAGCTCATGTAGCAGTGTCTGACCTACCTTGTTGTATTAAACCAGAAGATTCAGTTGAAAAACTTCGGAACTCTCACAGCCATTGTATCCTAGGGAGGCTCTGTAAAAAGAATGTGGTGTTATAGAGAAAAACCTACTCCTGCTTGACTGGGATTGCTTTGTCATACTCACTCTGCAGGTAGTAGGACAGATGATAAAATACAATAGCCAAGACATGGGTGTGGGGCAAGGGTAGAGTAGTGCAGCAGAACCACTCAGTCTCACCAAAAGCTAGTGCCTGCCAAAGTGATATCCAAGGAATCAGAAATCTCTGCTGGCTCCCACAGTGATGGCTCTGTGCAATAAAATCATTAACTAGAGTCCTCTTGCCTATCCATCCTTGTCCAAATTTCATTGAGGGAAGTAATGGATACTGATTTTTTGCAACTCATGGTATGCATAATTTATGAAAGCATCTGTATCATACATGTTGTTAATAGATCTGTGACAAGGGTGAGAGAATGCCAAAGATATGGTATTTTTTCCTGCTGTGTTGGCTGTTCTTGAGGCTTGAGGCTAATCCTGGTCTTAAAGTGGGGATTACTCAGAAGGGGCTGGACTTTATTATGTCTAACATTGCCAGAAGTTAATTTATCATAAATACTCTATGTACAGAACTATTGTTTCTTAATAGAGGTGCAGTGAAGAAACAAGCTTCTTAAATACTGAAAGAGAATATATTCCTTTTGTCACTTCACACCAGGAAGACACTTTGTCTCTTCCCTAATTAATTTCCTTTCTTTTGTGTGCATCCCGGGTGTGAATTTATCGTTTATTGACGACTGCATTCTCCTACAGTCCAGAAGGTTCTACAACATTCTTTATATCTATATACTTTCTTAGAACCAGGATTAGATGGTCATACAATTTCTTTTTTTAAAGTGTCAGAAACCTGACTTATAGTGCAATATTTAGCTGAAGATAAACAGACAAAATTGGAGAAAAAAGCTTACCATTTTGGAACAGCCACATAGCTTCACACCTTGACTCTCACTCTTGCATTTGGCATGGGACAGCACCTGCATGTACTATTCTTTAAAAAAGAATGTAGTGACTGCCATAATTCTGCCCCTAAAAGAAAATTTCCACAGTATGTTTTCCATACTCTTTCTATTCATGCTAACTTTCACTGTCTCTTAGCTAAAGCTTACTCCATGGGTGTGAAGGACATGTAATAGAATTTCAGTTGTTTACAGAATTAATATTAGTAATAAAGGTTAACAAGGCACAAATTCAACAAAGACTGGGTCATGCTAAGGATTAATTGTCATTTATGTAATGAGCATGCTGACAGGTATGGACTTGTGAGGTGAAAACTAAAAGGGTTTATGCGACTGAGATGAAAGCAAGGATCAGATCTGCTTATTTGGCTGTATGAGCATTGTTTTAAAGGCTTCTGAGGAGTTGAAAAGTGCAGGGCAAACATCAATCACCCAAAATAGTATTGATCTCCCTTGCTTTCTAGGGATCTCTGATGCCTTTAGGTTCTTAGTGTGAGCATAGGAGTTCTTGTTACAGTCAGCATGGCTTTCCAAATGCTGAATGAACAGACTAAGTTGGCACACCCCTGCATTAGTAGTAAGAGCAGATTAACAGTGCCCCTCCCAAAGGTGTTTCTCATATTTGAAGATCTTGGTGCCTCACATCCTTTCCCTTAATGTGAGAATTGAAGACTGAAGCAATAGATCCTGCCTTCATGCTTCTTGCCTGCTACAAGAACCTTGAGAGAAATTTCACCTGTGATCACTGTCTGCCTTCACTGACAGTCATAAGAGAGCTTTAAGTTATTTCAGTGAGAGGCCATATTTTGCTTTGGAGACAGGACTTCCCAGGGAATCATGACTTACTTCTCCCTCATAAAACATGCATTTTATAAAAAGATATTCCAGTGTTACCTTATCACAAATTTCAATCCTTTGCTTTTCTAATACTATGGAGCCTGGCGATGAAAAAACCCAGGTGTTTTGTATTCAGCAATTGTGAGGTCAAAAGCTAAAGACTCTTGTGTTACAAACATTGGAAAGCAGGACATCATTCAGTATTAAAGTTTTAATTATGTCTTAATCAAAGAAGGAAGGCCCAGGAATTTGGAATGAAAAGATGCTCTGTTTGTTAACAATAGGGTCTGTGTATATTATCAACGCACAAATAGCATTGAAACATTCAAGAAATTAGAAATTCCTTAAAGCAGGAAAGAAGGTAAGAAAATAAGTCAGGTATCTGAAGCAAGCTGTAAAGGTTAAGGTGCAGTGGCAAAACACACATACTGTGAAAGAAACTGGAAGAAATAATTTTAGAGGATTGTCTTTAAAACTCAAACAACTTCCTGTACACAAGCAACAATTCAGACAGTTCTGCATTTGACATACCAGTACTTCAGATGCATATGTCACACTTTTTCTATAAGTGACCACTACAGAGAGAAGTTGCCTTGCTACTTCATAACTTGCTTTTTCATCCAACAGATGTGAGCCAGTCTGAGGTGAGGGTGATGATCAAGTATTTCCCAAGGCCACCTACGTTATGAATGAAGAGAGTATAAGAGTTCAGAAACCTGACATGAACTCTCAAATATGAAATACAACTCAGGGACAAAATGATCCTAACAGATTGTCTTGATCTTAGATTAAATGTCTTATACGTGAGCTTAAGAGAAGTTGTAGATGGGAATATTTGTAGTTGGAAGGTGATTTAGGTAAGGATCATAGAATCAGAGTGTTGCAAGAACTATGATAAAAATTAGGATTAAATTATTCAGCAGTGTATCTGGGCCTTCAGGTGCCTGAATCTAATCTGCAAGGCACATGCAGATGTCCTATGTCCTCTTGTAGGCAGGAGGATTGGGATGGAGCTCCTGAAGCAAACAGTATTGAAAGAGACTTTCCCAAGCTGGAGTGGGCAGGAGAGTCTCTCAGTTGTTAAGATCAACTATGTCATTTCAAGGTAAGTAAAGGAAATAATTTTCAAAGTTTTATGATGAAACCGCTTTTCATTGCAACATTGCAATAATTACACAGCCACTGTTTTGTTCAGTGTAAAATTTTAGTGGTTCATCAAACTCTGCTTCTGATTGGTTTTAAAAGTACTTGTTCTGCTACACTCAGAGGTGAGCTTTATAAAGCTTCTGAAGGAGCACCTCGGCTGGTTTTTTTTTCATCTAGTTTGTGTCAGAGTTTGGGGCAAGACAGGTGTAAGCATGGCTATGATACAGCAGTAGAAATAGGTGTGAAAGAGGGCAGAATATGTGCTATTAACAATATGTGCTATTATCTTCTACTATGAAGGACCTGTAGCGGTGAAAATAATCTGTTTGTGTTTGATGAAAAAAAACCAAAAAAGGGATAAGATGAAAATGTGTGCAGGGGATTATGTATTTTGGCTGATATGGCAGAAAGATGCTTTTTACAGAATATTTTTGGATGAATTTACATCATAAATTACCATTTTAACTGGATAGAGCTCAACAAGTGTTTATTGAAGAGGAAAATCTTTGTACCAGGGACAGCCAGTAGAAAAAATGGCTTTGTAGAGCTTCCTACAAGTTTTCCAAATACAGAGACTAACATAGAAGCAGGTCTTTCTACAGCTTTCAATCCCACCTTCCAATAGGCTATAAACAAAAAACCAAGAGAACACAGAGCCAGATTCTTCCAAAGGTACACACTGGAATAATGATGAGCAAAAGGCATAAGTCACATCAAGAAAAGTACTGCAGTTAGGAAAACATTCTAGGGAGCACCAGAACAAGGGCTGAAAATGCTGGGGAGTCTGCATTCTTGGATGAGTTCAAGACTCAGGTGGGCAGAGTCTCTGAGTTGTTTCGTCTTTAAATAGGAGGTTGAACCAAAAAAGTCTCCTGAAGTCCTATTTCAATCTAAATTATTGCATGATTTTCAAAAGCCCAATTCATTCCCCCAACCATAGTTCTTGAAATTGGCTGTCTTCCCGGTATATAATCTGATTTTGGCTCACAGCAAACAAGATACCTAAAGGTATCAGGCATGCCTGAGATGTTATTGGAAGGTTATGGTCATATTAACTGAAAGTAGCTGGTGCCTTCTGCCCCAGGGAAAGCAGACTAATGGCAATTGTTTCAGAGATCTCTGCCAGATAGCAGGGAACAATGAGGAATGGATACTGCAGGATAAGATGACATGAGATATCTTTACAATGTTCAGCTCAGTTCAACACACTCATTTGCAAGACAATATCCTTGAATTTCAGAAATATTTGTTTTGGCAGGGAAATATTCAAGTAAGATTTAATTTAGAAAAATGGATCCTCTCCAGAGCCCTTTGTTTAGGCATGGAAGCAGAATAGGAGAATAAAAACTTTGGTTGTCTTCAGCAAATGCTAGCATTTGAGCAACCTGGATTTATTTAGAAATGTAGTATCTGAGATTAAACATGGATTTATTCTTTGCCTGGCAAGAAGATTTCTCTTGTTCATTCTTCTCTCAAGGAAAGTTTTTGTTACAAAAAAAAAAAAAAAAAAAATAATAAAAAAAAACAATAAAAAACAAAAAAACTCCCCCCCAGACACAAAACCCTAAAAACACAAAAAACAAAACAAAACAAACAAAAAAAACAAACAAAAAAAACAAACAAAAAAACCCCACCCTGGCTAAATATCAAGGATTCTTTTTCCAAGGATGCTATGAGTTAAAATGGTACAAGTGTCCTTCTTTCCTAAAATATACATGGCTCAGTCATTTCTAAGAAATGCTTTTACTGAAGCACAGACTTTGCCTTTTGTACCAAAAGGGTTTTAAGTGATCAGAGGTCTTTCTTAGTCTTTTGACATGCAGTGTAATAATGCCTCTTTCTGTATTCTGTAGGCACAGAATTAATGCTGTAGATTTCCCAGAAACTTCTGCTTCCTTTATTCCTGGCACTGGCATTTATCTGTCAGTGGCAAAGGCTTCTGCTACAATCAGTGCAGACTGGACAATACACACACGGCTACTGGAAGTTTTGTACAGAATGCAGGTGGGAGGGCTCTGGGAGAAGGATTGCAAATGAAACTAAGAAATATAGTAGGAAATTATTTTTCAGATCAGATATACATTATCATTTAACTACAATCCAACAATAATCTATTTGAATAAGCTTCTTAGGAAGGAAACATCCCCTGACAACTAGTGTTGGTTTGTGGGTTTTTATAAATTATTTTATTCCAGAGGTCTCTTTGGGAAGTATCAGTTCTGACATTTGTTAGCATGCTCAGTTTGCCCAGCATTGCATGAATATTCAGGACCACAGAGTTAACAGTGGCCACATTTGTTACTTTCTTTGTATAGTATAGCTGGAAGGTCGACTCTATAGCTAATTAGCTCATTGCTAATTAGCTATGTGCTGGTGCAGTGTATAGTGCCTTCCAAAGAGCTCCTACTAAAGGAAGGGCACTGTCATAATGCCAAACATTCAGAACTTCAGAAACTCCAGAAGTTTGGAGTTGGGTTGCTATGGAAAACTGACTTAGCTTCATAAGCCTGTGCAGTGTAAGAATGTCTGTTATGACGTGATTACATGCTGATTTTTACACTTATTTCAGCATTCTTGCAATACAATTTTAATACAATGGTATTAAATAGTATAGCTTTTCTTGGGAGTGGGGAGGGCTAAAACTTCGAGAATACCAGAAAAGTTTGCAAGGTGCTAATCTCTGCAATTTGGGTAAATGGAGCAGCTGGTAACAGTAGGCATTGCTCTATTGTGTGCTCTATCAGCAAGATGGATCACCAGGCTGCAAAATTTCACAGCACAGCACATCCTGATTCCAAAGGAGCATGGGTATGCAGTTCTGCATTCTGTCTCAGTGACACTGGTGGCTGGGAACTGCTGTCACTGTTCCTCCAGCCTCTCTGGTTTTTCTTCTGTTACATCACTGTTGTGAAGAGAAAATACATGAGCTGAAAAGGGGAGGTTTAATATGGTAATGGTGATAGGAAGGACTTGCAAAATATCGTGACTGGCAATACTAGACATTGGTTAGGGGCAGTCTAGGGTAAAAATTAACCTTTTAGGATCACAGCTTCTTTTTCCAGGAATTTTGCATTGCCTAAAAAAATTAAGAGGAAAGTGGAGAGACTCATGGTTTGAACTTTCTCTTGGACAGAGTTCTTTCTCTACAGTATTGTGCCATCACTGTAGTAATGCCTGAGAGAAGAAAACCCAAGTAATCAAGATGAAAATGTGAAAGGTGATGCTTACAGTGTCAGTGCTATTATGGTAAATGAGGTTTTTATAAGGCTATTCTAACAACCAATCAACTCTCTATCCTATGTGGTTGATCTACAGCTTTTGCAACTCCTAACCATAGTCCTAGTACCTAAATTTGCTGGAATTCAGGTTTAAAGAGATTTCTCTTGATACCTTAGTAGGGATTTTAGGAAGATTTCTCTCTTAGAAAGGAGAATGAATAGATTTGGGGCTGGACAAAAAAAAAATGAGTAATGTAAAGATCTAAAGGAGTTATTGAAAATTTTCTTACAGGAAAAAGCAAAGTGGAACAATTAAAGCACTGATAAAACTTGAGTTATATATTTATGAGCTATCTGGCTTCTGCTGTTGTAGTCCCAGAGACCTTCAGGGTGATCTGTCATGAAAAACTGGAGTGTCCTGTATTTCTATGAAATTGTGACATTTTTGCAAACTTGTCAAATCCTGCACCACACTGAAAATTCATGTCCTGGAAACCTTTGCACATAATCTGTTTTGGACACCAGGCATCTCCCTAAAATACTTCAATCCCTTGGAAACCCATTCTTCATTCTAGATAATAGAAACAAGAAGTCCTTTCACATTTGATTTACAGGCCATTTCTTAAATAGTTCCCTTACAGCAGATGTTTTCTTGACTGAGTTTGGCTTTTTTTCCCCAGGCAGCAAAGACCAAGGAGAAATTGCTGTGTTCATCTCAGGCCTGTTTATTGCAGTTATCTTTGGAGTGTCAGGGGATAGCAGAGGCCACTTGTGCATGTTGCTATACAGTTGCCAGCTGAGATTGATAGTGTTAAAGTCAAATCGTGGAGAATCTAGGTAGGTACAGCAAACTTTCTAATTATTCTGTGAGAAGTAGCACTGTTTGTACCATAAAGGGACATTTTTCAAATTTTGATTTCTAAGGATCCAGCTACAGGATGTGATTAACCACTGAAAGCTCTGAAAAGAGATTTGTAATGATCTGTTTTCAAAACTAAACTCCTTTGTTGAGGGTGTGAAGTGCAGTTAATTTACATTTCTTCCTGTGTGTGCTAGCAAATGAGCTGACTAGACCTATTGCACATGAAAGCATTGACATTTGACCATATTAGAGAGCCCAAGGTTGCAAATGGAGGGTTGCAGGTATAAAAGGCATCTAGATTGATTAAGCTTTTTGACAAGCTGACCTACAATTTATAAATACAGCTTTCAAAAGAGAATATGAAACAATGCTTACAGTTCTTACTAAGATTTTGTAGAAATTGTTTTCTTAGACAAAATGTGGCTAATTGAGCATCATTTATAAACTAACATTCACAACTTTGCAGATTGCTTTCTATATAGCTCTTCTGAGACTCTGACCCCCTAGATTTGTCTGACTCTCAAATTAATAAAAACAGTCAACTATAATCAACAACTAACAGTCAACAGTATAGCTATAATTGCTTCTTGTTAATATAAATGACATTCATATCCCAGTCTGATAGATTTTATTTTTCAAATATGTCAGTCCATGGTAAGAAAGCCACTGTGTCCCTTTCCTTTCCTCCAGCTGTATCTACTGCTTTCTATCTGGTTATCTTGATAAGCCCATTCACACCAAATTGGATAAAATGTAAGTTTGCAAAGATGGTTTCAGTTAGCGAAGGGAGGAGTTAAACACAGGCCCTACATTTCTGACTTGTCTCTCTTTTCATATAGCTATGCCTAAATATCAAATACAAAATCAAATTGATGGATGCACTGCTTAGAAAGCATAAGAGTGAGTTGGTGAGAGCAGTTTTTGGTTAAGTAATTTTCATAGTGCTCAAATTGTAGCCATTTTTATTAGATGCCAAAGTATTCCTGAACTATTCCTGAACACTATGTGTTCATGGTACAAAAAAAGGGAAAGGAAGAAAAATAAAGCCATTGTTCTGTATCTTAACATACTCTATACTGCACTCTAGAAATCTCTTGCATGCATCTTATATACAATATTTGGATTTCTTCTGTATCCATAGGAAGTCATCTGCAATCTTTCAGTCTGTTGTAATTGACCTGTGTTATTTCTTTAGGTTTTGGAGATGAGCATTTTCCTGCTGATCCTTTATGCTTTTGGTGTGTGGACATAAGACTTGTGTTCAGTGAGGTAACAAGATGCTGCAGGCAGACTGTCACACAGAGCTTGTTTCTTTTCCACCAGTAACTGTACCTGTGTCATTCTTGCAGAGACATGAATACAATAGTTATATATGTTCAAAAAGGTTATAAGATTTTCACTACTATAATCAATGCCACAGCTTTTTATTATTGTTCTTGTTAGAGTTTTTCCCCTCAAGATTGAAAACATTTGGGTTGTTTCTCAACTCAAATTAATTAAATTCCTGTAAGTAATATAATTCAAGTAATAGAGTTTGTTCCCATTCTTCACTGTTCATTGTGGGTATTTCTATTATCTGCTCTGTTATTCATAGGCAGAGTAAGTAGACATTTATTTTTCTTAAAATGACCTATACCTTCCATGTGCCAAGCAGTGGGAAATATTACTGAAAATCATGGTCATTGAGACAATTTTCTTACATAGCACATAATTAAACACTTAGGTTCCAGGGCACTCTGAGCTGTGCTGTCACATTCATATTCATATTGAGAAGTTCATAATCTCTGTGTGAATTCCCCATTTCTCTTTGAACCCATCTGATTTTTATACAGTATAAACAGACCACACAGTCTGTTTATCAAAAGTAACAGACTGAGGCTGCATTCAGCACCTTTCAGAAAAAGTCTTCAATCATATTGATAATGAAGCACTCTCTATGTGAAAAAAGTCCCTTTTCTTCAGCACTGATAGGCAGGAAAACGTGCTAACATCATCTTCCAAAGGATTTAGTCCTGCTTAGCAGTATTTCACTAACAACATAGGAGAGTTTAGTTCTCTTGTGCAAACATAGCAAAAACAGCAACTCTGCCCTGGATTTTTCACTACATGGGAGAGACTTCTGCAAAGTGTATTTAGTTGTGAACAGCAGGAGAACAAGGCCTAAACCAGGAGGAATCAGTGGCTTTTCCAAAGGGAATACTCTCGCTTTTTCCCTTATAATAATTTCTGTGTTTCTTCTTCAATCTCCCAGCATTCTTCTTCAGATTCATCGTTGCAAAAATGCTTTGCTTAAACTAAGTAATAACTGTTTGTGATGTGGTTTTGTAAATAGCATCTGTTTTGATTTTGTCTATCATTCTTCTAGTTTTAAGCCAGACTGACACCTTTGCACAAGTAGACTATTCCCTAGTTAATTCTCCAGCAGTCTCCAAATCACACATTAACTTGTATTTGAAGGTTATTTGTCTTTAATATAAGTGTGCTTTCTAAGACTTTTCTGATTATCTTTTGAGTTGATGAATTCTCTCACTAGAGTCTTATGCAGCCTCTCCAACATTTACTTAGAAAAGCAATAAGACATTTTGGGAATTTTGGTCAAGAATTATTTTGGAAACCAGCATTTGTTAATTAACCCAAGCTATTATTTATAATTAAATTCTTTCAGAATTTAAGCCCTTCAGAGGTGCTTTACAAACAGCTTAAAAGTGTTCTTTAGATACACAGCTGTTGTACTGCAGCTTAGTCTTCACCTGTTAGCAGTGATACATAATCTGTGATGGTTCCCAACGTGATTGCAGTCCAAAGCTGTTTGTTTTGAGATGATTCAGCATCTTGTATAAGTACAGGTTACACCCAAAAGAAGGCTCCTCTCAGACAGTCCTTGAGCAGCACATAACAGTTCTTATCTACTTTTCACCTTTGTTGCAGGAGTTATCTCAGCAACACTCAGTTTTTCCAGCAGTTTCAACAATCTTTGTAATTCAGAGCATCCCCATGGCTCTCAGAACAGACTTCAGTGAAGAAAAATGTGCCAGAGCTGATTTTGTTCAAGCAACTCTTGCCACATACAAAAAACTCTGCAAGCAGGATATACACAGCTTTAAAGAACTAAGCAATTACTTATCAGCTACTGTCACTATATTGAATTCATAGGCTAAGCTTTAATACATGGACATCACAGTGGGACACAGGATGACTTTTCTAAGTCAGTCAAGGAAGTTATTCAGTGCTCATTGGAACAGCCTGGTTCTTGATGGTTATAAATTGTCTTCTTCCAACTTCCAGCTTTTTTTCTTAGGGTTTTATACCTTTCCATGCCAGTTTTTTCCTATTGAATCTTCCAGCTACTAACATTCACAGTGTCAGTAACTACACTATCTACTGTCTGTGTTACTCTTCTTTAATTTCATGGCCTTAAACCCTCTCACATTTTAATAGTTATTTTCTTAGCGTACCTGGACCAAGGTCCCCTACCTGTGCAGCACCAAAATAGGTCTGGGAGGGTTGGCAGCTGGGCCAGGACTAAGTGTTAGGTGATATAAAATGCTCTTTTGTGTCCCTGTCCCAAGCAACTTCCAGTGCTTTTCAGGAGAGCCTGAAGATTTTCCTGAAATGCCACCCTCAGCATTAAATTTTAAAAGGTGTCTTCGCTCCAAGAGAAAGAAAACTGTGGTCCAGAGAATTATTTTTTGTGTGTGTCTTGTAGCTGCTGTTCAGAATGCTCACTTGAATGCTCAAATTAAAACTTGGATGCATGGCACCCAGATTTTCTTTGATTCCTGGTTTGTTTTTTTTTTTTTTTAAGAGCCTAATTTGCTGATTTTTAGGGCATAACACAAACTTATTTGCTTAGTTCAAGGTTTCTTTAATGTCAAGCTTTTCTTCAGACTAGGAAAAAATCTTTCTGTTCAACAACTGCTAATGCATTCTAACAGATAAAAATGTTACAACTAGAAATATTTGATGATGACTTTTTGCAGGGCATGGTCTATCTAGTAGGAAATCACACAGACCCTCCCTTTGTGCCAGCTCCATTTGCTCTCCCAAGGTGATTCCATGATATATCTGGGAGTCTCCAATTATTTTCTTATGTCTGCTTCACTGGTTCACTACAGAGCAGGGGCCTTTAACATCACTATCTCCAAAGAGGTGAGTATGATTTGCTTGTAACAGAATTACAAATATTAGCAAGATGGATAGTGAGCAAAGAACACTAACACCTTGTGTTTGCCATTTCACATAGATGTGGGTCCTACTTATACCACTTGTAAGAGAGATTAATGACATTCAGTTTGTCATAATTCAAGTAGTCAAAGTCCCTTTCAGACTTCAGACTGAACTTCTTGGCAGCTCTAGGCAAAGAATGATAGAATGAACATCAAAAGTTAGTGTGCCAGGAGTGGCAAAAGGAATCTAAAAGAGCTTTTCTCAGCATGGATTCCACATAGAAAAGGGCAAAACAAGAAGAAGTGTACTGAAGCCCCAGTCTGCTGCACAGTGGCCCATGATAAATGTGTTGGCTATATTGACAAACTAGAATAAATCCTCAGACTTAAGAGAGCAGCAGGTACAAGCAGGCAGCAGGTACAAGCAAACTAAGCTTTCCTCTGTGGTTGAAGAACATACAGGACCTCTCCCAAATGCCAGTTTCCACAATGGCATTTGTAGTCAAAGTTTCAAATAAGTTTTGCTAACTGTAGCAAAAGGGTGTTTATGAAAACTGGTGACACAAATGGTACTGGTAAACATCACCACAGTGGTTAGCAGCAAAAAGGCAAATGAGATTTTTGAGTCCTTGCCTCGGACATATTCAGTGTATTTCATCTGAGAAAGTCTTAGAGGCAGAAGTCATGTCTGTTCTTTCAAAGAATAATGCTTGATACTGATATATGCTCCTGAATCAAGTCCATGAGAAATCTCTCTCTTCTGTCCCAAAGAGCACTGTGGGTTCCTTAGAAATCATTCTGGGGCAAGAAAATACTAAATCAAAACATGGATTATCTAAAACTAAGATAAACAGGATGTGTTGGGGTTTTTTCCCCCAAGGAAAACCTAATTTTCAAGCTGAAAAAATTACCTAATTTATTTTGTTTACAGCTTAATAGTACTTTTAATCTAAGCACTTCCCTACTCAGATGTTTTATTTCTGAGGTGAGTACTTTTATTTGTACAGATCTTTTAAGAAAAAGCAGTATCTAATGTTTTCTCTGGATATTATCTGTGTGCTTGCTCATTTGCAAAAGCTGGGAGGAGACAAGAAAACTGGTCTATTTTTGGTGCAAAATTCAAACTTACATGTCTACCCCATGATAACTCTTCCTAACTACATCATACTACACTTTAATCATTCTCTACTCCTCTGAGGGCTAGATTTTCTCTCAGTCTTTGGAACAGTGGAAAAGAATAAGTGGTAGCCATCTGTCAGATCAGTCTCCTTTCATTCTTCTTCAAAGTAATGGTATCTCTGCTACTGTCAGCCTGACTTCTCTTTGTAAAGACTCCTGACTTCTGACTCCTGGAGATTATATACAATGGGAAATAATAGTCATGAATCTATCAATGTGATGCAAGAAATTAAGATACTATGGAATGCTTTAAAAATATGGCAATATTTACTATAAGATTATGAAATTCAGAATCTGCATTGCAAACTGAAGCTTTGTCCTCTAGGAGTTTCCAAAGCGTTTCAAAAGCTTGTCAACTTTTCCAATTTCTTTATATTGTTAAGGTGATTAATTTATTTTTTTTTTAACTGGAATCGCTCATCTCCTTCACTTATTTAACATACTAATCTCTTTCTCTTAAAATGTGTTTTTCAGGAGTAGCCTCTAAATTGTTTCTCTATATATGTTCAGTATCAGTGAGTTTAAAACTTCATCTTTTGCTTTATCATCTCTGAGACTCAGAGTATATGCAATGCTAATTTTGTCGCTTCAGTTGGTGTAATGAAAATGAAGCTTTTTTAATACTGATTCATTACCAGAGGATTGGTGAATAGCACCTGATTATGATGCAGCTGTAGGAACTGTAGCTGGAGAAAAGCTGAACTCTGCCCTCAGCAGTTTCTTCCTCTTTGACCCTGCTCGGATAGCTTGGAGTCACACAGCAGCGGGCCCAGTGCTGCTGAGGCTGATGGCCACATCACCTCCTGCAGTCAATTAAATACAGGCAGATGTGTCCTACACATCACTGGCTGTGCAGGAGTGTTTGCTGTCCTGCCACATTCAACCACCCAGTACATCTTTGCAGGGAATCTAGTAAGTAAAAGGAGCTAGAGATAACGTTCAGTGCTGGGGCTGCACAAATCACACACTAATCTCCCTGGTCCTTTGAAAATCTTAGAGATTAGCATAAAACAGCATATACTGCTCTGCCACAAATATGCACACTGTTGTGTTGCATTTCACAGGAAGGAAACACCCACCACACATTGTAGAAGTTGATAGATTTAATAGGTAGGTGCAGAGAGCCCTTTTCTCCATGTGGGAGATTGAGTAACTATTCAAGAATAAATTGTAATATATAAAAATGTTACTGTCTGATGCCCAGTGTTCCTAACCTCTGTGTTATGAAATAGTTCAGTGTCTCCCCAGACATCTTTTCATTAGATTGCAAGTGAACCAATTATGTCAGCCATGCAAGGACTTAAATGATCCTAATGATAAAGAGGCTATCAGGGCAGTGTTATCACTGTTCACTCAATCCCAGTTACTGGCAGAAAACAGGAAATTCACAAATGATTTCACAATCTATATGTATTGACCACACAAAAAGTTTAGACAATGTGTTTCCAATCACAAAAGCAGCTGCATTTGTGCCTGTATCTAAGACAGCATCTATCTGTGCATGCAGTCACAGAAGACTGCTTTGTTTTTCCCCTGCAGACAGCCAGTACCAGAGCCAATTTTACTATAAACAAACAGAAGTTGATTATCTCATTATCTCAGAGGTAACCAAGAAAAATTCAGAAAGAAGCATTAATTATCCCTACATTAGGATACAATAGAACTTGTGTCAGGCTGACAGTGCTTGTTTCACCATGAGAAAAAGAATATTAGTTACCTTCTTTCTCATAGGAGCTCCAAGATACTTTCAACTGGTTAGTGTAAATCTTGGAGATGAAATATAATAATACTGTGGAACAACCATGTCTCTTGTGCCCCATGATGTTCCCCCTTTCTGTAGCTGAAATACCTTTCCAATTTATGTTCAATTTATTGGTTATCTTGAAGGCAGGCATCTGTTTCAGTCTATATTGGTTTTGGAGAATCAAGTTCAGTAGTTTACTCAAAGCCCTCTGAATGTTCCTGCAAAGTTTGAGCACCATAAACAGAAGTGCTGGAGTGCAAACTCTGCACAGGACCACTGTCCCTATAGTTCTCCATGTGCCTCATGAGAGGGGCAGGGAAAAGTGAGACTGCATAGCACACACTGCAGCAGCATGTCATCACAAAAGTGAGACTAGAAAGGTGTCTGTAGTTTGAATCAAAGCTCAGAGCATTTTAGATTTCACTTAGGTCTTGCTGGTTCTGTGGTTACCTGCAGCTTGCTTGTTCTCAGCTGTCTTACAACACATTTTAGCCACATTTCAAGTAGGGCTGGGTTTACAGCCTCTTTCTCCATAAATGCACATGATGGGTAGAAGCAAAGACTTTCAGAAAAGTAGCCCACATTAGTGTTTCTTCATGTTGGTTCTATACATCAAGGTGGGTTAGAATTCCAGAACTTATAACAATTTTTAATCTATTATAATTTCATTAAAGAAAAATATGAGCAGTCTTTTCTTAGTTTTAGTCACTGCACCTTTTATGAGGAAAAGAGGACTTAGAATGATCAGAGCCTGTCAGTATAAGTTTAAGAAGTAATGGTGCTGCTCACTTAGAGCTTTTGACACAAAAATGTGTTCTCCTGTTCTTCAAAACTTTGGTTTTCCCCAGGAATATGTGTACAGTGAACCAAGGATTCATTACAGGCATCAGTGGGAAAAGTTAGCAAATCATAATAGTTAGAAATGGGTATGAGTTTATTTAAATCATAATTAGTATTTGACAAAGGTATAGTTCAGCCATTCCAGGAAATTACTATTCCAGAAAAATTTGATTTCCCAAGTCTTGTAGGTCACAGCACTGGACTACACATGACCATTGGAGGAGATTAGTATCAGAAAGAGCCTGATGATTCTAGAACTCATTTGTAGTTGTGCCAGTTTTAATTAAAAGTTGTTGGGAATTGAAGAGCCTTTGTCAAAGTTAAATGTGTGGATCAGCATGAAATAAGTATGAATTTCCACAAATGAATTTTCAAGCAGTGTACATAACTTGTGCCTCTAGTGAATCCTCTTCTTTTATTTTTTTTTTACTTCAGGTTCTAGTTTTCCCTGCTGCACTCCAGTCTTGGTTTCCCTGACATAAGTTGATGGTTTCAGTGCCTAGGAAAGGTAGCTGAGCCATTCAGAGGCAAAAGAAATTCTTCTGAACCTATTGTGAACAATTATTGGTCTGTCTTGGGATATCATCTGTCATCGCTCTTTGTGTTTTGAAACCATATATTCTCTGCTTTTCTTTCTCTTTTCAGTAAGAGGAGATATTTCTGAGAGTGTTGGGGTTTTTTCCTCATCAGAGGCTCAAAATATTATATAGTCTGCCTAGGTTCAGACAGAATTCACAGCTGGATGGAGTAGGTGTAGTAGCTGGAGTGGATACAAAATCAGGCTTAAATTCCATTTCAGGAATTATCTTAAATCTCTTCAACCAAATACAATAAAAACAGGAGTTTAAAATGGGAATAAAAAACCCACCATGCCACTATTTAGATCACTCACTGTAGACTTGGGAATGCTCAGTGAGACTCTACAGCAACTTAGTCCAACCCACATCTTAAGTCAAGGGAGAAAGGCTCTAATCACAGTGGCATTAAGACAGAGCATAAGCACAGGACAGTTCTTCCATCCAGAGAGCAGTTCACTTCTGAGAACTGAGTCCTGCCAGCTGAAACAAGGTTTAGTATATTTCATTCCTAAAGTTAAGGCTCATCCCAGGTACTTAACATAAAGAAAAAAACCCCTTCAATTTAATTCATTGCAAGAAACGTGGACACCTCTTTGCCATGTATATTTTGCATTGTTCAGCTGCAACTTAAACGAAAATAATTATTTTTTTGCCTGAGATTTTCTCTGTCAAGCTCTGCTCTGATCGTTTTGCTTGTCACTTTGGTCCTAGCCCTCCATTTTCCTCATCAAGCTACAACCTCATAGACATCGGGCACTAATCAGCAAATGTGCTTTTTCCATCATAGCAGAAGTCACTGGTGGAGAATTTTCTGTCTTATGCTTTACAGAGAATAGTGATTGCAGTAATCAAAGGTAAGGACTGTAGCCAGTTCCTAAGCACAGCTGGCTGGAAAGCAAGACTGAAACCATAAAAGGGAGTGCTCAGCTTTAAAGACTCTGTTATGGGAGGTTTTCTTTCCATTTGGTGACAGCTGGTTGGGTTTACTCTGTGCTGGACTTCGATCCTGGTCATTCAGCCCTATGGATCAGGGGCTGGCACAGAGTAGGCGTTTGCTCCCTTTCAAACACTGGGCTAGGGTTCCATTTTCACTGAATGCAGTGTGGCAGCAGAGCTGAGATTGCCTTGAGTCTTGTCCTGACAGAGTCAAGCCATGACCAGAGAATGGCCCAAAGTGAGGAAGTGCAGAGCACACTTGCATCTTTGGGCTTCAGGGTAACATCTCTGATCTCCCTCTGCCTTTGTGCTTCTCCGGCTGCCACAGGCAGGACAGAGTAGAAAATCAGCTCCATGGGATGCAGGGAGTAAGGGACAAGGAGCAAGGGGGTGATGGCAGAGAGAAGCAGGTGGGAGGGTACAGAAGGTGCCTCTGAGGTGAACAGAGGTGAGAAGACTGCTGAGGAAAAAGCTGACCTGTCAATGAGAAGAAAAGAAACAGAATGAAAAGCTGGGAATCAAAAGTAAGATGTTTAGAAAAACAAATAAGAAAAAAGCTGGGGTTTGATATAGGAAAATAGGAATAGATGAGAACAAGAGGAACCCACCGGCTGAGAGAAGAAAATAAAGATGGACAGTAAGTCAGAATGGAAAACAGCAGAAACCAGATTTTGAGGGGGAGATGCCAGATGAGAAACAAAGGCAGGCAGATCCCAGTGTCAGACAGCTGTGAGATTCTAAGAGGTTTATATGCAACTTTTTTGCATGGTTTTTTGCCTTTTTAGTACATATGAATAATAGCTCCCTTGAGAGACATGACAGCTAATTAAAGGGAAATTGAAAACAAATTGAGTTCCTTGAGAAAGATGCTTCTGAAGTGCATTTTATTATTACTTTCAAATGTATTTATATCTGTCCCTTTTGAAGATAAACTAGGGAAAGGATTTCCTCTTCTTAATTTCGCCCATAATATGACTGGATCTGTAATAAAAATTAATCAGGTGAGAAGCCAAATTTCCTCTTATAGAATATTGCTGCTGTTTCAGGCCTGTTATTGGGGGCATTTTCCAGTGGTGGGTAGATATAAATGTTGTCAATAGTAAAGCTTTCACTGTACATTGGATATAACATGCAATCTCTGAACCAAAATGAGCCCCCCACCCCTAGCAGTTGTAGGCTGTAAGGGGCTCACCAGCCTTTTTGGGGTGCCATCATGGGGACGTGACAAGGTCAGCACTACCATCCCCAGCAGGGCTTAGGAGCACTGAGTGCCTGAGTCCTCATTTCTCTGACCATTCTCTAAGAAGGCTCACGGGCAGAGTGTCTCTGTGGTAAGTGTTGCTCAGTCTTCTGGAGAGTTGTATTAACCTCCATCAGAGCCCATTCCTACCCTAAAGTTAACTAAAGTTCAGGAGGCACAAAGCCACTCTTGCCTCCTGCTCTGCTGAGGGTGTTACCATGGGAACAAGTCCCAGAGTACTGTACCTGAATGTACCCACCTGAATTTAGGGTGGGCAAAACACATTTTATATGTTTTTTCTTTCATTAGAGTCATCTGGTTATTTACACTGATGTTCGCTATCAACTGGAGGCTGAGGAGGACCTTCACAGCCACTGCTGATGTCCTTTACTTTTAAAGAACAATTAGAGAAAAATGTACCCTTCCTTCTGTTGTCTTATAGGGAGTAGATGCTATAGCATTAGAAGCGTGGCTCATCACTACTTTTAATGTTTTACTAAAAACTTCTTAAGCACTTTTCACAAAGCAAAACTGTTGTTTTTAAGTACAGTGAGTGTAGCTAATTATTAATGATGCTTTGGAAAACTTCCTGCAGCCCGATGAGAAGAAGTGACTGGTTCTTTTCACTAGAGTTGTAGACAATACATTTTCTTAATATTAAAAGCCAGTTCTTGCATAATTCAATTTATTTCCATTAGTGTTAGCAAAACTTTGTGTATGGAGTGAGACCTTATCCTTTGTAAGAATTTCACAATTTGTCCCTTTGTAACTGGACACTGAGAGTGGGAACAGATCTACAAATCTCAGTGAATTGCCATGTAATTATAGAATATCATCTAGTTCAGACACTGGCTCAAAACAGGACTAATTAGATGAAGCTATTGAGCATGGTGTCCAGTCAAGTCTTGAACCCCTCCAAGGATGATTTCATAATCTCTCAGAACAATCTGTTCCATTATTTAACTACCTTAAGAGTAATTTTTTTTTTTGTAGTATCTAATCAGTATTTCCCATGTTCCAGTATGTTCTGTGGCCTTGTGTACTTTCACTACACACTTCCCAGAAGAGTCTGGCTCCATTTTCTCTGTAGTCTCTTTGCAAAATTCACATGCAACAAAATGGCCTTTCAAGCCCTCTATTCTCTGGGGGGAACAACCTAAACTCTCAGATTCTCCTTGTAGCTGATGTTCTCCAGCCCCTTGGCCACACCTGCTGGTGCAGGCCAGAGGACAAGCCTTGCTAGTAAAAGTGGCCTTGTCTATGTCTTTTGTCACTAGTCTCCCATCCTACTGAGCAATAACCCCACATTCATCTTCTGCTGTCAATTTTCTTACAGAAATCTTTCCTGTTGTCCTTCAGCTCCAACTGAACTATGGGTTTCCTGATTTCATTCCTATGTGTGCAAACAAAATGTTTGTGTTCTTTCCAAGTAGCTGCTCTCAGTTTCCATCTTCTGCATGCTTCCTTTTTGTGTTTAGGTTCAGTCAGTAACTCCATGTTCTCCATGTTGGCTTTCTGCCACAGTTGCTGAACTGTCTGAACATTCTAATAGCAGTTCTTATGCTCTGAGGCAGCTGCCCTTGAAGATTAGCCAGCTCTTCTGGGCCTCTGCTCTCCAGGGCAACTTCCCACAGGTTCTGCCAAGCAGGTCTCATCTGAAGTCTGTGGTTGTAATTCTGTTCTTTGTCTTGTTGCTTCTCCCAGGATCCGAAACCTGACAGTCTCATGCTCCCTGTAGCCAAGCTGTCCTTGGCCTCTGTATCTTACAGAAGTTGTTCTTTGATTGTGATAGCTGCAGCTCTCCGAGGGTATCAACCTTCAAATAATTCCATACCTCTAATATTTGTAAAATGGAAGCTGTATTTTTTATTTTATCAGTGTCAACACAGACATTAAACTGGGAGACATTAAAGGCATTTGGAAAGGAAACTACAAAAGTCACACTACAGAAAGTTCAGTTCGGGATAGAAAAGATGCTTGTGTAGTTTGAGCTGAATCAGTTTATTTATCCAGCTGTATGATAGAATACTAAAAAAAGGCATCCTGAAACCAAATAGCAGTAAGTCATAGCAGGGCTTCTAATTCCTTGTGTTCTTTGGTAGATGAAGAGTGACTAGAAAAAGAATGGAAGAAGAAATCCAAAGAAATGGAGATTTTCAATTAGATTGGTGTCCCTCACTGATATGAGAAAGTGTATAGAGGTTTATGTAACTGAGGGTGTGAGTTACATTCATCATCAGTAGCCAGAGATACGAATAATGAAATTATTATGCAGGTGACTCCCTGCGGTGGATGTTAAATCTGTGTGAAGTATGAGCATTTGTTGACTGACTGACTGACAAGTGTCTCTACCTTTTCTATTCATGGTTGCACAATGAAGTGACTCAGATTGTCCAGCAAAGTGCCCTGTGCCTGGGGGCATTTGCTTGGTACTTGCAAGCTAATTGATTAAATCACCTCCTTGACAAGCCAAGTAGTACTGGTTAGCTGAAATACTGGTTAGCTGGATAAGAAAACAGAAGAAATGGAAAATATTGACTGCAAGGACTTGATGCTATATATTCGTACCAGATATATACACTGCAGTGTCTGTGTGCATTTATATCTATGTATGTGTTGTAATACAAATACTGTATTGTTTATGGTTTCCTGTATCCTGAGCAATTTCAGACAGATGGGACTTGTTTTCCATCTGTTTTTCATATACCAATGGCACATTAATTTACTTATTTTACAGTACAAGCATGGCTATGAATATCTGTCCTGTGGAAATACTGGAATTCCTACTAGGGTTTCCTACTCATTTGAAAAACCAGTGCTGAAACCACCTTCCACAAAGGCAGCATGCCACCCCCATCTCTGCATTCTGGCACCTGAGCACCCCAGCCAACAGTTTACGTTATCCTTTGCTTATCCCTAAATGAAATTTATTAGATTTTACCTGGAAGGTCCAAAATAGCTTGGGATGTGGTTATCAGAGGCCACTCCCTAGGTGATACCACTGAAGGTGATAGCAATTGGCTCTCTTCAAGCCCACAGCTCTTTCCTTTAAATGATGGGCTCATGGCTGCAGAAGGTTTTCCCTGCAACATCCTCAGCCTTGTGATCTGCTACAGCAAAGGTCTTGTCTTCACCCTTCAGAGGAGAGGTATGGAAACAAATACATGGTGATTCCTCTTTGTCAAGGAATGGCTTTATTGGGAAGTGACTCATGTAGCTAAATCTGGTTAAATTATGATATTTTAAAGTTTGAGAACTATGCATATGCCAAAAACACATATTCTTCCAGTGTTTTGTTTTTGTTCTACATATGAAGTGTGTTTCTTTCATCTCTCAATATCTGTCAGTTAAAATTTAAAAAGAAAATGCTAGTTATACTAAAAGGCAAAGGTGTTCTGCAGGATTGGTTGAAACTGTTAAAAAATTAAGTCAATATTGTCTCATAATTTTGGAGATTGTTTATATTGTGATCATGACTGAAAATATTCTAGTGGTTTGAGGTATATTGTTACCTCTCGTAATGAAGCAGCTACTGAAAGATGCACCAATTTCAAAACAATTTTTCAGATATTAGGGAAGAGGCAATTGTCTCCTTATAGATGGTTTAATTCCAGCTCTTCTATAGCCCTGTGTAACTAAAAAAAAAAAAATCTGTAAAAGTAATGCCAGAAAAGACACTCTCCTCTACTTTCAGCTGTTTATAATCCAGTGCAGTAGCTGGAAATGAAGAAAACCATAATAATGTGACCTGTTTGCCAGGTCAGTCCCAGATGACAAATAACTCCATAGAAGCCTGTTCCCAGCTCTGGGGGAAAAAAAAAAAAAAAAAAAAAACCCACCAAACATTCTCTGATTTTGTCCAGTTTTGTCTAAAAATTTTTTATCAGGGTGGCTTCTCTCACTCTCCCAGGGAAACCTTGCTGGAAGCAAGACCTTCTGAATTTCACACTACATGCGGTCTGTGATTTATACAGATAACTCTATCTTGGTTTAAATCTTATCACAGAAGCCCCTGGGATGGGCATTGGTTTCTCTCATTCACCAGCCCTGTGGTGAATCCTGTAGAGCCACCAAATTCCAGCATAAAAGTTCAATGTTTGTCCAGATGGATGTATCTCAAGCACTTTCCCCAGTCTCTATGGCAGTGAACAGGCTGACTTTTCTCCTCTACCCCACAGAGTTTACTTTTTGCAAGTCTGTGGTCTTCACTGCCAGGGTTGCTGGGCTTTCCACTTCTTCATTCTGGAGGGAAAGCTGGTGTCTGGGGTAGGGGGAAAGGGAGTGCAACCACCAAGTGACACAGCATGAATTTCTGCTATTATTATAAATATTTATTAACAGGTCCTGTAAAGAATGAGGAAAATGCTGAAGATTTGCTGTTCTCTCATTCTCTTAAGTTTGCTCAGTGGGCTACTGAGTGCCAGTCCTGGAGTCAAAGTGAGGATCACCCAGAAGGGGCTGGAGTATGGTATGTGTGATGATCTCATCAAGAGCTGCTAGTAGCATTGCCTTCAACACTGATATGACAAAGGAAAGAGGGCAGTGGCAGGCTATAAAGGAAAGTTTAAGAGCACAACAGAGTAAAGTCAGTAATCTGCTTGACAGTATTGTACATCATATCAAGGTTCACCTGACCTCAGATATTGAGCCAGTTAGTTCAGCTCTTGCCATGGCTAGGAGTGAGATCTGAAACAGCACTGCCATGTCTCAAGTGAGATACCAGTTTCTTGCTGATTCTGGGTCCATCACATTTCCTAAGCCAGAAACACATAACTCCAAACTCACAGGCACTGTCAAAGGCGACTGAACTGATCATTGTTTTCTTGTAGCCAGGGAGGTTGGGCTGGAAATCCTGAAGCAGAATATGGAGAAGGAGCATTTCCCCGATTTGACTGGCCATGAGAAGTTTGGGCTTGGTAATGTCAAATACAACATCTCAAGGTAAGTATTCTCTCTGGGGGCAAATTGTGTTTGACTGAAATTTGAATCTTGTTTTGTGTTCATTTTGACTTATTAAATAAATTTTTAATTTTTTTTTTCTCTCTCATGGTCTAGGATACATGTTACTGCTGTAGAATTACCCAGTGCTTCCATCTCCCTCCTACCAGGGTCTGGGATAAAACTGGTGATTGGAAATGCTTCTTTAACCATTGATATGAACTGGAACATAAGGACCTGGATGTTGTATGTACAGCTTTGCATGTTCTGGACTATTTTTCTTGATGGATAATATAAAAATGCAAATTTTAGTTTATTCTTGTGACCCCTTCATTGCAAAGGTGCTCTTTATCACCTGGCAGCAGTAACCCAGGAGCACAGACTGGTGCTTCTGACAGGTCTGCTGGTGGGAGACAGCCCTGCGCCCTCAGACATCAGCACTGATAAAGAGCCCATGGCTGAGAAGCACTGCTGCAAATAGCACAGGCCTGCTGCTCTAGCTGAATGCTGTCATTGTCCAGCCCGCCAGCTAATGACACATTTAGAAAAACTGTAGTGTGGTGGATCACAGTCTAGTATAATAAACCCTCATAGTGCTGTCACGCTATTGGAAACCCTCTGTTATGCAACCAAGAGATACAGTTCAAAAGCTGGTGGAAAATGGATGAGCATATGTAAATATCCTTAGAGCAATCTCCACACCTTCCTAGTCCCAGGCTGTTTCAGAGCAAAGAAGTCCCTCTTCCTCACATTACCTGTATTGCTAAGCTGACTGAATTACAGGAGTCTCTGACCTGCCCTTCTGCCAGGGACAGCAGGGCTGCATGCAGGGGAAGGGCCCTGGGAGCTGAGGGGGTGGCACAGCAGGAGTCACAGTGCCCTCACTGGCAGGCACCCGACACAGGCAGGCAAAGCAGAGTAGTGGCAGTGACCAGCACCAGCCATGGGTCCACAGCACCAGGCAATTCCATAGTGAAGAGGTGGATTATTTTCAGTTTTTATTTTTTTCACTTGATGCAGCAAAGACAGTGGAAGAGGCACAGTGCACATTTCAAAAGTGTTTGTTACTGCAATCCTTTCAACACCCCTGGATAATGCAGGCCCTACATCAATAGCCCTCACCAGCTGCCGGACAACTCCTGGTGATGTAGATATCAAGCTGAATGGGAAAACTGGGTAAGTGGAAGAGATCTGTATAAACATTCTCACAAAATAACTGTCAGTGAATGGTACAGCGACAGCTTTACAAATTAGGGCACACAGAACTGCTTTTAGGCATCATAAAGTACCACAGGTGAGAACTGAGGCCCCAATACAGCATTAAAATGGCCAGCATTGATATTTGGCCTTGTACTTACACACAGTAGAAGATAAAGACAGAATCAAACAATCCCTTGTGCTTCTTCAGCACTTTCAAACTTCTGCTCTAATCTTCAACTCTAGGTAGAAGTTATGAGGTTGTACTATGCTTCACTCCTCCTACTCACAGTGCTATCAAAATTGAACAGAAGCAGACTCTCTATGAACCCTCTGGATACAGCCCCATGAAACAGCATCTCATTATTTTCTTGTATTTCTCTCGCTCTCTGAATACGACTCTTGTCACCTGTTTGGGGGGGTTGTTTTTGTTTGTTTATTTTTACTTGTTTTGGAAGTTCCTAGTGCAAAGACCATTTTGTACATATAAGATGGTGGTCTTCTGAAGAAATCCATTTTTAATAAATATTAATTAACCCAGGCTGACATGCATAGTGCTGAAATGATCATCTTCTAAATGGCGGTTCTCTGACAGTTTTTACATTTCAAAAAGCTCCCATGTGTAATAGAATATCACACTAAGAGGCCATTAAATTCATGTTCTGCAGAGATACCTGATTTCCTCTTAGTGACTATAGTACTTGACCCATTAATTGCCTTCTTCCTTCCCTCTAGCTTCCTGTATAACTTCTTTATCAAGTATCTGAAGAAACCCATTCACAGGAGCTTGGTCACTAATGTAAGCTTTTCACATTGTGTAGGGGAGGGGTGTAAGGAGGATAGCAGTCACAAGTCAGTGCTGTGAACTTGGCAAAGGAAGAATTAGAAAAATAATCCTGTAATAGTCCTATTCTGGTCTGATCAGCACAGTCATCATTTTGCCAGCCAGAAATGATTCCAGATAAAGTGACAGGTTCATAGCCAAGATACTGACATAGCTATGTTCAACCACAGTAGCAATAGGGATGGATAATGCAGTTATTTTTTCCATTACAATGCAGAATAAGTCCCTGCCTATGTACCTACAGGTATCCTGGGGCTTGGGTTATTTTTATGCTTGGCAGACAAAACATATACTGGGCAATACACAGAGAAATTATACTATATCAACTGATAGTATGACCTTTCAACTTCATTGTAGCAAAGGGGTGAGTAGCTCTGGTGACAGCCTGCCCAGGGCCACTGAGAGGAAGCAGAACTTGAGATGGCTGCCATTCTGTCCAGGGATTTACACTTGGACTCGCTGATCTTAAGTGTCTTTTCCAACCTAAATGATTCCGCAATTCTGAGATCTTTCCCGTGACACCAGTATGAGAGCTGTCCTCGCACTATTTAAGGCTGTGGTTTTGTCACCCCCACCAGGCTGCCTCTGGAAACGTCCCTCTTTTTTGTATCTCTGACATACAACACACTCGCATTGCACCAAGCGGAAACCTTGGGGATCCAGTTAGGTAAAGAGAAGCCAGATGAGGTCTTTTGATAAACAAATGCTGCAATGTGTGTCATGCAGCAGAAAGATCTGCTAGCACACATGTAAGAGGTGCTTATGCATCCATGGTAATCAGGCAATAACTTGAGTGTGCTTTTGTTGTAGTCATGTCCCAATATCAGAGCTGGGATCCAACTGATAGATGGAGACCTCCGATCACCGAATGGTGAGTCATCAGTGACACCTTTTCCTTCTGTTTTCTCTCTTCTGATCAGTGAAATTCTGCCCATTCCTTAACAGCAGCTGCTTAGCAATGCCTCCAGGAGTGCTATCTGTCCCTCTGCTCCATCTGCTCCCTTGCATACAGAATCACAGTTAACTAAAGGCTGGGCTACTTGAGCAAGAAATATATGTTTCTAAGAGCCAAGGACTTGGTAGCAATTCTCAACTTGCAAGTGTGGCAGTGTGCACTTCTGTTGTGAGAAATGCCACCTAGAGGCCACACAGTACTGCTAAGACAGTTTTCCTTTACCATGCTCCAATTCCTCCTGCACACACAGCACTTTATAAGCTGAAGTCTGTTCTCCTAGTCTGACTGGAAATTAAGTTTTACTTACCTATTTATCAGACTTGCCAGGGACAAAATGAAAAAGCTCCTTTGCAAAAGCCTTCTCACTTGAACTACTTTGGGTTAGATTTGCAGGCATTTAAGACACCCAAAGTGTTGGTCAGATATCACGCGAAAAACAGGTATCTAAGCAGATCAGGCACTCTCCTGGGAAAGTACCTGCAAGTTTCAGCTACTTGGGATGCTCTTAAAACTCCTTGACAAGAAATCCCAACACCTCCTTATGCCCTGAGGCACTGATATGGCCATCTCCTTTTTGGGGTTAGACCAAACTTACTTTCCACAATGAGAAAACAATAGACAAACTAGAGAAGGCACTTTACGTAAAGTCTCAGTAGAAATATCAAATCTTATGTCAGAATGCATATTAGGAGGTCCCTGGTTGTGTTTTTCCCTACTCTCTGGAACAATTTGTGTCATTCTCTTTCAGAAAAGACTTAGTTTTACGTATACATAGTTTGACTTAGTTTCAAGTATACATAAAATTATGTAATTGTAATTATGCAGATATAAAATTATTTCTATGTTTTTTGTAATATTCTGTGTCTTATCTACTACTCTTACAGCTGTAATGCAGATTGATGATTTGGCTGAAGTAGACTACTCCTTAAGTGGCTTGCCAGCAGTATTCCAAACATTCATTGACCTGGACTTAAAGGTAGTTGCCTGTAGTGCTGTTTGCCTACATTGCTGTGGGTTCCATTATTCTGTGAGGCACTTTCTAAAGATGACCATGGTTGTTGGCCTGAACATAAAAGCTCACCATCTGAGAAGACAGACATTTCAAAACATTATTGAATTTGTTACAGTAATAATTTGTAACAATCCTGTTGTGCAATGAATTCTTTAAAAGCCACATTCTTTTCTTTAAACTGCTGTTGAGCTGGTTGTAAAAAATAGAGTGTAGTTAAAGACTAAGCAAGACAGAAGAAAAGAGAAAGGGAAAGGAAAGAAAAAAAGTTATTAAACCTCATCTTTCTCTCACTGTTAATTATAGCTGGGACTTCATTGTTCAGTCAGTCAGGATAATATTTCTATACATGGGACTAAGTAGGTGTGTCTGCTGTTGGATGAGAGAGAAGAAAGAGCAAGACTATCAGAGCAAGAATTAAGCCCCTAGCTTCTTGAATGGGAAGGCAGAAGACCCTTTCAAAAGCATGGGAGCCCAAGGAATGCTGCTGAGTCTGTAAACTTGAAAGTTTATTCCAAATTAAGGAAAAAGTCTCCTTATGTACAGAAAAAATCTGACTAGTTCCTGATTCTAAAATGACTTCATTGTCATTCTGTATAAGGTGATTTGATTGAGGGTAGTTGTCATTATTATAGTATCTGCAATCCTTAATTAAGTTTAATCTGCCTTGTGTTTGGTTCTTTACAAAGGCCAAATGAAAAGGCAGTCTTGTCACAAAGATCCTACAAATTAAGTATTAAAAAAAGGACAACAGGGAAATAAGAGAGGGGGAAACAAAAAGGAACAAAAAGTTAGTATCTGCTTGTGTGGTAGACACTGGTCTGAGCACACCAGCTGTGCAGCTGCTGTCAAACTCTTCTGAGTATTGCAGCAGCTGGATTTTAAGCAGGAAATTGTGTCAAACTAAAGATGTAAAATCATGGCTGTTCCAAGAGCTACTCTTCCACATAACTGGGGAAATATACAAAGACTGGTAATTCCAGCAAGTGAGAATTGAACGGAGAGGTCACCTACTGTGATTCAGCACCTTGTAAGCATTTTGATAGTCCTTAAAAGACAGTAGGAACTTTAGAGCTAGATGAGAAAATAAAGACAGACAAAATACATTTGAGATTAAACAGAAACCGAACTAATAAAATGGACATAAAAAACTTTAAAATTTAAATGTCTTCATCACTTCCAATCAGTTTTACTGATTTACTTTTTTGTTTCATCTGTATGCATTTGGAAGTATTAGATCTGCAAGGCTTGGCCAATATGATGGCTAATGCAGAAGACAACATAGGAATTTTAGGTTTGTCTGACGCAACTTTGCTCTCTCATAAGCCTTTTGTCTGCACAAGTTGATTCTGGGCACAATACAGTGCTGATTTTGACCAAGAATGACCTCAGGTTTTACAGAACAATTTTGTAATTGAGACCATGGATAGCTCTTAAGCAGCAGTTCTCAGATTTAAATTCCTAGAGATGAGAAAAGGAGAAAGGAGGACAGCTAGTCATGTTCTCAATGCAATATTTAGACCCTTAATTTAGAGGGTGGTCTGAGGTGGCAGACTGTCCTTGGTGACCAGTATCACAAAAGACAGATCTTGGGCCTCATCTGTGAATATGTCCAAATGCTGGAACTTGCCTTCACCACCTGCTTGAAAGCACCAAGCCTTCAGGGTGTACTACAAAGCCTGCATACTCATTTATTATCCAAATCAATAGCCAGGGCAAAGTCAAGGAAAGTACCATTCATTGTCTGCAGTCATGGTAAAGTTATATTTTGACTCGGTTTTCTTTATCTCTGACAATAATTTTTAGGGTGTAGTCTTCCCAGCTGGAAACCATACTGACTCTCCCTACATGGCAGCTCCCTTCACAATCCCAGACCAAAGTGACTCCATGCTGTACCTTGCCTTCTCTGAGTATTTCTTTCAGAGCTCCTCATTTGCTTACTACACCGCAGGGGCCTTCAACATGACCATTGCGGAGGAGGTGAGCAGGACACAAGGAATGGGCTCAGAGTGGCTCAGTTAGGGCTTTGACCTGCCAGATGTCAGTATGTGGCCGCATAAAGCTCTCAGTTGGTCTGTAGAGTCCTGGGACAGAAGATTATAAATACTGGGGTACTGTTATTCTCTTTTACTTACACTCTATATAGATGCCTCAGGCCACAGCCAGGCATGCCAAGTTCCACTGAGCCAAGAACCAAATACTGCCAAAAAATAAGGGGTTTGTAGACCTGAGGCACAGACTTCTCTAACAGGGACAAGAGATGAGCTCTGGAGAATTTTGCAGCCTCATTGGCTGCTTTCTAAGGGATCTTAGAATGAAATTACTACTGGGGCCTTGTAAGCAAAGCATTTGTCAAAGCACAGCATCTGTGGCTTGAAGGCTGCCTGACTTGGCTAGCCGGACTGCAGGAGGTTCAGTAAGTCCCAAAACCTATAGACTGCAGCCCAAACTATAATGATGTTAAGAATTTACTTTCTGAGGGATTATTTTGGCATGTGTTATTGGGAAGCTGCTTTAAGTATACCGAGTCTCTTAGGAATATTTCTGAGAGGAACAAAATCAAGTTTAATTGAAATTACTGTAATAATGCATTTAGAGAAAAGCTGACCATGAAGGTCAAATCTGGTAACTCATTTGTTTTCTCTCTTTTATTTTTCCCTTCAGACTTGCAGCTATTTTAATATAAACACAGAGATATTTAGCAGTATCATCCCTGAGGTGAGTGTCATTACTTTCACAAAGTCTCAGGGAAGCCACCCAGTGTGGGTGTCAAGACACCTCACTACTGGTGTATCCCAAAGGCTTCAGCAGGGCCCCTGCACGGGAGAAGCAGGCACACATGTGCCTTGTAACAGCAGAGCAGATGGGCCTTGTCACTTCCCACCCCACGATGAGTTGAATGACTTGCACTGTTACCAAACATAATCTTGGCCCATGACCTTGCACATCAATCTTTTCTCTGGGCACCATGCCCAAGCCACAGCTGTTCCTACCTAAAACCAGCTCCATGCAAGAAAAAGCTTCCAGTCATGAGTCCCGCTTTGAGAGGCATCCAAGAGCGGTCTCAGCTCAGAAAAATCGCCTTTCTCCTCCCCAAACCTGCTTAATTCTCTTTACTTTGCTGCTGACCTGTGACTGATGAGCAGAAAACCTGGGAAAGGACCATGTGCAGGAAAATGAGCTAACGGATGGACAGGAAACATTACATCCTATGGAACAGACAAGGCAGATGCACAGGATATCCATTTATTTTAGTGAAGGAGATGAATATAACAGGACAGAGAATATGAGCATGCATGGTTTCCACCAGTCTTCTGAGACAGGATGAGAAACCAAAAATGAGGAGAAGAACCCCTAGGCTATAAATGCAGAGGATGGGTGAAATCAAACTAATAGTTCAAAGTACTTTACATTCTTGTTTGCTTCCCAGATGTTATTAAGTTCCTGCCTCAGAAATATAAGAATTCTCCAAGGGTAGGCATGTATGATGTTCTCCATAAAATGCCATGAGCATTGATGCAAATACTCCACCCCCTCTGTTTTGAATATTGAACTTTGTGAGCCTGTTCACTCTTTAGGCAATGAACAGAGTGAGGCTCCTCTGAGGACAGTCCTGAGGAGGAACCCATCTCCTGAGATGGGTGAATTTCAAAGTGAATGACTCCTGAGCTATTTTATTGTGTAACTAAATACCACATTCAGGTCCATTTATCTCCTCTGTCCACAAGCTAGTATTGAATTTCTCTTGAAATAATATGGAAAAATTTGTATTCCTCAAGTGGAAGGAACTTTTCACTGCATTCCTGAGTGGCCAATACTGTTAATTTAGCACCACAGAAAACCTTTATTTCCTGCTTACCTGAAAGAATCTTATGTTAACAGCTGCCCTTAAACTCATCATAAGGAAATACTTTAAAATTTTTGCTTCAAAAGTGAGAAAATGCAGTATTCTGATCCATTCAATAAGAAAAATGTTTTTTCTTTTTTTTTTGTCTTTGAATCTTACAGGTAGCTAAATACTCAATTACACCCTACCCAGTGATGTTGAAGCTAATGTCTGCTGAAATCCCTACCATCAGCTTACAGCAGGATTCCTTCACGGCAGAGATTCAGGGCTCTGTGGAGGTGTTGGCCATTCTGCCAGACTCAACCGCCCAGTCTCTGTTCACACTGAACATAGTAAGTACAACAAACAAGGTGACATTTAACTCAGGGTTAAATATGTTTGTTCCTTCCTTATTTCAAAACTCTATACAAGAAACAAAGAAAATGCCAAATTTCTAGTAAATATGCACATTCCCCTTAGTCACAGGTATAGGCATGACCTCAACTAACCTATAGGACATTTCTGTGGCAAAGAACATTTTCCTGCAGATGGACAAAATTCCCAACATGTAGTGGCTCTGATTAAGCAAGGTTTTGTTCTCTGTAATGACAGTTCTGCAAGTGTGAGTCATGCCTCTTGGCATCTTGTTCATGGCTTTGATTAATGGCATCTCATTACCCCCATTTCAGCTCTTGTCAGTGCCATTCAAATGAACAGACATTTGCTGTGTGCAGCCTTGCAATGAGAAAGCTGCATTTACCTAAAACAGCTTCCATGCATAACTGAAAAGATGGTATTTATGTGTCTGTGACTAATTCACAGAAAGGGTCCTGGGGTTTTTTTATGTCTGGTAATCCATGGTTTCTTTATTCTGCAGGCAGCCAACACCAGCATTTCCCTGAATATATTTGATCAGAAATTGATGGGCTCGCTGTGTTTGAACAGGTAATCCAATCTGGGATGAAAAAGATTTCCTTTGGAAAACAATGTTAGCAATCCCAACATTAGTAGTTTGATCAGATAATTGTAAATAAGTTTTGCTGGTAAATTCACCTGCATTAGATTCTCTTAATCTGGCAGCATTTGTACATTTTAGAGGAGGCGGGAAGCTTCTCTCTGACAAGTGCAATGGCCCCAAGGGGCTTCCCACCAGTGGACTGCTGCAGGGAAGTGGTCTCACTAGACTTCCCTTCTTTTTACATTTACTCTCCCCTCTGAGCTAGATAAACTAAGCATGCAGGGCAGTTTTGATGACCATAAATCATCTGAGAGTTTCCCTCATCACTTTCTGGCTGGCAAGATGTCATGGCTTTCTAGACAACCTGTGCCACTAAAGAATGTCAGAGCAGTCCAGGGCACAGTGAAGAACCTGGGCCCCTGCAGGTCCCCTATGCAGATATTCTTATTGCAGACATTCACCAACTGAAGTCCTGCAACTTGGAAGGTACAGAAAGCTGGAAACCAGAGGCTAGGCCATTTACACATCTAACATGTCACATTTCATGGAGAAGAAGCTCTGTATATCAGGACCTCACAACTGGGAATTGGGACTCCAATTTCATAGAAGTCCCTAAGAAAGATACGGGGTTAAGAACATGCAGAGTTCATCAGGGCAGAGGGATGTTAGGAATTTAAGGAGGATAGTGCTGTTAGCATTTTCTGCAGTCATTTTTAAGAGGAAAATCAAGAGTGTGCTGGAAGCTGGCCTTGAGAACTCAGGTACTGGTGCTGAGGAAACTCAGAAATCTTTTGTTGGATACAAGAGTAACTTAGGGAATAAGTACTTCATTTTGGAAACAGAGACAGTAGCAACAAAGCCATCAGTAGCAGCAGCACCACACAATGAACAGATCCTTCCTTCCTGGTAAGACTCACATGAAAGCATTACGCAGATGTACCAAAATCTTTGGAAAATACCTGACACCCTACAAGTCCTTGGTAAAATCAATTGTCAGTAGGATTTCCAGAACAGTACAGAGGGAGAAGCACACTCAAATTGCTGGCTGCAACCCTTCTAGCACGCTCTTGCATGGATGCTCAGCCATGCCCTAAGAAAACCACATCTTTCTGTATCTAGCAATATGCAGTGGGTGAAAAATCTCTGTACAGATGCTTCCTAAGACCTGGAGCTCTACAGCATGACTGCACATGATTAGAATAACTTTGTTTATCCTTTCTTAGTGACTCATCTTGTTTCACTTCTTTCCCTCAGGATCCAGTTCTCCCTAGCCCACTCCAATGTTGGCTCTTTTGAGGTAAGTGGGTAGTTGAAGCATATAGGAAATGCAAACTAAGAATATCAGTGATATCAAGGCTAAAGAGTAAGCATTTAAATTTTATCAGTATTTCTAAATCATTTGGCTTCATTCCCAAGTGGCTCTCTTCCTGTCTTCTGGCAGCCACCTCTCTGTTCTTGCCCTAAAGAGTTAAAAGTAAACTCTTTGGGACAAGCTAGTGCTGTGCAAATGAGACATTCTGTAGTTGCCCTGGCTGCCATAGGAAGAGATCTCTCGAATCATCAGGGTGAGACAGAGCAGAGCTGAGCTGTAGCAGCAGAGCAGAGCACCATCCAATGGTCACAGGGATGGCTGAGGCACAGCCACTCCGTGGATGCTCATCAAGGTGCTCAGAATTCTGGCAAGGACAGGGAGTCAAAATATTTCCCTCAGGTGCCTGAAATAGTGCAGTTGTAGCCTTGCAGGGGAAAACCCTGCCCCCACAGAGTCATCTCATTCTCAATATAATCAATCAGTTCTGAGTAGCGGAGGAGAAAGGATTAAAACTGTTCTAGTCCTGCTTTGCTATTGGTGATAAATTATCTCACAAATAAAGCACATAGACTGTTTTAAATTAAAATGTTGGCCAAGCATAATGAAATACATTTGCATTTTGCATCTCACTTCCTTTGCATCATTCCAAAACCTTAAGATCTGAAGTTCACTTGAGCTTATGACTCTGGAGGCCAAAAGAGAACTGGAAGTTGATTAAGAGCCTACTAACTCTACCCAGGATTAGGGCACAACAGCTCTTCCACTATCAGGAAATGATGGCTAACTCAGTTTTCTTATCTGTGGCAGGTCGTACTTCTGGAGAACATCCTATCTTACATTTTCCAGACTGAAGTAATTCCATCAGCTAATGGTAAAGCTGTATTTCAAAGCATCAACTAAAAAGCTTCCATCAGAATGGGTTATTCTAGGAACTTCTACTGACTTTCTGATTAAGTTGTCAGCTCCCATTAACTTGGAGTAGAAAATGACCATTTGCCAGATAAGCAGTGGAAGGCAAAGATTGTAGGGGTGTAAGTGCTCCCTCTCACTGTTCTGTAAAAAGGGGAAAAATTACTAGGAAACCAAAAATTCATCTGCCTTCATCTCAGTCTAGGTGGTCCTGATGCATCAGGGAGAAAAGCAAAATCTCTCTCATCTGCACACCTGCCTGAGGCCACTATATGTGAAATGTATTCCTTTTTATTAGACCAGAACAGAGCTTTTGCCTCTCATAAATCTTATTTAAGGCCCTGGAGGGAGATACAGCTTTGTGTCAGCCCTGGGATAAACATCACCTTCTTTAGCTAATGGATACAAATGGGAGCAGGTCCTAATGATGGTAGAGCTGTATTAATAATCCCTCAGGGATCATTAGGGACAAAGCACTCAGTATGTAATGTGTTGAACATGAAATCCTTGGTTTGGCTGCAACACTCTGCCAAGAGAGAAGCACTCGTAATTCTTTTTTTCCCCATTGCTAAATGAGCATCTTAGCAGCCTCCCAGGCTTGCTTGTGAAGACTAAGAGGCTGATTGTTAGAAATGACCTACAAGTCGCTGGATGAACAGCGTTGTTGAAGGGTAGGAGTTTATTATCTTTCTAATGCATACCTAAATCATAATTTGTCTCTTTTTTTAAGCTAAACTGTCAAAAGGATTCCCTCTTCCCAATCTGGCCAATGTTACCTTGACAAGACCTCACATTACAATTGTACAGGTGAGATTTTGATACTTATGAAAGATTTTCCTTTATAAAAGGTTATCTCTCTTTTTACTTCTTTTTTTTTTTCCCGAGGCATTTATTCACTTTCTTCAGTGCCAGAAATTTGCTGTGTTGGAGCTACTTAACTAATAAAAATGGGTTTAAAATGAGGTCCCTAGTAATGGTAAAATTCTATTAGAAACAAATGTATCTTTCTTTGAGAGGAAAAGTTAGAACTGATTATATAAATATGAAGTGATCAAATGTACAACTTTTTCAGCCTTCTAAGTTGGAATTGAGTGTAAAAACGGGCTTGACATATTGTTCAAGTTTGGCCAACCACATCAAATTAGAGTTATTGCTATCTCACAGTTTTGTTGAATACTTGGAATATGAGAGGGACGAGAATTCAATTTTGTGCATCTAGGATGCCCGGATTTTGTTAATAATTGGTGATAATGACTGAGGCTAGTAGCCAAAAGTAGCCAGTGAGCTCTCAGAAAATATTTTTTGCCTTCTGGTTATCCTTCTCCAAAACTAGCCCTTAGTTTGAGCACACAGAATGTTGCTAGGTAACCAGTCAGTACAAGGGCATTGCTGACAAATTAATGCCCAGAAAATTAGTAAGCCTTCTGCATTTCTCCACTTGCTTAACAACTTCTCAAAGTTATTTTCAGTTTTTTTGAAGTTTTTCTTTGCAGAGACTTCTAAATCTTTGTTAGTGGTTAAGCACAAAACACAGCTCAGGAAAGGAAATGCAAAGATTGATTTTAATTGTTCTTTGCCTCCCACATACCTGGTTCCCTACAAAATATAATTGCTCACACAGTGCTTTCAGTGGCACTCACTGCCAACAGTCTTATAGACTAATTGTGAATGAAGGATTTTAGTGATTTTGCGGTGCCCATTCCCCCCTCATGTTCTCTCACCAATCTCCTCATCAGTAACAAGGGAATGAGAGACAACACAGAATTGCCATGCCCTACCAAAGTGAATGAGATTCCCATTTAAAGGCTAGAGTTTAGACTCTAGTTCTAGAGTTCCCACTTCCAGTCCCAGTCTGATGGCTATGGTCAACAGGAAGAAAAACAATTCTTACTTTTCATAGACAGGCTGGATGGTGCTTTGAGCTACCTGATCTAGTGGAAGGTGCCCGTGCCAATGGCAGGGGGGTTGGAACTGGATGGTGTTTAAGGTTATTTCCAGCCCCACCCATTCTGTGATTCTGTGACTGTGATGAGCTGCTCTTTGCAGGCCTATTGCTCTGTATGTGCTGACACTGGGGGAAGCTTTAAGGACAAGCTTAGATTGAATTCTTAAGTGGCACAAATTCGGTAATCCCTTGTGATCCTTGCCTAATTGCCTCAAGGCTCAGATGAACCTTCCTGAGTAGGCTGTATGATCTTTAGATTCCCTTCTGTCACTAACATGGTGCAAAGGGATAGCACCCAGGGAAAGATAGAGTCCTTTTGCAAAGTTCAAAGGACAGAGATGAATAAAACTTATTACTTCCAAGGTTCAGCTCTTCTCAGTAGATTTGTGGACCTTAAACACCAAGATCAATTTGAACTTAAGAAACCCCAAAATTTTAATTCATAGTATGTCCATGACTGTTCTCCTCACTGCAGGGATATGTGTTGATTTCGACTGATGCCCACTATAAACACTACAGGAGAAGAGAGACCACGTGTTAAGCATGAACTTCAAATCAAGTCAATAATGTGACTCTGAAGACTAAACACTGTCCAGTTCTGCTGAAATGTTTAACTTGAGCTCTGACAACCCCCATCCTGGCTGGGGGCAAGAGGGGGTGCTGGGAATCAAAAAAAGCTGATGGAATGGTTAGTTGGTGTAATGGTGGTAACAAGCAGCCCCAAGGGAAAACATGTAATGCATGCTTGACATTTATTTATTCTGTAGTTTAACTGATGCAAAAATGTTTTTAAGATTAATGACTCTTTTGAAATACACTTTTGTCCATACACTTCCAGAAGGATGCTGCAATTTCTTAAAATTAGGGAAAGTACATTGTCAAAATGCTGCTAGGGCAGATACAGCTGCTAATATGTTTCTACTCTAACAACCTTAAGCACTTCTCTTCTGCACACCATGCATGAGGTAGGGAGTGAGCACTCTCCAGAACTGTGGAACTGTCAGACTGAGAACTGACCCAGTTAGAATGGGAAGTAAAATCTTTGCAGTGTCTTAACATAAATCTTAATACGCAGAACAGGACCTGAGCCAGTGGCACTACTACTCTCCATCTTTCCGGGTGACTCTTCAAATCCGTGTGCCTGTCATGTGCCCTCTTTAGTGCTGTTTAGCCAGGTTAGATACATTTAACTCCTTCAGTGTTTCTAGGTAAGTCCTCTAAATCTAATTCTGTGACATCTTTCTCTGAATTGAAGATTAGATACTTTTCTTACTTCATTTGTGTATGGTATCTTACCCTCTTTCGTTCTCCTCCTTTTTTCCCAGTACTTTATTGGTGTGCAAATGTGAACACAGTTCTGCAGAGGGCCATGCTGGCCCTGCAATGCGTAGGGGCTTGTGCTTTGGCCAAACCTGGACGGGAAGCCGGCTCTGGCCTCCCTACGCTGAGGAACAATTAGCGATGGGGCGCAGGCAGCTTTTGCTGTGCGGAGCGGAGCGAGCTCATACCACCTGCTGCAGGGAGGTACCTACACACCCCAAAGATCCTCTGCCCCGGGGCTCAGCATGCACAGCCACTCCAAAAAAATACTTGGGGCTTTTCCACACAAACTAGCCCCACACAAACTTTCCACAGAAGCCGTACGTGGTGTGAGGGAGGAGGCAGCCAGGTACAACCCAGCCCCCTGCGCCCCCTCTCACACCCCGGCCCCGGGTACCGAGTGCCTGCCGCGGGCTGCCCCAGCATCGAGGGAGACGGGCCCGGCATGGGCTTCGCTGGGGGCGGGCCAGCCGTCGGCACGAGCGAGGGACGGACGGACGGACGGCGGCGGCAGGAGGCAGGGCCGAGGGAGGAGGTTTGAGCCTCGGCGGCTCCTGTCCGCTGCTGCCGCGGGCCCGCGTCAGTTCCTGCCGCCGGCCGGCGCTGCCATCGGGATCCGCCGACCGGGAGCGCCGCCGCCATGAGCCGCAGCTACAACGATGAGCTGCAGTACCTGGACAAGATCGACAAGAACTGCTGGCGGATCAAGAAGGGCTTCGTGCCGAACATGCGTGTGCGTGGGACGGGGCCTGGGTGCCCGGGGTGGGGGTCGGGGAAGGGGCGCGGAGTCGGGCTCGGGGCGGCCCGGGCGGCTGACGGCTCTCCCCGCAGGTGGAGGGCGTTTTCTACGTGAACGACCCGCTGGAGAAGCTGATGTTCGAGGAGCTGCGCAATGCCTGCCGCGGCGGAGGTGGGTCCGGCGGGGAGCGGACCCCCTGACCCCGGGGGTAACACAGAATCAGGCGGTTTGGAAAAGACCTCTAAGATCATTGAGTCCAGTCTGTGACCGAGCAGCACCATACCAACTAGACCGTGGCACTGAGCGCTCCTTCCATCCTTTCCTTGAACGCTTCCAGGGACGGTGCTTCCGCTACCTCCCTAGGCAGCCCATTCCAACGTGTAATCACCCTTTCCGCGAAAACTTTCCTCCTAATGTCCAAGCTCAGTCTCTCCCGGCACAACTTAAAGCTGTCCTCTTGTCCTGTGATCCCGCACGTCGCTCTGCGAGCCGCAGAGTGCAGCGGGCAGGCCCGGCGCCGGGCGCGGAGAGGCGGCGGACGGGAGCGCGCTCTCCCGCCGTGCGCGCCGCTCGGGCCGCGGCCGCTGTGGCGGGCTGTGCCAGCGCTGCCGCTGCTCGGAGTGTCCCTGAGTGCCGCTGTGGCGGGCTGTGCCAGCGCTGCCGCTGCTCGGAGTGTCCCTGAGTGCCGCTGTGGCGGGCTGTGCCAGCGCTGCCGCTGCTCGGAGTGTCCCTGAATGCCGCGCTCAGAGTTACTGGGGGATGCTGCCTGGGGCTGCTCGCTGTGGGGCTGGAGTGCAGGGCTGGATCCCAGCCGCCAGCTGGGCTGGGGCAGCACGCTGCTGTTGTTAGCACAGACCCCCGCACTATGGGTACAAACAGCAGAAGTTGGTCTTCAGTGAAATAAACACTGCATTTAATGAAACTGCAGATTGTGGACAATGCCTGGCTCTTTATACCATGTTAGAAGTCTTGCTGGTGGCTGACTTCTTTTTTGCCAGTGTTTTAAACAGCCTCTTTAGAAAGTGTTTCATTGTGATTATCATGGTAATTATCAGATTACTATTTTTCAAAAATCTTTTTCAGGTGCGGGTGGCTTCCTGCCTGCTATGAAACAGATTGGGAATGTGGCTGCATTGCCTGGCATTGTTCACGTGAGTACCTGCTTTGAAAAATCTGCTCTTTTTCTGTTCCCATTTGCCTGAGATTATTGCATTCCAAATGGAAACTCTCTCATGAGAAGAGCTATGGATCAAAGTTCTTCTCAAGGCAGTTTGTGTGTTAGGAACCTGAGTCTGACAAAGGAGTGCTTGCAAGGGCAGGCTGCAAAACTGAGTTATCAGAGAGAGAAGCAGCCACTTACTTCATTGCTTGTCTTTTGACATGGAGGTTTTCGTGCTCTTTCAGTTTCTTGAGCCACCTTTTCCCACTATTCATACTAATGGCTTGTTGGTTTTGAATTGCCTCTGCTCTGGAATACATGGAGAAGTGTGGAGAGAGCAGGAAGTGGTACCATTGTCTGTACTATTGTTACTGGCCTCATGTGAGTTGTGACCCTTCAGATGCACTCAACATTGACTTCCCTCATCCTGTGCCTTTTTGGAAGCAAAGCATCACATATAATGATGCAGGAGGAAAATGCTTACCTGTGACTCTTTTCAAGAAGTTCAAAGTACAATGTGGAAATTATCCCTTTCACATTCAATGTTGCATAAAAGCAACAAATTACAGATTTTTTAAATTGTCTCTTTTGGCAGAAGTTTTGAATTTATGGATGCAGTAAAAGGCAGACCATCATGCTACTAAATGCCTTAGGAGTCAGGCCAAAATGGAGTAAGGTAGAATAATAACAACCTTCTAAAATGGGAATTTTGGCTGGTAGTTTGTAAAAAAGATGCTACAATCATCTACATATTCAGATCTTTACTTTTTCTCTCTAAATCTTTCCAAGGATTTCTTGGTGATGTCAAGGAGAGGCAGAAAAAGCAAAGAATTCCATTCAAAAGTACTGTTCACTTCAGTGTGTGGTAGCACTTTAATAGATACTGAAAAGTTCAAATTTCTGGTAACTTTCTGGGTGTCACATGTTGGGAGTTTGGCTGACTGACTGGAAAAGTACAAAACCGTGGCTAATTCCAAGTCCTGCACCTACAAGATAGCGTGTCCTTGGGGCCTAGCTGTAGTATAATAACAAATAGTGAAAGAGACATAAGAGAGATGTAACCCGTAAGGAATGAGGAAGAGTTCATGGTATAGTTTAACCAATAGATTGCTTGGCTTACAGAATATTCATAAGCTTATTATTTGATGTATAAGTGTTTGATACTTTCTTCAATAAACCGGACTGGGACCGGGTTGAACCTGTGATGAACCAAATGGTGTCCTGGTCCCCTTCCTTCAACAGTCACAGGGTGTTTGCTTCAGAGATCTGCTCTCTGCTTTTTTTGACTGTTCTGTAAGTGCAGGAGATTAGACCCTTACCTGAGTTGATGTGTTAACTCCACCTACATCTGAACATCCATTCTCTTTTTGGTATATTTGTTTGCAAATATGACAACCACTGCCACAAGGCATAGTATAACCAAGGCTACTCTGCAAGCATTGAGTTTCATAAAGCTTTAAAATTGCCTTTCAGAGATCAATAGGCCTTCCAGATGTCCATTCTGGCTATGGATTTGCTATTGGCAACATGGCTGCCTTTGATATGAGTGATCCTGAAGCAGTGGTTTCACCAGGTAAGGATGACTGGCTTAACCTGCTCTGAGAAATATCTGGGATGGCATAAAAATACTTTTCAAAATGGCAGGACTTTACATTCAGAAACAAAGCAAAAAAAAAAGAGAATTACAGGAAGTTAAGGGGTGCTTAATTCTTGCACTTAGAGTGTTTATTCTTTATGGAGCAAGTCATTACACTGAGAACAGCTAAACAGTACAGGGACAATTGCCCTTGTGTTGCAGCTTGGACTTGTGATGTCCTTCAGTTCTGAAGTCTTTGACCTTGTTTCACCAGATTGATAAAGAACTGACTAGTTTCTTTGAGTAGTTTGAAAACATCTTTTGAGGATATTTCTCCACTTAAAACATGACTTTACAGTATGTCTGTCTTTATAGTAAACACCCAGATCTTTGGTTACTGACAGTCTGAAGCTTGTGTGGTTGTCATGAAACATGATACTCATGTTTTAGTTTTGCTTTAATCAGTTCAAGTGTTCCTAATTGACTGAGACCCAAAGTCTCTTAGTTTGGTATCTCCCCTCTAACATTAGTAATAGCAGAACCTTCATAATAAAGGTGGCATGATTATCTTTCACATTTGGTGTTGCCTTATAGAATTTACTATTATAAATAGTTAAGCAAAACATCAAGAACTGAAGTTTAGTATTCCTTATAAGTATTTATTACGTCTTATAACTATTTATTATTTATTCCAGTGAAGATTCAAAAAAGAACTTACTTTTGGGTATTGCTTTCAAGAGCATTTTACATCATGGAGCCATTCTAAGATCTGTCACTTTTCTTCTGACCTTAGGCAGCAGAACAGGAACATTCTCTCTTCTTTCTAGGGGCAGTGTGTTTTATAATTGTGTCCACTTCTCTTTGTCAGCTTGCTGGAGTAACTTTGTAAATGGAAAGCTCTGTAGGCAATCATACAGCTATGTCTTGGAGTCTGAGGCTTCATGTAAATCTGTTAAAATGAAACTTAGTACAGTTCTGCTTATTTTCTGCCAGTATTGTGTCACAGGAAAAGGAGTGAGATTGCGGCCTTCAGAACGTGCTCCCTGACATGGCTTTCTCTGCTCTTGCAGGTGGTGTCGGCTTTGACATCAACTGTGGCGTCCGCTTGCTGCGGACAAATTTGGACGAAAGCGATGTGCAGCCTGTGAAAGAACAGCTCGCCCAGGCTATGTTTGACCACATTCCTGTTGGTGTTGGCTCCAAAGGTGTCATCCCCATGAATGCCAAGTAAGAGAATGACTTTGTGCACACATCTCTAGAGGGGACATCTCTGTTGTTTGTTTTGACGCAAGATTCTTAGTGAGAGACTTAAGAAAGGAAAAGTAATTCTAGAATGCTCTCTGTTCTTTCTGCATGTGTGCCTTACCAGGACTGACATCATCATCAATGCACAGTCAGCTCTTTCCTCCCCCATTTAAACCCCTTAAAGGTTCTTGCTGGGTTCTCATTTCTTCTGAAAACTTCCATGAACATAAAGGCCTTTTTTGAAAGAGAGGATTATAGATAGAAAATAGGATATTTCCCACCCAGCAAAGAGGAAAAAGTGATGATGTACCAAAAGTTAATATATTTGTAGAGCTTTCATGAAGTATTAAGAAGCTGGACTTATTGTTAGGAGTTGGGGGCTGACCATAACATAATAGAGTAATTTAGGTTGGATGGGATCTTTTGAGGTCATCTCACCCGACTCCTTGCAGGAAGGATCTAAATCTAAAGTTAGGTCTGTCAAAAAAAGGCCTCAAGTTGCACAAGGCCATATCCAGTGGAGTTTTGAGGATATCCAAGGATAATCGTCTTATGTGTAGGTGTTTGGTAATTGCAGGGATTTGGAAGAGGCGCTGGAGATGGGTGTGGACTGGTCTCTCCGAGAGGGCTACGCCTGGGCAGAGGACAAGGAGCACTGTGAGGAATATGGAAGAATGCTACAGGCTGACCCCAACAAAGTCTCTTCAAGGGCAAAGAAAAGGGGCCTGCCTCAGGTAATGTTATCTTTCAGTGGGGCTGTGCATGCTCCCAGGGTTCAAATATAGATGTTAGAAAGTAGTTCTCTAATTCTGTGTCTTTTCTTGAAACTCTGTCTGGCATTTCTGGGCAGGGGAAAGATGAGATGGAGGTCAGTTCTGAATAATGCTATATAAAGCTGCAACAGAGGAGAATAATACTGGGCTTACCCAAGGTCTCTGGGGCCATCAGGTTTTCATCTGTTAATGTCTGGTACTGGAAGTTATATTGGGTGCCATTTCCACATCCAGATGCATTGTTTTTAAGAGATAGATGAGTTAGTGTTCAACTTTAGTCCATGTTTGCTCAGCAAGTTAATAGCAGGGCAAGAAAAGACACAATAATAAATGGAACTAGCTCATAACTGAATCACAGTTTAAGAGTTGGATTTAATTTCTGTATATAGTGTGATTTAATTTCTATATATATTTCACACTACTCTGTGTGGAACAATTTGAGATGGCTATACTAATGACATATTTGTAAAGCTTTCTTGTACATTCTTGGTCTAATTGATATTATTCTTTATTAATTGGGGTGGTGCAAAATTACAGCAATTTAACCTCAAAATAATGTTATGTCCCCAATTTTCACATTTGCCTTGCAAATAAGCAATCATCTGTTACAGAGTTGAAAAAATTTGGGCTTGGAAATGGAATATCTTGTTTTAATCTACTGAAAAGTTTTAAGTACGTAATTAACAAGATGTTGTAATTTCTTTGTGGAGTTATAACTGAGTATAAGCCTGTCTGCTTTGTCTGTACAAACTGAAGTTTCAATATGCTATACTCTTCCCATCCAGGCCAAAGTAAGTTGGAAAAAAGTGGCAGCACAGTCTGTATGTAGATCCTGCTCCTCTTGTTTAATCACAGTCTTGTTCCAACACCACAGGTAGTTAAAATTTGAGCAAAAAGGAAAATGGTGATGCTACTGAGTTCTACTTCCTTGCAGTTTATATGGGCATATTTTTCCCCCAAAAAACCTTTTCTAAACCCAAAACCTTGCTGTAGCAATTTGCCCTATTGCCTGCTGCTGTAGCTCTCCCCTGTGCTCCCAAAGGCTCCCTGTCTGATCAGTGTTTTGTGCTTGGCAGCTGGGCACCCTGGGAGCTGGAAATCATTACGCTGAGATCCAGGTGGTGGATGAGATTTACAACGAATACGCTGCCAAGAAAATGGGCATTGACCACAAAGGGCAGGTGTGCGTGATGATCCACAGTGGAAGCAGAGGGCTGGGCCACCAGGTTGCCACAGGTATGATCCGACTGGTGTAGCTGCCTGGAGTGAGGCAAACTCCTTAGTGTGGTCTTGTCACTGACAGCAAATTCCAGCACCAAAGAGCATTTCCTACAGTGAATTGCTGAGAGGATCCTGAATTGCCTGGTCTGGTGTTATCTGTTTGCAAACAGTTGATAACGTTCTGCCACAGATTTGCTTTTGCATTTGAGAAATGGCCTTGGGCTTGACCGTTGACACATGAGCTCAGTTTTAGGATATAAATTACAGACACTCTGTTAATCTCAAAGATTGCAGCAAAAAAAGAAGTCACTTAGACTTACTGTGTTTATTTTCCAGATGCACTGGTGGCTATGGAAAAAGCTATGAAACGGGACAAAATCATAGTGAATGATCGGCAGCTGGCGTGTGCCAGGATTGCCTCTGCAGAGGGACAGGATTACCTGAAGGGAATGGCAGCTGCTGGCAACTATGCCTGGGTTAACCGCTCTTCCATGACTTTCCTAACACGACAGGTAGGAACAGAGTTGTCTCTGATGCAGATATTTTTTTCCTGCTTCATCCCTGACATAGAGAACAGAGAGTAGTTGCACTATTTAACTTTATTTCATTTGTGTGTTTCTTAAACTGTTTTTTTCCGGAGAGACTTGCACAAAGCTGTAGTCCTGACAATCTATCTGAAACCTCTCAACATCACCAGGTTGTACTTGGCAGAAGCTGCTTAAGCAGTATTTTTGAAAACGCCTTGAGCTGGAAACAGAGGATATAAGAAAACTGAGGGTTTATTGCTAAAATTGGGGTTTTTTGTTGCTAAAGCCAGCTTTTCAGAGTTGCACAAATTTGCCTAATTGATTTCTGACTGAATTACAACAGGAAGCTGCCAGTGGGCAGAGAAACAATCTATGCAGTCCAATTCTGTCATTCTCAGCACTGTTGTATTCAGTTCCACTGTGGCTGAATTATGATGATCTTGTATCTCACATCCTGATTTGTTCTCTTTTTAGGCTTTTGCCAAAGTGTTCAACACAACCCCAGATGACCTTGACATGCACGTTATCTATGATGTGTCTCACAACATTGCCAAGGTGGAACAGCATGTGGTGGATGGAAAGGAGCGGACTCTGCTGGTGCACAGAAAGGGATCAACCAGGGCCTTCCCCCCTCACCATCCTCTTATTGCTGTTGATTATCAAGTAAGTTTACCTTTGGGAGAAGGAAATAGAGAATTCTGAATTAATCAGACAATTTTTAGACAGATACCTAAATGCTGTGAGTTAATTTTTTAAGGTAACAGCACTGGAACGCTGGTGGGATGGCAGTATTCAGCTTCTGTGTGTGTTAGATCTTTGGGGCACTGAGCTTCTCTTTCTGCTCCAGACACAAAATGGTTGGAAGAACATGAAAGGAAAGAAGTCCTTTATGGACTTCAGGATTCAGTGGTTTGCCTTGTCTGTCTGTTGGACACAAGGCTTTTGATCTACTGGTCTGCATCTTTCAGAGCAGTTAGTTTTCTAGAATGCTTTGATTCCAGGCACCTGAGACAACCAGGGATGCTCTCAAGGAATGTTAATCTGACTTCCTTTTCTGGAGACACAGTTCATCTCAGATTTTTATTAAGAATGAGATTTTTCAGCTTTTTCTTACGAATGAATGCTTTGCATCCACAGCTGACTGGACAGCCTGTTTTGATCGGTGGCACAATGGGCACCTGCAGCTATGTCCTCACTGGCACAGAGCAAGGCATGACTGAGACCTTTGGAACTACTTGCCATGGAGCTGTAAGTCAAGAAGTTATTTCAGGGAGGCATTGGGATGAGACTTCATCCAGAGAACAAGTTGTTGAAGGGTCAGCCAATTTGTGATTCCTCTGGTGGTCATACAAGCAGACATTAGCCTTGCCAGTAGTCCTTGCCCAGGAGAACTGCAAGGTAGAAGTCTTGGTCCCTTACTGAGTAGTTATGACTCCTTCTGCAGAAAACCTAGGGGATACTGCTCTTTATAAGGCAGATGTTAGGATGAAGATATGGAGAATAAGCTTATTTTACGAAATTCTGATACCTCTGAGCTAACTAGGGGGTTAACTGGGCTGAGGCTGTCTATATATAAAACTCCTCAGTAGTTAAAAGGTGTTTTCTCCCCTGTTATTCATAGTGTGAGACAATGACTGAGGAAGAGAAGCGTCTTCCAGTAAATTCCAAGTCCTGAATACTGTTTGGTTTGGGTAAAATGACACTTGCAGACAAGTGTGTTATACAAATGAAACTTTCCTACTCATCATACCAGAGGTGTGATTTTGCAGGAGCCAGTGACCTGAAGGCCAAATTAATTTCCTGTCTTCAGATTTACTGTGGTCTATGCTCTCAGTCATTCTGTGTTTGCTTATAATGCAATAATGGGTTTTTTTGATGAGAAAGAGTTTTGTTTTTCCAAACTGCTACAAAAAGTAGAACTAACACAACTGTTGGCCTAGGGTCGTGCACTGTCTCGAGCCAAATCTCGACGTAACTTGGACTTCCAGGACGTACTGGACAAGCTGGCTGACATGGGCATTGCCATCCGTGTTGCTTCTCCCAAACTGGTCATGGAAGAAGTGAGTTTAGTACTTCATTATCTTAGAAGGAAAAGGAGGGTCTTGCTCCCTGGCTGAATGACCCTCCCTGACCTGATTTTTTGCAGTGCTAAGCAATTGTCAGTACTGTAAATATGCAGCTTGTGTGATTTCTGATAGAGCTGTAAATTTTTTTGGAAAATGATGTAAAATGTTCTCTAACCTAAAAGCATGCTGAAAGGCGAGATGCCTGATTGACAGGTTTTGGGGGTATGTTTTTTCCTCTTCTGCCTGGTGATAGGGATAATTGCTGTCTTTGTGTGAGCATCTACAAAAGTAGCTATGTTTTATGGATTTTCTTCTTGAATGGTGTTCTCCCTGCCTTAAATTTACCTTACTCGGCAGCTTTCATGTAGATTAGTAGCATCTTGAAAGATCCTCTTTTAAGATGAACTCCTATATTTGCTTAAGAAGAGAACTCTGAATGGTCAGAGAACTTGGAGTATTATGACTTCCAGTTCTTCTGCATTAATGTGAGCATGCCTTTTCTGTTCACAACCTCACTCATAAAAGTGTTAATCATTTGGCACTATGCTTTTCTGGGTGTTGGTGTTATATGAACATATTGATCACATTAAAGTCTGTATTTAAGAGCAGCTTCCTTGTCAGAATAGGGGCCAGAGGGGGAAAATCTAGAGTTAAACCTTGACTGCTGTCACTAAGGAGCAGTGAAGATAAAACTTAAAGGCAACCTGTAAAGAACAAGTTGGAATCACTTCCTACTAGATAATGAGGCTTGCAATTCTAACATGCTGGGGCACTCATTATCTGAAAAACTGGATTAAAATAGCTAATATTTTATCTGAAATATGATGAGAGCTTATTTGGAAAGCTAAGTGTCTTACACATTTCTTAGATCCATCAGGTGGACAGATTCTCTATATGTTCACTTACTTCTACACTCTTCATTGACATGGTTATTTTTGTGAAGAGTGGATTTCAAAAGCCCACGCCTGATTTCCTGTGACTATCAGTTGTTTATAGTTTTGTCTTTTCTTTTTTTTCCCCCCCTCCAGGCACCAGAGTCTTACAAGAACGTGACTGATGTGGTTAACACCTGCCATGAAGCTGGCATCAGCAAGAAAGCCATTAAACTGAGACCTATTGCTGTTATAAAAGGCTAGGAGCCAACAAGGCACCCATGTCTCCAGGCCTTACACAAAACTGACTAGAGTTATCATCTTCCCACACCTCTTGGGCTCTGTAGGATGCTCAAATATCACATTCCTGTTCTGGAAACAACAGCTGAGGATACACCTATTTTTACCACTCCTAGCCATAATTAATGCCCCTCCTCCTTGTTATATGGCGTTGTTTTCCTGTGAGGACGGGGCAAAGAAATACGTAAGTCTTGGTTTTTATATGCAGTCCTTCCTCCATTTCCCTGCTCAGGCAGGACTTCAGACTTGCCTGAGTTGTCACTAAGTGCTGTGCTGCAAGACCACCTCCATCATTGAAGGTGGTGTTTGAACCAGAGCTGCTGTCACCCCACCTGAGTGCCTGGAGCTCTTTCTACATGTGGAAGTACTCTGATAGACAAGGTGTTGCACTACATAGTCTGTACTGCTGCATGTTTTCTGGTAATTGGGTAAGAAATCTGCAGTTGGGACTAGTCTCCTGCTCAGGTTGAGAGGGGCTAGCTAAGCTGGAGACACTGTCTTACCCCAGCCTCTCCCATTTAACACAGCACCTGGTGAATTTGGCTCAGGACAAGTAGGCATTCCACAGGTTTTTGGAAAATCTGAGTAGAACTGAGTATGTTGCCTTGAGAGGTTTTGTTTGCCTAGTAAAAGTTGTGACTTAACTTAGGGATGTGCTAATCCAACATTTTAAGAAGCTCTGAGCATGTGAAAGTTGGGTTGGGTAATGCTGCTCACTGTGTCCCACAGCTCTGATTCAATGGAGCCCAGTTTCGGAGTCAGGCCCAATGCAGTGGGACTTAGAGTGTTTCTTTTACATTCATTAACCAAGGCTGGAGGGGAAGTTGACCATCCCCACTGGATCATTTTGGGGATTACAATAAAATGGGAAGATGGATGTGGCAGTGTGTCTGTGTCACGTTTATTCTGTGTACTTGAAAGCAGCCAACAGACATTTTAGCCACATACGAGCTTGAAACGCGCTGCCTTTTGTGACTTCAGGTGATGGATCTTGCAGAGAATGTGGAGATGGCAGGATTTCTGCAGGATACAAGGAAGGGCAGTGCAGTGCTGTTTTCCCAGCTCGGTTTTGACAGGAGTGTGTTGGCTGTTACCTGTCCTGCCGAGCCCACCACCGAGCCCACCACCAGGCTGCCTGCAAGGCTGGATGCCGGCACAAGAGGGCGGCTGCAGGGAAACAACAGCCCAAAGCCACAGGGGAGCCTGCCAAGGACTCTGTAAGGGGAGCAGATGGTGATTGATGGACTGCAGTGCCTTTTGATGAAACATCCCTTTAAGTGCAGGATCTTAGAAGGCATAATGGCATTTCACTGTTGTAATCCCTTTGTTCTTACGGGGTTTTTAGGTTCAAATACTGTGTTTGTGCAGGTTCAGAAGCAGCACATGTGCTTATAGACACTGCTATGAGTTCTTACGGGTTTGAACTTACAGTTTCTTGTTTCCCCCTCCTTTCTTCAGTGGAACACTTCCAGATTGACATTTCAGAGGTCTGAGACATACTTGCTGAGTTTAAAACAAAAATCATTTCACCTAGAAATGTGAATTAGACTCCAGTGACTGAAAGAAAAATTGGTCTCAAATCTTCTACAAAAGTCTATGTTCCTTGCACAAGTTTCTGTCTATAAATACTTCAGCTTCTTTGATGTGGAATGTAAGGGGAAAAAATTCACATATAAAAAAATTCACATTTAAAAATAAGCATTTCACAAATACAGTTCTCCTTCCAACTTCTACTTACTGTTACCATTAAGGGACAAATTTAAGTTTTTTACAAGCAGAAATCATAAGTACCATGGAGGTGCTGTCATATGCATGGGATGCATGCCTTATGACCTCTGATCATCAGTGTTTATGCATTAGCAGTCAAGATTGCAAGAAGAGCTGTCAGTTTTGGTTTCCTGTTACAAAGCTGGTGTTAGTTTTGGTTATATATTTTGCTGTATGAAGTCAAGTGCTGGTTTCCTTACCACCTAAAAATGAAAGGAAAAATGTAAGATGTCTCCCAGTTCTTTGTTTGAACCAGGATTTTTTTTCCAGTTCAAGTGTGTCTTTTTTCTGCAAATAGGGTTGTCCACCAACTTTTTTTTTATTCTGCATTTTAAAAAATAAATTATAAGAGGTGTTAGGTAGAGAAGACATGCAGTATTAAATTTCATGTGCTGAAATACAGATGGATCTGCAGGAGCATTTTGACAACACCAAAGAACCAGTGTGATTATTGAACTATCTCTGCTTCCATGGGGGATTACTAAGAACTCTAAGAAATTCCTGTTGATGATGCACTTTCCTCCCCAAGAGACTGAAAAAGCCTTGGTGAATGAGTGCTAGGCCCTTTTTTCCCTGGGATACCACACTTAGGAGATCTGGTCTACATCTACCCTTGGCACTGCTGCACACTTCTGCTGCACAGGCACTCAGCTGTTCCCTGCCTAAGTTCAGCTGATTCACTCATCTGTGGTCTGCAGCAGAAGGTTTGTTGGCTTGCACAGAGTGTCTGCACTGTCTGCACTTCAGTTGCCTTTGGGTGACTCTCAGAAAGCCCTGGGATTGCACCCCAAGCTGGGGGTGCTGTTTGTGGGGTGCAGTGGCAGCTGGAAGGGGCAGCACTCACCGCTGGGGTGCAGCTGATGGCCTCCCTTGACTTGGTCACACTTTGTGTTCCCCAGGTGCCTAACTTCCTGAATTCAGCCTCTCCCAAGGGAAACCTGAGCGCAGCCAGGTAAGCTGCTGGGGTGTATTTGCACCATACTGCACACCTCACGGGTTGGGAGCCTGGTGTCTGATGTTTATCGCCTGGTGTCACATTTGTCACCATCCTAAGTGGGATTCTGGGATTCCTCTTCCCTCTGCTCTGCCTTTGCCTGCTGGAAATGCAGCTCTGCACACACCACTTCCCCCTACGCTGGTGGTCCCAGGCTGGTGTTCTGGCCCAGGAGGAGCAAGTGATCTCTGACACATCTCTGGCACAGGCACCCCACTCTCCTCCACTCTCCTTTGTTCTTCTCAAACATAAACACACTTAACTGGCCTCTTCTCCCCCCACTGCCCCAGAGCAATCAGACAGAGCCATGTCCCTCCTGCAGTGTGTGCCAGCACACTCCCTGCTTGCAGGAAAGCTTCACTGCAGCAGCCAGCCCTGCTGTACCTGGCATTCGCTTTGCTCTCTGGAGCCCTATCCTAGCCCAAATGGTTTTGATCACCACAAATTTGTTTTAGATTTGTTTTTCTGACTGGAAAGGTGGCAGTGGGAGGTGTACTGTGGAAGAGCAGGAGCTCTGCAGTCCCCAGACGGGGAGATACTGGGTACAGGTGCTTTGTCCTCTGCACTATGGGAGGAAGAAGAGGGTGACTTCCTGGCACTCACAAACACCAATAATTATGTGGTTTCTGGTGGGGTTTTTGTTTGCAATATGTAGCAGGAGGGTGGGGGTCATGCTGAGCAATGCGTGAGGTGGGAGAGCAGAGGGCACAGAAATCCCTCTGTCCCCCATGGCAGATGTGCACAGAAATCCCTCTGTCCCCCATGGCAGATGTGCAGCTTGGTCTCCTCAGGCAGCCAACCATCCCCTGCCTGAGGAGCTGCTGCTGGCTGTCATAGTGCTCAGCACATCCCCATCTTGGTGCACCCTTGTTCCCAAACCCCATAAGACTGCTTTGGGTCATGTTGTATATATAAATTCAGAAACCAAAATAGTCACTAGTCTTAATTGCGGAGATTATGACCAGGAAAGGGAAGTTGAATCATCTGCCAGCACTTAATTTAACATTTACTAGGTTAGCAAAAGGCACGCAGGGGCTAGGCTGCCCTCACATGCTGAGGTGTTTGAGTCAGCCTTGTATATTGGAGCCTATTCCAAGAAACCACCTGGTTACCCAGCTCTCAGCTCTTAAGAATTGTAACCTGTTTGTGCTTTTAATCTTAAAACCAAACAAACCAAAAACCTGCTTGTTTTATTTTTAACTAACGCTTGTTATTGTGGTGCTTTAAATTTGTGTCATTCACAGACAAGTTATCAACCTTTAAAACCATAGGTAGGCTGATGAGTTCCTCTACTGTTTCCCTGCCAAATGTTTAACCAATTCTTGGATGAGGACTGAAAAGGTATCATTGTAAATTATTCTTTCCCTCAAAGGTATTTATACTGTAGCTGTTGCTAAAGGGATTTTCTCCGCCTTTCATTGGAGTGTTTTTGTCAGGCAGATACACAGAGCCATGACAAGCCCTTTCTCTCCATTTTGAGTATTTTGAGTATCTGTATATTTTGAATCTACCCAGAAAGGTCTTTGCCCATCTTCTGACACAAGCTGTGCATGTCTGCAGGGCTGGAGCCCTTTCATGGTGGAAGAACTGAGCCCTGCAGAGGAGGAGAAAACTCCATCCGGGAGCCTTTGCCCAGCCCGAGACGTGGGGCTGTGCTGGCAGGAGGGTGCCTGTGGGTGCAGGCAGTGCTGGGTGCCCTCCTACCCCAGCAGCCCCAGTGGGCCCTCCATGGCACAGCATCTCTCCCCAGGGAAGGGAGCTCAGGGGGACTGCAGTGCCCCTGGGCAGCTGCCAGCGAGCAGGGAGGGAGAGCCCTGCCTGCAGGCACGGTGTGCCAGCAGCTAAGCTCCTGTCCTATCCTCACTCCAGGGCTGTGGGGTGAGCTGGCCTTCACAAGTCTCATCAGGAAGTCCAGGAGATGTGCAGCCTGCTGGCTGCTCTTCTGCCAGACCCCATGAGCTCTTCTATTAATGGCCAGTGGATGAGGCAGAAGTTTTATCTTGATAGAGAAACACAAAGCCCTGCTTGTGCCAATATTCCTTTCCTTGTCTCTCAGTTAGAAATTCCAACAATTTGATGATTATCAATAGCAGCCAAAAGCGCCGTTGCTGTCTCCTTTTCCCCTGCTTCTCTGGCAGAAAGTGAATCCTCCATCACAGACTGGTCCTGGAAAGAAAAGTTCAGCTTAAGGCTCAGACATTCAAATCCCTCATGGATTTTCCAGTCTGTACCAAGTCACTCCATCTTCCCGTGTCTTGGTGCTCTATTTGCAAATGGGAATAAAAATTAATTCCTTCAATCTCACTTTTTATTTGTCTTTCCTATTTAAATACGAGTCTGTGATTCAGGGACCAGATCCTTTTGCACCTATGAGTGCTGCTGATCACAGTGGTACCTCTCTGTGAAGCGTGGCCTCAGCTGTCCCATGCTCAGTGTGTGCTGGCTTCTCCTGAGGCTTCAGTGCAGCTGGAGGGATGGGTTCATTCCTCTCACAATCCAAACTGCAAGTAGGAGAGAGTGTAAGCTGTTCTGAATTTCAAGTAGTCACAGCAAAATTTAGAATAACTTTTTCCTCGTCTTCTGGCTAGAACACAGAGCCACTGAGCCAGACTCTCTCCTGGAGTTCAGTGTTAGTGAGTGCCTAAATTCCTCTGTGCCCATGTAAAATGCTCAATGTGCCATCTTTGTGTGCTAAGGGGCAGAAGCTGAGAGGGTGTCGGGTTGCTCTTTCAGGGTGGACCAGGGAAAGGGGCGGTGTTAGGTGAATGCTTTCAGTCAGGAAACATTCAGCAATGGATGTCAGCACATGGAGGTTCATTTTCCTTTACATCACACTTCACAGTCCTACCTGAAAAACCTTGAACTCTAAAGATCAAATTAAAATGCTGCATGTCAGGGAAGAAAACAATTAAAAGGCCTCCACCTTTGGTTTCAAACATATCCTTATGGATCAACCAGAAATTGTTCTGCTCTTCAGCTAGCCATGTTTACCATGGGAGCTAGCCCTTAGTGTCGTGCCATGAGATGTGATGGGCCCTGAGTCAGTGCCAGAGTCCACTTCCCCAGCCTGCAGGGCCTCTCGTGCCAGTGTCACCTCAGCTCTGCCTTTGCCACCTGCACCTACCACCCTCCCCAGGCTCCATGGCACCACCAGGGATGAAAGGCTGGGTTCACTGTGGTTTGTGTTCAACCCACCTTTCACAGTGCCTGGTGGACCCATCTCCCCCCCTCCCATCTTTGGTGACTCAGCCAAAGAATTTTAATCTCCATGGTCTGTCTGTAGGTGTAAAATGTAATTCAGTGGAGTTGGGCTTTTTTATCCCGAAGCCACGAAACTGTTGTCAGAAGAAATTGATACACGCAAGTGAGGGGAACAAAGTGCTGCTGGGGAGGATTTGACTCAAGACAGCACTTCAAATGGAAATTTCCCTGTTTGAAGTGGAAACATCCTTCATCCCTACCCCTTTCATTTCTGTTATGCTGTGGGAGCGGGGGCTCAGGGGGTCTGTTCAGGGGAGGGGTGGCTCCTGCTCTGGCTCTTGTCCACAGGAGGTTCCTGTCTCCTGGCTGTGGGTGCCCTCACTGCTCATGGGAGCCCTGGGGAAATGTTTTTTTTGGGGTGAAGGGGCTCCTGCAGCCCAGCTTGGAAGCACCTCAGCCACTGCCCTGCTGCCCCAGGGCTGCAGGCTGGGAGCTCTCCATGCCTGACCAGCTCTGGGCATGCAGGTCTGTCCATGTAAACACCGAGCCTATCCCAGGCACCTCAGATCAAATCACAGGCTCTTCCCCTTCCTTCAAAGACATCTGAAGCCTAAAGGAAATAGATCAAACATGTAAATTTGAACTGAGATTAATTATACATTTGCAACTGGAGGGGGAAGGAAAAAAAGTCATTAAGGTTTGACTGCATTAACTATGCCTGTGGGGATGTTTCTTTGTCTCTGCATGTGATGACACTCCATGAGATACCAGGTCTGGTTCCACCAGATCTCAGGAAAAGCCTTAGAGGCTTCAGGAGACCCTGCAAATGTGTTTCAGCAGGCGGCAGATGAGGAGAAGGAAGCACAGCCTGCTCAGAGCACTGGAGGAGCCTTTGTTGAGTGGCTGGAGGCTACTTCTCAGCTACCCGATTTCAAACAAGTCTAATTATCAGTTGGATAGGGTTCAGGACACCGAGGGAGCTGCCAGATCTTTCATGAGGAGGTAAGTTTGTCCCACTGAATTTAGGATTAAAAAAAAATCAGGAAAGACGGATATAATTTAATTTAACCATGGAAGTGTTGTCTTACATCCATAATGAACCAGGTGGAATATACTCCTAGTTCTATCTGGCAGCCTGGTTTATACACACTTTTCCTTTGGAACATTTGTGTTGATATACTTTTATCTAAAACCTGGCTGAAATGAAGAGGCACTGGAAATTTCACTATAAAACCTGTTTTCCAAAGAGCTCCATCCCAATGAGTCTCATTAAAAATTAGCACGTGATCTTCCAGAAATCTCAACAGCTCTTCAAACCTTTTGAACTTTTTTTACTCTGCCCTACAAACTACCTTTTCTTAAACCTTTCCAAGTAAACTTTAAATAAGTCTAATGAATTTCCCATTCACATGTTTCATGGTGTGGAAGCCTTAAGCCTTCAGATCTGCTAAGTCACTTTCCTAATTGTTGCAGTGAAGTTGCTGTCAATATTTGAGCATACACTTGTGAACTTCGTTCTCAGCATTAAAAGTTAGGGCTAGCTGAAAGAAGGGAATGCTTGCAGAAAACAAAAATAAACTCAAAAATTGCCTCTGTTTTGTGGGCATGACTCAATACAAATATATTTTTTTTACATTGTTTCTCATTATATTCTTCCAAACTGAAAACAGCCTCATTTACAGATTGGCAGAATAATATTTTTCTTATCTGTAAAACTTCAGGTATAAAGTAAAACACACATCCTGATGATTGCTGGGCAGGGGTTGCTGCTGCTATTGTCACACCTGAGTCCCAGGTTGTACCAGCTGACACCTGCCCACGCTCCAGCCCTGCTCTCCAGCCCCTGGTGCCTGCTCTCCCAGGTGCTCTGTGGTGTTTGCCCCACTCGGATCTGTGCCTACACCTGCATGCCAGGCTTCAGTGCTGCACTCTTCATCTCTTGCAATCACGGACTATGTGGGAACTCACCAGTGGCTTTCTCAGGGATGCTCTTCTTACCCTCTGCTTCAGCCATTGAAAGTCTGGCCAGAGACCCCACTAGACTGTTCTTAGGAAAAAAATAATCCTGAGACTGTAAAAGTACTCCTTAAGGCAGTGACAGTGAAATTCCAGTAAAGTTTGCAGAAACTAACCAATGCTCAAAGAGTTTTGTCAGAAGCAAATTTAAAAATGTTTAAATGCAACATGTTTTTCAATCACAGAGCCAGCTAATTTCATTCACCTCTGAAGGCACTGACCACTTGTAGCACAGAGCAATTCAGCTGTTTCATGGTGGTGGCATTGCTGCTGTTCTGTCTTTTCAAAGCAAGCTCCCCCAACACATGCAGCTCCAGCTCAGCACCCTCATGAAACTTGCTTTTAGTAAAAATTGAACCAGCTGGTAACTGAATGAGCTTCTCAGGATAATATAAACACCGCTTAATAACCTTATGCTTTATGGGCTTGTTAATGTAAATGGAAATTTTAAAGCTTTCATGGTGCTGCAAAATGCAAAGCTATGGAGCACACTGCATAAACAGAGACAAATTCCTTGCATTTGTACTGCTTGTCATGCTGACAGCTTTGATCTGTCCTAACAGGGCCCTCAGGATCTGCACCACTGCCTGCAATGGGGCATTGCCCCTGTGAACCAGGGCTGCAGCAGCATCGCCCAGGTGTGTTGGGGGCAAACTGCCGGGGCTGGGGGCTGAGGGAGGAAACAGGGGAACAGGGCAGGGCTTTTCATGGCTTTTTGCCTGGCTCCAGCAGTGGTCTGCATTGGTCAGCAGTGGAATGCTCATGGCAAGGAGGATGCCAGCGGCATTGTTGTCATGACAGCCTGGTAGAGAGATTTATTTGTCCCTGCCACCCTCACTGCAACTGTAATATAAGGGAATGGGATGGGATGGGATGGGATGGGATGGGATAGGGTAGAACAGAACAGAACAGAACAGAACAGAACAGAACAGAATAGAATAGAATAGAATAGAATAGAATAGAATAGAATAGAATAGAATAGAATAGAATAGAATAGAATAGAATAGCTGCCAGCTCTGCAATACCAGAGCTGGGTAACTTGCAAGGGCAGGTTTATCTACAAGCACAGGAGCCCTGGGTGCTTCCACTCATGCAGGGAACAAGAAACCCATGCAAACAGCTCCTGGTAAAGCATTACAGGGGCAGTCTGGCGATGTTTTCCAGTGGGGCAGGATCTACTGGTGTTCCCAGCACAGAAGCAAGAGGTGGGCCACGCTTTTGTTGAAACAGAGGCAAAGCCCAAGGCTCAAGTAATCTGAGTTTGCCACTTGGCTCCTGATAGTAGGTGGGCTGAGCACTGTAATCTTCCCTCACTCCCCAGGTAGAGCACAGTCTGCTCACATCTGCTCAGCACTTTGATAAACAATACACTAGGAGGTATTTTGCAATGATGAACAAGAAGTGATGATAGGCAAATAAATGTGGTGGTGTGTCTGAGGTGCAGGAAAATATATTAAGTTTATGGGGGGGTGGATTGGATTTTTCTCCCCAGAATTAATCCTCCCCAAAGATGTCATGTCTGACTCGTTCCTGTTTCCCTTGTTTCAGCCACGCAGCTCATATATTATCAATCAGTGTGCTGCACCTCAAAACCATTTTCTTGTCCCCCTCCCCTCTTCCACACTTACTTATCTTCCCATGCAAAAACACCCCAACACACACTCCTGCATTTGTACCTCTGGCTATTTTCATTTCCACATTACAGTTTATTATCAGTTTCTCTGGTGAAGCCCCAGTGTGCTTTCATGCCTCTGGGTGTGGGATGCATACATCACCTCTGCATGAGTGATCCCTTGGGATAAGCTGTGTGCAGCTGAGCCTGGAACTTCTTCAGTGCTTTTTGCATTTAGAAAGCTACATCAAGAGAGCAGCCTCACATAGCAAAATGCTGCAGTACCTACATGAAAAGATGTGAAAATTCTGTTTATTTGTAGCTACTTGTTCTCTTTGTGATCTCAGTGCAGATGGAAGAGATTGGTTAGGATTCAGTGCTGACATCTTATAGCCCTGGAACACAAAAATCTGCTATATTTGCCCAGAACCACACCACATCAAAACAAAATAATGGGGACAAGCAAGCTGCTTTGTGAGCAGCACAGTAAATGCAGCTTGGCTTGGCTTTGTGCTATATAAGCTCCAAGGCTTCACTGCCCACTACCTTCCCCACATTTTCAACATTTCAGCCTCCCACAGACCATTCGTGTAGCTTTCCCCTCCCCCCAAAACCCCTTCAAAATACTTATTTTTTTCTAACTAGCTCCAACAGAACAGGCAAGAAGTGACACAAAGCACATGTACCTGCTCACAGCAGGCTGGCTGACCATCACGTGGGGCAGTATTTGCTTTCCCCTCTTTAAGGACTCTACATTGGCACTTTTTTCTGCTCTGGTGCCACCAGTGCTCATGGACCATGTAGGAATTTCATATCTTTGACACCTCTATCTCCATCCATATAAGAAGTGAGCTGAGGGGGTCTCCAAAATTTTCAAGGGTGTCTTCACTCCTCTAACGTGTTCTCTCAGCAAAGGCAACTTGAAGAACTTTTTTACTGCTCTGTTAGTGGATATAGTCACAATAAGGTAGAAAAGAATTGTGTAAGGGTCATGTGGGAAATACATGAGTGAGAATTCACAGTGGATTTTTACTTACAAGCACACCTTCAGGCGATGGAGAATGGGGGTTACTAGTGAGAAGCACCTGCTGGAGTTGTATTTGCTTAGACTATTTTGGAGAGGTTTACTAAAACCTTACTCAGCTATTGCACTTACCTCAGCTTACTTCAGCAGGGCTCTCCTGTTGGTACCTCTTCAGAGTCTCTCTTCAAAATATTTTGGATCTTGTTTTGCCTCCTGCCTAAGTATGCTGGAGACAAAGATACTCTGTGTGTGTGTGTGTGTGGACATTCCCTGCTCATTTGTTCCAGTAAGATAAATTGGCCCTGATTGCTTTACTGTCTGAACATGACTTTTCTATAGTGCCTTCTGGTTTTCTTTGGCCACATTATTGACACTGGGTAATATAACATGAAAGGATTGTGGATGGGCTTTTATAAAGAAATCAGCTAAACAGCTATTAGAGGATTAAAAGCAATGCCATGGCCAGGATAACACATCTTTAAAATGCTGATAATATCAAGAAGCAAATGGATTTGTAATTTAATGGCAGCAGAGAGAAGACTTCAGATGTCTGTTTTTTCCAGATTTGATAGAAAGATTAAAGTGGCTGCTTTTGGTGTGCAAGGGTTGGATAAAACTGTAGCATGGTTGCCTACAGACAGCAGCATTCACCTTTCTTGTAAATAGTAATTGTCTCACGTGGAGAGAATTCTTCTGGTCACCATTTTTATTAAAGCTTTAATTTTCATGATGACAGGCTGGATCATTCTCTGCTTTAAAGTCTGATAATGATACACTTCAGGAGCTTTGAAAAACCCTTTGTCTAGACAGAAACAACTTAATAAAGCTTTTGAAATGTGGCATTCACTTTAAACCTTTGCTGATGCCTGGACAAAAGCACCAATATTTAGGAAATCTTGTTTTTTATTTTCTTGTGCTAAAATTGTGCAAGAGGTTTGAGTAACAACAGGAACTGCGAGAAATAAAATCATACAACTTTCCTCAAGAGGGGTTCAACCTGTGACAGATTTTTCCTACAGAAAGAATTTCCTTTTCATCCAGAAATTAATTTTATTTTATAAAAGTAAATTAAAATACATATGGTATTCTGTTTTTTTGCATCTTCAGCATTGAGGCTGGATTGGGAGGTATTTTAAGGACATCTCCAGAGCTGTTAACGATATATAATCTAAAAAAAGTAGCTAGACAGCCTAAAGCAGTGATGGCCAAGCACAGGCCCAGGGTGGGATAATTTCCACTCCACACGGAGGAACATTCATCCGGAGAGATGAAAAGGGGCAGAGTCACCCCTTAGTCCCCTTCTCCAGCCAGCTGCTCACGAGAAGGTGGCACAGTGCACCATCTCTGAGGTTCAGGAATCAGAGGACTGATGCTCCTGGATATTTATCTGTCAGGGTCAGACCACTGTGATAGCAATCTGACCTAAAAATTCATCTGTGGCCTTATTTGGTGTGTCCTGCCCAGGAAGTAATGGTCACCCTGGCAATTTTTATTTTTAATGGTTTGGTTTGATTTGGCTATTTATTGTCATTATATCGTTTATTGTCATTATATCTGAAGATGCTTTTTATCTTCAGAGTGCTTTCCAAAGAAGTTTCACAGAATTTGCCTCTGGTACTCTGAGGGGGCGTATGTTTTTTATAGATAACCAAGATCTAATCTCTGCTTTGAGGGAGAAATGCAGTTCAGGCTTACAGAATTACCAGCAGCAATGCCACATTTCCAGAAATCTCAAAACTGAGTCAAAGAGAGAGACAGGGTGAATTTCTTGCCAGAGAAACACAAAGGAAAGAAGAAAAGCCAAGGAACAGTGGAACCCAATCAAACATTTGGACCCCTACCTTGCTGTCCTCTTCTTTCTTGGGTAGGAAATACAAACACTGCACAGCTGGAAATTAGTGCATTGGCTCTGGATCTGAACTGTCCAGGTAACTAAATCTCAATTTTTGAGTCTGGCAAACAGCCTCTGCAAAAGTAACAGCCCTCGGAGAAACAAAATAATCATTATAAAATGAAGCAGGCTCCCGTGTAAAGAGTAAGCACAATACCTGTGACTCCCATGGACACAGGAGCTTAAAGTGTACAAATGTTAAGAATAGTCTTCTAGAAAACAGCAGAGTATTTTTATACTAAATAATTTTTATTAGATGGCCAAAACACAAACCTGCTCCTTAGCTAAATTTGAAAATCTAGATGAAAAGTTTATTTTTATAGGTGGAAGTTAATATTTAATCCCTTTTCATTTTCTCCATTTTTTCCTGAGAAGTTATTACTTCTCTACTCCTGCAACTAGAGCTGTCCTGTTTGTGAAAAGAGAAAAAAGACACAGCCAGGATTAATTACATTTTTTATTTAAAGGAAATTTATGGACACATTTTGAGGTATTTGATCAGTATTTCTTCTTTATACATGAGTATAAAATTCAGGTGTTCAGTCAGCATGACACGAAGGAAAGACAAAAAGATACAAAACCATTTCATCAACACAAGGCCAAAAAAGCAAAAGTTTGAAAGGTGTGTTGAAAGTGGATGGGTAAAAAGTTTACCCCATATTCAGAATGGGATTTAAGCCTTGGAGAAAAGCAGGTTTGAAAACAAATTGGAGAGAAATTGTCATTTTAAGTAGATGCAATCCAAATTAAAGGTATTCCATGGATTTTGAGATATTAATTTTAAAAGCAGTGTCCTTTGAAAAAGTAATACAATATTCTAAACAAAAGGAGGAATACCTACATTTTCATGCAGATGTAAACCCATATATTCAACCTTTCCCTTTTTGTACACAGCAGTGTCTAACCGTTACAGGTTCTGTTTCTAAGCATATCATTTCTGACCTGCCAAAGACACAAACAAGACTATTTTGTCCATGAACTCAGATTTCAGAAAAGTAGGGAAAAGGCTTTCATTTTTTCAGTATATTGAGTGAAGCTTTGCTTCTGAAGATGCAGTTCTACAAAACTCTGTATCCCTCTTCCTAGCATTAACTGGAATGAGTGTCCAGCTTTATTTTCCTGAAAATTATCCTTAGAATAATCACCAAATAGCCAGAGTCTAGTGTATGAGCTGTTTCTTTCACTTTAGAAGATGCTTTAAAAGAAATAAGTTTCAAAATATAGCCTTGTTTTTAGCTGAAAATTTGTTGTTTCATAAGTAGAAGTATTTCTGTGAGTTTTCTGAAATATTCAGGGAAAGATATATATCTAAATCTTACCTCCCCCAGTCCAAGTGTTTGCAGTGCAGTGCATCTCAGGTTAGCAGTCAGGAAAAACAGACAGTAAAATTCACTGGACAAAGCAGGAAAAAGGGATGGGGAATTCCCCGAAATTGATTTATCTGGTTTTACTGTCTCAAGTGAAAGGCAAAAGAAAATAGCACATAATAAAAGCTGAATGAAAAGTAGAATGTAAATGTTGCTCCAATTTATCAGTCCAAAGGAAGCTTAGTAACACAGCTGAAGCAACCTGCGAGATATCTGTTTGTTCACAAATCACGTTTAAGTTTTATTCAGCAAACATTTAAAGTCTTTTGACAGATTAAAAATACCCTTTTTTTCTTGCCTTCCCTATCTGATTTTGCTTTCCCTGATATTAATTTTCACCCGTAGAAAATTCCCCAGGGTTTGAAATTGCTTTTCAGCCAGTCTTGAAGCTTTCTGAGTCCAGAGAGGAGACCTAGCTGCCCATCTCCTCAAATTCACTGTAGGGGGATGACGCTGGAGAAGTTTTGGACTCTCCATCGCTGTTGCACTCCCGCAGGGAAGCCGGACTGGGAGTTCCCGGGCTCTCCTTGGCAGAGAGCGTTTCCTTACTGGAAGAGCCTAAGGGATGGCAGTCCAGCAAGCTCTGCAGGTGTTTGATGTAGCTTATGGCAGCTCTCAGGGTCTCCACTTTGCTGAGGCGCTTGTCGGCCAATTCCTTGGGCAGGTGCTCCCTGAGGCGCGTGTAGCCCTCGTTGACGCAGCGCACCCGCTGCCTCTCCCTCTCGTTCCTCTTGCGAATGAAGGCAGGCTCGAAGGAATAGTCATAGATGCCCATGCAGCCAGGAAATGGGAGGTAGGAGATGCGGCCTGTGTGCCCGCTGTAGGCTTGCTCCCAGTAAGATGGGTCCAGGTGGAAGGGAACCCCAAAGGGCTCTCTCAGGGGTACCCCATGGGCGTGCACGTGGCTGTTAGCCAGGGACACAGATCCTGGAAATGTAATCCTCTTCGGTAGTTTATCATTGTCTTTAGTGCTGTCCATGCTTCTGTTTTTCCTCACCCGTGGAGTGTTAATTCCTGAATTTAGCTCCCAATGTATCAATCCAACATTTGTATAGGTACCCTGCCCCACAGGCTGCAGTTTCCTCCTGCGGTGTATAAAAACTCAGATCTCAAAGCAAGGCTAACAGCTCACGAGGTCCACACTGTGCCTGGAAAGCCTTGTTGTTTTTATAGGGGTAGGATGCCAGTTAATGTACAGACAGGTTTTAAGGACCATCACTCCCCAGTTTAAACCCTTCTTTTCCTGTGATCTTCATATTTCAAAAGATAATAAGAGGGTTCCTGTGTATTCCTTTTCTCTCCACTTGAAATTATGACCAGAAGAGTTAATGCCAAACATAAATAATCTTCCAGGCTCTAAACACTTCTCATGTATTGTAATCCACGATATCGTTTGATATAATTGTCTCCAAAAGATGGGTAATTTGCAAAGTTTATAGAGATCTTCAAAGTTTTGGCAGAACTCCTCACTTTCAGGAACCAAGGATCTTCTGTCATCTAAAAACTACCCAAAGGCTTTTCACAATGAAATCCAAAAGACAACTGCAAGCTTTGTTGTTTCGGCTGCTCTGGTTTAACTGAACCAGCTCACAAGCAGTTTGCAAAACTTATATGGCATATCTGAAGCTTTCTGGGAAAGCTGAGACATCTTCAAAGGAAAGAGTGCTCTCTTGTGGTTGCAAGTCTTGTCAGATAAAGAGTGTACTACGTGCAAGCATAAAAGGAAAACTGCCTTCTTTGCCCTAAGAGAGGTTTTTCCAAGAAGTGCGTTTCACAAATTGAACATGAACCTTTTGGCATTTTCAAACAATTTTCAAGGTTTTGTGTGTTTCTGCTCATTGTAGGAATGTTCTGGTCATTCCTAAGAGAACTTGGATGCCCTGATAGCCCCATGTGTAGCTATTACCAGATGCTTACAAGGATATTGGCTTACCTGATGGACCCTACACGCTGCTTTAATGGGAGAGCTGGAAGTCCCTCTTGACCCTGCCAGCTCTGTGCTGTGTCCTCCAGTTTGCCTGCAGCTTGCCAAATCAAAGAGGTGGACAAACTACAAGGACTTTTGGCAGTATAAAATCCTAATGTCCTTGTCTATGTCTTTCCTCTGAGATACCCTGCTGTGTTAGGATCTTCCTTTGCAGCAACTTGACTGTCTTTGACTTTTCCCTAGTTGCTGTTCAAGAGCTCTGTTTTTACAGGGGTTTTTTTGTTGAAAACACATTTTCACATTAACTGAATCTCCTTTATTGGCCATCATCAGTTTGGGGAATTGCATGTTTGGTCTGGGAGAGCTGTGGGAAGGGACAGACGTGAAAAGGTACAGGTGTGTAGGCTCTATTAAAATTGGGTTTTTGCTCAAAGTGAAAGTTTCTGCCCTGTTTAGTGTTTCATGCAAAACTGCCTCAGAAGTGTCAGTAACTGAAACAACATTCTCCACTCTGAGAAATAGTTAGAAACTAGCAGCAACGATGTGAGTAGCATGCATTTTTGAGTCAGCCTTTGTGTCTCTGTTGGCCTATTCTGCAGCTTCAAAAAAAACAGTGGTAATCTTCAAAGTACGATGAACATACAGGCAAACCACTCCAGACAGACATGAGTGAGAACAGTCCTGGACTCTGGTTTATTTCAGGGGTAGAATCAGCACCAAAATGGCTCAAAAGCCTGAGCAAAAATTACTGGGGAATGCCCCATGGTATGTACAGCTCATTGCAGATCAAATAAGTGAGAGTCCTTCTGCCTTTTAAAAAATTTTTGGAAACAGCTGATCAAGATAGACTTTTCAATATTACTTGCACTCTAAACTTCATTGTCCAGAAATGTTTTCAGAAATGAATGCTTAAAGGAAAATAGCTCCTTCACTGTAGCACTAGGCTAGGCGAGGACTTCTAGTTTTCTTAAAACAAAGAGGATGTTGACCTCTAAGCAAATACCTGAAGCAGGCAAAAGCCATTTGATCTGTGTTATCAGTAAGTTTAAAACACTGCTCTCTGGCAGTACTCCTGTAAGGAAATGGAAGCATGCCTCTTGGGGGGCTCAGCTCCCAGATCATTTCACAGCTCTCCATGACCTTGCCAGCAGCCTGGCCATGTACAAAAGGCAGGGTTACGTTTCAGTTCTGTCATGCAGATGCACTGTGCCCTGCTACCAGACCTCTTTTCTATGTTTACTGTAAATGCAGGCCACCAGCACTTCCTAGACAGTCAGAATTTCCGCTGTGCCAATGACATCTTCTCTTCTGACAGAAAAATCCACGCTGCTAATCCTTTAGAGAAACACATGAAGAAAAATTACCGGTAAATGTTAATTGTTGACCTGAATTATTGAAGCTGATCTCATATCAAATGGACTCTGAAGTCTGAATTTGTTTGTGTGCAAGTGAAATGAGAAAATATGCCACAGGCTTTTGATGAATATGGTATCTTGTTGACAATCTAATGTCACTTGCTCAGAAAGGGATTTGCCCCTGGCAGAGAGCCAGAGCAAGGCCAACGCATCTCACATCCCACTGCAGGTCCTTGTCGAGAGCGTGAGCAGGATTAAAGCAATTCATCGTTCCTGTGCCGACTTCTGCACAAAGTCTCAGCATGTTTGCACATGCAGACACAGTGAAAGTAGTGGGATTAGACCACCAAAGGGAAAGGCTAATACAAATTCTTTTCTATTTTTACAGTAGGTTAAAACTACATTAATAATAGTCCTCTTTCAAGATGAGCCTTTGATCTTCTTTCTTACACTGTTTCTCCAATTAAATCCTCTTCACACCTTTGTCTGGATAAAGCTTTGACTCCAGAATGCAGGATCTGCTGTGCTGATACAAAGCAGATGGCCTGGTTCACTTTTCAGGCAGTACAAATCAGGTGTTCACTGCTCTACAATGGCAGATACACATATTGTATGTTTAGCTTTTGCTTAGGTTTTTGGGTTTTGGCTTCATTGTTGTTTTGTTTTGTTTGTAAATACAAAGTCTAAATGGGGATGCTGGGAGACTCCTTATACACTCCATCACCTATGGTATTCAAACAGGTTCTCTTCCTTTTCTTATACTTCATTATAAGCACCTAATTACCTAGCCTAAATGAATAGAAAGTACTCTTGATATATCTAAAAATAAAACATTTAGGCATCTTCCTTCCAGATATAACTTAGTTGTGGTTTTAATTGCATATATCCTAACATGATATCTGTAAGTATGTAATTTTTGCTCAAGAGAACCCTCAGCACGTTCCCACTCCCACACGAACCATAACCATGAAAAACACTACTGACATTACACAGTGAGTTTGAATTACTTTGAATTATTCAAAGAAACAGCTCCTCCTTGACCCTGTGTTCCTCTGTGTATGAAAAGAAAGTCATTGGTGGAAATACTGTAGTAGAAACACAAGAGTCAGCTGAACAGTGCAAGTCCACTAACTTCCCAACAGAAGATGCCGTAGCTGTTTTATCTGTGAACACATTACTGAAAAGGAAGAAGAAAATACACCAGGAATTTAAGAAGAAATTCTCACAACACTGTGCATTTCTTACCTTGAAACTCTAATAATATTGTGCATTTCTTTTATTTTACTGTGCTGTAATTATGCAAAATTCTAGTATCTATTATACATATCATAGGTTGTTTAGGCTGCTGCAATTTATTATCAGATAGAAAAATATGTAATTAAAAAAAACGCCAAATGAGATTCTCTTGTTAACTGCTCACACAGAATTATAGAATAACTTTGCAGGAATACAGGATTGAGTCAGTTTGTGTCTGTCTTGTCCTGTTTTATCCTTAAGCACGGATCATCTCTTTCCAAGCCCAGACCTAGAAGAGAAAGCTGCTCATAGACTACCTAGGCTTCCTGCTGTGACTGTCACCAAAATACTGGCCTGCAAAGTGCTGACAAGCCAAAGGTGATGAGAAGTTTGGATTTTTGGTGGTAAAATGGCTTTTTGCATAATCTTCATTGCAGTGTTATCCTGCTCAGTGTGAGAAAGTGTGGAGAGCCTAGTTCAAACATGGCTTAAAGAAAGAGGCCATGAAGGTACTCAGCTACGGGAAAAATAAAAGGCAGCTGTAAAGCAGTAGTTCCCAGGCTTGATCCTGTAAATAATTAGGTTCTCAGCCACCTTTTATATAAACAACAAGATTCTCAGACCGTTTTCTCAAAAACAGGCAAATATTCTGTCCTTGGCTGCTCTGGGAACAGATGGCCATTCTGGGAACAGCTATAAAGGTTTTGAGAACTTTTCATATCATGGTGAGAACACTGATCTTGGTTTCAATAAACAAACCTCAGGTATTGTAAATAAAAGGAGGAGTTGAAGTTTTCTCTACAGCCTATCGGGAGCTCAGATTTTGCAATATGCGTGAAGTGAATTAACACTGTTATAAAAGGTGCCTGGTTTGATCAATAAATTGGAGTTGATGCTGACCAACAAAGGTGGGTTGTCTCCCTTCATTTCAACAAGAAAGAACCCAGGGTCAGGTTTGCAATAGCAGAAGAGAACTGATTGCAAGGAGACATGGGCACGGTCCAGAAGGGCCTTTGGCTCACACTGCAGGGAAGGACTGAAGCATGTTTACTGCCAGCTCTTTCCCCTGTGGTTTCAGAGTCTCCCTTATCTTTCTGTATGTCTCGAGGATCTGAAGATGTCTTGAAAAATAGCTCAGCAATTTGTTCCTCACGCAGCAAGTACTGCTATAAATGTCAATAAACTTGGCTTTCAGGAGACAGTGCAGTTGTCTTATCAAAACACTTCACATATAATAAAAGTGTTTGGTATATAAAAAAATATCTTTCCTTGCAGAAGAAACAGTTCCCAAATGCGTTTTATCACAATACCTTGGGCATGCAGCATACATCTCTGTAGACACAGATTAACTTCTCATTCAGTGACACTTCATACTATCACTGGCTTCCTTTGATACTTCTGCTTTAAACTGGTAGTTAAGATATCACCAGTTCAAGGGAGTAAAGTGACTACAAAAAAAGCTGGAATCTCAGAAGACTCATGCTTGACAGTAGGAAAAAATACTCTTATCTATGTATGACTACATCCAATCTGGCTCATAGGCTCAAAGTATTGCTTTCAGCTTAGATAGTTGAAACAGCACAAAGATTTCAGTGCCAGGGCACTTCTGCTGTAGAATTTTAGTATCATAACTGGAATTAAGACAAGCTGAGGGCTTGGGATAACCTAGCATTTCAGGACAGAACTGAGATCTACTGAGTGTGACCATGAAGTTTAAAGGATGAAAGTTGAAAATGGAAGGTCTCCTGTCATCTTCTATTAGGAAATGCAAAATAAAGAGAGAGACTTGGGCTTGTAGTCATTCGCTGTAGGTTCTAAGAAAAATACCAACATATGAATATGTTAGACTACACATACAAAAATGAAACAGACCTAAAGCCCCCATCACAGGATTAGCATTCCATAACAACCTGAGGACTTGGTGAGTTCTCTTATGACTCACTGAAATAATGGTTGTGGGCCAATTCAGATAGTCAGTCAAGGTCAGGTAAGGATTATTTGGCTTGGTGGAGGAGAGGTTGTGGGATATTCTTTTGGTCACGAATTACAGAGACTTGGACTTACTTTGCTCAAATGTACTCCTTTAGATGTCAGATATTTAGACTAAACCCATTATGCAGGTCCTAGTTTCAGGCCATAGACACAGAAAGGCAGATCCAAAGGGAATTCTTCTCACACATCTCAGACACCTACTTCAGGAGGAGATGAAGCACTCTCTTCAGCAAACTATTTCTCTCCTTCAGCTACAGAGAGAGCTTGAAAAACAAGTGTATATGAGGATTCAACTTTCTGACAAAGCCGAATGAGAGTCTGCTTCCACCCCCAGAAGAATCAATAGGTTTGTACTGAACTAAAACAACCTCTACATTTAGGCCCTTTAGATCATGGAATGATCCTTACAGATCCTACATTTACGTTCTTTAGATCAAAAGAGAGCTGACAGAAAAATATTTTGAATTTCCTCCTGTGCAGACATCCTATGGAGGGACGGCTCATTTAATGAGGCATCACTTAAGTGTCAGGCACAAGCAAATTACCAAACCCCATTACGGTGTTCCAGGAAACAGCTGTTCGCCCCGGCTCTGAAGGAACGCGGCGATTGATTCGAGCAGCGTACATGATGACTATCCACGTGTCGCAGGCGAAAAGCGAACTACAAAACCTCTTGCACACATCAAGAGATTCCTTTGCCATGTCACCTTAGCCAGAATTGCACATATGACGAACCGTAATTGAACGACGATGTCCAAGAGGCAGCTGGGCACGTACAGGGTGATGGTACGGCTGAGGACACAAACCGCAACCCTCTAATGACAGCAGATATGAGGCTGTAATGAGAAAGCAGTGAGACAGCCGGGAATATTGTGTGGGAATACTGGGTGGAACACCGGAGTGAACATCGCACCCTTCGGGAAGAGGCGGCACGGGAAGCCTCGGGCAGGGTTTCGGGGGGGAGCGGCCGAGCCCCGGGGCGGTGGCGCTGCTTCCTGGCTCCGGCACTCGCCGGCGGAAGCGGCCCCGGCCCCCTCCCTGCGCCGTCCCCGCCTCCCCCGCCCGCGCCGGGCCCGCGCCGCCCGGGTCCCGCCCATGAGGCGGCGGCGGCGCTGGGGGTTGCGGCCGGGCCGTGTCTGGGGCCGGAGCCGCGGCCGGGGGCAGGCGGCGGGCCGGGCCCTGATGCGGCTGCGGGCGCTCCGCCGGCGGGCCCCATGCACCCCAGGTGAGCGCCGCGGGGCACCGGGCGAGGCGGGCGGCACCGCGGGGCGCGCCCGGCCGAGAGGGCGAGCACGGGAGGGGGTCCATCAAGCGTTCGGCGCCTCCCGCAGGCCCCGAGGCTCGGCTCCGGGGCGAGGGTGGTGGTTCTCTCCCTCGGGCATCGCCATCCTCAGCAGCCGCCTGAGCGGGGGATGAAATGCCCTGCCCCGCCGGGCAGCTGGAGCCCTCGGCCCGTCCCCGAAGAGCCGTCCCTGGCGGCGGGCGGGGCGGTGGGCAGTGCGCGGTGCCCCAGGTGGGCAGAGCCGAGGTGGAAGTCGGCGACTCCGCTTGCGGCTCAGTCCCCCGGGTGGCAGGTGGTCTGCGGGGAGCTGCCAGTGGACTCATGTTCCTTACGGGCCCCTTCCAAGCTTAAACCTTGTGCTGTGAACTTGCGTGAGTTTGGTGGATTCGGCCGCTTTTCCTGGATGAGTGGTACCTTTCCTTTCCGGAGGGCAGCCCAAGCTCCAGCTCTCCATCAGTACTGCGGCGCTTGGGCCTGCTGCTGGCAAAGGCCGTGTGGGAGGCCTGGGTCAGCCTGGAGCGTGTTGCGTGTGTGGCTGCTCTGGGGGCAGCTGGTCTGGCTGGCCCTAAGAGCTGCTGGTCGGACCTGGTGTGTGGGTAAGAGGGCCGGGGTGGGCAGGCTTGCGGTAGGCACGGCTTGCACAGTTTGACAAGTGGGAGTAGACAGTGTCTCCATGCTGTCCCCATCCCTGCGGAGTGGTTTGGGCTGCATGTGCAGCTTGAGACCCCAAAGGACATGTGTGCTCCAAGCTGATGTGGGTTCTACCAAGGCTGAAGGTTTGGAGTATTGGACGGTTCCTGCAGCTGCTTGTGTGGTGCGTGCCCACTTGAGCAGTGCGGTTGATCACTGAAATAGGATGGCATCCATGGTACCAGTATTTAATGTGATGGGAGCACGTAGAACCACACTGAGACAGTCTTTTAAAACTGCTATGGCAGTTTTGTGGTGGTAACTCTTGTCACTATTGGCCTGGTTTGAACTGGTGGGGAATTAGAGGTTGTGTGTCTGTTACCAGTTTGAAGTGATCTTTCCCCCAGAATTTAGATTTTGAATGTGGATGTCGTGTCCAGAAGTCATGAAATAGAAATCAGGTGCTGTTGTCTGAGTATTTCTGACATTCAGCTTGTAAATGGATCTGTTTTCACAATAGTTTAATCACAATTGCTTTTATTACTAGGAGTAAGACTGTTTTCTGGATGGCAAGGAAGAAGCTATGGTCTGATTTGTCTTTCTGAACTGTTTTTTAATCCTGATTATTGCTATCTAATATGATCAATAGGTATTGATCATGATGTGATGACCGTGTGAGTGGCTGATGTGTTTTATGCTTAGCTTTTTAAGGCAGAGTTTTTATATGCCAATATCAGATTTTGAGTTTGTTTGCTCAACCTTTCCTCACCACAGTACAGTCAGTAATCAAGAATGCTTTTGCGTTCTCTTTCTTTTTCCTGCTCCCCTCTATGTTCCTTGTCTCCAGAATGAATGAAATGAACTTGAGTCCTGTAGGGATGGACCAGCTGACCTCCTCCTCTGTGAGCAATGCCCTGCCAGTGTCAGGAAGTCACTTGGGCTTGGCAGCGTCACCCACTCACAGCGCCATACCAGCACCAGGTAACGGGGGAGGGCCCCACACGGGGTATTGCAGCTCCAGCTCTGTGTTCTGCTCTCACAGCAATGGTCCTAACTGGGCAGCAGTGCCTGCTCTGATAGCAAGTCATACCTTAGGTAGTGAAATGGTGCAGAGTTGGGGAAGGGGAAACCATAAATAGTTGCTTATGTGGGCAAAGCAAAAGGCACGAGTGCTTGTCGGGCTTACGCTTTAGGGGAGCCTCGTTTGGTTTTAATGGGGTGATTGGCTCTGTGGGTGAGTAGTATCAGAACCCTTTGAAATTAGGGCTGTAGCTGAAAATCTCTCTTCATCTATGTCTAATTTCTCTCAGGTGAAAAATCACTTCTGTAGCAAAACTGTTTTCATAGCTCTTCTTTCCAGGGGCCTGCACAGACAGAAGTCCATTACAATTGTCAAATAGAAGCAAGGCCTATAAAATGTAAAAGATCTAGCCATATTCAGGCATGCCTCTCACTTTTGTGATAACTGATCCTTTCTTTCATGCCTGGCACCTTACTTGGACAGTGCCATGCTGTATTTCCTTAGGGCAAGAGCTCCTGGGGAATTAGTAATCTCTTTGTTAGCTCATGTGTTCATCAACTCAGGGAGTTCCGTTGAATTTAAATGGGCATTTTCTCTTGCAGGCTTGCCTGTTGCAATTCCAAACCTGGGCCCCTCCTTGAGTTCCTTGCCCTCTGCTCTGTCTCTGATGCTCCCAATGGGTATTGGAGATCGAGGAGTGATGTGTGGTATACCAGAGAGAAACTATACCCTACCTCCACCACCATACCCTCACCTGGAGAGCAGCTATTTCAGACACATTCTACCTGGTAAGTGCTCTGGTGCTGATGGATGGGAACAATAAGAGCAACTGTTTTAAGAGCTGTCTGTTTCTGTCCTGAAGCAGGAATGACTGACAGTTTGACAGAGCTGTTGCTTCCTTGAGTTTGTCTGGAGACTGTTGTGCCATTTACACACTTTGATTTTCAGATATCTGTTTCTATATTTGTGTATGAAAAGAAGTGCAAGGCATTTTCTATTTAAACCTAACCTTTGATTGGTCCACCTGCTTTGATTTTAGGATTAACAGAAAACAAAGCATGCCTGGTTTCTGTCTCCAATGGCTTGTAGCTTGGAAGTTGCTTCTGTTTTTCTTGTCCTGTGCTCTGAAGCAATATTTAATATGTGCATAATGGGATGTTACAGGAGTTCAAAGCTCAAAGAGGGCAAGACATCAGCTGTGGTGTTGGGCACTTTCCCACCCATTTAACCCATGGCACATTTTTTTTTCATTTTTCTTCAAGGTTGATTTCCAAAGGCGTTAACACACTGACTTCTGTCTTGTTTGCTTTCTCACACGTGCTTTGGAGTATTAATGTAGAATTTTACATGTCAGTATGTAAAAACACAGACATTGAAACTTTAAATGCACTCCTGGTTTTGTTTGGTAGCTAAGATTGGCAGGGTGGATGAGGCAGTTAAACTCCTTCAAGGTGACTCGCTGGGTATCGTTGGTTCGGCCTGGGTTAGGAATAAACTAGCGGCCCAGGTCTCCTGCAGCTACCTGGTGACTGATGGCTGAACTTTCCAGCTGCTTAGGAGCAGCCTTTCCTACTGCATTGCAGGCCTGCTGCTCAGTAGACAAGGAGACTGTGCACTAGGACCAAAGGTGTTTGCCATTTTCTGAGCTGGAATAATCTTTCTGTCATGTTTTATACAGTTCTTCTGTCAGGCATATTGCTGCCATCAAGGATCCTCTGTGTTCAAGCCACAAGGCAGCATTGCATGCAGAAATATTTGATGCAGCTGATTAAATTAAACTGTTCATTTCTTGGCTTGTTGTGCTGCACAAAGAGTATCTGTGCTTGCATCCTTGTAATAACAAACATATTTGAATGGAAAACTCTTATGGAACAAGTGGCTCATAGAGTTGAAGACTAAAAAGAAACATGCTGAGTCAGATCTTGCAGAATCTGCAATATCTGCCTCTGTCTCTGCTGGAAATAATGTTTACTTGAATGTGCTGTTGCATTTCTTCCAAAGATTTTTGTTTGTTTGTTTTTAGTATGTAAACACAGTTAAGTGTTTCTTCATATCTTAAGTTTCAAGGTTGGTTGATGTTGAGAACCTTCCCAGAACTACCAGAAAAGATGGTAGGGTTTCTGATTTAAATTGAACCAAACTATTGTTTTAGGAGAAACAACATGCTTTCATGTTAGAAAAGAGAGCAGATGACTCATGAAGTCCGTGAGAGAACTTGTCTTTGTCCTTCAGAATTGCAATTGATGACCTCTGAGATGGACAGTTGTGCAACTTAGTATTAGAGGAAGGAAGCAGTCATTGTTCAAACTTGAATACCTAAGCAAAAATAATGTGTCCTGGAGAATTGTTTCTGTTTCTAGCAAAGATGAACCAGGAATGACCAAATTATAGACTCCACTAGCAGGCCTTCATCCTTGTGAGCTGTTTTTTGGGAATGAAAAAATAAGTCTAAAATATGAAGAACCTCTTTCTCATTTGATCTTTGTACTGAGCAGCCTAGGTGGAATTCTGCCACGAACGTGGGTGTTCAGAGTTTGAGAAATAACTAGAGACTTGCTCTATTGGGTGGAAACTCTGAATTAGTTGTCAAGTGGTACTTTGACAAGAGTGTTAGGCTGGCATGTGTTTGTAAGCCATATTTTGGAATCCATTTTAGTGGATTTGAATTGGAAATAATGTAGAGAACATGTATTCAGGGTTCTCAGTGTATCCTTCAATGGATTTTTATTCAATATTTGAAAACTGATGTAATCTCACTCCCTTCTTTTTCTCCCTCTCTTCCTATCAGGTATCTTATCTTACTTGGCTGACAGACCACCACCTCAGTACATCCATCCCAACACTATAAATGTTGACAGCAATCCAGCATTGTCAGTCTCCAACAATCCCTCAGCCCTGGATCCCTACCAGCCCAGTGGGACCGTGGGGCTGGAACCAGGGATTGTCTCCATGGACTCCCGCACAGTGAGCACACACGGTCCTCAAAATCTGCATCCTAGTGACAGCCAAGAGGTAGCACTGGATACTACAATCACCATGGAGAGCGTTTCCAGGGTAACCAGCCCCATCTCCACAGATGGGATGGCAGAGGAGCTTACAATGGATGATGTAGCTGGGGATCACACGCAGATCCCAAACGGCTCCCGGAGCCACGAACCTTTAGCCGTAGACACAGTGGGCAGTAACTTGACATCGGATGCTGTGGGACACAGCACCGTCATTCCCATTCACGGTAGCACTTTGGAACTCCCTGTTGTCATGGAGCCCGAGCACATTGCCGGCCGGGTGACAGGGATGTCGGACAGCACACTAAATGACCCCATCCATACTGTGGCCATGAGCACCAACTCCGTGAGTGTGGCGCTCCCTACCTCACACAACCTCACTTCCCTGGACTCAGTAGCCTTGCATGAAGTGGGCCTCAGCCTGGAGCCCGTGGCAGTGTCTTCCATGAGTCAGGAAGTAGCCATGGGGCCAAGCCATGTCGATGTGTCTGCAGACAATCTTGCCTTTGTACCATCATCTCTGCAAATGGAAGACTCCAATTCCAACAAGGAAAACATGGCAACCTTGTTTACCATATGTGAGTGGACATTTCGCGCTTTTTTGGGGTAGGGTTTGCCATGTAGCTGTTTGGTGTGGCTGGACTCTGGTTGCTAGTCTTACAGATTGATGGTTATTTAACAAGTGCAAAATTTGAAACATCTGCAGTGCCAGATTAACTGTTTTGAAACAACAGTAGTTGGAAGGAGTAGGAGACGTAGGAGGATGTTTTAGCATAATTCTCTTTGTATCATTTTCATGTTGCCATGAGGTTGGAAGCTGAATCTTGGTGAAGCTCTTGATTTGGTGGATATGCTTATTATCCTTTCCAATGAGACTTCTCTTTTTATAAAGTCATATCAAAAGTGACTCTTCTTTCCCCATTAAAAATACACAACAAACACCACCACAGGCCATACTTTCCATCAAATGGGTGTAATTTTTGAGTATGACATTACATGATTTTGCAAAATTTATATTAAACCATGAACAATCATCATGAAAGTGTTGTTCTAAATGGAAAAAAAGAGCAGAGGGGGAAGGAACTTTATAATATTTCTAATTATTCTCATCAAAGGACTTTAGTCCAGAGGTTAGTAGATCTTGTAGGAAGAAAGGAGCACTGGGTTTTGTATTGCCAGTCCTGTTATCTTTCAAGGAGTGGTGTTTGAGAACTGAGAAGTTCTCATTTGCTGGGAGAGAGATTTGCACTTTCACCTGCAGGATGTCTGGCTTACTGCCACTGAAACAAAAGGCCAGCTTTTATATTCATTTTTATTATCTGTGGTAGCATTGCTGGGTGCTGCTCCTCATCCAGTCTGGCCCTACAACTGCCAGAACCTAATGGCTTGCTTTGCCAGGGGAACATATTTTAAGAAATTGAAAGGTACAGTGCCATGGTTAGCAAGGGAAGAGATGCAGTTTAGTGTAAAGTATCTAGTCAGTCAGACATTTGGATTAATATGTTAAGATTTTATTCTGTGGGATAAAATACAACTTCACATCAGGTGGGCGTAGAACTATAATGAATTTACAACTCCTAGAGGAAGAGTTTTACAGTTGATGCACTCAGAGGTTCCTACAAGCATCTGTTGCATATTGAGCAAATAATGATCAAAATACTGTGATATCCAACATGCTTGTGGTGAAATAACTATTCTTCCTCTCTTAAAAGTGAGATTTGATGTGCCAGCTTTTTGTTGTTATAGTTAGCATAGTCCTAAGTTGTTTTCCAGATGATGCTCCCCTTTGGTTGGACATTAAAATGGCTCTTGCATGCCTTGTGCTTGCATGTGATTTGCAAAACAGATTCTTGACTTGGGGAGGTTTAAATTTTAACTTTTTGTTGATGTTTTTAAACTTCACCTGAATTAACAGGAATTTGTGTGCAGACAGGTAACAGCAAGGACAAGGAGTTGTTTTAGGTCCCCTTAGTGGTTTTTCCTCAGATGGCAGGAGTCGGGGCCTTTTACAGAAAACTTTTTACTGTTCCTAAGCAGGAAATAATAAGTGTGCCTTTGCTACAGTCCTGAATGTTTGCAAACACTTTTAAGAAGCATTTTTTTTGGTCATCTTTGTTGACAGTTCTGGGTATCCAAATCAGAAAAATAATGACTAATTTTCTTTTTTTAATGATTTGGCAAGGACAGTAATGGAAAGTATATTTAACTTTCTGCAGAATCTAAGATTTTTTATTTTCCAACATCTTAAAAATGTATGAATGGTTGAACTTCTCCAGGTGGAAATATCCCACGCCTAGAACTTTTCTTCCTCTGCCTCTCCTTGGAGCTGGTCCATAGACCCATAGTGGGTGTGTGCCAGGCAATGCTTAAAAGCCGCTTTTCCACACAGTGGTTCTCATTACTCAGGTCTTGCTTGTTGTTGCTTTACTCCTGCATGTCATCTGTGCACATGGAATAATGCTTACATAGCCTCTACCTAATATTTTTTTGAGTACTTTCCTATCTGTTAATGTGTAGTTGCTCAAACTGTATTTTATATGAGGTCAAATTCTGGCACCCTGGTATATCATTGAAGTATCTGGAAAATATCTTAAAGCGTGTAAGGATGGAATTGCTGTCTGGGCCTGCTGGAGGCTACTTCTGTGATGGGTCTTTTATACTGGAGCTGGGTCATCAAGAGGCCAAAGAGGGTCTTTGCAGACGTCCTGATTAATTACCTGAACATCTTTCTTATTCAGAAGAGTAATTATTTATCAGGAGAGTGGCTGCTGAGTTAGGTGTTGGTTGTTCCATCCACAGAGAATTCAAATGACATCCTTTTTCTACATGAAACTCTAATGCCATAGAGAGCATTTTATGCTGTACTTTTCCTCAAATTTATTAGACTGAAGACTTTCACTGGTTTCTTTTATAAAAGTACTTCTGCTGAATGACAGATTAGGAAAGCGGTGCTACTGATTCTTCTTGGACTTTTGTTTTTGTTGCATTCAGTGGCATACTCACTCTGCATGGGTTTGCTGCAGTGAGACCTTCAAAAGCAGCAATGAGGTCAGGTTTTTGCTGCTGTGATTTATACATGGAATTTAAATGGAGGTTAGGGGATTTGTGGTTCATGTTCAGAAAATTTTAGAAGGATGACCTTACTGCTTCATTTGCATGGATATCCTTGAGGTTCTACATGCAAGAAGCGTTTCTGCTAGATTCTAAAAACATAACCAGTTAGAATATGTTTGGTTTTGTTAGCTGTAGATTTTTCTGCAAGTAGAGTTCATTTCACTTGTGATCAGAGTGAAATTCGCTCCTCCATCACCAGCACTGGGGAGGTTATCATTCATTTTGCAGTAGCTTTGATGAAGAGGGGGCTCTGTACCGTTGCTTGATTCCCCTGTAGGGATAATCTGGAGTCTAGGTCATCAATTTACCATCAGAAAAGTAGATGGAGATCCTCACATTTGATCTGAATTGGATAGAAACTGACATGTATGTCAGTGCCCACCTGAATGTAAGACCATGGTCATATTCTTCTGAGTAAAAGCTGTTGAGTGGGCAAGTTGAACGTGACAGAAGCAGCCTTTGGCAGGAGCTGAGCTGAAGCACGTTGGTGGGGAGCTGTGGCATGTTGTTCATGCCTGCTGTCCCCTCCTGTCTCTGCAGGGTGCACGCTGTGTGACAAGGCGTATCCGTCAGACTGCCCGGACCACGGGCCCGTCACCTTTGTCCCCGACAGCCCAATCGAGAGCCGAGCCAGGCTGTCCCTCCCGAAGCAGCTGCTGCTCCGGCAGTCCATCATGGGAGCTGAGGCGGGTAAGGATCGCATTGCTGGGCACTTCCCTACAGCACTTGAAAATACACTCCCTGCTGAGATCCAAAGCCCTGGGGAGATTAATGGGGGAAAGAAATACCACAAGAGAGAGATGCTTCCCTCTTCTGTAATCACCCTGACTTATATTATCCTTGTGGTCTGGTTAGTGCTTAGACTTCAGCTATACCATAGGGCTGCTGCCACAGTGTGGCACTTCTTAATGTTAAGCAAGGTATGGGGTTTTTTTATCGTGCTAAACAGCCCAGGCACAGCTTTGATTAGAAAACAATGCAGCAATTGCAGTGGAAGCTGACAATTAGAAGTCATAGAGGAGAATTGTGTCTGCTTGTTCATGAGCTTGGTTTGCTACCTTCTAGGTGCTCTCATTGGAGTGTTGATCACAAGTGCCTCTGTTTTTTCCCCCCCTTCATTTACATTTGGCATGTAGACTGTGACCTTGCCACTGGATGTGGACCTTGTTACTGTATTTCACGTCAGTGTCACCTGGAAATCGAAGAGTACAGTGCAGTACCCTAAGGATCTGAAGGATAGAGAAGAATGTGATTATTGGCTTGTTTAGTGATGGTGCTTGTTGAGAGTAGATGACATCTGTTCTTTTCAAGCTGCACTAGTTTCCAGTTTATTCCTAAAAGCTATTCAGTGTATTCATGTGGGCCTACATATATATATAAATGTTTTAATAATAAATAATATACACGCAGGAATCCCTCTGCCCATGACAGAAATACAGCTGCCTCTGGGGAGAAATGCAGAAGCTGCTTAACAATGCCCAGCAACAATTCTGGAAATTCCTGGGGATTAGGTAGGCAAAATGTAGTTACTGAAACTAGTATTTTCTGCTTCTGCAGAAAGTGCCATGAGACCTTTAGTTGGTACAAGTGGCTAGGATGTTAGTTTTATAGCTTACTGAAAAATAAATTACTTGCTTTTGACCAAATAGATATTGGTAATGACACCAAAGCAGCTCCCGTTAGTGTCATGTGGTGGTGGTGGTGGTTCTTGTCTCTGCCATAGGCGTGTTTCACATGTGAAGTAGAAGCTTTGATGATCTTATGCATAGATATTACCTCTGGAGCATTATCTCATAAGCCTCCCACTTCTTTATTATGCATGATTAGTTATTTAAATAATTGATTTCTTCAGATTATGGTCTTGTCATGATAGGTGTGTGGACACGAGAAACCATTCCTGTGAGGACTTGTTTCGGGCCTCTGATCGGGCAGCAGAGCCATTCTCTGGAGGTGGCCGACTGGACAGACAAAGCAGCCAGTCACATCTGGAAGGTCAGTGGTGTTACAGCTCTCACAGCCTGCCAGCATGCCTTTATCTGGTGAAAGCTACCACATGACAGCAACATTAACATTATCATCTTGGCCCAAAGTCAAAAGTAATGCAGTTTAATTGTTTAATTCTTAGTATCAGCACAGCAGAGCTGTATACCTTGCAGTATGCTGGTAGTCAGTCCTGAAGAGCAATAAGTTTCTTTAATGCCTTCTCTTGTAAAGGGCTGTGTGTGGTTTCAGTATTTGTGTGGAGTTGCTGCAGAGATTGTGTATGAATTGCTAGGCAGCAGTTGTTTGTTTGTTTTGTATCTCTGTTCATTGAAAGTTCCCCCAGGTGATGAATGTTTTGTTTTAGGAAAGTAAATTTAAAGCTTTCTTTTCCCCATCATTTCATTTTCAGAAAGTAAATCTGACCTATATAAATAAAACATGTACTGTTTGCCCAGATTTTGTTATTCACAAGACTTGGTTTGTAAGAAATGCAGCCAAATGCATTTCTGCTGGAAGGTAAAGGTGGGAAAGATGCTGATAAACACGTTTTCTGGCCTCCTGGGTAACAGAGGTCAAGGTGCCTGTGTGAAGAGGAAAGTAAGGAGTGAAAACAGGGCTGTGGTGTTGGCAGTGGCAATGGAGACTTCCTGGCTTGTTCTAGGTAAACGCATCCTCTCTCAAAGAAAGAAGCTGGCTTTCACTGCATTTATTGCCGTGTTTTGTCCTAAGGTTGCATTTGTCTTTCCTGGTAGATCTATCACAATGGTGTCCTGGAGTTCTGTGTCATCACAGCTGATGAAAATGAGTGTAACTGGATGATGTTCGTACGCAAAGCCAGGTGAGAGCCACCTGGACTGTACTAAGGAGCTTTGAGTCTGAGCTGCAGGCTCATAGAAAGCTGTACTGGAGAATGAAGGTTGACCTTCATTCAACTTAAGTTGACCTTGACTGTCCTTTTGATTTTAATACTTTATTTACAAAGTGTCCCTGAGTTCTTTGGGCCAAATTCCAAGCCCCACAGCCTGTGAGACCTGTCCCTTTCAGTCTATGATGAAAACTATCCAGGGTGGCCCAAGTATTGCTCCATCATGGTCCACTGAGAAGGCTGAACCTTTCTTATTTCTCTGTGACACAAAGTAGGTTTCTCCTGCAGTTCCATTTCATTGTTCCTATATGCAGGAGTCAAGAACTGTAATGTTAATCTCCCACTGCAGTGGGGCAGACCTTTTGCTGGTTTCAGATTCTGAGAACAAACATATGCAAGATACTGCTTCAAAAAATAAATGACCACGTCTTGGAACTGGTCCTCAAGAGGACTTTTTAAAGATAATGTTGCTTCATGACATTACTGATATTTTTTTCCATCATGCATTCTCTATTTCTTAAGGGATATATCTATATAAAATAATCTATGTGTATAAAAATACATAGATTTTTGTAGTTTCTTGGGAGATCATAAACTCATTTCTCTCAGCCCACTCAAATATCTATTGATAATTTTCTCAGAAGTGTTGTGAGAAACACATAATTTCGTGGAGGATATTGGCTCTCAAGGTCTAGTTTTTCTTTCCTTTAATAAAGAAGGACAGAAGTGACAGACATACAAGTTTTTATAATATGCTGACAAGCACTGACGTTCCTATTACCTTTTTGTAGGAATCTTTCCTTTTCCCTTCCTTTTTTCTTTTCCATCCCTCTCCTCTCCCCCAAAAGGCATTACTTTTGAAGGGCTTTTTTCCTTAGCTGTTGTTATTGCTGTAGGAACCGGGAAGAGCAGAACCTGGTAGCTTATCCTCACGATGGAAAAATTTACTTCTGCACCTCTCGGGACATCCCCCCTGAACACGAGCTTCTCTTCTATTACAGTCGGACCTATGCACGACAGCTTGGTAAGTAAGAGCTCTTTTTTCTTGGCTTTGCAGGGAGTATCCAGCTTGAAATCCCTTTCAGTGCCATCTCTTGGCTCTGTGACTTGGGACTGCATTATGTTCCTTCTCAGTTCCCATTGGTGCTTGTCATAGTTTCCTTCAACATTTCATTACTACAGAGTACCATAATTTAAAAGAAACATTTCCCTACGTAATTCCACTGATCAGGAGTAAACGATTTTGAAAAATTTTTTTTTGAAGAAAAATAGTATTCTGTTCATCCAGGGCTAAGGGAGTTTTGGAGCTGAAGATGGTCCTATCCTCCCCCAGCTGGGATTGTGATAATTTAGATTTGGGTGAGCTGTGCTCAAAACTGTTCCAGAGTTTGGCCCCTCAAAGCATTTTAAATGACCTACTTGAAACAGCTGGAAAGCAACACCAGACAAAGGTGAAAGAAGAGAACAAAGGTGAAAATCTCTGCACCTGGCTTTGCTACCACAGACTAAATGTTGAAGTGGTCCTTGTTCAAGCTCTGTTAGGCTTTCCTGTGCCTCAGTACAAGTGATGTTTTTGTGCCCAAAGGTGTCCCTGAGCATCCAGACGTGCACATCTGCCACTGCGGGAAGGAATGCGCTTCCTATGCGGACTTCAAGGCCCATTTGAGCAGCCATATTCACAACCACCTCCCCAGTCAGGGGCACAGCAGCAGCCACGGGCCAGGCCACGGCAAGGAGAGGAAGTGGAAGTGCTCCATGTGCCCCCAGGCTTTCATCTCCCCTTCCAAGCTGCACGTGCACTTCATGGGGCACATGGGCATGAAGCCACACAAGTGCGATTTCTGTAGCAAAGCTTTCAGTGATCCAAGCAACTTACGGACACACCTCAAGATCCACACAGGTGAGGGCTTTGTACAGATGCCTGTGTGGGGACAGGGGAGAGGGTGAAGGTCAAGTTACAGGCCAGTAGACAGTGTGGGTATTTTTGCCTCTTTGTTTTTTTCACTATTCCTTATTGGGAAATCACAAAATTCTAATTACAAAGCTAGAAAAGAAATAAAACTGGGAGTGAAGTGCTCTCAAGTCAAGCATAGGAAGCTGTAGGCTCAATAGCCAGGGATTTTAATGGACTGATGAAATATTAATGTGTACACAACCACAGAATACTCAGTGGGGTGGGATTCAAGTGGTATTCAAACTTAGTCTGAACTCAGTAACATGCTGGGGTTTTAAACTATTTTTGGCAAAGAATAACAGAAGTACTGATAAGTTGAAAAATGGGATAAAACATAGAAGTTTTCAAAGGGCCACTGACATATGTACCTGTGTGTTTGTTAGGTAAGAGAACTTGTTTTTGCAGACAAAAGCAATGCAGTGCATCAAATGTGGTTGGGCTCCAGTAAGGCATCAGATACAATTCCTGTGGGAAATCAGTGAGGATAGGGATGTACTAATGTACAGTAACTAGATGGCTACCATGGTTACTGTTACAAAGGAAGCTACCACTGTTTTTACTGAAGAATTCATCTTGGATAAGACTAGTCTTTTTAAGTGTTTGCCTGAATCTCTTGGTGGAAAATGTGCAGAGCTGCTGGGGGTGTTTTGAAGTCCAGAACAAGGAGGTACAGTTGGTGTGGACAAGAAGCACAAACCCCACCTCACAAGAAAGGCTGGCTGACCACAAGCACTGGAGAAACAAGCAGCAGTGTTTAGAAGGATGAAGTGCAGAAAGGTGCATCACACTAGTGCATCAGTGATTAGAAATCGTGCGTACTAATCACGCACCAGTGATTAGTGTCGTGGCATTGGGGGCATGGAGTACAGGATGAAAAGCTTTGGGAATGATGAAGTCAGCTGTCTGGTTTTTTGCATAGCTAAATATAGATTGGAACCAAGTAGGCCTTTATGCTGAGTCTGAAGGAACTGCAGGAGAAAACAAGATTTTTTGTTCACAAAAAATCTGCCTTTCGTCATGTTAAAATTTAATTTTTCAGCAATGGTGAGGGTTGTTTGCTTACTGCATTTCTTGGGACACCAAGTGTTAATCTGTGGGTGTCCCTGTGTGCTGCTAGGTCAGAAGAATTACCGCTGCACCCTCTGTGACAAATCGTTCACGCAGAAGGCTCACCTGGAGTCGCACATGGTCATTCACACCGGGGAGAAGAACCTCAAGTGCGATTACTGCGAGAAGCTCTTCATGCGCAGGCAGGACCTCAAGCAGCACGTCCTCACTCACACACAGTAAGTGACTTCACAGGAGCTGTTGGACTGGCCAGTGCGAGAAATAATGAACAGCCCAAGACAGAATCTCCAGTTTGCAAATAGTTTGGCCGAGGGAGCATAGGTGGGTTCATCCTCTGAAATGACAGAGAGGTCAGTTCTAGTGTCTGCAGTATTTCCATGACACAGTAAATTCAAAGTGTGCTCCTTGTGTTGTGAAATGGTAGTCTGGAGTGTTCATAATTTTGAAGAGAAAGAGGGGTTGTTTGATTTATATTTTATTATTTGCTGAGAACTGTTTCCATGTCCCAACGTGACCAAAAAAGACAAACTTCTCAGTGCTACTGTCACCAAGGACCCTGTTAGTGAGCTCCACCTGTTTGCTGTAGGGGTATGGTGCCACCCTTCCCAACCCTTTGCTCCCCTTCCCAGCCGTTTCCTCCCTGCAGGTCTCACTCACATGCTTGCTCTCTCACTCCTCCCGTAGGCAGATTCCTACCCACAGCCCTCTGCCAGGCCAGGTCTTTTGCTCTGAGAATCTCTCCATCCTGTACATTTATTCCCAAGCCAAGGCCCTCTTTAAAAGCTGCTTGCCAAAGCTAGTCCCTTTGCTTATTTCATTTTCAGCATCTGGTTTTTGTACTCACTTAGAATCCATTGCTGCTTCTGTCATGCTGCCTAGGAGCCACTGTAGTGCAGCCAGATGAGTGAGAGAGAGGCAGACAGAAACACAGACTTGCTCTGCTGCTTGTTCCTACCTACTGCTGGGAGGTATTTTGGAGTGTCATTACAGAATGTGTTGCAGTCTGGTAAGCTCCTCTGCATTTACAGACCGAGGGTTGTTAAAATGCAGGAGCCTTGTTTCCTTACTTGTTCTTCCCTGCCTCCTCCCCACCTGCCTTTATGTAGGGTGGGAAGGAAACTGACCTTTTCATCAAGGGTGATATCTCTGTCCTCGCTAGAACGTGGACCTTAGTCTGCATTTTAATACCAGCTGTCTTGTGGCAGGAGCAAACTCGCTTTTTTGTGTCTTGCAGAGAACGGCAGATCAAGTGCCCCAAGTGTGACAAGCTGTTTCTGAGGACAAATCACCTGAAAAAGCATCTCAATTCACATGAAGGAAAGAGGGACTATGTCTGTGAAAAATGCTCCAAGGCTTATCTAACCAAATATCACCTCACACGACATTTAAAAATATGTAAAGGCCCTACATCCAGTCTGTCAGCCCCAGAGGAGGAAGAGGAGGAGGATTCAGAGGAGGAATTAATAGACTCTATGAGGACTGAAGACTGTAGGATTAACAATGGCGTCTATTCAACAGGTGATGTTCTCTCTGGACACAAATGAAGAAGAGAGGGAAACTTTCTTGGATATTACTAGTAGGGAAGGAAAAAACTCTCCTTGTTTCCCCAGTCACCAGTGTATGTCAGGTGAGGAGTTTTCCTTCTGTTTTTGTCTCCACACTACCACCACTTAATATAATCTGTAGCCAGAACACTGAACAAGACTGGACCATGCACGCACGAGTGAAGAGTTGCTAAGAAGGAAATGTGAGGCGAGATTTCTTTCACACACGCTGTGCATACTTCTCCAAATCACTCAGATTAATCCATCCCGTGCCAGGACACGTGACACACCCGCATAGCCCTTTGAGCAAAGAGCCACGAACCAGAAATGTAGCTGAGGGGTTGCAGTGACCTGTAAGCCAACTGTCCTTAACTGCCCAAGCTGTGACATGAAGAGAAACAAGGAAAAAATGGTGGTGGAACTTTTTAACTGAAGGATGTGGTTTGGCACAAAGCAAAGACTTCTCAATGCTCAGGTTTCCTTCTTAAAACAAAACCTTTTGGTTAAAAAAAAAGGCCAGTGAAATCAGCACTTCCATACAAAGTATCCCACTACAGAAAATCAGACATTGGTTTTTGGAGAACAGTTATCCCCTCTTCTCCCTCAAGTTCACAGCCCACGGAAGCAGGTGAAGAGATAAAAGACTGTATGGACTCAGTAAGGAAGGGGCTTACAGATGATCAGGCTGTGTTTACAGTATATGTTACTTCTTGTGCTGTAAACCTTTTACCACCTAGAACCATGGGAGGTTTGCTGCTAATACTATTTATGGAATGAAGATTATTACATTTGGTTGTTCTTTTAAAATAATTAAAAATGTGGCTCTTCTCTAATGTTCGTTTTTAATATTTACATATGCTGAAAAAGACTGTTTCCATTTCTGATAATGATGCTAAGAGAAGTAATACCACCTTTTAATCATCTGCCTCTCCCAGGCTTTCCTGGGACATGGTATGTGTAGGAGCACCTCCATGAACTCTGATTTGCTGTCACTCCTCTGGCTGTGCTGCAAAAGAAAATTCAGCTGTGCTCGGTTCTCTGACAAGGTAATGGGAGGTTCCCTGGGAAAAGAGCCTCTGCTTTGGGCCCTGAATGGCCTAAGCTCTCCCTGTATGCTGCAGTTCGTATAGAGCTCCCAGGGTTCTTAAAACCTGAAAATGCTTGCCTCAGATCAGTATGTGACCAAAAAGCTCCAGAGAGACAGGTGCTGCAATCTTGGTGAATCCAGAGAAATATGTGTTGCTTCCAGTAATGCAAGTTCTCCCAAAACCAAAAAGCAACTTTGAGAGCTACACTGCCAATTATATTACTAGGAGTAGAGGTAAGAGAAATCACTTACCCTCAAAGATCTTGTCACAAAGCATTTATTTAAAGTCAAAGCTTTGATAAACTTGGAAGTTTTCAATGGAGAGCAGTTAAACAGTAGTGGTTCTGGTACATACACCTTCTTAAGCTTCACAAAAGCATCTGTTGTCCACACATCATTCTCTACTGCTTGGCAGAGACAGGATGGAGGCAGGAGTCCCAGCACATACAGTGTATTCTTGGTTCCTGCAGAGCCATGCTGAGCACCTTCACCAGACTACAAACAGCTGAAGTAGCTTTAAAGCAGCCAGTTGCCCTCAAGGGATAGGAAGGAAAATTACAGACCGGCCTTTGCCCCAGCTGCAGTTTGTAGGGATACAATTTACCTGTTTTACCTCAGCAGCAGAACTACATTGAGTTAGGGTGAAAAGCAGCAGGAAGAGCTTGGCAGCTGTGAGTATGATCCTACAGCTGCTTTGGCATCAGTGGATTTAACAGCCAGGGTACTTTGCAGCAGGAACACTCTACAGGCACCTTCAGTGTGTGCAGAGGGCAAGTGCTCACTGGAAGGTAAGAGCATCAGTTGAGTTCCTGAGGTAAAGCAGGTGGGTGTTACATTATAAATGCAAGGAAATCATTTGAGTCATATCCTTGATTAGGTTCCTGATTCTGCAAACAAGGGGCTTAAGTTGGTGGTTAAACTGATACTTAAGATTTTCCTCTGTGCCCATCAGGTGTCAGGCAGAAATGACTGAACAGAGTTAAGAACATAAGAGAGAGAGCTTTTCACCAGTAACAGTGAACAGCTGGGATCCCAACCCTCACTTTGTGTCCTGACAGCCTCTCATCCTACTTGAGTAGCAGCTCCTTATTTCAGCTCAAATTCTCTTGAAATACATCAGGAATGTGAAGAAAAAAACCCCAATACTATGTGCAGAGTCACTGAATTTCAGGTGCTGTGGAACCTGGAAAAAGAAACCCCCAGTCTTGGTGGGATAGAGCTGGGTTATTTCTGGTTTGATACTGGTGACATCTGTGTTAGAAATACATTCCAAGATTCTGCTTGGAAAACTCCAACTTGTTATTCTTAAGATTTAAAAAGTTATAAGGAAGATCTGTCAAAATCTGTAAACCTAGCCCCAAATTAAGGATAAATTATTTATTTACACTTGTAATTTAAGTCAATTCATCTTTTGTTTATTTATTACACAACTGTTGTATGAAATATTTTTCCTTATGCCTTAGAAGGTGGAAGATAAAACTCTCTCTGCAGTATTCAACAAACTTCTGTGGTCACAGAATGCTTTTCTAGTGACTGTTCCATTTTATGTATCAGCTTTACATATGGTAGCCCCTGTTTCAGGGATCATTATCTCAGGCTAAAGCAAGTGATTCAATCTTTCAGAGCTGGTAATAGAGGCAGGAGCTCAGAGCTTAACCACACCACCATCTTTCTTTGGCAGAGATGAAGAGGCTTGCAGATTGCAAGACACCAGTCATTTCCATGAACTCTCACCGAACAGGGGCATTTGCAGAATACACATTAGTTGTAGTCCCATTCATTACTTTGATTTTTTGATGTTTGGTCCATCATGATTCCATTGGTGTCTCCAAATCATTGCTGCTTCTGCTGGCTGTGGAGCTAGAAGCCACGGAGTTTGCACTAGCCAGGACGAGCCTCTCTCTGTTTCCAAAAACTTCATTCACTGCAACACAAATGGAATTGCTTACATGTTGCTCTCCCATCCCAGAGGGAAGAGGAGTAGAGCAGGGACAGCCTGGTGAGCACCATGGAATGGAAATCCCCATGTACTGGGCTTTCAAAGCTCTTCCCCTCAGCCCAAGTACACAGTTGAACCTAAAGGCCAGAAAATTGCCTGCCTATGATACTTCAATTAACAAGTTCTTTTTCCTCCAGAGCATCTAGAGGTTTCCTCTACATAATTCTCTACCTAAGTACTGTAAAACTGATGAGGTTTGAAGACCACATCATTAAGTTTAAATAAATTATTTCTGGATTTAGTCTGTGGTTCCCAAAAGGCTCTTAAAAGCCTTCTCCAAAAAAATCATGCTGTTTAGTTACAGGTAGCTACAAGTGATCAAAACCAGTCCTCCCTTTTCTTCCCATAAGTACTCAAAAAAGATGATACCAAATCACATCAAGACTATCAAGAAAAAACCAAAACATAGGTATTATAAGGAATAAGGTATTACACATCAGTTGCAAGAACATAAATTGTGTCAAGCAGTTTTCCAATTTAGAAAAAAATTCAGGTTTTTTGAAGCTGAAAGTGTGACCACACATACTGTCTTGGAGTATTTATAAAAATAGTAATCTGTGGTTTTCTGTCAGAGTCGCAATGCATTACTGAATACAAATACACCCTGCAAGCAAGGGAAGAACCACAACATTCAAAGAAATTAGAACATTACCTGCAGAGATCTTGCTTATATCCCAAACACGCAGCCCTTCCCGCTCTCCTCCAAAGGCAAAGACAAAGGGGAAGTCAGGGCAGCAAGCTGCACAGAACAGAACTCCCTGGCAGGGTGGGAGAAAAAAAAAGAGAATTTTTTTTTTAAATCTTAAAATGAATTTGTCATCTGAAAATACTTTCACCAAGCAAGTTTAAACTAATTTAATTAAGTTTCTGAAACTTCTTTCATAAAGACATAAAATGAAAGTCAAGAGCTGCTAATTATAAACAGTTGTTCACATCTTTTTCTTGAATGTAGCAGATGCAAGCTGGAGCACCCATAGTTCTACTCAGAATATTGTACCTGGAATTTGGGACTCTAAGGCTTTAAAGCACTCTGCCAATTCCATATGGAATACTGCACTGTGATGAAAATGATTTACCCAGAATATGTTACTAATTTTTTCTCTATGAGACCTTAGGTAGAACAAGATTTAAACTAGACAGAAAAAGAAAAAGCAGACAGTTAATATATAAAACTTAGTAGAATCAATACATAAATATTACTATACCATTTTCATATCCCTGGAATGGACTAAACTTGGTCTGTCTCCCAGGATATCCCAAATTTTCACATATTTGTCAGCAGATGATGTCACAAGGCACCCTTTGATCTGACTGCTTAGCTGTAGCCCTGGAAGATGAAGAGTGCAGCAGTGTGAGACCAACAGGCAATCCCCATTTCACAGAGATTAGGAGACATTTTGAAGTGAAGATACGAGAACAACCCCAATATACTCCTCACACTAACTCCAGAACAAAGGAGCAGAACATTAATGAAAGTTCCATGCTGCCACTTTAGTGAGCCAAGGGAACCATGCAGGCCTATTTTGCCTCCCAATCCCCTCAGCAGAGATTTGTTTCACATGCCAGCTACCATGATCAGCATGCACAGTTTACTTGTTTAACAAAGAATAACTACACCTCAGTGCTATGGATTAAAGGCATCTTCCAGATGTGCCTTGCCCACTTGGAACAAAGAGGACACAAAGGCAATTTACCTGACACCTCTTCATCGTGAGCTTTCAGAGTAAACAGGGGCTTATCAGCACGAGCATCCAGACAGTACACAAAGCCATCGTCTGTGCTTGCCTAGGAAACCACAGCATTTAAACAACAAACAGCCACCATCACTCATTTGGGAAAACACTGCCGGTGAAGTAACACCCACCCTCTGGTAAACCCCTCTGATCTGAGGCAGACACTGCTTCTCCCTAGGACATGTCACACTGTTCCCAGGCCTGCACCCCCAAAGTCAGGCTCCACCCAGCTGGTACCCCAGCTATTTTATGAACCTCAATTATGCTGCACCAATGACATGAAAGTTTTAATCCCATGCCAACTTCTTAAAATGTATTTTAAACAGAGTTGCCCCACTAAGTTTGGTCTTCAGGGCAGGCAATTAAATACAGAGCCTTCAGTCTCTTTACTGTCAGTTTAGTTTTGGAGCCATTAGTGGCTTTTGGAGCCATCAGTTTTTGCACAGGACTACTGACAGAAGTCCTGTGCAAAACCAAGTGTGATTACACCAGGAGAGAGCCACATCATAAAAACAACAGAGCTGAGCAGCCACTTCTCTTGGCAAAGCAACAGAGAACTAGACAGCCATTGAGATAATAGGGAAGATTTGGTTTTAAATTCTGTTGCAAAATTTTATTACAAAAGACTCAACAACACCAAGATAGTTTTCCTTTATACTCTAGGTGGCTGTAGCTCTCTTCTCCCAGGTAATAAGCAATAGAACAACAGAAAAGTTGCACCAGGGGTAGTTTAGATTGGACATTAGCAAAAATGTCTTTACTGAAAAGGTTGTCAAGCACTGGCACAGGCTGGGCAGGGAAGTGGTGGAATCCCCACCCCCGGAGGTATTTAAAGCCATGTCGATGAGGCACTTATGGACATGGTTTAGTGGTGGATTGGCAGTGCTGGGTTAACATTTAAACTCCATCTCACAGGACTTTTCCAACCTAAAGGAGTAGATCATACCAGCCAGGAGGACAGTGCCCTCTAGCGCTGACTTGAAACACTGAATTAATATTAAAGATCTTCGTTCTAATTAGGTATTTCTCAGCTGCAGTTCCTTCATTGCATGAAACACAACAGGAACTCTGCAAAGGAAAATGTATCCCAGCCACTGAACACTGCAACGACGCAACGACGTGACCAAGGTTGTCATCTCCGGAATTCCTACTGTCACAGTGAAGATACCAAGTAAGTAGCTGGTCTAGAGATACTTACTGAAAAAACTACCTAAAAACATCCTCCCTCAGACTGCAATATTATAATAAGCAGCACAAACTATCCAAATATTTGTCCATCAGCTCCATTCTGATTCAGAAACATTATGAACACTAAATAGCTTAACACAGGTTAAATGACATGGCAACAACCAACCAGAACAGAAAAGCAGTACTCACCAAGAAATGGCAAGGTGAGAAATGATTCCAAATTACTCTCTCAACCTGACCACTAAAGCGCCACACTCGATGGCTGTCCTGGGGGTTTCTGCAGTCGTACAGCACTGCTGATCTAGGAGATAAAGGGACAGGAAATAAAATTAAAAAAAAATCAGGGCAGAATGCTTCATTACATGGTTTGCTTTCTCACTGACATCTACAGAAGCTCCATGTAAACTATAATTAAAAAATTAAATGGAAACAACTTCACTACTTAGTCTTCTAATTCAGTAACAGATTAAACTCTTGCAGATAAGCATAAGATTTTTCCATGTGCTTCAAAGTTTCATTCTGGTTACCCCAAAAGCCTATCTATGGAAACTAAGCAGAGCTTGAGTTTACTCAATACATAAGATACTTATCACATAGCAGACCATAATTATGCAAATATATCACTTAATTATGAACAGACTTCAGTAAACTCAAGTAATGATGCATTAATTAGGAAATAATTTTGTCATACATATGCATACATTTTCAAATGTGCTTAATACAAAAGTAATTTCTAAAAATCCAACAATCTTAAATAGTTGGAGAAACAGTACTCCACAAAGGAGAAAGAGTGGATGGCAGTCAGTGGGTCCTCTGGGATTCTTCACAGGCACGTGCTCAGCTGAGTGGCTGCAGAATCTGTCCCAACTCAAAAAGCTCCTGGGTGCAAATGCAAGGGAGGAGTGATCATGTCAGTCCAGCATCATCTCACCACCATCAACATCCTCAGTGTAACTCACTCCCACTCCATCATGTAATTAAAGAAGTGTGATGTAGGTTTCCCAGGTCTTTTAAAGGCATTTGACACAACAGTTTCTGTAAGTCTGAATTCCAGGTTCTGAAGGCATTGCCCAAAGCTCACTGAATTGCCTGTGGTCCTGTGCAAGGCTTTGCAGGAAAAATCCACAAGGGGCACACTTAGTTTATGGATAACACAGTGGTTGAGAGGTGTCCATGGTATCAAAGGGGGCAGCTAAAAAGGGATCAGCAACTGGTCACTGCTTGGACTTAATGCTTCCTTTTATCAAAGGAAGTTGAGAGGGAAAAGACAGAAGCAGCTTCCTAACAGCAAAAGGTCCTCCTCCAATACTTCAGCAGATGCAGCAAGAACAAACAGAAGCCAGAGAACTTAAAGGCTTGGCTAAAGATTGGCAAGTCTATAAATTATTTTAACATAAGGACAAAGTTCTAAAAGCAGAATAAAAAAAATCAATGTAAGAAAATCATGGTGATAGACTAAAATTTGAAAGTTACTCCGTTGAGATGGGAGAACAGAGAGGGATATTTTTGCCTGGCAGGACTTACAAGAACTGGCAGCCACAGAGCAGACCAAGCGTGCAGACACAAACCATTTCCCAGCATCTCCAGGCTGCAATCACAGGAGACAGCCCATTACTCTTTGGCTGTGCCTATAGAGGCTGGAAGGGGAGAACTGGGATTTTAAAATCCCTCGTGCCTCCACCCTGGCCTTGCTGGCTGGCAAAACTTGGGCAAATTTTCACAGGAATAAACAGCGACTCGTTCCCAATGAAGAAAATGCCGTAAGGCCAAATCAAGAAATAAATTTGGTTTGGAGCAGGCAGACACCTGGCACAGAAAATGTCAGTCCAGATGGTTAAAGCATTTGCTACCCCTGAAAAAGAGGTAAGGTAAAGTACATCCTGGCCATATGCAAACCTGGCTTCCTTGCTGGAAAAAATAACATTACTCAAATTGGCAGAGTTATAAAAAAAATGAAAGAAAATACAAGGCTTAAATGAATATGAATACCCTCCCCAGGTGCAACATGTGAAAACATGACCCTGACATACTTATCAAATGATCCAGAAACGAGGGTCTGAGTTTCAAAGGGATGAAACTGCAATGTCTGGACCTAGATAATGGAAGATTTTATGTAACACACATATACAGGAACTTTCTTGGAACAAAGCACAACCATCCCACTCAGATTGCTCAAACAGCCCCACCTGGTGAAAACAAGATATTGTCCAATATAATCTGACCAAACAGAACTCCATGCCCCCTTTCTGCCCTAGATATTAATTTAAAAAAAAAAAAAAAGAAAAAAAAAGCTGGAGGTAAAAGAACATCTGCTTCCAGTTTGGGGAAAAAATGCAGATATTCACAAAAAATGAAAATTAGGAGTTTTTCAAGGGCAGTGACTTTGTTAGCAGCTAAAATAAGGTTACAGCTATTAATAACTAGGTTTTACATTTTAATTACTATGAGATTAATTCATTTCTGAAGTACCCATCACTATGGTATTTTAGTATCATTTATTTTAAACCTTTTCACCTAGAACAAACTGTAACTGACACTCATTGTTCCCTTAAGAGAGTTATAGTTTGACCTATGTTCAGACATCTATTTTTGTAGCTTATACCAGCATTATTATATTCCCCACCATTAGGGCCAACACACAAAAGGTATTTCAGAAACTGTTACAAAGCTTTTTTAACTTGTTTAAAGAAAAGTTAAATAACCTTTTAAAAAGCAAATACAGTGCTGTTTGAAAAAGCAACTAATTAATAAATTAAAACAATTCTGCACAGATGTCAGAAAATTAGAGGACTGTTGTTCTGAGGGTTCTTACCAAGCAGCAAATGAAAAACTGCAGTTAAATTTTCTCTGTATTCTACAGTGGAAGAAACAACAATTATTCCATACCTTGTCTGTATGCAGTGTCAGGCTGGCTGCTGGCTTACCCACAGCCATGTCCCACAAAATCACTGTGTTGTCAGCAGAGGCACTTGCTAAAACATTCCTGATAACAGATCAAAAATTAGTTTTAACATTCTTTCTACAGGTACAAAGAAATAATGGTCAAAAATCCAAAATACACACAGTGCCCAATTCTGAGAACAAGTACACTGTGGTCTATAGATGATTCCTCTCAAGCCTGAGGGATAACTCCCTAAAGGCAATTCTAAGTTTTAAGTAAAGATTATAAATAGGATATATTACATTACATTATAGAACACTTATTATGACAGCTCTGCTCCTATTTCCCCTGACATTACTTACAATACCATTTGCTCAAAGATTTCTCAAACAAAACAAAGTCTTTGAAGCACATTATTTCCTTTGACATTGAATAGTACTTTTAAACACTACCTATGCTACTTTGTTCTGTTTGCATATTCATGCAGCCAAGAACCTGACAAACCTGTTTGTGAAATATTTTGCCCTTCAATATCTGTTTATATTCCACCTGAAGACACAACACTATATCCTTTGTAGACTGCTGAATAGAACCACAAAAATTTCAGTTAGTTTACAGACCCCATACTTCAACTTGAATTTGAACAATTGTGTTAACAGCAATAAAAACAGCTTAAAAGTTTTATCAGAAAAAACAAATCAAAACATCCCTAAATGCCTGTCAAGCACACACTATATTTCCTGTAACTGCTTCATTGCTTTTAAAATCAGATTTATTACCTCAATATGTTGTTTCTGATTGAAATTGTTCCCCCTCCCCTTTTTATATTAACCAAGTGTGTCTGACTGAAAGAGTTAACATTCTCCTGGAAATGCTGTTTTCCCAAGCAATGTTACAAAGGAAAGTTAAGAAAATGCATAGTGAAGGCTGTAAGAACATTTTACAGTAACACCACTATGACCTACAGGCAGAAAGTTATTTGTAGAGAGTTGTCACAACATGCCTTGCTTAAAACAAAGAAATGACAATAAAACATTTTATATACAAGCTGTTCCAAGGAGTTCCTTGTTTTCTCCATAAGCTGCCCACTTCAGGGCTGGTTTTACTTCCTGAAAGACCTACCAGAATCAATGAATTTGTAAGTCAGCACATCACAGAATTATGCATTTCAAACTTAACTACTGAAGCTGTAATTTTTTTCATCCTTGTCTGTATTAGCACCAGACTATTCCTAGGTACACAAAAACTCCTCTTTTGTAAGAGTGATGGACTGATCACTGTCACACTGTGCATATGTGTCTGATTTAAGAACACTGTACATTAAGAGTGCAATTTATATACATTTACTGAGGTCTGTGTGGGTGTTTCCTTCATCAGTATCTAGATAAGAACACAGTACAAGGGAAGGTTCACACCTGCTCATCAGAATATTCAGAGCTGTCTGTGAACATGTTCAAAGGCAGAGGCATTTATGACAGAAGAAAAAAAAATCAGCCTGTGTCTAACTGAAGCAGTTTCAAGGCCCCTGCTGAGGATCCTCTGACAGATGAGCTGTTAACAAGAACCTAAGTGACAAAAAACAACAGTATCTTTACTTCAGTCAGCACATTGTCCTTGACCTCTGCCCCAGATGGGCCAGCTTTGTGTTGCTTCTATAGCAGCACTTCATTTCTAGTTAATTCAGGGAACAGGGAATTTTCTCTGCCTAGAGGCCAGAGGCATTTCTGTAACTGAGCTATTAGGGCTTTTACACTCCCCTGTTCACAGTTCTGGGGCAAAAGCAGAAGGAAAAAAAACCAAAACAGAATAGCAAGGACTTTCTTCTATAAATTTGCCTGTCTCTGTTGAAATGGTGGTTTAGGCCACTGGCAGAACAGCATCGCTCAGGGCAGCCCTTCTGCTTCTCCAGTTTGAACAAGTGAAATGTAGACAATTTATCAAATGGCTCACACCCACCTTTGCCCTGCCCTCATCTGGACAACCTGCAAATCAAAAATGACCTGCAGCAATATACAAGTATAAAAAAAAAATTAAAAATCAAGAATTCTAGTTAAAAAAAAAAAAAAATTAAAAAAGGAGTGTATTTTTAAGAATGCATTAATTTCAGCAGTGCTTTCAAGTTTTTGGATTTTGTGTGAAAACTGTATGCCTAATTGAGACTGCAATTTTCTAACACCCATTGTTATTCAAGTATTCTTTTACCTGCTTTGTTTATTCCATGAAAGATCAAGCACAGCATCAGTATGTCCTTCAGTCCCTTCTGAAGATAAACTCTGTGTACACACACAACATAAACAGACTTTTGAAAATTACAGCTTCAGTGCAAATCAAGCATTACTGCACATTAGTATGAATTCCCTAAAGCCTTCACAAACAGCTTCATATGAAATTACTCTCACTTGCTGCAACACAGCCTTTGAGAGAACCATCTCTGCACCACCTGCACCCTGCCTCCTACCCCACAGCGCAGATTGCTCCAGCTGCTGGGTTTACAGAACTGGTTATTCCCTCCAGGCTAGTCAAAGAAATCTCATTATTTCCAGCTAATGTGCAACTTCTTCAGCTTCCTTCTAAACTCTCCTGGCAGTTCCCTCTCTCTCCTCCCAATTAACTGAGCTTGGGTCCTTGCAACTGCCAGTTCCTGTAACTTCCAATTTTAAATAGTTAAGATTCAAAGTTTACTGGGACACCACCCCACTCCTGTTCTGCTCTTAATTCCAGGCTTTAGTTTTATAGACAACAATTTGCATTTTAAAATATTGTAGGGAGGAAAAAAGAAGGCATTATCCCTGCAATAAGTTTCCTCCATCCAACCACATAAACCTTTTTGCAACACTTACTTTCTTTCCTTTCTTTTTCTTCTTTTTCTCTTTCTTGCCTCCAAGAGAAAAGACTGGTTCCAAGGATTCTACTACATCAAGATCCCAAATGTCAATGACTGGGGTCATGTTACCCACTGCAACATAATTTCCTACAAACAAAAAATGAAATGCAACCACATTTATTTAGTTATGAAACAGTCTATTTGGCAATCCAGCTGTCCCTTATTTCTTTGGTTAAGTAAAACTTATATGCCACAATCTTCTACTTGAATGTATTTATGTTTAAAACTGGCAAGGAGCTATTTAAAAATATCAGCTGACAGCAGATGTTGCCAGAAAAAATTTACTTCCTCTCCTTCCCCTTCAGTACAAGTAACTGTTCAAACAACCTGTATAAAGCTGCATGTTTTGTTTGTTTTTGAAAGGAAAAAACAAACAAAACTAAACCACATCCCCTGTACTATGGAAGAAAAAAATCTGAGAAACACAGGAAAAATGTTACTAAATACATAAATATATAAAATATATGTAAATTTTGCTGTGGTTTACATTTAGTTAACTGCACTGGACATAAAGAAATTTAACATAAGCAACCTTCCATTTGCAAACAGAAAATAAAGCAGATTTTAGAGATTGCTCTGGTCTGCTGACAATAACTTAATTGTTTGCAATAAAATCAGTATTTTAGTAAAAGCATTTGTTACAACAGCATTACTGAGATAACTGTATCACCAAGCAAAAATACCTGATATTCACATCTTGGTTATCTCAAGTCAATATTACCTTGACATTAACATTGATTTTATTTCTTTGTACTGCAGGAAGAATTTATTTAGTGACATTACACTTACACACTTTTCAAGCAAAAATTCTTTAACTAGACACTGACAGTATCCTTTGTAATTTACCTGTTGATTCATCTGGACTAGGATCAAAGTTCAACCACTCCAGACTCAGAGGGTAAGCAGGCAAGATAATGTCATGATGGACATAAAATGAGTCCTCTTCGTGATTATAAACTGAAAAATAATTAAAGTTATGCAAGATATCAGTGAAGAGGCAAAGCAACCAACTGTGAGCAGGTTACTTCTACAAAGGCAGTTGTGGAAAAAACAAAATTTTCAAAGACATTTAGAAGGAAAATTCAGAGTCTTCAGAGTTTTACCGTAGAGGCCAGACCCTCTACAAATGTTATACCTCACAGAATTACACAAATTAAACATTCTTCTGTGTACTTTAGATAAAGGTGTGACAAGTTCAGTCAAGGTTCAATACTTTTACTTTGTTTATAAGATCTCTTCATAATATGTGCTCCATATCCAGCACTTTCTGCATCAGGATACATTCATTTTACAGGATTAGCAATCAAAAAAATTATTCCAGATGAAGTTGAAAGGGAAATTAAGGTAAAAAGACAAACCAGAGGAAGGTGAAGAAGTCAGAAGTTACCTTTAGCAGATGGTACTGAGATACAGGAAAAGTTTTGGTAAAGCAGCCATTTACTAAATACAAATTCACTGCAGCCAGCTATTTTTCTCCATATACTAAAATAACTTACCAATTGGACAGCAGATAAAACCCATTAATTATTTTAATAACATCCTATCACACACAAAATCACAGTGCATGTGACAGATGTTCAGATACTAACTGAAGTCTCCAGTTAACTAAGTTATCTCAGTAGTCAACTAAGACAAGGTTACCCAATTTTAGAAGCTGCAGAAGCCTTTGCTATTGTTCCATAAGTTTATATTGGGTATAAACTTACAGTTAACAAAATTTGTAAACACCTCCAGACATGGAAAATGCCACATGCTGGTATCTGACAAGCTGCTTTCACACATTTTGGTGTTGTTGGTTGCTTAACATGAAATACTTTTCCTACAGAAACACAGACCACAGCACAAGTGGCCAGAAACATTCCCAAAAAGAACCACAGTAAGCAAAGATGATAATGTCAGCACGTTCAGTAGTATTTATTGGCTGCAACAGAAAAATTTTTACACAGCAAAAGTCAATCTATTTCTAGAATAAGCAGTATTCAGGCCCTATAAGGGGTTATCTCTCCTAGACCATGATGATAAAGGTGCTGGTTCTTCTAATCCCAGCAGTGGAAAGCCCACTCAAAGAAACAAGGAGAAAGGAAAAGAAAAAAACAACAAAACAAACCACTAGAGGATGCTTGCAGGATACGGAAAGTAAGACTGAAATGAAGAGCATATGTTCAGAGAATAAAAATGCTGTAGTATTTCCTAAAAGTTTTAAGAAATGAAATAAGGAAGGGAATTGCTATACAGCCTGAAATAAATAACAATAACTACACAGGAAATACTCTAGTCCTGAAAAGTAGCTAAAGCACCATGACATGGAAAAGGACAAAACACAAGGCAGAAGCGGAGAAAAATCCTTCCCAAAACCAACCCATCCCCTTTTCAACACAGCCACATGGCACATGCTAGGCAAGACATTTCCTATGTTCACTGTAAAAAACAAACCCTATTTTACTCACCATGGACCTCCAAACTACAGCAGTCTTTATCAACTCTGCCACAAAGGACCAGATTGTCACTGGGTTTAATCAAAAAGTCCTCCTGTTCATATTGCTCCTAAACAGCAAAAAGAGAAGACGAGGGGTGTTGAGCAGAGCACACAGAAGCATGAAACTACACATGTTCAAAAGCTGGAATCAGCAATTCTGAACCCCAGCTGAAAACACTCAAAATCACTCCAATGCCCACCCACCTAAAACCATGTTATGGTGCTGAACAGAGAAAAGCAAGAACCAGACCCAATTCTTGGGAGAGTGAATAGTCATTAAATTAGACTGAAGGACTTTTATGTGAACATAGGTGGGTTTGCAGAGGTGTTTAATTATCAAATATAATTAAACAATGTATATTATCAATATACATATATTTCAAGGCTATCCTGATGAAGCTGATTCCTGAAAAGAAAATCATCACCAGGAGTCCACAAACAAAGGTGATTTCCCTTGTGCTCCTGTGCCTTGACCACTTATATAACAGCATTTTACCCAATAACAATGCCGCAGTTCCTCCTCGCATCCAGGAAATACTTCCACTGTCTACTTCCTGGAAAATATTTCCCAAGAAGTATTGCCAACAGCACTACCAGGCATTCAGCTGTACCAGAACAGATGTAACCTCTCATCAGATTTTCATTGTTACTGAAGATTGGAAGGAACTTGGGAATTTTTGTAGTGAAAAATTAAGAACTGTACAGAAGTCAGTAATCTTACTGAGAGTACCATCCTTCCCATCTTCAACATATACAAGACTTTGTGGACTTATCTCATTGCAAGCTTTTTTCTTTTTAATTCACTTCAAGCATACTTCAATATTTGAATTCTATCAAGTCCTGCAATTCTTTGAATTCACTTAAGGTTACACAATACATAGTCTTCAACCGTTCCAGTAGCAAATATCAAATGACAACAGAAAATGCATACTGAAGAACTTTCATAATTTGGGTAAAGAACTTGAGCATAGGAAGAAGAGCTTGCTTTTCTTTTGAGAAAAAAGGTGTTCATTTCCTGTATGTCTACAAACCCAGTTTCTGCAAAAATGTTCCCCATCTGACAGTGGTAACTAATACAGGCAGAAGCAGCCAATGACACAGTACTATTCATATATATATATATATATATATATATATATATATATATATATATATACACACACACACACATATTTATACACAGAACACTGATATATTAGACACCTTGCCTGAGAGCAGAGTCCACCTCAGCCTGATTTCTTACACAAACTGGTGGAAGGTGCAAGAGTCTTGTAATCTGCGAAATTTTCTAATTTTGGCCACTTAGCTGCCTGAGACTTGTTATTTCTTCAAGTATTTTCTGTGACCTACTAGGCAGGTGAAAAACCACTCCATGTACAGAAGTGCATGGTTTAAGTAAGGAGCCAGCTCACCTTAACCTCCTACTTAAATGCAAAAGGCACAGAAAGAAGGGACTGCACAAAGCAACCTTAAAATAAAAGAGCACCATCCAACAAAAACTCTGGCACACCTTTGAAAAGGACTGCAAGCACTGAAACATCCCAAGGCAGAGTGGAAAACTTAAGTGATTTTAAAGTTTATGCAGTTTAAGATAATTAACATTTTTAAAGTACTCACAGTGGTTTTTAGAGTGATGTAAGGATCGTTTTCATTGCTCCCATATACTGTCAGAGTAGCCAAAGAGTCTCCAAGTTTTAAATCACCTAGATGGGAATTTCAGAACACATTTTATACATGTCTGTAACAGGCAAAGTTAGAAACTCCTGCACCAATACCAGTATTACCTAAACAGCAAAATATCAGGAGTGGGCTACATGAACTTCCAAGTTCCAAACATAAGTATCTTGGTAAGATAAACTGCTTAGTGCATTCAGGGACTTCTGCTGCTCTGCTCCAGCACTACAGCAGCCAGAGTGACCTTTCCAACATGCACTTGGTCTTATGTCATCAAGGGGAATGCTGAACTGTTTCCCTCAATAAATGACTTCCCAAGATGAGACAAGCAAATCATTAAAACCGTGAATTTCCGAAACTTAACACAGTGTAGCCTTAGGATATTAAAGCCTTCAGTACAACAAGAAGTGGAAAGGTTCTTCACTTACACTGCACATCTGACACACAAATTTTTCTTACCTGTGTATTCCTCAGCATCATAATTGTCCAAATCATATTCATCCAGTTCATGATCAGACAGCTCTTCATTGTTTTGGGAAGACTTAGTGCTGCTGCCAGGCACGGGTGCATTCGTGTCACCTGCTGTCTGGCCCTCATCACTGCCACCAGCACCATCCCTGTGGAAAGATCACAGCCCTGAGAAATTGTGGCAGACACACAGAACACTTCCAGGGGGCTGCTGGTGAGATTTCAGCACACAGTCTCAGTTGCTCACATGGCTTTCAAGTCTTTATGCCAATAATTTCGAAATCAATCCACTCCTTCTGCAGCCTTTTCTAAAGTACAAGGCATCTCTAACTCTCAGGCTTTCAGAGGAAGCTTTTCCTTGAAAGTTTTCATGACAAAACATGGCATATATTTTCCTCAACAAGGTAAACTGTGTATGCAATTCCCTTTCTCTTACATGTTTTTTGTGGATACAGTGCTCTCAACCTCACTTCTGTGCATTCACAAGTGTCCATGTCATTCCTTCCTTTCTTTTCCCCACTCAGAAGCATGGTCATGTGTGAGAATTCCCACATTTCTTCAAGCTTTTTAAGACCTAATTTCCTCATACTTCCCACACTTAAGCAAAGTAAAAATCACATAGATTAACATTCATTAGGTAAGATTACACTGTGGATTCTTTTTATGGGGTAAACCACACAACATCTAGAAAAATCAGAACTCCGTGGCATCAATTCTGCATGCAAGAAGTCAGGAGAAGAAAATGCACATTAAAGACTGATGGAGAAGATAACAAACACCCAAGATGTCCCAATGGAGCATGTTCCAAAGAAACTCACCCCTGCTCAACACACTGCATATTTGTGCTGCACACAAAATTCCCAAGCAACAATGAGCCAAGGCAGTTCTCAGATACAGGTTCTAAATTAAATATCAGAAACTTAATTTTCCTAATTTGTTCAGTAAAATAAACATTTCACATTAGCAACATAACTAGAGATTAATATCGAGGCAATTAAATAATTAAATCCAAGTTTGATTGGTGATCTTTGGACAGGGAAAAATGTGAGGTGTTGCAAATTCTGCAAAGCACAACAAATTATAAATATATCAGCTGTTTCAGATGGTTTTCATACTTCCATCCTGAAGTTTTATAGCATGTATCTCAAATCTTTCCATGCTTTTGAAATTGCAAGAGAAAGGAAATCACTCAGAAAACCAAAAGCTCACACACACAAAGGGGAAACAAATAACTCCACACAAACCAGAAACATTAATCAGCTAAGAAATGAACACGATGTGAGAATCTTCCAAATGTTTAAGATTATTTTGGAACCTTTAAATAATCAAAACCAGAAAAACCAGAATAAAATACATCCTGGGACAGTACACTCTGTAGTGTATCAGTAGTGTCACTGATACATCCAACAGAAACAGGGTGAACAATATTCACCAAACTATAAAAACTTTTTCTGCTACCTGTTGCATCTGTTTAACCACACACACTGTGGCACAACACACACCCTACACAGCTGAAACACTCAGAAGCCTAAATCTATGAACAGATCTAACAGAAAATGGCCAGAAAATGGAATAAGACCTCAATCCCCCATTCTTTCCAGACAAGAGAGACATTTCTTTCTTGTCTTCTACTGTGTCTCCTAAATACGCCACTTGTTGTATTAATTTTGTAAATACATTTTTCTTAAAAGCAGAGTGACAAGACTTAACACAACTACATAACTAAGGGCTCTCAGTGCTGAGGGGAGAGCTGCGATGCCCCCGGTTTCACTGTGCAACACAAACACACCCCTGAGTGACGTTCTGCCTTTTCTGCCAAAGCACGAATACCCCGTCACTCTGATCTCCGCTCCTCCCTACCTACAGTGCCCTGTCCCACCCTCAGCACCCTTTTTCCCGGTCAGTTCGGGACTCCCATCTCCGTTTGCCACACGTCCAAAGCAGCCACGGATACAAACCCAGCGCTTTAATTCTCCCTGCAGGCGGGAAGCGGAGCTCCAGCGAGCGCCAGGCCCCGCAGTGCCCATCGCTGCCGCTGACAGCTGAGGAACCGCACGTCTCCGACGGCAGCACCCGATGTTGCTCCCGATCTACCGCGCCCGACGCTGCCCCGCTGGCCCTGCCGGCCGCCAGCCTGCCCTGGCACGGTGTCCGCAGGAGGAATCCGCGCTGCCTGCTGCCGGTCCCCGCTCCGAGCTGCAGCCCCAGGGCTGCGCTTCCCCCGTGCCCTCCCCTCGCCGGCTGTCTGAGCGGCCGAGCAGAGCCCGAGAGTGGCGGCGAGTCCTTCCCGCTGCCCCGGCTCACCCCAGCCTGTCCTGCGCCTCCTCGATGAGACCCTTCAGTTCCTCCTCGCTCAGCTGCACCTGCGGGGCGGACACAGAAGGGTGAGGGCGGCGGCGGGGGCGCGGGCGCTCCCTCAGCGCGACCCCAGCCCCGGCCCCACCTTGTCGGGCGTCTCCTTGGCCACGCCGCGCCGCACCCAGGCGGCGCAGGGCACGGGGCCGCTCATGGCGGTACCGCCACCGCCACACGTGCGAGTGGCCCGGCGCGCCGCAGTGACGTCACCAGCGCAGCGGCCGTCCGCAACGGCGACGAACGGGGAGGGGGCGGAGATCGCTCCTTGACGTCATCCCTGCGCGCCGGGCTGGTGGGGCGGCTCAGAGAGATGGGCGCGCCCTGAGGGGCGGGGCGGGGCCCGAGGGGCGGGGCGGGCGGGCACGGCGGGGCGGGGTCAAGGGGCGGGGTCTGAGGGGCGGGGCGGGCTCTGATGGGCGGGGCGGGCAGGCTCGGCGGGGCGGGGCGGGCTCTGAGGGGCGGGGCTGGCTCTGAGGGGCGGGGCGGGCGCTGCCGCCTCAGGGGTACCCGGACTGCGGGATTTGTGCGGAATTCCGGGATCAATTAAGTTGAAATAAACCCTCTGAGATCAGCGAGTCCAACCTTCACGTCTTCTGGGTCACGGTCTCCCTCGCTGCCCTGCCACTGAGATATCCCGGCGGCAATCCACTGGAATGAGAAGTTTAGAAAGGCCTTTTTTGATATTGGTCCCTGCGTTTTATCCAAGGAAAAGAAACCAGCGCACGGAGTCAATGGCAACAGGGAGGGGCAAGGACTTGTGAGGGTCCGGCGTCTCCACAGGAGCGGCTGCTTTCTGCTCTCCTACACGAGCTAACTCATTAAATCAGAGGAAATTAATTAAATGCCAGCTGGAACGTACAGGAAGGTACTCTCTTACTAACATGCAGAAATCACTGCTGTTCCCATCACTGGAATCTTAATTCAGTGCAAAGTACAGGGACGGGCAGCTGAGGAAGGAGAAGGAGTGTTTCTCAACTCAGTAATTGAACTGCAGCTGGGCAGATGAAATGGCCTCTATTCCATCTGCAGCACCACCGTGGCATTTTCATTATTTTTTAATCTTGATTCTTCTGTGGTTCTGGCATGAGAGAAATAAAAATCTACAAAATATTACTGCCTTTTCACTTCCCCCTTCATTTCACCAATATGCTTTGTTTTGTCTTAATGTAGACATGAACATACCAAGGCAGAAGTTGGATTCTTCTAGCTTTTCCTTGTAGCAACCTGTGACATGGACATCCTAGTCCTACCTGTAATCCTGCATTTTGGCATGCTTGCCTTTTTGCTGGGTTGTATTTGCTTTGCTGGCCATCTTCTCTTAGCAGTGGTCAGGAAATCCTTCTCCTCCTGTGCATTAATCTGCCACAGCGTGGCCTTCAGTCTTCCTCCAGATTCCCAAGAAAGCTTTGTGAAAATGGCTGCTATTCTCAAAGGACAGGCAGAGGGGAGTGTTAGGCAGCCAAGAGGAAGAAAGCCAGATTATTTTCCAGTGGCTGTGGTTCCTGGGTATTTGGGGGTTTTTTTTCAGATGTATACATTTACAGTGTGGAGGTTTGCAGAACAAAGTGGAACCAGATTTGTTTTTACTGAAGCCATACTCAGAGGGGGCTCACAAGCTCTACCTTCTGTCCCATCATGTACCTAATCACAAGCTGGCAGTGCGCTGTGGGGAGGCTCAGCAGCAGAGGTACCAAAGAAAAGGAGAAAGGATGGAAAATAGGTAGCAATTGTGCACAATGGATATTATAGCTTAGAGAACTGCAGTTAGTTGTGATGATTTTTCTTCCAGGACCCAGTCTATAAATGCTGGGTGATTCCAATACCTCTCTGTGTCATACACTTTCTGGGGATGTGCAACTGTTTTTTTTTCAAAAGAAAAATTATTCTATTAAAGGTATTAGTGTTCCACGGTGCCTTGGCAGTCATGGAAATATGGCTGAAAGAGTGATGCCCCAGGCAGGAAGCTCCCAGCACATGGAACCAAAATCTACTGCAGCCCAGAATCCAGAAAGAATCCAGGATGACTTACAGAACATTACACACCAATAAAAAATGGTGTTCCTGGTATCCAGTGTCCAAAGATGGCTCAGCCACAGAGATGGGAAGATTAGCGAATAAAGCAGATGTTATTTTCTCCATTTGGATGGAATTCTGCCATCACTGGAGGAATTATGGGACGAGCCCAAAGAGCTATCCTAACTGGGAATGAGGCTGTAGAGCTGACAGAAGTCTCTGAATCTTTGCTAGGTGGAAAAAATGGCCATGAAGAAAGGTATGTGCAACAGCAGACAAGTTGTCCCAGGAAGGGTGTGAGGACAAAGCTCAGATCCTGTGGAAATAAAAGAATTGTCATCAGACGCTTTCATGACACAGCCTGTTCTGGACTGGCCTTGGGCCTTTCCTAAAGATGATCTCCTGAAAGGATTCAGCTCCACTCCCCTGGCCCCAGTCAGAGGTCAGACACAGCCTGAATCTCTTAGACCCATTTCTTAACCTCTGATGAGGAGAGCTGACATTCTTTTTATGCCTATGAATGTCCATAAAGGAAGGCAAGACTTGACAATGGCAATTTTCATTTTCCGTTTAGTCACTGATTCTAGTGTCAGAAACTTCTGCCTGTCTGAAGTGAAAAGCACTGAAACATTGTCCCTGTTTCTGGATCTGTTTTTGACCTATCCCTGCTTCTCAGTGCTTGATAAAAGCACATTTCTGTTCTGCAGTGGATATGCCAGGTAAAGAAAAGGAACCAGTGGGAAAAAATCGATGACTCCTTGAAAGGGAAGGTTCAGCTTCTTTTTTAGGGGACATGTCAAGGTGCCCAGAGAGCACCCAGAGTATTGTTCTTCACTTGAAGTCAGATGGAAGAGAGGAGAGCTGGGTGATGAAGTGATGTTGAAGGAGCTGGTTCCAGCAGGAGGCTCTCCAGTAACTACTGGAAAACATAAAGAGCTCCAGTGTCCAAGGGTCTGTAGAGACCTTGATATACCTTGAGTCATGAAGGTCTCACTGTAAGCATCTCTAGTATGACAGCTGGAAGGTTCTACAAGGCCAGGAAAAGATTCATTGTGCAAATCACACAGGCTGCAGGCAAGAAAACAAAGGGGGTTTTATGGGTTTCAGCAGTTTTGCTGTAGGTTTACAGCTGTGGTTAAGCTGACCTCTTTATATGAGAAAAGGGGAAAGTGATCAATACACTGGCATCTCAGATTATTTTTTGTCTATTTTATCAAATGATCTGCAAAGTACCAGTGTTGCAGCCCCAGGGATGCTAAACAGCTAAAAACAATGACATAATCAAGAGGAAAAAAAAGAAAGGAATAAAAGGAATAAAGGGAGGAAGGAAGAAAGGAAGAAAGAAAGAAAGAAAAGGAAGAAAGAAGTATTAAAAGTGACTTTGAAACACCAAAGGCAGACATCTAAGTCATCAAAGTTACCTTTTGATTTTCTGTTTGCATTCCCTGTGTGTTTCTGTGAAACACAGAGCACAAATAGTGGCAGGAAACCAAAGAAGTATCAGCTCTCAGTAGGGCAGCATCTCATCAAGGGAGATGACATGCCCTGTTTGCACACTGCTGCATAGCCTGGGGGGAAGAACTCTTGAACTGATAGCTAAGCAGAAAGTTAAGTTTTCAGGTGGTTAAAACAAGGCTGCTTTGGTTTTCTTTCATGCAGGATCTCCTGAAGGGGTTCTCTGGGAGACCACGGACCTCCTCACTTTGAAAAATAAAACATCCTTGTGCTAAGGCTTATTCTCCCAGATCTTACTTACTGCTCTTGGTAGTCTCTGTTTAACTTTATGGAATAAATGAGGTCTATGACTTATCTTTTTGCTACATCTAATAAGTGTGATCTCATGTGAATACATGTGAAAGACATTAAAACCTCACTGGGACACAGGAACAGCATTATCAGGAATGCAAGCCTGTGGAGCAGCTGCTTCCCCAAAATGTGTGCTGGAGAGTTTGGGAATGAGAATCCCATCATTCCTGCAACAGCTGCTCTCAGCTGGACACCTCAAAACACCCGAGGGCTTGCACCTCTCCACCACCATGGGAGCAATGGGGACATCAGGGCCAGTGTTTGTCTCAGAGGTGTCACACTTTTATTTCCTCCATGTCTAAGTGTGTTGCCCAGTGCTGTATGCTTCCAGAACTCGTTGTTACAGGAGGACACAACAACTTCTTACACAAGCCATTGGCCTGTAGACCCGGGGGGCTAATAAGCTCCAAGGAAGGTGGCCAGGCTGCAGGGTCGTGCTGGGAATGGTGGCCTTCCAGCCTGCAAGGATACGTGCACAGGTTCTCAGACACCCTCTGCTTTGCAGTTTTACATCTTCATAGCAAAGCTTAGAGACAGCCAGCCCACACGCTTATCCTGGAACATTTCCCATGAAAGACTTATTGGACAAAATAAAAGCCACTGAGGAAACGTTCATTAAAGTGTAAGGCTCTGTCAACATAGAAAAATTTAGCTGATACCATCACACACCTAGAAATGTATCTGTATAAACCATTATGCAGATTTGTGAAAAAAATTCGGAGTGGTTTGAATGTTACTTGTATGTAAGCAAACTGAGACACACAATGACTTTTACATTATGCTTCTGCAGCTGGTTCCATCAACAGATCAACATCAAGCACTTCTGGCAGTGCTTTAGCCTCAGGACTAAACCTGGCTCCTCTAGGTGAGCTCTGCTTTGTAGCAGGGCGGGTTCAGACATCACTGTCCATTTCTGCCCTGTGGGAGAGGCAGTGGGCAAGACTAATTGGCCCAGTGAACGTGTGCCACAGCCTTCAGTCTCTACAGAAGACTCAAGAACACAACTGGGAATGGAATGTAGAAAAAACATGGGTAAGTTTACAAAGAACCCAGAAGAATGGTGTGAACATTTCTGGCCGAACTTCCTTATTTTTCTCAGTGAAGCATTAACTCAAATGCCCATGAAAAAGGGTTTTATATTGTTTCAGTACCCACAGTTGGGAAAGGGAGACAAATCATTCCAGTTTGCTACAAGTGAAGGCATGCTTTGTTTTCTTCCAGACACTGGGGAGGCAGGCAAGGCAGGCCTACATCTCCTGTAGAATTTGGGTAACTGCAAGGTTCCCTATGAGCTGCTTTTCAAAGTGCGCTGCTGGACAGCCGAGTTTACAAAACCTAAAGGCACCTGAGAGAGCCACCACTGGTCTGGGCAGTCACCCAGCGTGGTGGGAGTGGTGTCTGACTCCCACAACTTATGTAAAAGACATGAAAGGTTGTCACCCTCTTTTGTCTCCTGAACTGACCTCTTCCTTAATAATCTGGAGAAAGATTCTAAATACAAAGAAAGAACTTGATTTCAAATCCACTAAAACATACAAGACAGAATACACTGGAAATTAATTTAAGGAGTAAAAACGTAAAACCAAAAATATTTTTAAAACCTGATTTTCACACTCACGCCAAGGTTAATCAAGTCCCGCTGTTTATACCTGACTTCCCTTTGAGATACCCATTTCCAACTTATTTGTATGCAGTATAATGCTGTATAATGGAGCAAGCTTCCAAACAAGCATTTCAGATCTTCCTGCATCCAAGCTCTGGCTATAATGCACTTGCAGACGCTTAATTTTAAGCATCATGGAGCTCCATTCCCAGGTCTGATGTGCCCATTTTGTGGCAGACCAGCACTCGGAGAAAGGTTTTTGGGAACCAACTCCATATCACTTCTTTACGTGCACAGCAAGCTGATAGCAGTGTATGTGGGAAAACAGCACCAGGACTTCCAGGTGTAAAACCCTGAACACATGTGCTTTCTGGGAGATGGTCCTTGGGAGAAGCCCAGTCCTGCTGCTGTCTGAAATACATCAAGAAACACCTTAAGGGGAGAAGAAACAAAAACACTCACAGCAGCCATTTCCTAGGCTAGAAAACAATGGAATTTTTATTGAACAGAGATGGCTCATAAACACACTCAAAGGAGTTCCACCTGCTGTTCAGCAATATTCATTGCTATCTGATAATAACCTATGGGAGCAGCTGTATAAAACAGGAATAAAATACCAAATTGCTATATTTATTAATAACTTTGCCTTCCCAATACAGAACCGTAAGTATTTCAAGTCTGAAAATAGACCACAATTGTTAGCATTTAAACCAAACCAATCATATATTTATGATAACAAATATACAAAAAAAGGCAGTCAATATATTAAACATTTAAATCAATAGCATACATTTCTCAGAGGTAAACATTGAGCAAACAAAGCCACTGAAGATGTTCAGGAATCAGGTAAAAGTTTCACGGTCAAGCTCCAAACACTGTAGCTTTTCTAAAGCCGTACTGGTATTACACTTTTATCTAGCCCCTACATTGAAAACTATGTAGCATGAACATTTGAAAATATAACATCGGCTATCCAGCAGGCAACTGGGAGTTCCTTAAGTCCTCCTTGTGTTTATATTGGAGCACCTGTGGAGACAGAGGGCAGTAGGAGTCAAGCATTTTGTTTTGCAACGCTGAGGTTTGAGTTCTGTTCTAGATGAGCACAAGAGGGTCCTCATACCAAACACAAATTCCAGCACTGATAAGAGAGTATTTGTCTGACAACCTGCATGAAGAATCAGCCTCGCAACTTGCATTAAACACAACGGGACTTGCACACCTGCCTATTTACTGAAAGCCTGTGCTATTTCTACTGCACAGAAAAAGTCTCCTTCAGTAGCTGATCTAATGCCTGAGGTTGAAAGCTTGGGGTACGTACATACGCTCAAAAATAATGTGATGAATCTACTATCGACAACTAATAAAAGTTTGTATTGCCATATTGCTCACAACATGAATGTACAATTTGCACAAAACATGGCTCTTCAACATGAATATTTTGCAAGCTACTATATATATATATATGTATATATAATATGTATAATTTCTTTTCTTAAAGAATTGTATGCTAGAGTGCATGCAAAGAATTTCAAAGCAGTAGCACGACAGGAGGGATCACTTGTTTACAGATTACTGAGACCATTCCATACAGAAACAGTGGGATATTAGATAACACACAGACAAGTAGGTAGATGTAGGTACACCCTGCTTCTTCAGGGACCTTCCCATGTGACACCTGAATCTCAGACCCCTTTGAAAGACCAAACAGGGCTCTGGAGGTGCTCACACTCTGACAATAAATCACTTCTGTTGGAGATGACAGCAAAGGAGGCACTTGTCCCTTAGCCAGGAGTAGAGGCAAGCAATCTTCTCCATAGCCAACATCTGTTCCAGATCCTGCTCCTGCATTTCTAAGCAGCGAGTGGTGAGCATCTATCCATCCAATGTTTTAGCTGGTCCCAAGCAGTCTCCTGCAACCTTTACAACTGGAAATCCAGGACTGAGAAGCCGGATCCCCTAAACAGCAGTGCACAGCACTGCCACCATTCTAGTCAGATATGTACAAGGAATGACACGTATCCTCTGCTTTAAAATTTACATAGAGTATATACAAATAAAGCTATTCTATCAAGGTGCAAGTTTATTATTCTCTGGTGTGTTCCAATGAAGATTTCTTAAAAAACTCTTCATACAGACCCACCAGGACAGTTTACACAAAGTTGAAATTTTGTCAAATTCATTATGTAGGCTTCCTTCTACAAACTCCTTAAGGAAACTCCTGTTACTTTCCCTTGGAGTTCTGACTATGCACAGGGCTGGATTTGATAGACTACAGCCATGTCTAATATAATTTCCTTGATTTTAATACATTTTAAACTCAGATGAAGTGGCAGCATGTGTTTTTTTTTTTTTTTTTCCCCAGGATGTCATCCATCTCTATGAAATGAGGCAGGACATGTAATTAGATGTCAGAGGGATTGTATTTAGTGTGCCCAGTCCAGCTTCCCTTGCTTTTCATGGGACTGTGGTGTGTGAAGCTGGCACAGTTTGGCCCTATGTGTATGTCTGGAAGTCCTTGGTGCTATTTTACACTGGCTGAGTCCTTGGTGCTATTTTACACTGGCTAATGACAGGCGATGCCCTCAAAAAAATAAAAATAAAAAAAAAAAAAACCAAATGCAATTTACTAAACAGTAAACATCAGCCTGATGCACTAAACAGATGGATATGGAATGCAACTTGTCTAAAATTAGAATGGTTGTTTTCTTAGGCAGGTCTAAATTCATAAAAATCTTTCCCATCCCACACAGGCCTCATTCTGCAGCATGTAAATATATGATACTTCTAATAAAAGTCATTGGGAATGCAAAGCCTGTGATCACGGAGCAGAAGGAAGACCTGCCCTCTCCCATTTCTCTTCAGCAAAAACCTCAAGTAACATAAGTACACGTTTATGATCCCTGATGAAGAAGAGGGGCTGTGTGCAATGACAGCAGGATTTGGCCTTCAGCCTTTATGGTGTACCAACCACAGCTGTGCAGATGACTGCATGGGAAATTACATCTGCTAGTGCATTAAAAAACCATACAGCCTTGCAGTAACTCCCATTAAAAATCCCCACTGACTTCAGGAGAGAGACAGAGCAAGAGAGCAGTCTTTAGCAAGTGCATGCTCTGCTCCTCTGGAGTTATGTTCCTCAAAAACCTTTCTGTAATACCATTTTCCTCCATTTTGTAAGCTGATTATATCAAGGCATTCACAGCAGAGGCTTTGCACGTGTCCTCTCAAGCTAAGGGGAGCCTTTCACACTAGAAACAAAGATCTCATTAGTCTTTTTTCTTTTTCAGAGTAATGCAATAATAAAAATCAACTTGCTGGTTTCACATGCTGCAGTGCCTTTATACAGCCTTAACAAAATAAGATTTTTGTTAAGGCTGTTACAATGCATTTGTCATCTAGCAATGACAAATGAATTGTAATCTCATTGGAGATTATAAAAGGATCAGCATCAGACAGACATTAAATGGTGTTTAAGATGACCTAAGGTGCACTTGGAGAAGATGCTGTGAGAGTACTTCAGCAATTAAAAAAAGGATTCAAAAGAAATTAAATACAAACATGCCCTTTAAAATAATGTTCAAGCTGTGGACACAGTGGACAAAGGCAAACAAAGCTGCCACCTCAAATTATGGCTGAGCTTCCCTATTTTTCATACATTCCCTTCTGCCTTGGTTCTGAGCACCCTCAGTTAGTCTCTCCAGTGGAGGGGCTTGTGCTGGATCATTAACAGCACAAACCAGGCAATTTTCAAAAGCATCTAACACACTCAAGAGAATGACATCTTTGAATAAGCTACAGATGTCTCTCTGTCCTTTTGAGAAAAAATATTTGGTTCCAGAAACATTTGTATTTCTTAGCTATAATCTTTCTCAATTGAAAAACATCTGCCATCCTATTGTCCACACTCTGACTCTGTTATTTTGTTTTTATCCACCGTAAATGGGTAAGCAAAGGGGAAGAAAGTTTCACCTGTGTTGGTAATTACAGATGACCTCAAACATGCATGTGAAACCACAAACCAGTATTTAAGCCACATCTGTGGGATGGAGGACAGGATCTCTGTGTTTGTTGATGATGGCTGTTGGGTTATATGATCTTTCATTTCCTTCTCAATAAAAAGTGAAATGAAACCTCCACATAAAACCCCAACAAAAGATGACAGCAAACAAAACCACTTTGCTAGAAAAAAAAGCCAAACCCAAATTCGTAACAACCATAACAAATGCAAAACAATGATAACCATTCCTGGGTTTGCATTACACAAATTAGGAGTCTGCCTAAAACCAGCAAAAAACCAAGATCAGCACAATGGTTCTGCACATCTTATTTCTGGCACATCCTTTCCTCTTGTTTTCACTTTTCTTTCCTAGCTTCCAGTTCCAAGAGATCTCAGGGACAGGTGGAAGTGGATGCGAAGAGGCAGAAAGGAAGCAAAGAGCTCTCCCACAGACAATGTTATTCTCTATTTATATATATATTTATATCTATATACAGAATGCTCACACCAGGATTTCCTAATTTAGGTGTTGCTTTCAGAAGTGGATCATTCTCCATTTAAAGATCAAGACTGTGCTTTCTAATTACAGATATGCATTTGGCCTGCAAAGACTTCAAAGGTGACACAGTATGAAGGAGAGATGGAAAACAGACCTAATACACAAACTAGAGAAATCAATGAAAAGGCTTCCAGCCATTTTAGTGGAGCAAATTTCATCATGCTTTCATGTTTTGGTTTGTGAATGACGTTATAGCAGAAACGTAACCTGTATTTTTTCATAGAACATTCATTTACAAACATGTTACGTTTTTAACATGTAAATTACTCCTTGAACCCTGTATCAAATATTTGTAAATGCTAAACTAGGTACAAAGTGAAACCCATTTGGGAAAATGGAGCAGAGGGAGGTTTAGCTGCACTAATGGATATTGCATTAATGCTTAGCGTCAAGGAAGGCTGACTGCCATTAACAAGAAATCTCATTACAAACATGATTTCACGCCTCATAACATAGTCCGTAGATCTATTTACTGTCCATCTCTCTTTCCTGAACATACACACAATGATAACTACAGACACAAAATCCAAAGCATTGCACATGCTTCATCTTCCCAATGAAAAAATAACCAAACCAACCAAAAAAACAAAACAAACAAAGAAACTCCAAAACCCCAAATCTCTCCCAAAACCAGCCAACCAACTCAACACCAAAAACAACAGAGAAACAAAATTCTCAGCATGGATGATTGGAATTGAATGTTTTACAATCTCACTTCTGCCATGAATGACTTAAGACACTTTCCAGACTTTGACCTAATGCAAAAAATGCTCTAAGGATAACTCATGTACAAATAGCATTACAAGAAGCTTTCAGAGGAGTGGGACTGAAAGACACTCTAGCAGCCCACCTGTTACTGGGGAGGGCAGGTTGAGAGAATGTGGTATTTCCTGTGGGCTTTTCTTTTCCTTCCTCTCTGTGGTAGATGGCAGAGCCAAGAGAGAGTGGGGAAGAAGAGCACTGATCCTAACTTGGGGCTGTAAACAGCAGAGATCCATTATTCAGCCTCACCCACAACACCAAAGAGATCGGTAGGAGGAATGTCCTGCATTGCAGAGAGTGGGATTTACTTATTTGGTGTCTGCATAATGCTCAGCACCTCTGCTTCCCACTGGCACAGCACCTATGGCTGCACAACAGCTGCAAGGCTTTTCTAGTACTAACTGGAACTTTGCCAGGAACATGAAGTCAAAAAGCTCTGAGATACATTCCTATAGTCCATGTATTCTTCAATGGAAAAACATAACTCATAACTGAAATAAGACTGCACATTTTACTGCAACCCCAAATGGCACAATTAGTCATTTGCTTAATAACTGCATGGCAAAAATCAGTTCCCAAGGTATTGAGCTGACTGGGTTAAGCAGGGTATTTGACCAAGAGACTGCTTGGATGCTGGGGAAGCAGCTTTCACTCTGATGAGGCTCCAGGGGCTTTCTGTGCCCCTTCCTACTTTCTGCCCCACAACCAGCACTGGGGCATAGGAGGCTTTTGACTGTGCTGAGGGGCAAATCCCAGCCTGCAGATGTGCTGTGAGCTCTTCAAAAGCTATGCAGAACAGAGAGAACCTGACTTTGGAAAGGCTCATCTGAAAGCCTCTCACGCAGTAAGCTACAGGATATTCAATTTATCCACTGCTGGAAAGGGGAAAGGGTAAGGCTGGACTCTCTTGAACCTGCAGCTTTAACAAGTCCAGATGTTTTGAAACATGTTAATCTGTCCCTGCCAGAATAAGGTTTTGGCCTTAATTAATTAAAATGACCTCCTAACACACTGGATTTTCCTAAAGTGGAAGTCTCTTTTTTTGTTTCTGAGCATCTCCCTTTTCTTTTGTGACTTATTGTAAACCATAAATGATTTTCTATTGGGTATTTCAGTGAGGCTTTTTCCTTGTCTTTGTTTGCTTTAGAAAGGCAGTAAGAAAGAAGATTACCTCTCACTGTGCCAGGCAAAGCCGAATAATGGAAGTTTTAATGATAACACAGCAGCAGAGATGAGGGGGAGTGGAAAGACCAAAGTTAACCAGCAGCAGCAGTGAAGATATTGGTAAGGACAAGTAAGTGCCATCGATTGCTGAACTCCATGGCCATATCTGAGCATGGGACCGAGCAAACCCTCTGTGTGAGCACTGAAGAGACGGGAGCCAGCTGGGCTGGTTGGGAATGCCAAGCAAGTGGTGGGAGAGGGGGCTGTTTCTCCTCTTCCTGCTCTCCTCTTCCCTTTGATTTCCTGGAAACTCTGAGTTGGGGAACAAATGAATTAGCCAGCAGTGGACACTATACCTCTGGAATCAGAGGCAAAGATCTAAGGTTATACATTCAAATTCTTTTACCTAATCCTCTTCCCTTACCAAGACCTCTTCATCACTGTGCCATCCAGCATGGACAGAAACCTGTACCTAAGTTAAGCATTCCCGCTCACACATCATCACTGCCTCTACAGGATGAAAGAACAAAACTGTCAGCCCAAAGAAAGGTGAAAAATGCCTCTCCAAAGGAAAAGGAAACTACAAAGTTGCTGTTCTGGTACAATCAAGAGGACAGATTTAGTCAACTAAACATGCAAAGCACAAGGTGTTTGTAGAATTTAACCTATCCAGCCAACACAACCTCTCTTGTAACTTGCTGCCATGTCTCCTGGGTGTTTTAGTGACAAGCAGTCCAAGCAAAGCACAAAACCCATCATCTAATGAGACCCTTGACTTTGAAGTGGTGAGATACCACATTTTAAGTCCCGTGCAGTCATCCAAGACAAACACACTCTAGGCCATTCATGGCTGTTCCATGCAAGAAGCCTTGAACAAAGCTGAAGGAATGACAGCTTAATGGCAACAAAAATAAATGGAATGCCCTCCTCCTACCCACACTGAGGTTGCTTCCCCAGCTCAAAGGCTCACTGAAGGCAGCTGACAAATTCCCATTAGTCTTTCTGCAGGTTTCCAGATTTTCCTTCTGCTTTGGGCAACACATGAATAATATTCTCAGCAGTGCTCTCACTGAAGTCATGGGGCATTGAGCCACAGCTGAAGACTTAGCTTTGCTGTTTTTTGCACTTGAAGGCCAGTTACAAATAGCAGATCAGGTGCAATTGTACTGAAATGATAACATGGTCAGAGTGGCCAGCCTCTGTTTTCACCCACTGAAGATAACAGGCCTTACCTCAAAATAAATAACAAGTTAAAAAATAGCATAATAATTTTGCTACAAACACATGGAAGTGCTGCAGGTTGGTTTGCTTATAGGCTGACATAGTAATGTTATAGTAATGTTCTCATCTATGGGGTTTCACATATTATCTGAGGGCTATTTCAAGGCTAACATCCTACAAACAAGTTTATTAAATTTTAGGCTAAATCCTAGGCAGTTCTTTTAATTCTTATAAATCTCAACACCTCTGTGCCAGATATAAAGCAACATCAGGCCCTTCATTTCTGTAAAGCACTTGCAGAGCCTCACATGAAAGACACTTTGTCAAACCAACTAACTTAAAGTCTTTGGCTTTAGGTAACTCTCATTCAGCAAAAAAACCCAAACAAACAAAACCAAAACAAAACACCAAAACCACAACCAAAACCAACCAACCAACCAAACAACCCCAAACCCAAGCTAGTGGCTTCAGAGGCAGCTTTAGTGAATGCAAGTTTCAGGTTGTCATCTTTCAGCTGTATTTTTAAGACAGAGCCAGCTCCTGAGGGACCCCAAATATGTGCAACTGACTTCAATTAGTTCTGCAGGATTCCAACTTCTCCCAGGATTTAATCCATAGATAGAAGCACTAGGAATGGTTGTTTTTTCTAGGATGGCCTAATCCTCATCTTTAGTATGTGAATGTGTTAACATTAAAAAACCCCACTTAAACAGGATCCTGCATGCCTGAATCCCCACAGACCTGGCAGCATTCCATGCCAGAACTGAAGCCTCCTCCGATTTTAGGCATGTACAGCTGGGAAGAAGAGATGTCCTTCTTTTTCATCACTGCAGCACCTCAGAGCAGTTTATTTCAGTGCAAACAGACCACTTCCCTTTTTATTTTTAACCTTCAAAGAGCAGTACATGTTGCTATGCCTTGAAACAAATCTAGAATTTCAGAAAGCCCCCAGCACATGACACAGTACAGCCCATCCAGGACTTGTGCAGTGTTTGGTACGAAGCCAGTGGATATTCAGCGGAAAAAGGCTCAGTGTCCACAGCAGCGTGTGGAGGATTCAGCAAGCAGCTCTCATTAGTGCCAATAGGAGCCTGGCTACTAAACCTTCACACCTTTTCAGAGATGTTTCCTCTGTCTTTTTTATGAATCCACTCCAGAGCTGGAACCAAGCAGGCAGAAGTTTTAGCTGGGGAAAAAGCAGTCTTAGCCATTAGAAAGCTGGCCCTGTTCCAGAACAGAGAGCATCTGGCCGCCAGCTGTGTTTAGATGACAGCAGGCCTAAGGAATAGATCAGGAGAAAATCAGAGAAACAAGTAGACAGTGCTGAAATGTGTAATGAAAGGAATGCCAGCCTTCCCCTGTGATGTCCAAAACCTTTGCCCTCCTACATTCCCCATCCTTTTGTCTTCCTAGCTCTTGAGCCAATTATTGGAAAATCAACTATTCAGGACAACACAGATACCACTTCTGAGCTTGGGAAGGAATCCAGCAGGGCTCTAGAGTAAAAAAACTGGGAAGTGTGGGAACTGGCAGCACGTGAAGCAAAGTGGGAATGTGAGGAAATTCTGGAAACGAAGGGACAACCATGAAGGGATATAAGGAAAGGTCTGCCAGGAGACAAGGACAGGATGCATGTAAATCCTCAAATATTACAGCAGTGGTTTAGCATAAAAATGACATATGGAAAGGCAACTTCACTCATTAGAGGCTGGAAAATTATGATTAAAAGAGAAAATCTTAAGTTTTTCTAAGGATGTTGTATGTCTTTCCATTTTACCAAAAGTGGAAGCAATATTTGGCCTCAAAACTTGTAAATTATTGTGACTCATACAAAGACGAAAAGAAGAGAAAGCTTTTTATTTTCTAAGATGATAACACCATGTCTGAAAAAAATGCTAATAAAATGCTCTGTTGGAAAGAGCCTTATCTGATAGGGATGGTATTCATGGGTACCCACTGAAACTCACACTGCTTTTTAGATTAAATTGACAAGAGCCCTTCCCCCCAGCCCCAGATTAATGGAATGAAGAATCCATGCATGAAGCCACATATAATAAAGGTTGGAGATTATGAAACAGGCTAGAAGACACGATCAGAATTGCAATTGATCTTGATGAAGTGGGGAAATTGCCCTGATTAGAGCAGAACAAATTTAATAAGGAGAAATTGAAAGTGTTATACTTTGAAAGGTGTAGTAAACAAATGCATAAATAAAGATGGAATTCCTGGGAAGGCAGCAGTGAATCCCTCAGGAATTATAAAACAGACTAGATCAAAGTCAGCCATGGGATGTTCTTGCAGAAAATATCTGGGGATATATTTTCTGACATGCTTTACATAAACCACCGCAACAGTTTCTCTGCTTTGCTTGCTAATGTATAAAACTCCTGCTGGAGTACGGAAATTTGGGGAAAATGGGAAGCCATGAGGGAAATGACAGCAAAATCAGAAAACACGAACAAAGGAACTAGGAAAGACTATACTAGTGATGCAAGGAGGATAATTCCTTTCATACACAGAATAACTTTGTAAAAAGATCTTGTAAGATCATCTGTTTTTCCTGTCAATCAGGGCTTGAAGGAAAAGTGGCTTGATTTGCAATGAAGAAATTCTGAAGTCTCTAAGGAAAACCTTCTGATTATGAGAGTGGTGAAGATCATGGATCTCTGTGACTGGATTTTTGAAGAGCCTGCAAACTGCACATTGTCTGGCATGGCTCAGCTGGACTTCACCCAGCCTCACATCAGGAGAGGCAGACTAAAATCACCATCTCCAAACTCTGGTTTGTGGATCCACAAAGGTTTGCTGGCTGCTTCCAGGAGAAATGAATGCTAGGTTTACACAGGCTGGCTTTTCTGCTGGCAAAAGTCCTGGGGACCACTGGGCAAAAAATAATTGAAAGTTATGACTCTTTTTTCTTAAGGTTTCCTTCAACTATACATCTGTGATGTTTGGATTACCAGCATTTTCAGGAGCAAAAGTTATTCTTGTATAAATCCTTAGCTGCAGTGCCTTCCTTAATCAGCTCAGGGTGCCCAAACAGGTGAGCACCCCATGTGCAGCCACCAAAGGCCCTGTTAACCCTTTTATTGCGGAAAGAAATCTAGTGAACTTTACCACAGACACCCTCAACTCAGAAGAAGGGCTAGCATGGAGTTACCAGTGTTTCCCTCCCATTTAATACAATTATTATTTTTTTAAAAACTGTGCTGTGTTAAACCATGAGGCCGCAGGGTGAGGCCTGCTCTTAGCCAGTTGTTTTTATCGTACAAGGATGGGTTTCCATGGATGAGAAGACACACCAAGCAACAACAAGTGCCTCTGTGTGTTGCTGTTGTATTAACTATGGTCTTGCTTCTCTAGGATCACAACATTTACTCAGAAGTAGCCACTACTTTCAAGTTCCAGACAACATCTTGTTTGAACATCTACTATGCAGAAAACAAGATCTAACTGACTGACATGCAGTATCTCTGCAACATTAGTGGCAGTTTAGACATTTTGTCATTTGTTGCAGAAACTGTAGAGGCTTTAGAAGACCAAGCACAAGGGATGATTTATACCTCAGAGTCATAAAACAGCTTCTTACTGTGTTGATAGCTAAAAACTGTGTTCTCTGAGCACATCAAAAGCTGGAACATGGAAGGGCACCTGATGTAGATGCTTCAACAAAAGAAAAAGAGGTTAACATGCAAACTTCTGAACTTCTTAGAATGGCACGCTAAAAATAAATATATTAATGTCATTTTGCCATGGAGAAGGCAACATCTTTGCCTGCTTCTTACTGTGGTTTTCAGAGAGGGCATCCAGAATGCTGTGGCACATAGCAGATTTGTCTTGCTAACAATATGCTGCAAAATAAACAAAGCTGACATCTGACATTTAAACCACACCCCCCCCCCCACCCTACCCAAGCCCTGCATTGTAGATTACCTATACATTCTCAGGATACAGTGAGAAATCATTCTACAGTACATATTTAATTATAATTTTAAAAAGTCTAACTCAGACACAATCTCTGGCCAGTAGGAAAATATCCACACATCACTAAATTAAAGATCTGTTGTTATCTCTTCACTGCAACAAACAGAAATCAGCATCTCGAGAAGGAGCTCCAGGGGTATCATATTGCAGCCAATCACACCAGATAAAAAAATAAGCTAATTTCACAAATGAAGTTTGACAAGAAGTAACATTGCATTTGTCTTGGCAAAACGAAGCACAAACAGAACATTTCACAGGTACAGTTACCATGCAAAGGCATGTTTGCTGAGTTTGTAATTGATTTCAACCCCAAATCACAAGTAGCATGCAGTTCTCCTGCCCCCACCAACTACTGTATTAGAGACAGTCTGGGTAATGTGCCTCTTTGGTGTAACCATAGCCTCTTAGGCAAGATTATACCACCCTAGGAAAGAACACAAGCAAAACTTGATCATATGTGTGTTTACACAATGTACATTTTACCATTTAAAAAAACCAAAACATGTTACATAGATTCTCAAACACAGCTCTGATGAAAATGAAATTTTAAGCTTAAGAAATAGGTTTTAAACTACAAGGCCACCCCATTATTTTTTATGAACAGTTTAAAAAGTTCCCACCCCTAAAAATCTTCCAGTATATTTCCTCAACTATAACAGTCTTACCCACTCTCTAATACAGCTGATCTTTGCTGGACAGCAATAACAGCTCTTACATTTCTTAAATGCACAAGATAATGGACTCTGGGATAGATATAGTTCTTAACTGTATAACACTGGAACAAATCTGACTTAAATGATTAATTGGTCAATTCAGGTGTTCCCCAGCACTACCCTTCAGGCAGGGACTACTGCTGCTCACTGATGTGAGTTCTGGCTTTTGTTGGCATCAAGCTCCATGAACAGGCTTGTGTTCAGAATGTGAGTACAAGGGCAATTCACTGGATACTCTGGTACCCAGCTTGCTCAAAACCAGGGAGGAACTTTGTTTTCTGTATTCTCTCATCCAGGTGGGGACACAGCCCCAGCGCAGCACCTTTGGCTGAAACAGAACTGTTGGGATGCGACGTTGAATTTTTTACATTTTCTTTTTTTGTAGTCATTTAAGCAACTGCAACAGGTTTGAGCAACTGCAACAGAAGACTTAGCTTGCAGGGTCTTTAATTAGAGGGTTATCATCTTCCTCAGCTTTACACAACGGAGCCCTTTGAAGAAGACAAATGAATTGACTGAATCCTTGTGGCCAACGTCCTCTGTAAGTCCTCTAGTACATTCTGACCAGATGTTTCTCCATTCTTGTCATACAGCAACTGTTTGAAAGCTTCGTTTTCAATGAGGACCATCATGTTCTTTAGAAAGTAGCCTTCACAATAGGCAGATAGTTCTGTGACGCCGAGGAACTACAAGAAGTGAAATTAGAGAAAGATAACTGTTCTGAAAAAACCCAGGCAGCAAATACAGTGCATAAGAGCTGCACACAAACAAATACTCAAGCTAAGCCTTTCAGACAGGCACAGTCTAAAATGTGCTTACTTACAGATATAAATGCATGGAGAGGAAGGAGTTAATAAAACAGTGTTTTATGCTGATGATTCTCATAATAATTCCATGTTAAAAGACCCTGGCTATTGGGGAAACAAAATTCCACAGGCTAAAGCTTTGCTCCCTTGGAAACTGATGGAAGTTTTACCACAGAGTTTACCAGACCCATGATTTCATGCTAGAAGTTACAGCCTAAAACTACAGGTTTGGGCAAACATTACAGACCACGTTTCAAGAATGGTGTCCTTAGCAAGGATGGGACATATGACTGCAGAAAGCTGTCGTGCAAAATTTCATGCTTTGAGAAGAAATGGAAATAATCAGCCATTGAAAAAAATCTCCCCAGGGCAGAGGTGGACTTCCCAGCATTGGACACTTTAAGATTCAGCTGGGCAGGGTGCAGGGCCATCTTGAATAGACTGTATTTTTGCAAAGAAAAGTTGGACCAGATGATCCTTGAAGTACCTTCAAGCTGGTATTCCACAATTCTATGATAGCAATTTTAAAAATGGAATGCCCATAGGAATATTAATGGTATCAGTACTCTTCAGCCAGCATTTATTTGTAAAGATGACCAAATTCACATTACAGAATCACAGGATATGCTGAGTTGGGAGGGACCCACAAGGATCACTGAGTCCAACTCCTGGGCCTGCACGGGACCATCCACCAAACTGTATCTGTCTCTCAGTCTTGATGACAAAGGCTGTGCTCCACTTGTCTCTGGGCCAACCTGCTCACACATCCCCCCTGGAAAGGTCAGGGAGGTCCTGCAGGTGCACATGAGCTTGCAAAGCAGCAAGGTCAAGAAAGGTATCCCCGACTATGGCTCTAACTAGATAATCTTTAAGGGTCCTTCCAACCCAACTAATTCCAGCAGTCAAAGACTGAGGCACAGCCAGGTTGGCTGTTGCTGCAGTGCCCTACTCACAGCACTGCCAACATGACTCTGGCTGTAAAACCCACTCAGGTACCCCATTTCCACTGCTTCCACTGGGAGGTCAAGCACAAGTAACTTGCAGGCTGGGGCTCTTACAGGCAAACCAGGAGATGGATTTAGCCACTGCGTTCGTTAAGTCCCAGCATGTAAGAAGTTTCTTCAATGAGGATGTAAATAACAGCCTCATTTCACAATTCAAAGAAAACATTATTTTAAAGCAAAATTATTAGTTTTGCTGACAGCAATACAAATTGAGAAGCTCACATATGAGTTACAAGACAAATCAAATATTTTTTAAATGATTCTTGCACTGTAATTTTTTTCCTCTTACATTAAATGGACCTATAGATACACCTCATTGCTTATTTTTATAGGTGGATCTTTGTGCTTTGTGCTATTTCAAACACTGATTGCATGTTATCTGTCCACGAAGACCCAGCATTACTATTCTCTGTAGGAAATACCTGATGATGGGAATGGAGGTCAGATCTCCAGGGGTTTGGAGCAATCTGCAGGATTACTCTGTTCAATCAAACCTCCATGTCACAATGCATCAGTTTTATCTTTTGTATAGACCATGCAAGTTAGAGAAAAAAATCTCTTAAGAAATGCTTGAAGAATATTTCACTGCACTTATTTGTGTACCATTTCCATCTTCCAAGTGAAAATCTAACTACTCCACATGAGGAGGGAAAAAACTGAAACTAATCAATGTGGTAACCACCTCCACCAATGCGTGAAAATAGGTTTTCTAGGACAAGAAATGCCATGCTTTTGTGTTTAATGACTTAGGCAACCTCAGAAGCTAAGTATATAATTTGATTCCAATAAGAAACTCTCCAAGACATAAAATTCTCATTATTATCCTTGCAGGGCTCTGAGCCATTGCACTTCCACAACATGGCATTTTTATATATTGATAAGGTGTCACCAGCATTGAGTGTATCACCCCACTGGGCTTCAGGGAGGAAGAAACAGGTAATGGAAATGGGAAAATGCACCTTGGAAGGTGAAAGTAGAGATGCCTACTTCACTTAGTGATTCCTGAAAAATCACCAGTTTGTGCTGCCATGAATAAGGGATAGATCTCCCACATAGTGGTACAGCTGAGAAGCTGCCACCTTGGACTTGGACTAACTAATTTTGGATTGTCACTATACCAGGTACCAATTAATCAGTCAGTCCCAGTAAATGAATGACAAATCTTAAACGCGCAACAGATGTACTAAGCATATGAGATATACACGCACACACACATATATATGTAACTACTTATTACAAAACTGACCTACAAGAATGACAGCAGACACACAACATGCAAGCATATGCAGTTATTTTTACCTTGGCATGATTATAAATATCCACACAGTTTTCTGTATTAATGCTTTTTGCACAAATGATCTCACAGTGTCGTTGTAAAGCTTCAAGCTGGAAAAATTTAGCAGCAGAGAGAAGCTAAAAAAAAAAACAAAAGGCATGGAAAAAATAGTCAAAAACTGCTGAGTGATACAGAATCAGAGCTTGCTTCTTTACTGTTTCATTATACTTTTTTCTCTGCCCCTTCTCCAGTTAGCATGAAAGTACTGACAAAAAGTCAGAATGAGAAGATTGCTTGGTTGTTTTAACCCTCTGCAGTCTCTTCTAAATCACACAATGGGAATCTATACACAGAGAGACCACCAAGGGCTGCTCAGGTCCACATGCTGACTTTGGAGTGGGACAAGGGGAAAAAGGAAACAGTACTTTGAAGAATATTTTGTCACTTTGCAAACTTGACTGCAATAGAAGACCTGCAAATACATCCCCAAAACCAAAGTTCTGGTTCAACTGTTCCCCAAGATCTTATTGAAACAGAGCACCTGGGCTGGATGTGAGGAAGTCAGCAGAAAGGTCAGGATCAAATGTACAGAGGAATGAATTCAAACCAAATGATGATGACTGTCCTGGGCAGTTTTAATCTAGAGAGACAATAAACTTCAAATCTGCCACCTCATCAGGCTCAAGGGAATGGAATCAGACCTCCATATGCTCCTTGTCCCAGCCTGTGAGCAGCTGTCAGGGGATGTCCAGGCCAGGAGCACTGAAACACTGAGGCCCATGTTATTCCAAGGAACGAGTGCACAGAGGTGGGAACCAGCTTTGTGAGGCAATGCCTAGCCAGCATCTGTGTGAGTGTCATGTGTCTGTCACTGTTCCACCACAGCGCTTCTGATACCAGCACTGACCTCCCTCTTCGGGCCTGCACCTCCCCTGTGGCTACACTGCCTACCCTGGCACTGCCTTGGCATCTCTGCATGCCTATGGGGTGAAAGTGCCTTGAATTTGGAATTCTTCAACTGATTTCAGAAATGTTAATATTTCCTCTATAGCCCTTTTTTTGTTCTTTTACAGAAAAATCATTTAATTTTCTGGCTTTCCACAGTAGGTCATTGTCTCTGACTCTCTGCTCTGCCTTAGAAAGCAGGTTGGAGCTCTTCATTGCTTGACACCTTGCTGTAACCCAGCCAGACCTTAGATCAAGCTGTTCACGTGTTTAAATAGCACTTACTCAGCTATTCAGGCTTTTACACAGCTCTTATAATTGGGACTCATAACAAAAAGCTAGCCTCTGCATCCCAAAGGGGCTCTCATGCTGCACTGGGGAACAAACAAACCCTGAAACTTCCATGACATTATTCTGAGTTCTCCTGTGCAGTCTGCTCAAGATCTATTTTAATCCCATAAATAAATCCAAGTGCTGGAAATCAGCAGTGCTGATGTGATAGCAGCCAGCTGGCCCCAATTATGAATTGCAGCAAAGATTTCTGTGGAGTATTTCTGGTGCTTCTTGTTATCATATGTGTAATAAGGCAAGTTACTAAATGCAGTTTTGAAAGATAAAGCCAAATCCTATTCCAGCTGCCTCTATGGCTCAAGCAGTCATGTGCTGGTTTGTAATTACTTTAAACTGAGAGGAACCATGGCCAGATCTGTTATCAAGAGATCAATCAATCAGTCATACATTCTGGAGTCTCAGAAGTTTTGAGATGTCACAAAAGTAGAGCAAGCTGCCAGCTGAAATGCAGCACAAGCTTTTTAACAACCTAGGTGATAACACACACATCTCTATAAAGCCACTGCACTGCCTAGTCTAAAATTCCCTATTTCAGAAAAGGTTAGAAATTAAGGAAATCTTTCAAAACTCTGAGAGAAACAGAGAATTAGGGAACTTTTCCTATACAGCTCAGGAAAATGATGTGGATGTGCTCACTTGAAAATACACTGCCTGCACTAGAGAGGGGTAATTTCAGTCCTCTGGCTGCCAGACTGTAGAGTTATAGGGACAGAACAATACAGGCAACAGCGACAGGACACGATGAAAAGGAAAGTAGCTGCACCAGGGGAAGTGAAGATTGGTTCTCCCCTGAGAGGGGAGAGAGGGTGGTCAGGCACTGAACAGGTTCCCCAGGGAAGTGCTCATGGCACCAAGCCTGCCAGAGCTCATGGCACACCTGCACAACACTCTGAGTGATGTGGTTTAGATTTACATGGCCCTGCAAGGAGCAGGGAGTTGGACTTGATGGTCCTTTATGGGTCTCTTCCAACTTGAGATATTCTGTGATCCTGGTGGCAGACACTGATGATTACCAGCTGTTTAAGTAGCTCTGAGTGCAAGTATTTACTGACCTGCACTCTTTTTGGCTGCCTGAAAACTCCCTGAATGACTATCAAGAATTTGTTCAATATATCTTAGTTCTGTATAGTTGGAGTGGTTTTGCTGACCATAGCCGACAGTGATGGCACACAGTATTCGGAAGGGGACTTTGAGAGTCAAATGTTTGAAATTGAACTGAACTGTGTCTCCAGTGGACTTCTCTCATGGTTAAAGCCCAGCACATGCCCAGGACCTCTCCCATGTGACAAACCAAATTGGATGTTTTTAATGCTGCTGAGATAGGGAGGATGGAACACTAAGTCCCTGGAAATTGGTTCCAGATTTTGGTAACACCAGCTTTGCCTCTAAGTAGGTATTTGCAAAGTGTCCCAGTCTCCTGCAGGACTGCAGAGAGCCTGGCCACTCCAGGTGAGGCACTGCTGGCTCTTACAGGAGTGCTCATGTCTTGCCCAATGGCCATGTGCCCTCAGGTGAATGGCACACAGATCAGTCAGCATCCCACTGCAATTAAATAAATGTCTCTTACCTCCATAATTTCATTGTTTTTAATCAGGAGTGACTCTGCACCACCATAATAAAGATACTGCATAACCAGCTGTAATAAAACAAAGGGAGTGTTTATAAAAACCAATCCAAGACATAGAAGAATAGGGGACAATGCAGGCAATTCCCAAGGCTCTCCTAACACCACCACGGATTTGTAGATAAAAATGGCTCAAGCCTCCTAATTTCAAAGATATACTTGGTTATTCTCTCACTTTGCAAAGTTCAGTGTTTCCTTCTCACAGGTAGTCTAATGTCTCAACCCTCACCCTCAAATTGTCTGGATTTCCTGGTAAGTTCGAAACAGTTTGCAGGAAAGTGATTAACTCATTTTGAATTTTCAGTGTATTTCCCAGTCTGTTAAGCACATCACTGATTCAGGCAAACACAGCATATACAATGGTGATTCCCTTACCCCTTCCCTGGCAAAGGCCGCCTTCATCCAGCTGTGTGTGGGCATGCATGGAAGATAAGAAAGAGGAGGAGGCTCTGCACTGAAATAGAAGCCAGCTAAGATCCCTCTGTGGGGAGCCCAGTTACTGTGGGCAGCTGGGATTTATGTGCAGCAGCAGCAGTTGATACATGGAGCTGCCTGAGCTCCAGCTCAAAGCAAGGGAAGCACATCCATGCTACAGGTACAGAGAGCAAGCTCTGCCTTTTCATGGCACTAAATTGATTGGAGAGCACTGCTAAGGAAGGGAATGAAGTGTGTCTCTTCCAAACCCGTCCATTAAACACAGAAAGAGCCAACTACAGAAATGCCTTATGCTGACAGGCAGTGCTTTGTGTGCAGAGCCCATGTCAGTGAAATGCTTGCTGCTGTATCTGCTGAGGCACATTTGTAATCAATAGAACTCTGCAGTGCTTGAACAGAGATGAAGCCTGTGCTTGTGAAACCACTGCTCTGGTGTATCAAATACATAGGTACTAATTTGGACAGGGCATGCATGGTGTTCCTCTTACAAGTTCCATTCAAATTCAACGTGGGGACTGTACCTGAAAGATGGGGTACTTCACATAGTTGATCTCAATACAAGTACTATCAGATGAGGGCTTGCTAGACAGCAATGCTTTAAACCTAAATAAAAAGGAGCAAAACTGAAATACCAGCCCAATTATCTCAGTGGAAAAATGCAGTAAAAACAGTACAGAAGTGCAATGGAATGACAGCATCAATTCTTGCAAAAACAGTATACTGAAATGAACCTTTTTGTCACCAAAAAGCATCCAGATTTAGACACTAACATAAAGTTCAAACCAAAAGGAAGAAGCTTCTCTCTGTAAGATTTCAATTAGAAATTTCTGAAAAATACATATAATATAAAATAGAGCAAAATGTACATCTGAAACTCAGATTCTGTAATGACACATATTAAAGAACCAAATTTTTTTTTCTTGAAGGCAACATGATCTTATATGAAGATCTGCAACATTTAAAACCTGAATGTTTTCCTTTTTTGAGGGCGATAGATTTTGGCTTATGTCCATTACACTGCTTTAAAAAAATCTTTTGGAGCAAAACAAAAAAAAGACATTGAGACTTTTAATGCTCCTATGCAATAATTGTGTGAGAAGAGGCATGAGAGAAACTGGATAGTTTACTGTTCTCTGATTATCGTAACCTGAAATTCAGACACAAGTTTCAGGACAAAAAGCTCACATATTTTTAGTTAATTATTGCAAACTTATGTGAGATATATACATATGTAACAATCTACTTCTCAAACTTAGGTATCCCCATTGATCAGAAGGTGAAAATGGGAAATGTGCTGCCAGAAACACCTGCCCTTGTACCTTCTCTCTTTGTTAATTCATCTGACCTTCCAGCAGTAGTTCAGAGCTCAGCTTATCTATCAAGACCAGCATTTGCTGGATGGTAACCTTTCCCTCATCATGACTGCGTCTTGTTAATTAAAATACAGATAACAATTTACTTGCTTTCACTAGTGTCCAACTCTATTATGAACACAATTTAGTAGGCTTAGAGCTGGAGTTTGGAATGTATTTGTACATTACTAAGGAGCTCTAAACACCAATATCCATTTCTTAGTTGAAGGCATGGTCAGCTACTGCAGTTACTTCATTCAAATCTCTCTATTCTGTGATCTGGGTTGGCAGCACAACTAGCATCAATTCCCATATTGCTTAAATCATCCAAACTCAGAGCTCAGTCCTTCTCACATCTCAAAATAAGCTGTTTTGGAGGGCCAGCAAGATTTGCTTAAAAGCACACCTTGAATTATACAGCCGCACACAAATATATAATGTTTGTGAGCAACTCTTGGGTTGGGTTAAGCTGGGAAACTCACGTTCAGCCTTCTGAGGACAGGAAACCAACTATAAATACTGCCTTTGGATACAGTATGGTATGTTTCACAGATATTTAATTTCATTTAAAAGTTGTCGAATGATGTCAAGAATTGTGCGATAGTAGCTTGTTTTTCCTGGAGACTGCTGAAACTGATGCAAGGCAGAATTTAACCACTCACAAGAATTTACCACTCATTAAATTATTAATAATCAAAGTACCATGCCTCCTGTATGGTCGAGAACTGGGTGCAGTAATGAGCACCATGCCAATGTGCCTCAGTGCAACGAAGTCAGATACATGGCCAGAAGCATGGATCATTCACTGGATGAAAATCTATTGACAGGAGCACTTGTTAAATATCTCGCAGATCAACCAGAAACAAGCTGTGGGGATGTTCTGATTAAGAAAAACTTGAAGACTGGGCCACTAGCCTTTAAAGAACTGGGACAGCAAAACTAACAAACAAACCCCACAAACCCATAAATCAAATTCTATTTTTGTTAAAAACCAGAGATGTGTCTCTATTTTACCTTGGCGATGCAGTAAATAGCAACACTCGATGTGCATAAAATGGTCTTCCTTCCACCAGAAATGTGACATCTGACATCTCTTTATTGTTAAGAAAATGGGGATCTAGAATCACAAAAAGAAGGAAACAAAAAAGTCAATAACTTTAATTTGGAAGAGGTCTGGAACATGCTGAATATTTCCCTGTTTTGACAAAAGAAAGCAACAGAATATAAGGATATTGTTTTTAGTGAGTAAAGCCCATAAAGCTATTTTGGACAGCCTGAGACAACCGCACTGAGTTCAGACAAAGGGAATTCAAAGCTCTGAAGTCCATGACGACCTTTGCTGAAACAACAGCCAGCCATCCCTGCCGTGTGACACTGGCACAGCCTCCAGCTCTGCTACCAGAGCCAACTGCAGCTCAGCAAATGCTGAGGGGCCCTCTGCTCATTTATACTCTGCTAGGCCACTCCCTGTGTGAGGAAGTCTTTGTCAAGGGAACGAGGGTCCCGGAAAATCGATTGGCTCTTCTCACAGTCCCATGAAAACACCCTGGGCTCTGCTGACCAAGCTGGGAGGGCTGTGCTGGTGCAGCATCACCTGCAGCCAGCCAGGGTGGTTTGAGATCCTGACAGACACCTTGCTCCAGGGCCAAGGCTTGGATCCCAGCCTAATAAGCAACACAGACAAATCTCTGCAGATTTACGGCCCCACTCCAGTGCACCTGATGACCCTCCTGATGTCAGTGGGAGTTTTAGGCCAAGTTAAGTCTGGGGCCCTTCCTTCCTCTAATTCTGTCTTTCAAATTTTCTGACTTTGAGATTTTTCTGACTTGCGCCCTGCTCAGGCACCTGGTCAGCAGCAGCCTTCCCACAGGTCTGCCTGGAGAGCTGGCGAGGATCTTGCAGTGACACTTACCCAGGCGGGAGGTCTGCTTGCGCTTAATCTCCACGAGCTTTGGAATTGGGTAGGGTCCATAGCAATGAGTGAAAATGACAGAGAGCTGCTGGCTGATCACCTCGTTCTACACAAAAGAAAACAAATACACGCAACGTAAGATCAGTATGCAAAGGACATGTTATGTTGTTCTCAACAGCTGCCTGTTTTAAGGTGAAAAGTGTGACTGCTGAACCTTTATTAAAATAAGAGCTTACAATTATTAGCATTTGTTAGAAACTGCAGTTCTCATTTACTTGATTGCTATGGCTCCTGTACAAATAATTTTAAATGAAGAAGTCTTCTCCTTGGATGACAAGTCTTCTTTGCCTACAAAATGCCATAGCCCAGTCCCCTCTGCAAACCAAAGTTCCTTTACAACAGTGAGTTCATTTTATTTGCAAACTTACTGTATTGGAAAATGATTTTTTTTTTGCTCTTTAGCAAATGGTCACTGGTCACGTCTTAGAAAACCCGAGCTACAGGCAGATGCAGCTGCATAGCCTGCATACATTTTGAAGTGCAGCAGTCTCACACACAGACCCTTCCTCTACAGAGTGACTGAGGCACCAGAGCCAGCCACTCATTTTATCCCAAATGTTTCTTTATGGGCTCTTACACCTCTGGCACCCGTGTGAGCACCACTGTGCTGTGGAAGCCAGACCCTCGTAGAACCAGGTCTGGTCCGGGGCCTTTACCCTCTTCTGCCCCAACTTTGGGGGCAAGGCACCCATAGGATGCTTTCCTAAGCACCTTGAATATTTGTATGCCTAAGATGCAAGGGTAGTGAAATGGATTTAATGCTTAACTGCCTAAGTCCCAGATGAAAGCAGGATTTAAAAGCTTTCGCAAATTTTATCCCACACTTTGCTGATAACCAGAGCAAGTCTAGACAAGTTCAGCAGTGCCACACTGCTAATTCATGGTGACATCTTTTAACTACCCTGTTGGCTGGTGAGTCTCTCCACACCACGAAACTGTGAAATGGCAAGACACTTAGACATAAGAGGGTCAAAGACCAAGGAAATAAGCAGGCAAGGGGCAAAAAAAAAATCATAGTATAAAAATTTGAGGAATATAGTTGTTATATTAAAAATATCTCCAGGCTTTAGAAGCAGAAATGGAAGCTTTCCTTGCTCTGAGCACATTTCAGAAGTCCTCCTTAAATCCCACGAGTGACAAGGAGGAGTGGCAGAGATGCTGTAATGACTCTCCAACTGAATCTAATCAAACAGGGTGGGAAGGCGTAGAGCTGTTCCCTCACAGGCACATGCTGATGTCAAAGGAAATTACACACACTCGCCACAGGCAGGAATTGGCTTCTATTACTATGTCAGATGTAGCACTGAAAGAAACCCTAAGATAAGAGAAACTCTCATACTGAGAGACACCATTCAGCAGGCACAGGGCCCAGCCCTCAGAGAGGGGCTCACTGCTGTGGCTCCAAGACAAGGAGGGCGTCTCACCCCAGGGGCGTCTCACTGTTCTGCATCCTCCTGTCGGAGCTCTGCAAAGCGCCTCACAAAGGGAGTGAATCACAGGCTAAAGAGAAAAGGAAGATGTAAGGCCAGATTTCAAGAAGGAAGTGACTCAGCTGCTGGGAGGGTTGGGAGGGGAAGCTTTAGACAGACAGGACAGAAAGAGCAATTTCTTCTCTGCTCAGAAGGGCTGTGCCAAAGCACCAGGGCCGACTGAGTCAGGCAGGGAGGAGTGTGTCCGGAGGGATGCTGATTACCAGCAGGGCAGCTCCCAGCTGGATCTGGCAGATGCTAGAAGTCAGAAAATACAACAGAAGATGGGGACAATTCCATGGTTAGAGTGGAGGGAAGCTTCTGGAGAGGAGAAACAATGCTCACCTTTACCTGCAATGAATAAAAGCAAAGTGCACTGAAGAGGAGAGCTCCTGGTAGCCCCCTCCCCAATCTGCTGGGGCGCACAGATCCTGTCTGTGTCACTGAGGTTTTCATGGGTTCCATGAACTCACCACTCCCAGCCACAGCTGTGCCCATGCAATAGTTTCTTAAAAACACACACATGCATCAATAAAGACAATCAATTTCCTCCTTCCAGGGTATCTGTGGGAATGTGCTGATGGAAAATCTGGTTATTGGCTTCACAGTGCCTCATTAGGAGCTGGAGGCCCAACTCACCAGAGCAAACCACAGCACCAGGGACCAGGACATCCAGCTGCACTGAGACCAGGGAAGGACAGGCCAAACTCAGCCACCCAAGTGGGAGAAGGGGAAGTCCAGCTAGCAAGTCCAGCCAACATAAAGAACCAGTCATGCCTGCAGACAATCCCATGGGAGCCTGCCTACACGAGAAAGGGGCTGCCAGCTCCCTGGGTCACCAGCTCTGTGGTGTGCAGATACAAGCCCATTACAAAACCACTTTGCCCACAAGCCCATGAAAAAAGTGGTGTAAACTAAGCTCTAATTAGCTCAAAACGTGATACATCCACATGAGAGATGCTTAAAAACCCCAAGACGTGGAACAGAGATGGGACAAAGAGAAAAGAGACCTTAGGACGGACAAATCAAAGAAAGAGGGCCATCAGACAAGACAGTGGCTTCAGACTTCCCATGAAGAACACTGACCTCACTTGGCAGAGAGGAGGCTGGAGACCTTTGGTTTCTACTGGTAACATTAAATACTTACATCTCATACCATCCAAAGGCCAAAAAATGTGCTCAGCAAGAGCTGAAGCATGTGCTAATTTAGAGTCATTGCTAACAAACAGCAGCAAGGGAGGGGATTGGTACATTATTACAGCACACCAAGTTTTCTCCCCACACCCCCAGCATGTAACCAAGCTCACAGGACTGTGGCACAGAATCTGCTCCCCACAGTGCCTCTGTTGACTTTTACCAATAAATCAGGCAGAAATAGGAGAGGAAAAAGGAATACTTCATCTGTAGCTGGATGGCTGGGGAAAAATTGGCTTTTTTGAGCCAAATCCTGCTCTTGGAGGACTTGGGCTGCCTGTGAAGTGTCTGGGAACAACTGAGAAGTCCATGACCTGGGGCACAAGCATTCCTCTGGAACAGGACATGTTCAGCCTATTCAACCTTCACCTTCACACAGTGCCCACCACTCAGGTACCCACACTGAGATGCTCAGAAGCTCCCATTTAAGCACCAAGATGGATAATTCTTCCCTGTTTATCCTTTCATCCTATCAACCTAACTGTGAAAGCCCAGCTGTAAGAGCTCACTGCAGCAGCTGTGGGCAGCAAGATTAACACTGGAGGAGCAAACCAAAGTTTGTTTTCTTGCTGCAGTTTGATGTTGGAACACTGTGCCAGGATGTGTGAGGCTGGCACCTGGAGAGAGGCCAGCCTCCCTTCAGACACGGGCGTTCCTTTGCGCTCCAAGGGAGCCGAAGCACATCTTCTCCTGTGGGAGGGAGAAGAATGCTTGGCACAGGACATAATAAAAATATTTACCTAGCCACGGGGTAGTTTACAGATAGGGAAGAGGGAACAGGGAACAACAGCGAGTCTTCTGAGGGAGATGGTGCTTCCAGCAGAGAGCTGGTTGGTGAGCAAGCAACTTTGCTTTGTAGATATAAGCAGTCCCCTGACTTAAAAGCATTCTTCAGCAGAGATCTAAAGGAATTCCCCAGTCCTGCTGAATGCACTCGAACTGTGAGGAGAATTTATAAATTCTTTTGAAGCAAAGCTGGAGGCTTTCAAGTTGTTGGACCAGAGATGCCTTGTTGATTGATCTGAGAAGAGGTGAAGACCTGGGTGGGAAGGGCAGGGATGTTTTTTCCTCAGTGTCCATCTGACAAGGGTCTGTGGCAGGATTCAGGGAAGTCTCCTCCAGGCTTCAGCACATCTCCAGGGAGAGCTTCCTCCATTCCAGGTTACACAGACCAATACAGCATAGCCATTCTGAGATGTGTTCCAACAAGGTACTGGACACAATCGGAAATACACAGCCAATATTCTCCAGTGCCTGTGCAAGACACGTGTCTATGCCCCAAATTCTGCAGGGTGAAATGTGTGTTGCAGACTGCTCAAATCCCACTGCTTAGTTCTTACCAGCCTACAGACACCCTACCACCTCCACATGGCTGCCCTGAAGGGTAACTTCTTGTTAACAAGTCAGACTTCTTTCCTTTACCTCTGGAATCCCAAGCAATGTTTTGGGGTTTTCTTCTCCTGATGCTACATTCACCAGCACAGCTCCATTAATGCTGTTTTAACCTAAGTCTGCCAGGCCCTCAAATTCCTCTACCAAATAGCCCAAAAACCAAAAGCTCACTACATGAAGGCAGAAAAAGTAACACTTATTCTTCTGGGTTTGGTGTCTGCCTGTTAATACTCAACTCCTCAGCAAGCTGAGAAACCACACTGCTCAGAGAACAGGGCACTGGCAAAGATATCTTCTCTCTCTGGTCCTGAGGATGCTTGGGGGACCCATTTCTCTGCTAAATGCAGAGTGGCAGAAGTGCTGTTTCCAGTCAGACATCTCACATGCAGTCTATAGCAGCCGTAGTCTCAGGACATCCCAAGCCCACTGACAACTTATCCACGACATGCTGGGATACCCTTGAATGAGTCCTCTGTTCATGCTCCCCATTCCCAGAAAAAGATGATAAAGAATGAAGTAACAGAGAGGACTTTTTGCTGTCCCCCATTCTTGAACACTCAAACTCTGAGACCTTCTTTTCCATCTCAAAACTGTCTCCACCCTTGCACACGTGATCCCACTACCATCCTCTTGCATAATTCACGCTCAGCAAATGCCTCAAAACTAAATAAATGTCACTTCAGATGGTCACTCCTAGATGGTTAAGCAGCATACACAGAATTAATATTAGTCAAACAGCTGGAAAGGGAGGGAAGCCCCAGAGGCTGGAGCTACAGTTAGAAGCAGTAAACTGCACAACAAAATGGGTTTTGTTAGTGCTGGGCTCAAGCCCCTCCACTGCAAGCACAAACGGAAAAGAACTAATCACAGGTAAGGCAGAAATGGACTCTTCCGTTGCTTCTGGGAAAGCTGCCAAGTCTCCTTTTCAAAAGGCTCTTTATATCCCAGCTGTGCATTGTATGTAAAAAGCTCAGATCCACGGGCACAGTCTAGCCCTGGGTGAGTGCCCAGAAAAGGGCAGGTGTCACATCCACGGCATTTATTTATTGTAAATGAAGAAGGCTCCTGCCTCTGACAGGGGAACATTTTAGAAGGTAGCAGAGGGTAGGAACAAAATCAAACCTGTGTTAGTAAGTACCAAGCTGAATGTGTGTTATGAAACCCCAGGATGGGGTTAACAGTGTGTTATTAACATGCCACTCAGTACCTGGCGCTCGCATCTCACACGCAGAATGCAGGACGCACATGTGTGGATAACCTGGCTCCGGCTTGCTCGGAACTGTTCAGACACAGAAGTGCTACAAGTGACAATGGGCAATGCCACAGATCACTGCAGTTGCTTGAGAACAGTGAAACCTAACAAATCACAGCAAGTCCCAGCCAAAAGATGGATCACTGTGTGCTGGCTGGGCACTGGATGACACACAGAAGGGCATTAGCCACTCCATGGAATCCATAAGCAGACCCTTTAGCATACTGGGATGTCTTCAGGGTTATTTTTAGCGCAGGTTTTGGTGTGTCTGTCTCCTCTGTGGAAACTCCACGTTTTTCTTCAGCTGAAGTATTTCAGTCATCAGCCAAAATACTCAATTTTCAGGTGTAAATTTTTTCAAGAAATGTAAAATATTTTGTGGGAAATAAATATCTTTCATTGTAATGAAACTTTTCATTACAATAAAAGCTCAGTTTTCTGTTGAAAAGCAGTTCAACAAGACAGAGAGGAGTCTTTTTTGATGATGTCCAGGTAAGAGAAACATGGACAGCACTCTCCCAGGGGAAGACTTTCCTTGGGACACGATTATAACAGAGTGCCAGTCCTAGTGCACCTCTCCTGTCTACCCTTAGCCCTTCCTGCAGAGCAGGGCACTCTGGCTTCATGCAACAAATACAGCTTCACTCAAACTCATCTGAAACATTCATTTCAGCCCACCATGAAGCAATGGGAAAAAGCTGAATTTTCTAGCTCTTTGTCTTCCAGTGTCACTTTCTAGGTCATATGCATACCCTGGGGAAATAACTGATTTTTGCTGATCACCATGCCTGGACTTGGTAGAACACACACATGAGCTGAGTCTGTTGACATTCTCCAACATTTATTTTATAAGAATCAAATCCAGAAAAACAAAGAAATCAATGCCAGCAACAGAGAAACTGAATGCTCATCTCAAGCTTCAGCTTCTGAAAGTTTTCTTGGAACACAACAGCCAGATGCTTCATTCTTTCCTGCTGCGTTCTGTTTGATGGACATGAAAATACTTTTTCAGTAGTTACTGCATCTGTGACAGAGGCTGTCTCTGAAAAGACATATTTTAAAACTTTCCTTTTAAGAGATTTTGGTTTCCAAATGGAGAAGCTACTGCTGAAAGAGTACCTTAGCTTTAAACCATATAGGCTAGATTTCTCAAGATACCCACATGCCTGAATCCTTTTAGAATTTTAAAACTGGTTATTGTTCTGAATTGCTATTTGTTCTCAATAACTGTCAACACCAGACTGATGGCTGTTATTCAAGCAGCTCAGCCTTCCAAAAGAGTCTGTGCACTCCTGCATATTTCTTCAGCTGCCTCTAGGTGCATTTTTAAAGGTTCGAAAGCTCCAGGAATTTTAAATCCTGAGAAAACATCTTTATAAAGTAGTTTCCTGCATCTTTCAACAAGCCTGGGTTGCCCAACACCTCACTAATGGGCTAAATATTAAAATAAAATAAATAAAATAAACATGTTGTCATGGACAGAAATGGATGGGAAGGATGGAGAGAGATCTTCAGAATGCAATGAAGGTGGGGCGGTGAAGGATTGCTCCTACGACTTTCTCAAGCTGTTTCAGTCTTAGACAATACACTAGCAGGAACACTTATAATACTAAATCAAGTTTTCCTGGTGTGAAGCACCTCTAGGAGCATCAGAGAATGCTCCAGCACATGTGCTCAATGCACATGTAGACTCACACATGCCCTTCAGCAATGCATGGCCACACAGGATCTAAAGAAATGGCAAAGAGCTCCTTTCCTTACTGGTCCTATGAGGGAAAGGGAGAAAGCTGTAAGAGAGATTATTTGGAATTAGAAGATTGTGTATTTTCTCCAAAAAAATAGGCCAAAGACAAGCTGATATAAATTGCTGTGGGCAGAAAAAGCAGTGGATGAAACTGGCTCGTGACCTCATCCAACTGGCAAAGGTGCTGGCTAACCTATGGAGGGAGCTGGATTATTTAATGACAATTCAGTCTTATGCAGAGCCCTGGAGTGCAAACCTAAACTCAACTTCCTCCAAAGGCCAGACGTCTTTAACTTCCGAGGTTGTGGGCTTGAGTCTGTTTTTTCAGGTTGTGGAAATGTCAAGATCAAACAGAACAACTCCAGGATTTTCATAGACAGAGGACACAGAAGCATCTCTGCACATTGAGTGTATTATCCTTAGGAGAATCTCTGCAAAAACGGAAGAGCTAACCTGTGAGCCTCACCTGAGGTACTACAAGCCCATGGATCTGGAAGCAGCCCCCACACAGCTCTTCTAAAAGCTTCTATTTGGTGGGAGGCACTCCTCAGGTAAATATGGTACTCTGACATGGGGCAGGTGGGCAATCCAGCTCAGAGTCAAGCTCAGGCAATGCAAACATCAACCTCAGCTGGAGGGAAGGGAAAGCCTCCAGTAGGGATTTTGGGGGAGTTTTCCCAGGCCATGAAGAGCACAACACACATACCAACAGGCAGGAATTCAGTTGTATCTTCCTATCATTCTTCCATAACAAAATCTCCAGCATCATTTTAATTTTGAGGGACTCAACTCTGCTCTACACAGCAGCTAAAGTTTAGCTCACAGCTAAACTCACTCCCAGAAGTGACTCTCTGGCTTCTGCCTCACACAGCCCTGTCAAAACCACTTCTAGTTTGTGTGCTTGTCTTCCAAAGAGACTGAATCCATCCCCAAATGGCAGTGCCTTTCCTACCCATGCAGTGTCCCAAAACCATCATGTGTCATCGACATTCTTCAGGTTGTTGGAGTTTTCCAGTTTGGGTTTTGCTTGCTTTTAAGAGAGGTGCCTTAAACTGAGCTCTCAATGTCTTTACCACACATGTTGCTTTTTCCAGAGTGCCTTGACCCTGATCTTTAATTTGGTAATGACCCAAACTCATTGCAGGACAGCAGGAGCTGCAGAGGGAGCAACTGCAGAGGGATTCTGTCTGTCCTCACAGCTCTGCCTCAGCAGCATGGAAACACTGCTACTTCTCCACTCTCCATGCAATTCTCAATGGTGCAGCTGATAGAAGACATTTAAAGGGATGAAAGGAAATGAAAGAGCTCCATCTCACTGGAGGCCACCAGGAGCTGGGTATCAAACCTTCAGCTGTGCTTTTGGAAGACTTCCTCCAGGGCTTCAGTGCAGCAGTGAACAACCCATGTGCAACCTATGCACTGTTCTCCCCCACTGACTTCACAGCTTGAAGAAAGGCAATAAACCCAGGGACTTGAGCTCAGCCAGTTTTGCCTGAGTCACCGATTTTTGTTGCTGTTCTGTGTTACTGCATCAGGACTTCTGCAATTTTTTAAATTTGTTTCTACCATCAGCATCCCAGCACATAGATGGGAATGGAGTTCCACCCTGCCACCCTACAGGTCACCAACACCAGTGCTAGCAGAGCTCCCACATAAACCCTCACATCTGTAGCCTCTAGAAACAGGCATTTTATAAACCACCTGTAAGAAAAAAGGGATTCCTCATATTTGACACTGTTCTTGTAGGTTTTGGTTACATTTTCTTTAGTATTTTCTTATCTATTGCATTTGGCCTTTTTTTTGCCCTGGAAACCTGCAAGAACATTTCGGACAACTGTGCAAAGCAGAAGGTGGGGACAGAAAGTTTGCTTCCTATCCTGAGACCTGCCCTTATGTTTCCATGTGATTTTTGGGGAGCTTCTCTGGCCAAATTACTCAACACCATGAATTGCTGTCTGGCTTATCCAGGTTATCACAGCCTCTGAGACTGGGACTGTCACTCCATGAGACACTGAAAATCTGCCTGTTTAATTACCTCAGTTTCCCTGTTGGTGAAGGGAGGATAAGATCTTCTTTCATGTCTCAACTCATTAATATTAGTAAATTGTTCTGAGATTATGGGATAGCTGGAACTATTTATAGGAACACAAAATGCCATTTCTACTAGGTGCAAGTTGCCATGCAATTAAAATATACCGAGCATCACAATATGTAGCAAATGGGACATCTTGTTTTACATCAGCAAAGAACTGCTAAGTGGCTCTCTGCTTCCTAGTTGCTTATTTTATACTTTTTGCCCTGAAAAACTCATTAAGGAAATGTACTGGGCCAGACTGTGATGTTTAGCAAGAGTCATAATCTCTCTCAGAGTTTCCAGCCCACAGGGAAAAGCACGGTCCATGTGGGCAAATCAAGCTCCTCTCTCCACAGCTCTACAAAATGCAGAGCTTTACAGTTTTCTGTCAAGAGAGAGGGATGTGAACCACAGTTATGGCCCTTCTGCACCTCTTAAAGGAGATTTCTTTTCTGTGGGTATACACAAAAATCTCTGCTCTCAGCCCTTCCAAAGAAGGAGAACAGAAGATCCTTTAAATCTCAGCTCTCCTCAGCTGCCTTCTGTGGAGTGACCAGGGACAACTTTTATTGGCTCATTCTCCTACAAATGAATTTATGTAGATTCCTTCCAAAGGGCTGCATCGTCTCTTTCCTCATTTCTGTCTGGGAGAGCTTTGTAAGAGGCCATTTGGACAAGACCACCACAATAATTCATAACATTTGCAGACAATTTGTAAACCCTTACAGTGTCCCAAAATGATAAATTATTTTTTCTAAGACAATGAAACACTGTGTGAGTGTGTGTTTGTGAATGTGCATGAAGACAGGCAGTTCCCTCAGGCCCAGGGGCAGGCATAAAGATCAGCACAGATTTCTTCTCCATCACGTAGGGTTTTTGTGATACTTCAGTTGTTTTGCCCCTCCAGATTTTAGGTTTCTAAGTGAACCCAAGGCAGAAGGCAGCAGTCTTATTTATCCAGGTATTTATATATCCAGGTCTCCTACAATAGACTGTGGAAGATGTAGATGTACTAAAGATATAATCCTATGCAAATTCTATTTATTCTATCCTATTCTAATGATGATTGCTGGCCTTGGCTTCAGCCACCCAGGAGAAAAGCAATTAAAGTCACTCCTCATCCTAAATTACAAGGCCTAAACTTATTCTCTGTTAAGTTTTCAATATGATTAGCTTCATATCAACTTTCAAACCAAGCAGCAATTTGTTGGTAGTTTCTGGATGAACATGCATCAACCCAAGTGAGTACAGAACAAGGAATCTACAAATCCTAGGATTTGGAACAATTTCCTAAAACCTATCTCAAAATATTCTCCATAAATACTCATCCAATACAAACTATTACCTTGCAAAGGCAAGGCTCATGGGAGCAAAAATCAGAACAATACTGGAACAAATACGCAGGATTTGCTTAAGACTCTAGTCCAAGCCTGCTTTTGCAGCAAGATACAAGAAATAAATCCAAGTAGGCCATCATTAGCTATACCAAGTCTGGAATATCTAGTATTGAGTACCTACACCAGAACCTGTCCCCTTTTCACATTATTTAGGCTATTGCTAAAAATTATTTGCTCCTTGCTGTTACACATAGAGTTGGGTGATGAAAGTTACTTGCTTTCAGTTTAACAATTAGAAGGCCATACTGACATGTATTGTGGAGTATGAGGAAAAAGAACACCAGTCAAATAATTTTGATGCTTTTCATCACTACAGTGTTATTCTGGTAACAGTGAACAGTGACTGACTCTCAGGGGGACTGGTAGAGAAGAGACTATTGGTTATAACAAGTTTTAAATTCTTCACTAGGTAAGACATTTCCCTCTCCTTGCCAGCTCCATGATCATCCCTTTTGCCATTATACTTCCATACCCAATGGTACCTCCTTGGAAAGGTTCTGTTAGTCTGATTTGCTTGGCTAAAAAAAGTCAGCTGAAAGAATAAATCTGGGGAACCTGCAAGTACAAACACATACACAGAAAATTTGAAAAAATTATCCTTTTCTTTGCTCGTAGAAACCAGTCTCCTCACAAGCTTTAGAAGTCCAAATCCCACATGAAGGGAAGATAAAATCATGACAAGCTAAAGAAATCCAAAATAAACATGAATATTAGCTTTGTTGTATAGTTCTGTAAAGCAAGCTGGGTGAAATTACTCTTTGGGTTGGCTTGGTTATCAACATCTCTTGCCACACTGCCATGACCCTTTTGACTTTAATTTCACCACTATGCATCACTTTTGTTGTTGTCTCTCCAGCTTACCGTTAGCATGTGGTTATTAGGATGTTCTAGTAGGAGCAGTGATTAGCCTGTGTGTTTATAACCCATGGTTCCACAGTGAAAAAACCCCGAGATACATATCAATCCAGATAATAATAATCCTGTATAGTCTAAACAACCTTTGGGAGAACTGTTCAAAAATAACATTGCAAGCTTTCGTGTCTTATAGGATGGGAAAAAGGCTGATTTGCTTTGAAACACACAATTTCATCCTACCTTGCTGGCCTTTAGTATCTCAAACATCAGAGGCAGCCCTTGTGTGATGAGCTCCTCAGTGTACTCCTCTTCCTGAATGGACTTGAACTCCTTGAGCAAGCACTGGATGAGGGGCCGTCGGTGCTGCTGGAAGGACGTGCGCAGAGACTCCAGCCACGTGTGCAGCGTCCAGGGAACACCTGCACACAGAGGACACAGCTCATCCCAGCTCCAGGCAACGACGTGCCCTTCTGCTTTTTTACCTTTGCTGATATTAAGATTTCAAGCGAAAGCTGCAAAATCATTCAAGAAATCAAATTTCTATTTATCCCTACTTGAGAAGGCTGATGGTTATCAGTACATCCCAGAGCTAATGCACAGAGGCTTTCCTCCAAATGCTAAGAGAGAAGACTGTGGTCTCTCTGCTCATCTAGCCTTCAGCTTCTCTGCTGAGACTACCAATTTGTGGTAATTGCTATGGTGCTCTGCGTTGCAAAAGCCTTTTGGAAACTAGATTTACACTAGCTCATTTGTTTGAATGTGACCCTGGAGAGCCATTAAAAGGTGAAAAAAACTGATTTTGGTCCCTACCTACCTGGATTCAAATTGGTGGTCTTCAGATTAAAACTTGCTTTAAGTGATACCCCATGTCCTCTCCTGATCATTAGCATTTTCCCTAAAGAGCACTGAGCAAGTTAAGCAGATCAGCCCTTTTCAAGCAGCTTGTCATGGCAGAGCCACTCTCCAGGAAGTTAAAGGGAACTGCTCCCATGCACTGAGCAAGAAAGCACATGGAGCTGATGTACCTCTGCAGGCATGAGGCTGGATGTGACCTACTTTCTGCTCTTATAGAATGGAGTGGAAGGAAATATAAGCCTGGTGTTTGGCAAGTGAAGGTTTTTCCTTCTATGTCAGAAAATGTTCACTGCCTGCAGAGCACCCCTGCCACTCTCCTCTCATTCATTTCCAGATCTTTGCCTGCACAGTCCACTGCACGCTCTGACCCACATCCCATGGCCCCAGGACTGGAGCACCCCCCCAGGCAGAGGCACACCAGGCACTTGGGTCTCTATTTCTCTGTGAACAGATGAATGGGGATGGTAAACACACAGTCCAGATCGATTTCCATCTGCGTCACACAACCACCCTGCCCACAGGCAGAAGCAACTTCACCAGGGGCTGGTATTATGTTCAAGTCCCTCACTGGCAGAGCTGACATACCAAGGAGTCAGCTCCCTGCTCCTGCCTTCAGAGTCTCAGAAAATAAAGTTGTTTTAATGGTGGACTGCTTTAAAGCAGAGTGCAAAAGAGAAGCAGCTGGAAGTGGCCCATGACAGCTGAACACTGTCCCAGAGCCTTACCTACACTCTGCCATGCAGCAGTGCAGATGGCTCCTGGTGGAAACCACTGTGTCCTGCAGAAAAAAGCCACTGGCCCCTGAACAGGGTGTGCTGTGGAGCTGGAATGGGTTGGGAACCTGTCAGATCTCCCACCACTTTCCATTCCGAAAGAGCTGAGGAAGATGTGACCGTGGCTGGTTTAAGCAACAGCCTGTCAAGAGGGACACGTTTCTCAGAGTGGTCCTTCCCTGGCGGAAGCAGAGGAAGGAGGCCAGCACTGACCTATGCTCCGGATGTCGATGGTGACGTCCACGTAGCCGTGCTCGGCGCTGTGGTACATGGCCTCCTTCAGGGCCTTCAGCTTGGCCTTGCTGTTGCGGCTGGCGCAGAGAGGAGCTGCTGCCGAGTCGGGCAAGTCCGTGCCCTCAGCCAGGATCTCCTCCAGGGACAGGATATCGCTCTTCTCCTTCTCCGGCTGAGCAAGCAGCTTGCGGAAAACATTCCTGTCAATCACAGCATGACACAGAGGGAGAGAGGGGGCAGGAGAGGAGAGGAAAGGGAGAGCAGTCAGTGGCCATGCTTTCACTGCACTGGGCTTACTCGCTGTGTGGCAAATTAGGACACCTACCCAAGAAATTACTCCAGCTAATGGCAGAACCAGCTGAGAGCAGACCCAAGGCAAGCACAGCTCCCGCTAGCCCACCTGCACTGCCTGGGACACGTCTGCAAGTCACTGCTGTCGTGACACGAACCGCACAGATGCCACGAGGGGCGGCATCTTGTGGGAACAAAGACTCGTGAGCTAAATGTGACTCAAGACTTCTTCAGGGAAGGCCAAGGTGCCTCTGGACAAGCTCTTGGGACTCCCACCATGGCAGCCACCTGAGAAGGGAGCTGCCTGGAGCTACTGAAAGCACCACCACTCGATTCACACTCAAAGCAGTCTGGGAAAGCTAGAGCAGCTAGACATTCAACAGGGCCAGTCAGGGCAGGTTCAAGCACAGCTGGGGCTACTCTACAAAGCCACTGATCCAGCTGGGCCATCAAATAACAAAACCCAAACTCAGAGACTTTGTGCCCTCAGGTTCATACCAGAATAAATCATCAACCTCAGTAGTTTCCCTTGGTTTTGCAGCTGTGAGAAGAGAAACCAGGCTGGCTCCCAGTCCACCCTCCTTGTATACCAGTGTCCCTCCTGCTCCCACTTACACTGCAGCATGGCGTGTCCCAAACTAATTTAGGGCAGAGATGGAAGGAAGGAGATGTGTGTGAGCATTATACAGGTAGGAACACAAGAGCTAGAGTCTGTGACATGGACAGCCAGCAGCCAAGCCACAGAGAACCCTAGGTTCTCCTCAGGCCTGTGGCTTCCATTCACACTGAGAGAATGTATGACTTCAACACCCAAAGTATCCCGTCTGTGCCAGGGATCCCTGCAGGCTCCAGATGGACAGAGCTGTTGAACCCGCCCTGACGTGCCGTGAGCATGTTGTTAGACTGGCAGCTCATCTGTAAGCAAACACACGGTAGGTACTGTCTCTAACCTGTATCTATGTTCCTCTGGATGGCTACAATCAGAAAAGTAGGAGTGTGAAGATCATGATACTAATTCATTACACTGCAGTCAACTCCTGAGCGTTGCAAAGTCATGCATGCCGGGTGCTCATCTCAGTAGTTCTTTTTTTTTTTATATTTGCAGCATACAAACAACATTAAGACACACAGGACTTTACAGTAAACATAGATGCAGAAAATCTATTCAACAAAATTAAGGCTGCAGCAGTACAGACAAATTCACTCAAACCTGAGAAAAATATCAAGAAATTCAGAAGGAATGTTTTTGACATTCCTCTCTGCTGTCACATCAGCTGCCATTTAACAACCACTGCATTGAACATACCACAAGAAGTCCCCTTCCTTTTTTTTTTTTTTTACATCAGAAATCAAAATGGAGCTTGTACCACCAACTGGTTTAATTCGCATGCTAGCAGAAAGCCTTACGGCTCTGCTCAGTTGGTGGCATGTTCAATTGTTCATGCAGAAATTTCACCCATCTGCTCAAACTGGATGCCCAGGCAAAAAAGTAGCACATGAGGGATGCCACTAGACTTGTTCCCACTCTACCTGTGTCCATGTGCAGCAGCCTGACTGAAAGAGTTCATGTCACCTTGTGGAGTCATGGAAATGCCATTCCTGTACATTGTTCCTATCATGGGGTCAGCTCCTCGCTCCAACAGCAAACTGACCAGTTCAAAATTTCCTGCAAGGCAAGAGATGCAATTTTACTCCTTTTGAAACCCAGTAGTTGCTCACCTAAACCAGAGATCCCAGCTGAGGAATTGTTACAATGGGAGGAGGAAGAAAGTCCTTACCAGCCGCTGCTGCCAGCTGTAAAGGAGTTTCAGAGTAATTTTCCTCTCCATGTTCTAAGGAACCTTCTACCTTTGCTCCAGCATCCAGCAATAGCTAGAAAAAAAATTCACCATTTAGAGCATTTGGGGGTATCACACTCTGAAGAGTTCATGAACAGTGACAAATGAGAATCTAATGCTTCTTGTTATCTGCAAACCCAATACAATGGAGACACGTGACATGCAAATTCTGCCCATTGTTTCACAGAGGCAAATTCATTCCTTTTTTCGCTCATTTTACGCTGCCAAACATCAGAAGCTCCAGCGTCCAACTTCAGAGCCAAAAAAGTGTAACCCAGCATTTTTGATGGGAAATGGGATAAGGTCAGTGTTAGGAAGTAATGCACTGGAGATGGAAGAAAGTTAGCCCGACAAGCATCCTTCCTTCATGGTCTTCTAGAAGCCCAGCACCATCCAAAAATGGATCAGATTTCAATTGTCTCCATCTTTTATATGAAGACCAAAAGAAAGGCAACTCTTAAGAACCAATTGCAGCAATGAGTCCAAAAGCTGTGGTCTCCATCGGGGACACTTCCACGTAAGTAGCAGCAGTGCTGAAAACAAAAGTGGCCAAAGAGAGCAGGATGGAGCTTGTGCTCCAGCCCCCTCTTGGCCATTTCTGTCTTAAGGCCTTCAAAGTTTTGGTGCTTGAGTGTGTCACAGACACAGCTGTTCTGAAGAATAAACCTTCCCAACTTTTGAGATGCCAAAGCACAGAACCAGCACATCCCACATGACACCTGGATGGGCTAAAGAGAGTCGGGATTCTCCCCCTCTGGAGCAGCACGAGGGCTGTTGTCCACCTCTCTCCCACCAAGGCAGCACTTTTGTGTTTGCTAGAATATTACAGTGTAAGAAAGTGCAATGAATGAATAAACAAACACATAAAACAAGTGGTCAGGAAGGAGCACAAGGAGTTGTCAGACTTTCTTTGGTGCAACTCTGCTTTAAAATTGTCCTGTTTAAGCCTCATATTGGTTAAGTTTTGACACCATATTCACTTTGTAAGTCTATCATGTATCAGTACACTCTTGAAGCAGAAGTAACCAATATGAGTATGACAAGAGGATGCTGGTTTGAGATGGATGTAATTAGAACTGAAGAGGAGAAAAAAGAAAGAATGAGATGCAGGTAGGGAAATACAATAATACCTGAACTACAGGAATATGTCCATGCAACACAGCAAATGTCAGAGCTGTCCAATGGCGGGTCTCAGGGTGGACGGATGGGTATTTATGAGCAGTACTGACAACCTATAAACAAATTAAAGTTATTTTTTTAAAGAGCTATATGTAACAAAATTCAACTTGCCTGAAAGCCAGGCATGTGAGGGAGTAAGTGAAATAGAAAACCTGGGAAAGGTGCTTTAAAAAAATATTGGCTTCATTTTTTTTACTGCAAAATTTTTCTCAATATTAAAACTGCACTGATTTGACAGCTTGATTTGAGTTCTTACCAAATGAAGTCTTTTACCAACTACTGTAGCTCCATCTAAACCACTGGCCACCAGATTCTTTTGCACAAGGGCAAAACATCCACAGCTGGTTATAACAGCACACACTGGGGAAGTAAGGATGGATCAGAACATTTACAGCTAAAGACCACTCCCACTGACTTCACCAGGCCATGTACCAACAGCCCTGGGTCTTGGGATTGCTCCAGGCCCAGCCAAATTTCTTTGCACTTAAATCAGTACTTTTGTCACTGCTGTCATGAAAGACACATCACAAGCCCTACCCTGGAGTTTGCAGGCATTCTTCCAGGCTCTTCCTCTCTCACCAGAGGGGAAAAAAAAAGTCTGAAAAGTGATGGGGCAGAGTGTCACTTCAGAAACGTTTAAGAAAATCTCTTTTACTGCCTTCTCCTGTCTGAGTTCAGCTAAAAGTGCTGGGTGGTGACAGTTAAAAGAGATGCAAACTATATCCTTAGAAAACAAAATGCTATTCTTCAGGTTGCTCCTTCTATTTTCTATGCCTTGGTGCCTGGTGCCTCTAATGTAGACATTGGGGAAGATGAATAACCATTCTTTGCTTCAGTTTCCCTGTCTTAAAGATGGGGGTATTAATATTGATGAGGTTCACAGAGCTGGTAGAATCTAATGAACATTTGCAATCCAAGGCTGTGCACTCAGATGGAGTGTGACACTAAAACTCAAAATCTTGTTATTGATCTTCAGAGGAGGACTAAAATCAGAGTAAAAGATGCACCATCTCTCTGTCTCACCAGCCAGCTCTGCTTTCACTACCTTGTCTGAAGCACTTTAATCCATACAGGGGAGCAGGGCCAGTCATTAAATATCCAGTTCCAGCAGCAGCTCACATTTCCAAGTGCCACATGCAGGGTTTTGCTAGATGCAGGCCCTCAGTCCCAAGGACAGGGATGAGGGCAAAATCTGAAGACCTGTGCATGCAGATCCCACAGCTTGCAAGATCTGCACCAGCACCTGGCTGTTACCACCCAGATTTGCCCAACAGAGAGCTCAAAGGGCACCACAAGGAGTGTGCTGGCCTCTGAACAAGGATACAGGGCTTCTTAGGGGCTGGGCTGGGTCACAAGGAATAGGATTGAGCAGCTCAAGCCTTGGGGTTTGGGATGTGGAGCAAGAGCAGCAGAGGGGAAGGATGGGCAGGACCATGGATCAGTGAATGCACCCAGCTCCTCCTCAAGCATGGTTCCCACCACTGTTTGGGGCAGTCCATGGAAAGCAGCAAGGAAAATGAAGTCATTTAAACTCCTTTGCTCCTTTTTGTTTTGTTGGTTTTTCCTGGGTGTTTTTTTGGTTATTTTTTTTTCCAAGTCAGAGTTCTCTCCAACACAGTGTTTACAAAAGACCTGTGCCTGAACAAGCTTTTAAGGATGAGGCTGGCTGAGCAGCTACAGGTCCCACTGAGTACAGAGCAAACTGCAGCTTCTCAGCACATCTGGAAATGAGTCCATTTTCACTTAGGGTGGGCAATCAAAAAGGGAGGTGCCCAGCATTTGAGGCTACTTTTGGAAACATATTTGCAAAGTGAAAGGGAGAAAATTATGCAGCACCTGACAGAGTATTTATTTTTGTTCATGGTTGATTTGCCTTTTTTTTTGCCGTAATTGCCCAATTTGCACAGTTGGTTGTGGTGTGCACAAATCATCGTATAATTGCACACCATAATTATTCACAGTTCTTGTCCAAAAGTGTTTTCATTTGATTTTAGAGCAAACACTCTACAGCAGTGAATTGGGGAGGTTCACATTCCTCACTGGAGTTATTCTCTCATATGTCAGCAGTTTCAGGAAGACAAAACTGTTTAAATTTGCATTTGATTCAAGCCTGGAAGATTACTGGAGCAATTGGGAGGCCTGCTCCTAATGAAAATTCATCCTAGGAACCAAATGCCACTTCACATCTGAGCCACGAGGCAGGGTTAAGGAAGAGATCAACCTCCCTGCCCATCCAGTCTTTGGTCTGACTAGGGGTTCAATCATTCAGTTACTGCCAGCTCTGAGGGTCGTGTGCTTGGCTGTGGGGAACTGAAATCACCAGCTGATTTCACAACATGGTAGTAACACTGTCAGTCTCCTATGGCGGACATCAGTTTCCATTTTTTAAATTGGACTTTTTAAAAGCGCAAAACGTCTGTCTGAAGCAGTGACTCCCAATTTATCAGCTTGCTCAAGTCCAAACAGAACAGATGGAACACAGATAAGTGAAGCAGACAGCTTAATTTACTCATGACCTCAACAAATTGAAACTGGAATCATTAACAAATAACTCTTCACGGATTTTCAAATGACTCTTAAAAAATGTACATACCTGCATTGCACTGGGTTGGACAACAATCTGTTTGGCGGACAGATTGTCTGAGTTTGTGATATGCATTCATCAATGAGACATTTATATTCTGGAAGCTTCAAGCTCCTCATCCAACAGTTTTTAGCCCAAGGCACTTTGTAAAACAAAACAATACAACCTATATGGCTCTTGTGTGCTGGGGATGCATACTTGGAACATCCATATGCATAGAAATGCTGAGTTTTGGCAAGTTACCAGATGGGTGTTTCTTTCACCTTCTTCACTTAAAGTCAGCTGAGATTCAGTGAGTCCTTGTAATAGCATTAGAGCTGGGCCCAGGGCTAGTGCCAATTAATGCCTGTATTCATTTGCAGTGTGCAAACACAAGTAAATCACTGTTACCTGTGGGTTAACTCCGGTGACTGGACCCCTTCTGTGCAGTGAATCCCAGTGTTAACCTAATGCCATTTGATTTCACTGATCATTTCAAGTGGTCCCAATCCCAGATAAAATGGATTTGTTTTCTTTTTCATGCTTGAGATTTTCGCTCCGCTACGGGAGGTATTTTCAGGGAGTAATTTAAGATGTAAACAAACAACAGAAAAAAGATACAACCAACAAAAAGTCCTCACCTCAGCATTCAGATCTGCTCCAGCATCTAGCAGCATCTGCACCATAGCCTCATCACCCCTGACACAAGCATACATCAGTGGAGTCATGCCCTAGTCATTTTTTGGAGTTAAAAAACAAAGGAATTGACAAATTTAACACAGAACTCTCTTTGATTTTTAAAAACAATTATTTAAGTATATATCATCAAGACTAACAGCATGTATTTAATGAAAGCCATTACCTCTGCTACAAACATGCCCCTCAGACTAGCAAAAGTCAAACATTTTGGTAAAAATCTCCATTTTTGTTGTCACTTGTGCTAACTGCTTGTATTTTTCATGTTGTCTTCAGCATGGTGAGTGAAACTAGGCTCGCCAGCCTCACCTCCATCGTATACTAAACTGAGCACTTTTGTCTTTGGAGCCCCAAAGGAGACGTGTTTTCACCAAAGCAACCATTATTTCCACTGGTATTTTAGAAAGACAAGAATTCTATTCAGTTTTCTATGATCAGAGTGTCTTAAAACCCAACTTTTCAATTACTAAAAGAGCCTTTAAAACATCTCAAGCTCCTTTTAAGATCAGTCAGATTTGAGCACAGCTTTTTCAACATGGATACTGTAAGGGGCTGAAAATGTCAAGGCTTTGTATAGCACTCCCTAGCAAACATGGACTTAATTTCAAATGAAATGCCAGACAGCTTTGTTGCACATTACTGGCTCTAGGAAAACACAGCCCTGCTTGGAGAAAAAGTGGATTAAGTAACCCTTCACTACAGAATCACCACAATGCAATTTGTATTAATCTGAAATACCTGCTATGCCTGATCACCATTTCCCTTTAGGGAAGTACTGCTGTGGCTGCGGTAATGAGTCCAGATGAAACCATGAACAAAATTATTAAGCCTACTGCAAATTATAACAGCAAAAGCTACTTATTAAGTACACTAGGGGGGGCTGACCAACAGCCACCAGTTGCTTTGCAGTAAATCTCCTGAAGCATGCAGCTACCTCTGATGCATGTTTACAGCCTGCCTCGAGGTCCCCCAGTAAATCTGCTGTCAGACCACAGTCCATTTGCTCTTTAACCCAAGTGCTGCTATGAAGGGAAGTTATTTTCAGGGAAACTGGAGGTACCTGTCCTGGCCAGACACTGAGCTGTGACACTGCTCTTCTTAGCAAGAGCCCAGCATCACTGTTTTTGCTGAACTACCCCAGTATTCTTGTTTGTATGAAGGGAAGGCTGCTCCTGTAGAGACAATACAAAACAATGTTTATGCCTGCAAGGTTTTTAGGTCCTCCCTGAAAGACATGGAGCATTTCAGAGGATCCAATCTGCAGTGTACTCATGGAATAAGCACTTGGGTCCTCATGCCATTATTGAGAAAAAGTAAGTTCACCCTAGGCAAGGAGAGTTCTTGGGTGACTTGAAGCTATTTGCAAAGAGAATTTGAAAGGACTTCAGCCACAGCCAGTGGCAAAAGATTTCCTTTGGCAGTCAGTAAACACTACAGGAACAAACAGGACCACGCAAATTACAAAAAATTGTGCTTGGGCCTTGGAATATGAGGATGGGGTAGCAGCTTAAAATTAAATACATGTTCCTTCAACTGGCTTTTCAGTTTCTGTAAGTGGCATCACTGGATAATTAATTCAAGCGTTCATTGAGCACACGGGGTCTAATCAGATCTGTAGAAAAGAATCTGAAAACCAATCTGAGCCCCAGTGCTGGGGCTCCCCCTGCAAGACACAGCACGTGGGCAGCCACAGCGAGGAGTCCTGCGGCAACATCCGGAGCAAAAGCTCAGCCTGGGAACCACGCAAGAGGTCCTGACCCTGCTGCAGCTGAACAAGGATCTAACACTGACTAAAAGGGGCCCAGAATGTTATGCTGCAGTGTCAGGGATTTAAAGAGTTAATGAGGATTTTAATCTCCCCTTCCCTCGTACTCCTGTCCCAGTGCTTTTGCCTCTGCCAGTCCCCCCAGGCTTGCCCTGCAGCTCAGCCTTGTGCTGCAGCACCACTCACCCCTCTCTGCACGTGGGAGGAATGGATTTTTAATGAGCCCATCATTAGTGTTCGAAGCACACACAGGAACGCAGTAACAATGTGTACAACCAACATAAGGGGCCTTTGGCTTTTGGCAAAATGTGAAATTACTGTCTTTCTTTCAGCTTTGTATGACCTAGGGCTCTGTCCTGCAAGATGTGGGATCCTGCAAGATGTGGGACATTTGATCCAGCGAGACATTTAAGCACAGGCTTAACTTTCACTCAAATAGGATGTAAAAGCATGTGTTCAGAGTTAAGCATATGATTAGGTACTTTGATGAATCAAGCCAGAGTGTTCCCAGTTTTCAGCCTGGAGGACAGAGGAAATATGCTGTGAAAAGTTTCCAGGTTCAGACTAACTTAAAATAACAATAATTTTAAAAAGTATGAACCTTGGAATGAGCAGTTCAATACTGTATTTTTTTCAGGAAGTATTACCCTCTTCTAAAGCTTTTCTCAGATGAATCTGCAATACTAACTCAGACTGAAGCCACTGAACAGCAATGTAATTCACATTCCTGGAACAGCTTTCATCTCAGAAGACCTAAACCCATGAACACTCCAGCTCTTGTCCCTCGTGACCACCTGAGAGATGGCAGCCACCTGGCTCATGTCAAAAATGATGGCACAGCTCTGGGAACACGCAGCAATAAACTTTCATCAGGGGCACCAGAAAGGTCAGGGGACTCTATTTCAAAAGGAAAGGTTAATATTCATAGCCATCATCTCCCTCTGGGAAGGGGGAACCACCTTGGTGAGCACTATGGTACTGCAGACAGCTGCCAGTAGGCAGCTGCAGAGGGCAGCTTTAACCCCAGGCACAGCCACCAGCCTCACAGAGGGGTAACTCCAAGGAAATTTAGGCTCTTCAACTGGTGGATGTTGGCCACGATAACCAGTGGAGGGGTAACTGCAGAGATACTTTCACATCTGCGAGGTTCAAACTGGACTGAAATCCATTAAACAGCATCAGCAATTAACCATTCACTGACAGGCTGGGTGGTGCACATGAAGTGGTGACAGATCCCAGAGCTGTGCGCAGTGCAAGGCTGCTCACCTCACAAAGCCCTGTCTCACAGCACTGTGCACGGCTCTGAAGCAGTTTCAAGTATTCTCAACACTAAGCTCCCTTGGGATCTTCCTCTGCCTTCACTCGACTCAGTTCACTGTTAAGAATATTTCAGGGGATGCAGTCACCCTCATGCTGAGTTACCTCAGTACAGGCAAATTGATACAACTCAAAACGACCTCACTTAGTGTAGATGTTCACCTGGCAGTGCTTTAACTCAACGAAGAGGAAGCATTAGGGTCCTGTCTACGTAGAGCTGAAAGCTGGGGCTCATTTCCTGTGACAAGCAGACAAAACTCTCCCACTGCACAGCTGCTTCCATGAATGTCCATGCCGTTACCTGCTCGCTCATGCTGTTGATCCCATCCGGCCCCAGCAGGGATATGGCCTGCTTAACCAGATCCGTCCGGCCGCAGTTGAGCATCCGGAAACCCAGGTCTTGCTTGAACTTGGCCTCGGTGGCAACTGCATCCAGCTTCCGAGAGGCACAGAAACAGTCGTCGATCCTGCAGGGCGAGAAACCAACTCCCTCAGAGGACAAGCAGAGGACAGACCTCCCGAGGAAAATAATACTGTGCCCTGGTTTTGAAGGATTTAGGTCACACGCGCATCCATTCTCCTTTGACCTGCATGTGCAAGGAAATTGCTGAATGGGAAATGACAATGCAAGCTAATGGGAGATTGCCCTTGGTCTGTCTTTCATGGGACAAGTTATAAATTTCAATAAAAACTGGGGGGAAAAAGTGCAGCTTTCACTTGATTTTGTTTCCCTGTTTAGGCAGTGCACAATCCATTCTCACCACAAGTTTTGTCTCTGCATGGCAAGGTTATCCAATTCCCTTGATCCCTGAAAACTTCCAATGACTTCAGTAAGCTTTGAACTTACATCAAATGGATGTATAATTGTTGACAATAGACCAAAGAGAAAATAATGTCACGCCAAACACCTTCAAGGATCTTACCAGCATAGTCCCAGTAACAGGGAAGCTTTTCTGGAGCACAAAGTGCAAGTCACAGAATCACAGGCTGGCTGAGGTTGAGCAGAACCTCTGGTCCATGTGATGCAAGCAGGACCACATATGCCTAAGTCCCCCATGGACTTGCCAGGCAGTCATGGCAAAACACAAATCCTTTCTGGCTGTGTCTAACAGACAAGATGTCATTCTTTTAAGGTCTTATTCCAAAGATCTTCAAACTGTGAACTGATATTCATTTCAAATGAAAGAAAGGCTAGGAGTTGTTTAGCCAAGACGTGAATCTACAGCTCCAGAGAGAGCCAGGCAATTCAAATCTAATGTTTATCCAAGTTGGTTTCATCTTGCTAAAAGACAGATTTTCTTTTCTTTCATGCTGAGGAGTGTCTGGGGCAGAGGGTGGAGTCCAAATCCACAGCGCTTTTGGTGTGAACTTGGATAAAGGACTCTGGAAAAATACCGCTTTAAATCTGCAAAAATGCTAGGTCAGAAATGACGGGCTACTATTGAAGGAAAAACAAAATAGAGATCAAAAGTGAAAAAGTCAAGCATACATCAAATATTTGTTTTTCTATTTCATATGTAAAAAAACCCCAGCAAATCAAAAGAGAAACAGAAACAGCACATCACTATTCTTTAAATTTCTTCTTCAAAGTGCTTTATCAGACCTTTATAAAATATATAACACTGCTTAATATTTAACAGCACTATGCAACAAATACACTGTTTATACAGAAGCAGTGGCATGCAGCAATAGCTGCTGCTCTTCCTCTTTCAAGAGAGGAAGGAAAGTGAAATGCAAAATACAAAGTGTTTTGATCAAAGCTCCTACAGGTTTGAAACCAGTATCTGACCTCAGACTTGCTCTCTGCTGTTCTGGGCCACAACCAGTCTGGAGGACACCAGGTGTTTTGCTGATGCTCATTCTACTGCTCAGTTTGGGTTTTGACTGATAAAAAAATTCATGTCCTAAGAATGCAAAAAAGGTGTGCTTGGAATATCACCACTCGGGGAACAAGGATGACATTCCGTCACCACAGGATGCTGCAAGATTAATGCACAACACTCAGTCACAATAAACACACTGCAATAGCTATAACAGATTCTGCACCAGCAACGTGCCCACAGCAGAGAGGGAGAAAGCAACACACAGCAAGGCTGGGTTTTCTGCAGTACTTTCTGACTGAGTTTAAGTAAAAAGCAAAACCAGCACAGACATATGCAGTGCTGAGCTCACTGACACTGAGATCCATGGGAGCAATCGAGGCTAAATGCATTCACACCACATGGCACATTTCTGACACAAGAGCTACAGCAACATTTGGTGCTTGCTGTCCCCATAGCATGAGATGCTGGAGATCATCTGTGCCCTCCTTTACGGCATGGCAAAGATAAAGCATGCTCAGAAGTTAGGTGGTGGGGGTTTTGGTACACGGAGGAGAGACCTCCCAGCTGCAGATGGCATTCCCAGATGATTTTGGGCTGGAAACAAGGTGGTTCCTCAGCAAAGTGCAGCTATGGAAAGATTAAACATCCTCTGCAGAGGTGTTTGTTGCTGTGAATCACTGCCTGTGTTAATTCACTGCTTCATCATTTGTACTGAGGTATGTAACATACACTGAATAAAATGGGTCAGACTCCGACAGAGCTCCACTGATGTCAGCCCAGCTCAGTGCATGAAAATGATAGCTGATCATCTCCTCTTCAAAAAAAAAGCCAAACTTTGACCTGGGTTGCACACCCACAGAAAGGAGGAAAGAGGACAAGGACCTATCTCACCTAGCCTGTGTGGGCTCCCCAGATCTCTACTCTGGCATGTCTTTCTTCAAAAATCATCAGGAACTCCTCCATGAACTGGCTCTGGTCTCCTGAAAGTGAGTCAGTTCACCTGCTTACTATAGTCGAGGAAGGAGAGCCATAAATTCTTGTTGATATTTAGTATCAGCAAATCAGTATTCCTCAATCAGCTGGGGGGATAAGTGTCTTGGTCCAAGGGCTGCAGGGTGCTACAGCTGTAAAAACAACGCAACAAGAACGTGGATGCAGAGGAATGCCTGGGCTGCACAGCAGGTAGCACATCAGCGCTGACGAAGTCTGAGCTAGACCAAGTTCCACAAAGCAAGAAACCACAACTTAGTACCAGGGGCCCACTGCCTTTTTTATACCTGAAACAGGACCACTGTGAGTATTGCCATATGTTGACTAATAAACTGGATAGTGATCAAACTGGTGAGTTTATTAGAACAGACGCATGACACAAAGGAAAGGAGCAGAGCATGAGGAGAGAAAACAACTTCTCGAAAAGCCAGAGAGATTAATGAGTTAAGGAAAAAGAGATTTAACATGTACTGATAAAAAGCAGTGAAGAGACATCAAAAAATGATCAGGAGCTACAAGTACAAATAGAAAAGCACAGCATCACTTTCAACACTGGAGAAGGCCAGCTGGGAGGATTGCACGGCAGACAGACCGAGCTGTCGCACTTAAAAATGAAAAGTGGAAAAGTAAAAAAAAAAAAACCAAACCCATCAAAAATCAAACCTAAGCCAACACAGCACTGCATTTTCTCCCCCAAGTTCTCCTTCTTACCATTCACTGCATAATACTGATTCCAAAAAGAAGCAGAGGGTGTCTGCTCCATATTACACTGTGTAATGGGACACTGCTCCATCGTGGACACCATCCAGAACCACAAGCATTAAAGAATGCAAGATAAAAAAAGAGGAAGTGAATATACTCCCAGGCTTGACTCACTCGAGACTCTTTCACTTTGGACTGAAGCAAACATACTGACAAGCTCTGAAGAGGTGGGAAGGGGATGGGAAAAAGCTTGAAGTACAAGGCTGACGGGGAACAAGTAAAGTCAGCTAAATATACAGGGTCACTTTTTAGAGTTGTGAAACTGTGCCTGCTAAGCAAGGGAACAGAGCATATGTGCATGCAGAGCTGGAGCCCTCCCCAGCTGCACTGTCAGCATGGGGCCCTTTTGCCAAAAAGACTTTGCGATCTTTCAAGTGCACAGGAGGCTGACACCAGCCCAACAGCAGGATGTCCCCTCCAAGGCTACCATGGTTTGTTGCCAGTCTGCCAGCCATCAGCATTCACACAGGTCATCCTTTCCCCAAGACCTCACCCTGCAGAAAAGGTGCATTTTCATCAAATGTGCTGGGAAGGCTGATGGGAGGAACAATGCTCCATGGATCATGGAGGGACAATGCTCTTCTGCTCCTCTTCTACCTAGGGACAGTCTCAGGATGGTAGGACATCACCACACCAGTTGCTGACTGGGTCAGGCAAACTTTGAGGTCTCCCAGAGAGATGATACAGTGACAAAAGTAGGACTGACCAACATCCTCTGAGACTGATAACCCCTCTCTACAGACACAGTCCATTCTGAACTTCCCTATTTAGCACCTATGGGGCTGGGCAGTCTGCTTGCATCACCACCATCACCACTGCATAATGCTCTCATTCCCAGAATTGAGAAATTATATGTTTGAATTAATAATATACACTTATCATAGGCCTTCTGCTCAACAGCAAATTCACTCCTCCAATTCTGGGGTTCAATCACAGAGCTTGTCAACTCCCTTCCCTTCCCTAGTCTGAAGCAAGCCAACAATTGCCTTTAAAAATAAAGGAAAATAAGAAACAAATGAAATTATTGCAATTTTACATTTGCAGTAAAATTGTGACCACATTTTTTAACTCACAATGCAATACAATTTTCTCCAAGTCCTCTTTTAATTCCTGACAGATACTGCCTCTACAGCTGTTATCTTCAAGATCACTACAGTGTTGCCACTGCACATAATTAAATGGACTGTGGCTTTATATGGGGAGTGCCATGGTAACATTAATTATTTGCAAATGGTCACTGTCAAACACTGCATGGTGACCATGACACTCCATCATACTCTGAAGTACTCAAATGTCTGAAAGGAGTCAAAGATAATCTTCTTCATTTGTAATGAGTCCTAGCAGTACAGCAAATTATTTTTCTTTTCCCAAACTCACATTACAAAAACATAATGTAGCGCTTCTACAGCAGTGCTTTAAACACAAGGGATGTTGGTTTTTTTCATTTTCACTCCGACTGGCTAAGAGGGAGTCTGTGCAGATCTTTAATAAGTTACTCATGGGTTGAATACGTTTGGGAAAATGGATGATTCAAAGGCAAAGTGTTTCCATCGTAACTGGCAGATGCAGTTGGTTCAAAAGAAATGGAGTGCAGTCTGTGACGAGCAGCAGGACAAATGTTCTCCATGGCTCAGATGAGCAGATCACTGCACTGACAGCCAAGCACCAGAACCTTGTTTGTTCACCTGGGACTCCATCACCAGCCCTTTCAACTCAAAGAGTGATAATCTACTAATGAGGCCCATCTCTCTAGCTTTGTGGAATTCATCCAGTTTGTCCTAAATATAAATGAGGTCTTGAGTCAGAAATTATAGTTCAGCTGGTTGGAAGCCTGGAAGGAGTTGTCTTTCAGGCAGCAATAGACATGCATTTGCAATGCTGAATTTCTTGGGGTCATGGATCATCTTTTGATCTGGCCTGCACAGCCCATAGCACAAAAGGGTCTTGTTCCTTGCCTGGGGCTCTTCAGTGAGACTACAGACACAAACAACAAGAGTGGGAGCAGCAGACAATTTGATTTAAATTTGTGAGCACTTTCTTTTCCAATGTGGAGCTTTACAAAGGACTATAATGCTGATATTAATAGAACTGCAATATAAATACTATATTGAGACAATTATTTGCATTTTCAGTTTTGGAGAGAGGAAAATGTAGGCACAAGCATGTTGATCAAAGTGATGAAGAGCACTACTTTTTATTGCAGAAACAGAATATCTCCATTTACTTTAATCACGAGTTAAATTAAGACAAGAAAAAAATACTCCAAATGTTTATTATCCAAACACTTATTCTTGTCAAAGGTCTGAGAATAAACTGGTTACAAATACTGGAAAATACATTAAAAAAGTGATGTGATGTGACTATCAAATCAAGACCCAAATCTGTATTTCAAAACACTCTTAATACTTCAGTTCTGTGTATATAGGTCAGGAACCATGTTCAAAATTAAATCTGAGCTCAGATTTCGAACAAAGTCACAGTGCCATAGGAAAGTTTCAGTACAGACTCATCTTTCATATAAATAGCACAAGTCTTCACCAATGAGCGGGAAATGGTGTGTTATCTGTATCCTGATTATTGTATTCAGGAATGTAGTACAGGGACAATCAGGAATGCAATAAAAGGGACAGAGCATATGAGAGAGCAGCAATGACATTGCTTGAAATGGGAAAAAGAAAGTTGGATCCTAAAGGCCCTAAAAATGCAAATGTATTCTCCCCTAAAATTTTGAAGGAGACTATAAGGCCAAGGTCCTTCCCTTCAATAATTTTTTTTATTACTGCTGTCTTCAAGCAGACATTTGGCAGGACAGGTTGAGATTCACCTCAGAAACCTGTGCTCTAACTCCAAGTAATAAAATCTCCTTCATCTGCTGGCACCATCTGTCCCAAGGGACTGCTGGATTTTGTCAAGTAGCTTGTTTGCTACTGCTCACATTTTTGTATCTAATTACAGCAATAGCCATGGCTGGTGTTAAAAGATTAGTGAAAATTTGTAGGAAAAACAAGGACATTCAAGAAACTAGGCAAACATTAACCATTCCTACTTGAAGGTGGCTGTATCTAATGAAATAGCAGAATTTCTTGGCAATTTTATACTCTCTCTCTTTCTCCAGAAACTCAACCCCTTTGCCCAACAAATTTTAAGAAAGAAGGAAGAGCAGTGAAAATATTTTTTTCTGTTTTCTAATCTCTATTTATTAAAGTCCATTTATATTTCCATGCTCTAGTACAAGCACAAGATTTCCAAAAATAAAACATTAAATGCAACTCTTCTTCTTTCACTTCCAAGTCAGAATTGTTCACATGTGGTATAGTAGTAGGATGACACAGCAAATGGTACAGACTACTCCAAAACAACAAAATAACAAATCTTCCCTTTACATCACTGTATTTTCCCCTTTCCACAGTTTTAAGAAAGCTCTCTTGAATGAGCCAAGGATGCTCAAATAATACTTACTTTTGAGAGTGATAATCCAATTTTCCTAGAGAGCCTTCATTAAGAGGGATGGTCCCAGACAGAAAAGCAGACTTAGGTATTCCCAGGACACGGCTAATTGGAAATCAGGACTGATTTTCAATTAAAGACAGATTTTCCAAGGTGCTCAGACCCTGTGTTTGCCCAGAGATCTTTCTGGATCACAGCTACAAATGCAACTCAGAGTGCTGGGTGAGCCTGCCTGCAAAGGGCAGCAGCTGAGGGAGCACACGGGGCTGGAGGCCAATAAACCTGGCCCTATGCTGCAGCAAGGCTTGGCTACATTTGCACCTTCATCCTGAGCTTAGCATTGCTAATATTCACATACTTTTGTGTCCATGCTGACCTTTAAATAGTGTATTTTTCCTTCCAAAGTGTTTACTCCTGATGTATTTCTGGACAAGAGCCACAGATTCCCTCAGCACACACTTTGCTCAGCTGAATGAGCCCCTTTCTTCATGTTTGTCTCCACGAGAACATTCTGTTAAAAATCCAAATCATCCCAGCCCAGTTCTTTCTACCTGGTCCAAAGGGAATATTTTTTTGACCAGGACACAGGATTTGTGCTTCCACATCACTTCCTACCACTTTCACGTGGCACCAATACTTTTCTGTTTCTACTGGAAATACCTTTCCCAATGCAGATTCAAAATGCATTTGCTTTTTTCATGGCTGAAGAAAAATCTACTTTTGTGGTTTACAATCATTCTGAGATTAAATACTGCTCTACAGCCTTTACCACCACCCTTCCAACACTCGGCTCTCAACATAGTATATATTAAGATGCATATATAGTGTATATGTTACATATACACCGCAGTTTGTGTATTTTTATTTAAAAAATACATTTGCCTTCAATTTCTGGAGAACTGCATTTCCATTTGTGGAAAACTGCATTGCATCCCATTTATTCTGTCCCAGCCCTCAAGGTCATCCACTTTTTCCTGGATGATTTCCCAAACTTCCTCTGTCAGGACAATGCCTCTCAGCATCATGGCATCAGCAAATTTTAACTTCATGAGCACACTGCTATGATTTGTGCCAAAACCCTTTCTGAAAATTAAAAATTACCAGTTTTTAAGAATGAGAGCTGAAGGTCCCTGCTTGCAACCCCCTCTCAGGCAGCCCAGCTCTTGCCACCTCTCTTGAAGCCAGCCCCTGCTCACTTTCCAATTTCCTAACTAACCCCCATCTTCTTGTGTTAATAGATCCCTGCATGGACTGTATCAAATCTTCACTCAAGTCCAAAGAGATGAAATTCTACTGAATTTCCTTGGGGTAGAAAATCAGTTATCTTATCAAAAAAGTTATTAGATTAGCCTGGCAAGATCTATCTTTAGAAAATCTGTGTCACATTTTATCCCATTTTTCCCTCAACAACATGTCTTTAATCAGTCTTTGCTTGAAAAAACATTCAGAGGCCTTGCACTAACAGCCTGGAATTTTCCTTGGATCATTTCTCATCCTTTTCAAATGTTGGGCATTACTATTATTAATCCTTAGAGTTATGGCATCACTCCAGGCTTTGTTAAAAATATTTCCCTCTGACCCCCTGATTTTGTGAGGCAGCTCTTTCTCATCGTTGGAATTGAGGTTATTTGGTCATCCTGATTTGAGTGCATTAAGCTGCATAATTTTCTCTTCTTTTATTACTGTTTTTCCATTTTCCTAACCTTGTTGCTATTATTTGTTTTTCCCTTTCCAGCAGGACTTTCTCCCCCCAAACCAGAGGCAAAGTATTCACTAAAGTTCTTGGGTGATGGCCTCTGTTGGCACTGATGGACACATCTCACAGGTGTTACAGCATCCTTACATCCTCCAGGATGGCCACGATATATTGCCACCAGAAATGAAGCCCCTGATCCTGATAAAAGGCACAGCAGCCTTTGAGCTGAGCAACACAGGATGTTCCTCCCTCTCTCTGTTTCTCTGCCATCAGCCTCCAGCCCCCAGATGCTGGAGGTGCAGTCATGCACCAGTGATCCTCCCCACCACATGTCTAACACACTGGGGTTTGTTTCAAACATACATCCCACAGAATGGAGGAAGGAAAGATGTGCAAAGAGCTTCTTGTGTTTAGCTGGAGCAAGGGGAAAGGGACCCCTTGCAGATGTGATGATGAGGAGAAGCCAACATCTGTTTGCAGCCAGATAGTGCCTGTGCAGGCTGAGCAGTGATGCTACCTTATTACAACAGAAAAACAGTTCAACATAGTTTTTAACCAGGCCCCTTTCAGACAACAAATTACTTTCATGCCTTCAATAATAAAAGGTCTAGAATAGGCAGCAGAGTACCCTATTCGTGATTCATGTCAGCAGAGAGCCACCTCAACTGACTACATCCTGCTGCCTGCCTCAGGTGGGTTTAGGTGAGGCTTTATTTAAGTGTGCTGTTCTCACTGTGACAATATCCTGGACACAGCTTGACTTTCTGTCTCAGTGAGCTGCTGTGCATCCAGCACTGAACCCATCTGTGAAAGCCATCTCCTTGCAAAAGGCAGAAACAACTGGTCTGTCTAAAGCCTTCACTCCTGGGGGAAGGTGAGTGCTTACATCCCTGCTCATCTCCCAGAGCTGACCAGAGGAAGAAACCTTCTGGCACATCTGCTCCTGTAAAATGAAAAGAGATCAGGAAGGAGACAAGCAGCTCCTGACTGATTCCAGCTTCCCTCACTCCTCTACACAGAGCAAGAGCAGCTCCTCTTTCAGAAGAGGAAAACATCGCAAGAAACTAAAGTGATGGGTTTTTTTAAAAGGCTCAGAAAAATGACAAAAAAGAGGAATGAAAGGCAGGAAGAAAGAAGGGATGATTTACAAAGCCCCAGAATGGGAATCTCACTGCTGGAGTATGTGATTATGCCAGGAAGTGTCACATGGATTGACAGGGAGACCTCCATGCTGTAGCTCAGATAAGAAGCTAAACATTTGGGTTTTATGCAAACTGATCCTGAACTTCATAGCCTTTGAGATCCTGCCAATCTCTCCCTCTCCCCATATGCATGTTTTTCCATGGAAGCTGCATGGAAGCTGATTTTGCTTTATGCACTTGCAATGACAGGTTGTGAACCAACACTGTGGAATGATGCAGTGTCACCTGGGACCATGGGAACTTTTGGGTTCAGGTCTCTGTGTTTCAGGAACTAAAGAAGAATGCTGCAAAAAGCCTAGAAAATGAACCATTTTCAAGGTTCTACTTAATAAACCTTTCCCATGGAAGTCACAAAATTTATCAAGCTAGCACTTAAAATCCTCCAGCTTCCATCCGTCATGCAGCTTACTTGGAAAGCCATCCCCTGCAAAGTTGTTGTATTCCCTCCCCCAGTGTTAAAATTTTTGGAAATGATGCTACTTGAGGAGTTAAGAATTGGAAAGTCACCTTCCCTAATGGGGAGGAATGAAGGGTTGGTGTTGGCTTATGAAACTCAGATGAAACTCAGGAGTGCTGAGGGTCTGCTGAATACAAATAAAAAATTACAGGCTGCAAAGTTCCAAATTAACATCCTGATGACTCACATTGCTTTTCAGAAAAGCTCAGTCTTCCCTTTGATCTCAGGATTACAGGCAGCCAGGGACTTATTTGCAGCCACGCAAAGAACCTGCTGCACTACACCAGCAGTAGGCACAGACCTCAAAATAAAACCCAAGGTACACGAACACTCATCTGCCAGCACAGCAGAGAGATTGTCATTTTGGGACATCAGTGGATGAATCCAGCCCCTGCAGTCAAATACAGGCACACTGCAAAGGATGGTCTCTAAAACCTAGAATTTGCCTCAGGAATAGTTTTCCCTTTTCATTCTCGTCTGATCAATCTCAGGCCATGCTCTTCAGGCTCATTCCCACTTTTAAGACAAGCTGGGCAACTATCATTTGTATTCTTTATGAAATTAATTCTTGATGGCAACTTTAAGCGCTGGTTTGTTCCCCATGATTAATACATTCTTCTGCAGTATAATACAAATCTCCACAAGTTCAAATTATTCTGAAACTTCCTAATAAAAAACTAAAGTTGTATAACAGTTGGTAAGATTTTTTTATATATATACATGTATACATGCACACACACAGCATCAAAATAAACTTTGGGTCATATATTGTGGGGTTTTTTTAACCACGGGTATTTTAGTGTATCTACCTTAATTTTTAAGATGGAGCTCATAGAATAGAAACATTACTGCCTTATTTGTAATCCTACCTAAATACTTGGAGAGGTATTAAATGAATTGTGCCTTTTCAGATCCAAGTACCAGGTCTTCAGACAGTGTAGTACCTGTATCTCTATGTCCTGACATGTCAGCAGGGACACAGAATGCAGCACTTCTGGAAATGAGGGCCATGGTGGGCACACCAAAGGGAAGCAATTACAGCCAAGGTTTGAAATCTGAAATGCTCATGATATGGCTTTTGAAATTCCATATATTTTTTTCAATTAAAAATTAAATAGCTGTGACTATAAAAAGCCTATGTAGATCAGGAAGTGAAGTATTATACTCTCTGTCGAAAGAGCACGTCAAGGCCAGAGTCAAGAGAAGGCAGCTGCTCCCATGCAGGTCACAGCTAATCATGTAAATCAGCCCTCTGCTTTCTGTGTTGCAGGAAAGAATGCATCTACTGCTGTATTGAGAGGCAGACTGCTGGAAGTTGGGGCTTTGGAACATATTTAGGATAGCAGTGAATCATTTCTGCTTTGGCAGATTCAGAATGCCAATTCATACGAACATCAAAACCAAACATATTCTTGACTCCAGAACAGTCCTAGAACATACTTTTATCCAAGTACATAATAATAAGGCAAAACAGACATTAAAAACATATCCTGGCAATAAATACTTTAGGACTTCATTAGAAAACCAAAAGGTCACATCTGATACATGAAAATGTCAAATTATCTAGGCTGTAATTTGAGTTGACATTAGCATGAAAAATACAATCTTACTCCAAGAAGTAGTCTTACCTCTAAGTTTAAATGTGCCCTTAAGCATTAATGCTGAAAACAAAGCCCTGAAAAATATCTGCAGCCCTGCCAATTACATTTCGGTATTTTACAGCAAAGCAAAATGAATCAGACAATTAGCAGAAGGTTTCAGCCCCTCATTAGCAAGCAGAACCTAATAGGAAGAGGGGAAAAAAAACCCAAACACCACCATGTAAGCTCTGATGAGCAGATTACGGGCTCGATCGAGCTGTGAGATTGTCAGGCACCCATTACTATGCAACCAGCTTATCCACCGATGTGAGCAAATACCAGGGGCTGATTTTGCAACGCACACGGCGAGCGCCGAGCATCCCTGCGCCTCCCAGCAACCACAGAGCCCCGTGCCCGCCCGCCGCTCCCCGCCAGAGAGAAACACTTTCCGCACAGCCCATCTGCATCCCGGGACTTACTTCAGCTGCCGGGGCTCGCAGTCAACTCCCGGCAGCAGCAGCCGGGCCGCCTGGCGCACGTCATCGCTGTCCACCGAGAAACTGCGCCGGTGCCCCGCGTGAGCCACCGCCACCCGGATCCACTCCATCAGCGGCGGCAGCACGATGAACGGCCTGCGGAGCACACACACATCAGTGCCAGGCACACGAGCAGCATCGCGGTCACAGGTAGAGACAGGCAGGGAGCAGGGGGGAGAGGGTGTGTGCGTGGGCATACATGTGGGAGAATGTAAATACGTACAGAGAGAAAGATAAGGAATGAATGGGAGAGCAAACCAGCTCAGCAATTTTCAAACACTTCTAAATCAAGATGTCTCATCCTGTCTCCAGGGCAGGACTATTTGGAAAGTGAGATTTATGAGCCATGCTCATCCATGGGGCTCCACGAGGTCACTGCACCCAACTGGCGAATTCTCCTCCCATCCTTCACATGGTGCAATCCCAAAAAGAGGACAGGAGTCTGGCACAGGACCATGTCCCGCTCTGGCTGATACACTGGCCTGTGTAGAGAGAGGGGATGCCCCAACGCTGAGATGCTAAGGATGGAGAGGGAATGCCCCAGGAAGTCTCCAGCATCTCCCGCCGATGCAATGTGCTCAGTGCTGAAAGTGGGGGATTTTGCAGCTAAAGTGAAGGTTAGCTGTGAGCGAGGTCAGAAATCAGAAACCAGAATGCTTGGTCTCACTTTTAGCAGTATCAAACTGCAACACCTTTGGGTGTCAGCTGTTCTGCCAAAAAAAACATACAAAAGTGCCCCCAAAAGTCAATGCTGGGATTCTGGGCCACACCCTTACAAAGTCTGGGCACTATCAGAAACATGGTCCTTGACTCCACAGTACCTGGACAGCCCCATGTCCCAGCAAGAGCTGCCCAAGCTGGAGATGAAGCATGCAGCACATATAGTTCACTCCATCTATGCTAAAAATTATTTGGGAACCAAGAGAAAGATGCCAAACCACAAGTTAAAACCATAGCTTCAAGTAGTGTTTCAGAAGAAAACTAATAAAATAACTGCAGCTGAACACCTTGAAGGTCACTGCAACTCTCTTGCTTGCCTTTCCTTCTGTGGTCCCTTTTCATGGAGGAAGGGAGAAAAAAAGCCTGCATTAGCTGCAGAGTAGGCAAATATTTTACATTTTAAATGTACAACTACCTCAAAAAGTTATACCCTGAGAAAAATCATTTAAGAAGATGTTGACTCTGGAATATCCTTTTCCTATTTATAGCTCTTTATGCATTTATTTCCCTTTTTGAGGACTTGGCTTTACATAGCTCTGATATTAATATTCTTGAGGGGGAATGAGAGACTTCAGAAGTGCCGAAGGACAGAGAAGCCCTGAGGCCACTGACTCTCCCTAGGACGCTGGGTTCCCAAATCTCACAGGCACGTAAATGAACAACCTCTTTTTGAAATATGACATCTTTGGCTGAGCTGCCACTTCCATAGTTTTTCTATTCCAACACATCACTGTCACCTCAAGACCAGGCTGCATTTGTTTCCAAGGCTTTTGCTTTCCCCAGACATGCCACGGCCACGTAAGAAGGCTGATAAGGACAGAAGATCATCTCCCACAGCTCACACAAAACAATTTCCTAGCCCAGCTCATTTGTCATGAGAGTACTGGGAGCTAGAGGAGGAAAAGGGGGGAAGCAGGGGTGTATTTGTTCCTGGAAGGTGACTGCTTCCCAGGTCATCTTCAGAGCAGGAGGGACCCTCTTTTGAGGCACAAAATACCTGGGAAAAAGTGCTCAGTAAGAGTTTTTTCATCACTTGCTGAGCGTCTGAGCAGAAGGGGAGAGGCAAATCACACAGTAAAACTGCATGTAGTTACAGCTATAACTTGGTTCTAGGAATATAATTAAAGGAAAAGTCAATTCAAGGTTATGTTTTGCATGACTGAACACAGTTTGGATCAGAGAAATGAAGAAAGGCTTGTACACTGCCTTCCTGTAACATCTGCTGGGCAAACAGAAAAGCAGACAGCTGGGGCTGAACAGGGGGCTCAGAGGTTCACACTTTTTCCTTCTCTTGTGCAGGACAGAAACTCAAAAATCTGCCTCACCACAGTAAGGAGCAGAGCAAATAAAAATATTTACAGGAACTCAGATAATTGCACTATAAAATTGCATTTCCCCCCCCCCTTCCCAGTCTTGCAAATTTCACCAGAGAAATAGAAATGAGCATGGCTATTTGGTGCAATAAATCCCAAGAGGAAAGGGAATCAGTGTTCCGCAGAAGCAGGGAAATTTTCTATAAAGTCCAATTTCAGTCCCTAGATGAGGATATGGAGTTTGCTCACAACATATTACATTCCTTTTTCCAAGGGAAAAAAAATCATCACTGCATATCTCAGCATGTCAGGAAATTTGTATTTTGAGAAGAGAACCAAATATGGCTGAGTGCAATAGGTTAAAAATACCCTCCAAGAATCTGTGCACCATGTGAAGGCCTGGGTTTTTTCTTTTAAATGCTGCTTGTGTGCCAAAGAGGAAAGAGGAACACAGAGTTATAAGGGTGTGATAATCCACAAGACAATGTGACATCTGCAAGAAATATTTCACTTTTCAAACAGCACTGTGTGAAAATGGGTTAGCCAAATGCATCACATCACTGGCATATACACTGATTTATCTCTGGTACAAAGGCAGGTACCAACCAGGAGAATTTAGTAATTTTGTGCTCCAGAGCAGACACAGAGCACATAAGTCACCTAGTTACATGCTTTGGAAGCACATGCCTTAATTAAACTAATCTAACCATGGTGCTCAGCTTGATTCTGCCTGAAAGATATGGGAAATCAAGAGCAGCTCAGCTGCTGCACAAGCACCTTCCCTGGGCTGCAGGTGAGTGAGTGCTCTAACTTCCTCCTCCAGCCCTTCTCTGTACCTGTGCTTAACTTCAAATGCATGCTTCCACCCTCTAATTCCATGCAGTTTAAAGTTAAGTATGGGCTTAGAAAAAATTTTTTAAAAAGGGAAAAAAAAACTTTTTGGCACAGACTTGTATTTTCCTGAGCTCACGTCTAAATGTCTAAAGGGAAAAATATGCCAGATCAGGATGCAGGGAGAGGTCTCTGCACAGAGCAACTCGCATCCCACACACAAGAGCTGGGAGAGAGCTGTGGGAGGCCAACACAAAGCACATCCTTAAAGGGTTGGACCCTCCTGGGCCCTGTCTCCCTGCCCTTGGCAAGGGGCAGCTGGCTCCTCCTGGGGTGTGCCTTCTCCTATTTCATCAGAAAAGACAATTATGAGTGCCCCACCAACCCACACATCCCTGGTTCCTCCTCCCAGGTAGCATCTTCCCCTGCTCCCTCCTGCCACCCAGCACTCCTCTCACATCTATTTTTGAACAGCTCAAGGTCCTGTAAGCTCCTATGCCTTGAAAACATCTGCAGATAGCAACACCCTGCTGGCACTGCCCCACAAGGGACAAGTCCTCGCTGTGCTGGCTATCAGAAGTCCTTCTCCCCACTGCCTTCACACACTGCAGCTCCCTGCCAGCACCCTCCCTCTAGAGTGGGGCAAACAACCCCTCCCTACCCCATCAGACCTCAAACTTATCTCAGTTCTGTGGGGCTGATATCTCTGGAGCACTCTGAATTACAGAATGACTCATCAGAAATGCAGATGTTACAGGGGGGAGCCCAAATGTAATCATAAGAGGGGTTCCCTAAAGCCTGCACTCCCTCCAGAGCCACACACAGCCTTCGTGGGCTGCCCACCACTCCCCCTCCCTCTCCTGCTGGCACACTGAGGTATTAAAAATCCTGTCATGCATATGCAATTCCATTATTATTAGCAGTAGTAGTAGTACTGTTATTGTTATTGTTGTTGTGGTAGCAGTCTACCTGTATGTAAACAGGAGAAATTGTCAGGTGGAAGACCATGAGAAATTGTGCACCATAAAATGCAATAGGATGCTTTATTATATTTGCATGGGTCTGTGAGAAGATGGATGAAGCTCCTGTCTGGACACCAGCTGCTGCAATGCCAGATTTGCAAAGCACTAGGGCCAGCACTCTGACAAATTCCAGCTCCAAATAATCTCTGGCCCTGGTTTTTCACAGTTCCTACTATCTTTGCAGGGTGCAGAATTTCTGCTGGCTGCTGACCAGATTCACAGTCCACCTTCTGCCCAGAGCAGGGCCACTACACACAACCACTCTCTCCTTGATTTCCAGCAGTTCTTCCCCTCGCCAGCTGCTCCCTCTCCCATACAGAGAGTAGGAACACTCATCACCTTTGAATGCTCCTAACACAGGCTCACAAACCCTGGATGGGCCACCAGCCCCTCGTTTCCAGCAGAGCCTACAGTGTGCTCCAGGTTCCAGAGCTCATCAGTGCACATGAGGGATCCCAGACAATCAGAGTGCTCCAAGGAAAAAAATCATCATTTCAAGTGCAGCACAACAGTCTCTCTATTTCCAGGGGCACTTCACACTGCTCTTCTCCAGACACCAACAGAGCCCTTGCCCCACACTTGCACTAATTCACTGCCTGCATTTAATTCACTGCCTGCATTAAATCGAACTTTAGGGAGAGGACTGGCTTTACAGTCACAATGGGAAGAGAGAAATCCCTGAGGCATAATCCTGTTGGGATGTGAATTCCCAGAGCTATCTCCTGTTGTCCCTGCCTCAGCTTCCCAGCTGTGAAGGGGACACAGCTGAAAGACTGGACCTTTCTCTAACTTGGTTCAATTGCTACAACTGCTCCAGAGGATGTTTGCAGGATCCTTTGGCTACTGAGGAGGGTGGTGGTGCTGTAGGTATGGGGTTTCTTCTCTCGCTCCAGCCAAGGATTGCTGACTGCCAACCTCTATGGATACAACAGGCAAATTGGTACACAGAGGTCACTGCTGATTATATTTGCAAAAGCTACCAAGTAAAAGTTAAAGATGCTTCTCAGAAGATAAGGCTGTACTTTTACATAAAAAAGCCTTTCTAGATAAAGGTAGGGAGATGTTTTTTCTTGCAGATATGAGTCAGCAACTTTAACATTGTAAAAAGTTCTTTATATTTGTTTGGTTTTGTTTTCATGGGTGATTTTTAAAGAAAATCCCAATATATGAATTGAAAAGCATCCTAAGTTCTGACAAGTTTTCACTAGGAACATATGATGAAAATATATATGCAATGCTAGTCCATTTTTAGCATTATTGAAAGACAGAAAAATATGGGGTGTTCCAATGTAGAGCACACATTTCAGATGGGTTTCTGGGGTGCAAAACTCATTCATAGTTACACCATAAACGACTCGTCTTCAGAGAGAGTAAATACTTTTTTATGCCCCCAAAAAGCTGCCAGTCCCAATCCTTCCCAGAAACTCAGCAGTGCCAGCTGATGCTCCATGTGAGCTCACGCAGCCACTCTACACAGCTGCTCTGCCACCCCAGAAGCCCAGCTAAGGGTGACTTAAGTAGCAAGTTCTGCATCTCGTTCAGGCTGAAGGACCAAACCTCCCTGCTCTCACAGGAGCCTCAGGAGACCTGCCTAGGCAGAAGGATTTATCCTTTGGCTTTTGTGCACCAAGACATTGGTGCTCCAGAGTCCACAAACGGGGATCTGCAAATCATGGGTTTTGAACCCACATCCAGGGCTGGAATGAGCTGTCCCTGTTACCTCTCCTGCATTAAAAACATTAATGGCCAGACTTGAAACACAACTGAGTCAAAGTGATGACTCAGCCAGCAACCACAAAAGGCAAATATTTCACTGGCAGTTTGGACATCGGATTTGACACGACTGGCAATGGCATAAATCCCTGAGGACACACAGCATTCAGAGTGCAGCACAGAACAGCCTGGATACCATGCAGTTCTCACTGGGCTGCATGCAGTTTCCTCTATTTAAAAAATTCTATGGCTGTCCCATGGAGAGCAGAAGTCCAGCTTGATAAAAGAGATGTAGAATACAGACCCAGCCCAGCAAGGATACAGCCGAGCTACAAATAATGCCTGAACTATTTCTTGTAACATGTGCCATCTCACATGCTGCAGGCAGCTCCAATAACATTGCTGAAGGGATTTCTAGGAAGTGGGAAGTTTGATATTTAGCATGCAAATCTAGAGGACTTAGGTAAGGATGCACTGGGATTTCTTTTCAGTGGTTCCAAGTCCAATCAACCCTGCTCTCAATTTTGACTTCAGCAAGGCTACAGATTTACTATGTGAAGTTTCCAATCAAACAGTGGATAAAAACAGAAAGAGTTACATGGGGCTATGGCATACTGGCACACCAAGCATGTGCAATCCCTTCTGCACACGCAGGTTCATTCAGGTTTCACTGCAGGGCTCCCATATTCCCAGTGCTTTACTTGTTTTCCATTAGCATTCTTCACCACTCTCTCCACTCTCTTCTGGTCTTTGCTGGAGACTAACCTAGCCAGGGAGTCTGTACCACAGAATAATTTAAACCAAGGACACTTTTCCCTAGTTCTCTTACTGAAATTTCTCTATAGGTATAATCTGTATAACTGCTGTAGCAGTTACAAAAAGGCTCTGAAAGAGTTCAAATTATTTTAAAAGTTATTTTAATAGCATGGAAAACTCCTCTCATTAGAGGAGCTGCATCACATTAATTAGCCAGCTACACCAATAGCTACTCAAAGCAAGAAACAAAATTGAGGTAGCCCAAACTCTTTCCATTAATAATGAATGACCACAGTCTACAATTTGCAGGTGTATGCATGTGCAGGGAACATATATCTTTTTCTCTGTGTGTCCATGTGAGCATGCAAGGCAGGCAGAAAGATGAAAAGTAAGCAATGGGAGTTTCCTAAGGGACTGCTCCCCACAAAGGGAATAATAGTTAAGGTAAAGTGAAAAGAAGGTTAAAACCAGACACATATCTATCAACTCAATTAAGACTGGAGGAGAAAAGCTAACAGCTGCCAGAGGGTACAATGCTCCTCCAAGGTGGAGCAGCAGAGGAAGCACTGGAGAAGGGACTTGGCTGCCCGTGAGCAGAATTAATGGGTGGTTCTGGACTGGCTGAGATGCTGAGCCACAGCTTCTCAATGAGCTGTTAATGGGGAACACGGCAAGTTAGGAAGTAATGAGGACTTTGTCAATACAGCTGTGGATAAAAGTGGGTAAGGAACCACTTAAGGAAAAACAACATCACACAAATCTGCAACTACAGATTCTGCACTTTCCGGTGCTTAAGAAATTACTTGCAATAATTTTGGAAGCATTATAGGGGCTGACAAGCCAAACATAACCACGGGACAGATCTTTTTCTTAAGCTAGAAGCTGCAAGAAAGAAATCTTAACAGCAGTTAAGATCATCTACCCTCATCTACAGTTCTTTTTGGTTTTGCTTTTTTTTTTTAATTGCCAGGAAAGCAAAAGAATCACAAACCTAAATAATCCACAGCCTCCTGCAGGTGGAAGCACTGGAGGAGCACTGCTTTTGTAGGCAACACCCAGCACAAGAAAAATGGCTCCACCACATCCCAGCTTGGTGCAATAGGGAAAGGGGACCCCACAAAGAGGTCCACCCTCTCCCTGTACCTCCATGCCTGACAAAATAGCCTTTTACATGGTATCCAGGGTCAGCAGAACTGGCTGCCGAAAAACCAGAGAGTCTCAGCCAAAGTGGCTAGATTGAAGGAATATGAGTTTGGGGTAGGAGGGGATCACACATCTATCTTATGGTTGGATTTGTCAGAATTTAGGAAGTGGGGAATATTTTCCAGGTTTTGTAAGCAGTTCTGGCCACTCTCCACTCCTGCTCTCCTCCTCCTCACATGAAAGCAGCTCCCCCCCCCAACAAGATTTTCACTGTAAAATCATTTTTCCCTTTTATTTTCTGTAAAGATAAACACAATTAAAAATATACTGCATTCTCATTTCTTTAATTCCATGAAGAGCAAACACAGAGAAATGCTCCCTAGAAACGAAGTGCTGGATTTACTCAAAGGTAAAAATCCCTTTTTATGTGTCCCCCAAGGCTCTGAGGGAGGTACTGCTTTCTGAGCTGGAAAGTGCTAAGCCAGGCAGCAATGCCACCATACTGGATTCCCCTCTCATATCCAGCCTCTGCACAGGAGGACACATACAGCCTTTGCAGCTCAGCCTGATTCAGAGCCAAAATCCAGGTGGGCTGGAGACGAGTAGGAAGAACGGGATGGTTTCATAGTACCATCAAGCCTTGAAAGTGCTGTGAGAATTCTTTGGCTGCATCACACAATCTTCTCTAGCCTGGGCTTGCACTAACAGGGAGGAGGAGGCCAAGACAGTAGCCAGGTTGGCTTCACAGAGAGCCAAGGAGAACCCCTCTTTCATGAAAATACTGCCTCTACAGCCAGATCCACACTGTCCTGGCTTCTTTGCATCAGCAGGGACACAGAGAGGCCAAGGATGGGAAAGATGCCTGGACCTTCTTTTCTTGCTTCCTTCTGGGTTTCTTACAAAAGACAAGCAATTGCTGCAGCTGGAGAGCAAATACAGCAACAGATATGTCACAAATCTTGCAAATATTTTGCATGTAAAAGTGTCATGTTTAACAAACCCATTTCCCTGCAACTCACAAAACCCCATCATGGAAACAGAAACCATCAGAGATACGTCATGGACCACAAAGCATGACTGCCTGTAAAAAAAAAAATATGGGAAATGGGTAGGAAGGCTCCTCAGAGCACTACTGATAAGTCAGCCTCACTGTTCTCCTTCCCGAGCAGCACAGGGTGGTTCCGTCCAGCTGGTGAAACTCCAGAGCTCAGCCCCATGGGAAATCCCAGGCTCACACTCAGCCCTGCACCATTCCCACTCCAGCACTAAGTGTTAATGCATGTTGGATTGGGCAGCGGGAGATGAAGCTGCTCCTTGCCGAGGGGACCACAGGCTCTTGGCAATAACACCGAGTACTCGCTCCGGCCTCGCCGCACGCCACACTCAGCCACTGCCCGGCCAAGCGACGGCGCCCTGCCAGAGCAGGCTTCAAAATAAAGGAAGAACAATTGCCTTAAATAATCTGCATTTCTAGGGCTCTAATGAAGAGGACATGTATTAAGGCAACCTCAGAGAAAGGAAAACCTATTACAACAAATGCTGAGAGTGATTTTCCAAATATTCCTGCCCTTTTTCGCTTTTGCACAGCAGTGTGAAGAAATCTTACAAAACCAGAGGCTTAGCTTTATTCACCCCTCTATTTCCTCTGGTTCCAGTAGCATTATTCCCACAGATGAGAGCTACAGATCAGGTGAGAGTGTATTATAATTAAAAAAATTTGTGCATACTAACCACTCCTGCACATGAGTTAGGCCTTCTAAAAGAGCAAGACTGGATGACAAATAATGAAATAAATATCAATTTAAAAAATAGAGAAAATTCTGTATTCTTGTCATTTCCCTTCTTGTTTTTTTCATACTTTGGAAATAACAGAACAAAAAGTGACAACATGCTCACAGAGCGACCCAAACTTGAAAAGAAACAAAATGCCATCCAAAGGCAAATGGCAAAATTCCCAGTAACATCATTAATGCCAGAATTTCATTTTGTATGCTCTTCTGCAACTAATAAAAAAGTATTTCAATTAAGATATCATATTATATACCATTTACAAGTACACACACAATGAGACCCTCAAATGCTGCTTTTGAGATGCAGACTTCATCCTGCAACAATAGCCAAGCTCCATATGTGCAGATCAGAGTTTGGCTCACATGTATACTGCCATACATACTCTGGGTTTAAATGTGGAGCCCAGCCTGACAAACCAGCTTTGCATTTGCATCACCACAATACCCATCCTAAAAATTCATATCCAGCATCAAACCTGCCACTCCTCTCATCTCTGTACTGAGGTTGCCTGCCTTAGGGCTGGTGAGAGTGTGGCATGGAAGCAGCAGTGTGCCCTAGCACACAGCTGGAGACATGTTTCAAAATAGGGTTTGCTAGGCTTTTCTTGGGAGAGGGATTTATTTTCTTGGTCAGCAATCCGCCACCTGGGCTGGCCACCCAGCCTGCCAGCTTCAGAGGCGTCTCCTTCTCACCTTACATCAGACCCTGAGTTGGGACAGGGCCAGAGGCACAGCTCCCTGGCCCATCCCTGGAGCAGGGGCAAGAGCAGCACAGCTGGCACTTGCCACATCCCTGGCCAGGGCAGCCCCGAGGTCACTCCTGTGCCCCGTTACTCAGTGCGGCAGGAGCCCAGCATCTTTAATGACTTCTCCTTTCTACACACACTACTCTATTCATTTTCCACTTCCCCATTCACAGCTCTTGAGCCCTATTAACACGCAGGGGAGAAAAACACATTTAAACCCAATCCTGCTAGGCCAGAAATAGAAGTTCTCATTTTCTTTTCCAAAACACAGAATAGCTGAGCAACAACGAAAGGAAAAGGAAATCTCTCCCAAGCACATCTGGAACCAATTTGCTGTCTGTAGCCACTGGGTGTCACTTTTGATATATATTGGTTCAGCCACGCAGCACTTTGGGGAGAGAAGCGGATTTCAGGGAGGTGATCCCAAAGTGAAGCAGACTGCTCCACGGCCTCTTGCATGCAGGCTGTAATTAGCAATTAGCCAGCCAGGCTGATTTATTAACAAAACATCCTCACCACGACACCAAGCACCGTGCAGAGGCTCTTACCTCTCAGTCTGCAGCGTGACTTTCGAGGGCTCCACGTTGGGGTTTTCCCACTCCATCTGTGGACAGTGCATGAAGTAGCAAAGGGTGTACAGGGCCTCTGGCTCCCAGTAGAAGGATCCCTGCTTCTGGTGCATGGGTGTCCCATTCCCGTGCTGCTTGGCATTGAGGGGCTGCAGGTGGTGCATTGCTCGAGACACCAGGTCACCTGGAAAAAAGCAAGAGCCAGGTGAATGCCAGGCTGTTCAGCTGCTTCTCCTGAGTTGCAAACTGAAAGGGAGGCTGGGGTGGTCTTCCCTTCCATTTAACCTCACATATGCAAACAGCAGAGGGTAGGACAGGATTCTGGGCATTACTCATCACCAGGCTGAACTTTTCCTGGTGGTTTACGTGGTGTGGTGTGACATACCCAGGCTGCAGACAAGCCCACAAAGGCCTGCAGGAGACGTGCTTTTGCAAAGATGGTGGTGTGGGCCACATCAGGCTGGCCCATCTCAGCACCACCATGAGAGCTGGCATGCTGAGCCAGGATCACAGTTACCTACTCAGCTGCCTTTGGAGGATGCCAAAACCCCAGAGCCCTAAAAAATGACCATGCAGTGTGCCACCAGAAGCTGCACGCTCCTGGTCAGAGGGGCAGTGAAATCCAGCCCCCTGGAATGAGGAAGGAGGTATAACACAGATAACACAGAAAGCACAGCAGGAGGATATGAATGAGCATGTGGGTGAAGAAAAAAAGGGGGGGAATATTGCTAGAAGATAATATAAAGAATGTGCAACCAAAATTAATTTTTTAAGTCCAGGCTAGGCCTGGAAAACTTCACGTTAGTGGAAAAGCAAAACCTATGAAGTAGGCTCACCTGGTCCCCCAGGTTCCCAGAGCACAGAGGAGGACAAAGAGGAAGATTCTCATCATCCCCCTACACCAATTTAGTTTGGGGCACTCCCTCACAAAGCAGATACAGGAATCTAGCCACAACATGTGGAATGGGATGAGCAAAGCCAGCAAGTGAGATTACCAGGCAAATACATGGGCAAGCAGCAGTGCAGTCACTTAGCACAACACTGATTGTAACTCATTAACTAAAGCACCTCTCTCTGAGGCAGTGAATTTTATGTCTAGTGACCAATCTATCAAAGGCAGGGAAACAATTGTGGTTTAAACTGCCTTTTTTTCACATGTTCAAATCACTCTGAGAGTGCTTTTGGGGGAAATAAGGATCTCGAATCAAATCAGTTGGTTTGTTTTAAATTAAAATCTGAGCAAGGGCCCTTTGGGTCATTCTTAAGCTATACAAAAGCAAGTGATGAGAAAAAGAGGACATAATTTTCCACTGTTAAGAAGTCACACACTTTCTCTTATTTGTTTTTCCCAAGTGACCACTAAGCACAAATTTGGAAGAAAAAGTTTAAGATGTACACCAAGGTAGGAGCATAAAAGCAATTGTGGGGGGATAAATAATGAACTCCTGGGCAAACTTAAAGGAGAACCGTGTGCATGGCTGAACTACAGGTTTTTGCAAAGTCCCATCCCTTTGAACACCTCTCTCCAGCCTGACTCACACAGAAAATGCTGCTGCTGCAGTGATAATGTGAACCAGGGAGAACAGAAATATCTCACTTAAAAATCTCAGCCCAATCCTCCAAAAACATAGCCTTAAAACCATGAAGAGAAGAAAACTACTGGCATGAGGAAACTGAAGAGTCCATGATTTCAGGGTTTTGACACATATTTTTTGCTTCACTCTGCAGTATTTTTCTGATTCAAAGCTTTTATTTAAAAATAGCTTCTGTCTTTTCCCTCTGCCAGGAAATTGCCATGATAGGACCAATCTTGCAGCCTTGCATGCTCATAATTTCCAAGAGAAACTATGCATGTGGAAAGTATGCAGGATCAGGTCTGCAGAAGAAACAGATGTGCCTCTGAGATGACACCCCAGACCTGCACAAGGCTCTCTGCAGACAACCAGAAGCAGCAGGAAACTATGGCACCTCCTTCACTCAGCTCACTCTAGTCACAGCAAATGTGCACTGCCAAGTCTAGCACAGGCCAATTCAACTGCCAGCAGCCTTGTCGATATTAAATTTCCCCCTTTTTCTCCAGAAGGCAAAAAAATTGCATAGAAATGCTGGCTGCAACATGCAGCTTTAACAATAATAGCAAAGGCAGAGAAAAAGGGAGACGCACACTAAATTCAGCCTTTCAAACCCAAGCCATTACAGCACTGAAGAATGTGGGTAAAGTTTAGCACATAGCCAGTCTCATTTCAGTGGATTGAGACAGCAGGCTCTAGAGAATGCCTCTGACTTCTGTCATGAATGATGAATAAAAATTAGGATGAAATTTCGGCCCAGATTCTGGCAGCAGCATTACTTCATCCCGCTCCTCCCTGAGCACTGGAGTGATGTGACCTCAGTGACACACCCAGGACCAGAGAAAGCTGCACAGTGAATAAGAAGGGAAAGCAGCAGCAAGAATGATGTGAGCAGGACAGGCAGCTAAGCATCACTGCTGATGCAAGGCTAGAGAAACTCAAGTCTTGCTGAAAGGTGAAGCTCCAATCCATATCAATATGATAAGGAGTGCATCCTTTTATGCTGTATTTCCTCTAGCATCCCCTGAAAAATCCAAACCAATTCATACCATTAAAGCTAAATTAATGCTTTTTATATTTAAGTCTCACTTAATTACATTATACCAAGAATGGATGGCTTAGATCTTTCTTTTGCCTTTGCTATGCTTTCTCTGGTCACATTTGAAATAATTTCTACATTAACAATTATTGTAAGATTTCTTTACCAGTAAGTTGACTTACTTCTTCAGGTCAACTCAAAGCCTAAATAATCAATACCTGTAAAACACTGAGCTTCACAGAGAACAGTAAGCAAGCATAAAAAGCCCCATTATACTGGTACCCGCTGGGCAGAGCTGTAGAGGAAGGACAGGAATCACTGCTCTGTTCTATTCCACAGCAGAGCCTCGAACAATCCGATACATGCCCTAGTGCCCTTTGCCTCCTTCAGCCGCATCCAGTTACAGCAACAATTCTCCAGGGCAGAGACCGTGCCTTAGCACATCTATTCTCCAGGATCGGGGCCAGGAAGGCACGGGGAAGCTGACAGGCACATGCACACACTGCACACCAGCACTTAGGCAAACTCTGTAAAATGTAGCACAGTGCAACATCTGGTTCTAGGTGTGCGTGTGTGTGCTGTCTTGAACCCCTACCAGGTTTTGTTCCTTCTATTGTTCCTTATTAATATGCTTTTGCTTCTCCATTTCCTTCTTAAGAATGTATCAAGAGTTGAAACTCTTTGATTCCAAGGCACCCCAAAGCCCACAGATGTGAAATCAGCTTCATGATGGGACTCACTGATCTGCTCTCCAGCAATCAGCCAACTCCAGCCTCATGTGGGAAACCCAAACTACACATGATCTCCTTGCCAGCTGCAAAAGCTGTGCTACATCTGAACAATGAGGGCAACCTTGAATTTATGGCCAAGCACAGAAAGACAAGTCCTCTTCACAAGTCTGTGCTATCCCTTCATCAGTGTCAGCCGCCTCTGCTGTTCAGGGCTGTGCTCAGCACAGAAAGGCTCTGCAAGGGCAGGTTACCTGCTCACAGCACTGCTGGCTTTTCTGCTATTTTTTTGGCCCTGAAAATATGTCTCAGCTGTATCAGCTGAACACATCTGAAAGGCCAATAAATTCCTCGGTGCACCATTTCCAGAAAGAATACATCTAAAATAAAATTCCCAGCAGCTGCATTGACTTTGTGACTCCATGAATGAGGCTCCTGATGGCTGTGGCACCAGGACCCAAGGGACTTGGCATGGATCCCTGCTTTGCTCTCCACTGATCAAATTCTCACCCTGTACCACCACCTGAAGAACGGAGTGGGGAGCTGATCTGCCTGACAAGAGAGCTTGCCAAGTTTATTTTGTTTTAAAATTAAACTCAATGAAAACTTCTGTAATTTATGCATCATAAGCCAAGTGAGCCAATGCACAAACTGCTTTGCAGGCACAGCCAGGGAGATGAAAACATCACAATGTGCAGCATAAACATAAGAAAAAAGAAAAAGAACAGCGAAGCAGGGGGACATTTCAGGACATTTTTGTTGCCAAAGCTCAGAAGGCACAACTAGAGGACAGGCTCCCAGAGGGCAGCAAAGGCAGTAGCAAGCCCCAGGCTGACACTGCCTTGCAGCCCTGATTCCAGATGGGGAAGGGCTCCAGGAGTACGGATCCACACTGGATCTCATCAGCCCAGAGGAGAAAGGCTGTGCCTTGCACACCAGCTACCAAAAACCCAGGAAAACACCTCTGCACCACAGTGTGTGCAGAGCTGCCACTGCAGCTGCCAGCATTTCCCCCTGCCTGTAACCGAAGCGGGGCTCGCCCACTGCTGCTGCTCTCAGTTCAGCACGGTCGGTGAATGCAAGGTCCGCATACATTTGATTTAAAGATTGAAAATATTATGTAATGTGCATATTGTGACACGGGCCTGGTTTAAGGCAACACTGAATACTTAGGGAACAGCTTCACTGAGTTCAAGCCACAGATATGATGTGACAGGCAAAGTAAAGCTAAAGCTGCTCCCATCTGCATGGGGGTGCAATACAACATCTAACAGCAACATACAGCATGCAAGTGGACAGCTTCAGTCTAAGTCCTCTCTGCAGTGACTAGTTTAAAAAAAAAAAAAAAGCTATTATCACTGCTTTTACTATGTTAAAGCCTGGTGTTCAAAGAATAACACATCTGTTTCCAATTTTGTACTGGGGATGGGGGGCAGAGGAAGGCAAAAAAGAAAGAAGAGAAAGAAAATGACAGATGCCCAATGCCCATGTCTGAGAAGCTTCCTGTGGGATTTTCCAATCTATCATGATGAACCTGATGATGCTATGCTATCCCACCTGCTTAGGAGCAGCCTGACTTCTTTCTGACTGAACAACTGCCATTCAGCTGACAGAACGCCTGCAGAGCCACAGCCCTGACATGAATGACACGGACAGATCCTTACGCAGCCCCTCCTAATGACACCTACCTCATGTTTTTGCTGTTCCGAAAGCATGTCCTAAACCTACCAGAACAACTTAGCAATGATGTCTTTGTACACTGAAACGAGCCACACAGTTCTTTGACCTGTGTCTTTCCTTCAAAACCCAGGGGAGAGAGAGGAGCATCTGTTCCCACTGCAGCTGTCTTCCCACCTGGTGCCCTGCTGGGGCACTGTGAGAAGCAGCAGGAGACCATGTTTTTAGCAAGACAGCATTGTGCAGGCAGCACCCATCAGTTTGATAACGCTGGTCTGGTCATCCTTCCAGCTGTCCTTGACTCCTGGGTGTGTAGTCTGCATTTGGGAATCATGCCCTGCAGTGGGGCATGTTAACTGCAGCAGCGTTACTGCCTCACTGTGCTTCCTGGGTGAATATTTCCTCCTGCAAAGAGCAGGCCATAGACACAGGCAAGAGATGTGTCTGCCTTTCAGAGCCCTTAACAACCTCCTGTGTCCTGTCCAGACCATGAAAAGAAGGAGTATGCCTCAGGGAGCTGCATTCTAGATGCCAACTTCATGTCATGGTCAGTAGATTCCCCCCTTACAAGCATGTGAGCCAGGTGCAAAACTAATTTTCTTGACCTAGATTCATTTCACACTTCAATACAAAAGTCTTGGATCTATGGTTTTGCTCACAACCAGCTCTGGGGAGACTGTACTGGAAACATGAATTTATAATCCTGACAATAAACCATGGTCTATTTAATCAGACTGCTAGCTGGTAGCCACAGCCATTCTGCATCCTTCCCAGAGTGTAGCTAAGCCTCTGCCCCTCTGGTTTCAGCACCGAAGGGGCACACTGGTGCACACACCTGTCAGCACACCACTGCAGGTGAATATGAGCAGCTGAGCTGTGTCTCCCGTGCCAGGCCACCCTCAGCCACCCAAGCCATCCCTACACTCTCAATTCCAGCTGCACTGCTCCTCCACGATCCTCTCTCTCCAGCGGTACATCAATCTCCATGTTTCAAAAGTCAGCTGAGCCAAAAACTACTCAAGCAAAACCTGTCCTCAAATGATTTTTTGTGAGGTTTTCTATTGTTAACTGAACACTACTCATCTATACCAGGAAAGGAGTGTGCACAGAGATAGGGTGGCTGCACACTACAAAGTGTGCAGAATGTATTTCACAGTGTGCATGCTCCTAGCACAAAGTATCTTCAAACATAAAAAGTTGTTCTTGGCACACCGTATATTCCAGATCTTATTCCAGCTGCCTCAGGCTGTGGGTGTGCTTGGGGTGCCATAACCCACAGTCAGTGGGACATCCAATATGCAACAAATTCATCGTTGAGTTCACCTTGCAGAAACTTCCCCAACTCTGCCATCCCTGCTGTCCCACGCTGTGCCCCTATCTACTACCACAGGCAACCTTTTCTTCTCTTAAAAGCCATTAATCTCTTCCACACAAGACCAAAATAAGAAACCATGGCCTCAGACTCAGAATTGAGAAGACAGGACCAGAATGCAAGCAGCCCATTTTCTGGCAGTGACTTTCTCTGTGGCCTCCCACAGATCATTTAATCTTTTTATCTTCACTTACCCCACCATCACAAGAACCTTCTATTTATATTACAGAGTAAGTGTTTGCATGCAATTTAGCATTTGCAAAGCCTTTGAAGACTGATAAATTAGGATTGGATACATCCCATTAAAAAGCCACAATAATAATTAAACCCTCTCAAGTTCACATACCTATTATACCAACACTTACACGTTTGGACTCTCCAATCTGACATGGCAAGCTTGATGTTTGTGTCTGATTCCCCTTAAGCCGCATCAAGTTCAAATAAAACAAGCTTTGACTCGGATGAGCTATTCATGTGCCAACCTAATGCAGAGCCTTCACTCTGTAGAACACCACTGCCTTATGGACCATCATTCCTGGATTTTCTTTGGCCCATGTCCTTAAACAAAATTTGAGAGCCCCAATGGTTGGACAGGCCAGCTAGGAGTGCTCACCCTGACCTGACGAATTGCCTGTGCTCTGCACAGCAGGGATGAGAAGGACTGCAGAGAAAGGAAAATGCCATTTGAATCCCAAGTGTGCTGTGATGCAGGGGTTCAGAGGGAACAAGAGTCTGTACCTCAAATGTGGTGTACAATGGGGAGTTCTGCAGGAGTTCACATTGGTGTACTGGGGAAGGCAGGTGGAGGTTGGAGCTCCAGCCCTCCCCAGCCACCAAAGCGATGCCTTTTGCCACCAAGCAGCAAACCTGAGTGGGCTTAAACACAAGAGATGGAAGCCCTGGAGGAACAAAACCACCCTGGACTTGTCCCCAGGAAAGGCAGTGGTGGCTGAGTCTCACCCATGGAGGCAGACAGAGAACTCCCAGAGGAGCTCGGGATCCAGACAAGCAACAAGACAATCTGCCCTTGCTACCCAAGACAGAAATCCACTCCCTTGGTCAACAGGGAAGTCAAAGTAGGGTGCAACCTGGCATTTTCAAATCATCCTCTCTCACACTTCATCTCACCTGATAAATAAATGTATTGTTTTCTGGCTGATGACAGTGGGTATCAGGGGGAAGAGAAGAAAAGCAAGATGTTGTTTGGGACTATTAAGCAAGCCACAACCCCTCCTGTACACAGATGCAGATGGTGAATGGAGGCTGTAGTCCCTCACTCAGAGAGGACAGCAGGGAGAAGGGGGTAGCAGCTAGGGAAGCGTGCAACCAGGCAGCCCTTACAGAGCCAAGAAAATACCTACCATTTAACCACTGAAGCACTGCATTCATCTGCGTTCTGTTCTCTGCTGAGGGCGGGGCTTTCTCTGTTGAGTAACATCTCAACAACTTCTAACTTTTACACACAGACTGGATGATGTGTGGATATCAGCATGGAGGAGTTGCTAATTAGACACCCAGAAAAGTGGGTGAGTGAGGACCTAGAGACCTCGGGCAATAACCCAGTGGAGGGCCCTTGAAAACCGGGAAAAGCATCACTGTATCTGGAGAAGTGATACACAGGCTGTCAGTCTATGGCCAAACACTATACTGAAGGGAGCACTTCCATCTGAATGGCAGGTTTGGGCTAGTACCTCTGCTTAGCTCAGCACTGTGCTCCATGAACCAAACCATTCACAGGGAATAAGCTTGGTCTTACTCTACAAATGCTGCTTAGTCTGAGAAATACATCTGACAAACAGGGCTTTTCTTCTGGCACTAAATTAGCAGACATTCCTGTGACAACACTCCTTCAGATGCCACCCTTCCAGCAAGCACCTTTACCCTGGCATTTGCTTCTAAGCCTAGGTTTAACCTCTTATTTGGAGCACATGAATCCATTTGTATGACTCCTGCAGTGCTCCTTTCTGTTGGCTGCAGAGGATTGGGACTAGATGAAAAGGCAAGGGAGGGGATGCAGACTTTCATCATCTCCTCAGCTGAGGCTGCGAGGAGAAATGAAAAACAGTATCAGTATGTGCAATCACATTCCTACTTACACTTGAGCAGTAACCCTTCTTTTCATCCCTAAAAGGGTGCCAAGATCCACTGTGAGGCTTTTATTTTGGAAATATATACATTCAGCACTGTGGATGCAAAAAGATGATCCTGGGTAATGAAAAAAGGGGATAGAGGGCGGCATTTTTCCAATGACAACAAGGAAAACCTTGCTGAGACCTGAGTGGTGACAGGAAGGAAATACCAGCCTGAATATCACATCTAGGGACTGCTCTAAGTTAAACACCATTCAAAAGCAAAAAACCTCTGATACTAGCAGTGTTAAATCATATCTTCAGATTATCACAGTTTAAAATGAAAATGATTATTCATTGTGGTTAACACTTAGAGTGATACCAGCACCAGTCACTGAGGTTTGCACAAGTCTGTGTGGCAAACTTCTCACGCAGGAAAGCCATAGGAGACTGGCCATTATTAGCACCCAAAACAAGCCCCTAACAGTTTTTTTCTCTAACCTCAAGACACACACTAAGAGATGTTTTGGATGACACCCTAAGCCATGGTTTATCTCCCCATGCTGTTTGAGACACACAGCCGTCTGCAGCCCTACAAACACACGTCAGCACAGGGTGGTTGTCCCACGTCACACACTAACACCTTGACAGTCTTTACCCCAAGGCAGTGAAGGACAAGTATGTCTTGGGGCCAGGATTGGTGCCCAATGGACTTTCAGGCTCTGCTCTGCCTTCTCAGCAGCTGTGTGCACACTCAAGAGAAAGAGGGCCCTCCTTCACCCTAAAAACAGCAATGACCTTCAGTTATGAGCCTCATTCCTTCTGCATTTGGTCTCCAAGCCAGCAGCAGTATTTTTAGATGGATGATGAATAGATGTCTTGGAGCATTATGCAGTCAAATATAACATAAATTTTTGTGGATTGCAAACATGCATATAAAGAAGTTAGGAAAAATATTGAAAGGTCAAAATGCAGTATCATGGGATTTCTCCACAGCAAAAGCTCTCCCTAATGTTCCTGTCTTTTTACTACTCAGTCTACTTTTTTTTACATCTGAAAGGGAAGAAATGAAAGAGATGTACTAGAAATCTAGGAAAATCCCAAAAACTTTCTGAAAAAAACCCAAACAGATCTACTCCCTTTCTCTGCTAGGTTAGGTCTACAAATACAGTAATCTTCAAGGAAAAAAAAATAGGGGGAATAAAAAGAAAAACAGAAGTCCTGTGAAATATTTTCTCTAAGATTCAACAGTGAAATACTGTCAGGCTACTGTTTAAAATCCTATTATTTTTTGCTGTGTTTCAGTTCTTCCCAATATTGTCTATATAATAAGCACTTCAAATGAAATTACGTTATTTTAAAACACACCATAGTAGGCAATTACAATAGCTGAATACTAAATGCCAATATAATATAGACGAGATTTATTGTTGTTCCTTAACTTTCTGCCATGTTCATTATATTTTAATGAATAAGGTTTCACATTAATTTTTTAAGCCTTTGCCTTGGAATCATGCTGCTCTTCTGCTGTAATTGTGGTGCAGAATTAGGTGTCTATTCACATTCTCATCCTAAGTCCTGGAGACAAAACCTCCCTTTTTTTTTTCCCCCTAAGTCAGCAACATCACCTCTTGTTCCTATTTTCTGGAGAGAGCCCCATGGCCAGTGGCACTGCCACTGCCAGCCAGGCCAGGTCCCAGTGAGGACCAATGCCTGCTGCCTGCTGAGCCTGGAGATGAGAGCAGAAGCACCAGGCGAGCAGGATTTGGCAGGACCAGGGCAGCACCCATGAGTCCAGTTGCACCTGTCTGACTAGGAGGACTCTTCAATGGCAGCATCACCATTGGTGCTGCCCTCCCCATCTGGTTGTATCTGCCATCCCACCTTTCCCCAGTTTTCTCCTACCTTCTGTCACACCCAGGGAGACCCAGTTTACCTGAATGGTCTTTCCTAATACACTGACAATACTTGAAAAAACAAAGGGTGCAGACACACAAGGACCATCGTGGGTAGGGCAAGATAAAGGTAGCATATGATACAAGGCTTTTTACCCTGTGAATCTCTTCTTCACCTAGGACAGACTGTAAAGAAATTAGAAGATGTGAGCAGAAATACAGGTGCTGGGCAGAACATAGGTCTCATTTGCAAGCTGTTGTCTTCCATGGGACAGATTTGATTCCCTGGTCTCAAAGCCTCCAGCAGCTCAGCAGCTGGTCACGTTGCTCCATGCAAGGATGCTGGGTATAACTGAGAGCAAGGGAAGCCCTTCCTCTGCACACAGACACTTGTTAATTCCAGTTATTCTGTGTACTTACAATACTTTAATTATTCATGTCAATAAACTATAGGAAATCTCATTCAATTAGAATTGCTTTTTTAAATATTTTTTTCCTGAGATAAAATTAAATTGCTTTATTACAAGATTAGTCTTGCCCTTGTTTTTGTGCTCTTTTGAAGTGAACAGAAATTAAATCCTGGCTCCTGGGATATTGCAAGATGGTGGGAAAATGCAAACACATGCCTGGGGACTACTTCCTCTGCTGGTCCACAAGCCGAGTTTCTGTCCTTATCATCCACTTCTGGTTGCCATCTCCTCCTTCCTCCTGATGATCATCTTCTCAAGTGCTATCCTCTTAATTCCCTCCTATCCAGAGAGTCTCCCTCATCACCTTTATTCACTCCCTCAAAAGCAGGCACCTTTCCCTATTCAATCCTTCCCTCATATCTCACTTTCTCCATGGCACTGCTTGCCATATCCTCTTTCTTCTCCACGATGTCCATCCCACTCACACCACCAGGGCAATAATAAATCCTCCTTTGCCTTCTGCCTTCATGCTTTTATGATTCCCAGGTGCTCTTACCATCTCCTCTCCCCTGCTCTGCACTTTTGCCCCATGCTGTGGTTCCCCACCCACCTCCATGGCAGAGGTTTTGCTGTGACCTCTGGCTCACTGCTGATGCCAGAGACAGACACACAAGCACTGAACAAAGAGCAAACCTACTTGTATTCCCTCACTGCTCCATTCTCCTCCCACTTCATGATTTTTCCTCCAAACTCACGAACATTTTGCCCACCAACATGCTGCAACTCCTTCCACATTTCACAGCTCAGTTTTGAACTCTGCACCGGCACCGCTCCACAGCAGAGATTTCTACCCTACTGAGCATATCAAGCCTTGCAAGCTTTGCCAGTTGCTGCTCCTCCCACTGCTGCTTCCCTGACATGCATCTGCTTGCAGCAGCCAGGGAGGATCCCTCGAGCTGGCCACAGGGCTTTTTGGAGGGCTACCAGCCTGCTGGATGCGCCAACCTCTCTGACAGCTGCATCCAACTCCCACTGGAGCGCTCTGTTCTTCCACCTGGCCACCATGAAGAGTGTTTTGCCTCTGTTTGCAGTCAACAGATGTACCAACCAAGCATTTGAATCTAAGGTAGGACACTTAGAGGTGATAGAGTTCAAACTGTAATATGGGATGAGGTGCTCTATCTAAGAAGTCTGGCTTTTTGGGTTGAGTACAAAGGTCCAAAAAAATACAGAATAAAAACCTCACCCATCATGAAATACCCACAAATTACTCATATATTAAACCCCAACCATATGAACTGTAAGAAAGAGAGCTGTATCATGCATAATTTAGTTGGCACACAGACAGTACTGTTGTGGGTTTCATGCACGTGAAATAAATGAGCATAAATTACTTCATTTGAATAACACCAAACACCTGATTCCAGAGACGGAGAAACACTTCACACTAAGGCTCTTGGCTTGTTGATGCTGCACCAGAGCAAATTAAAATTAGCAAGCTGAAAACAGAAATTCACCCTGTGTCTTGTAGACAAACATCCTTGGTGCACCCACATCATGGCCCATGAACAGGAGGAACTGAACCATGATGATAGGATGGAGCTACAGAGGAGACTCCCATTGATACAGGAAGTTTCAAAAAATGCACACACAATTCATCAATAAGAACAGCAGTAGGTTGGGTAGGCTATATCTTCATGAATTTGAGAATTTTCAATTTCTCCCCAAAATTTCGTAACAGACCTCAGGAAAAGAATAGTTGATAGTATTTCTCACAAACCTCGGAAAAAAACCCCCACTTTTTTTGTCTGAATGATTCTGTTTTCCCATACACAGCTTCCTGTATCTAGCTAGACCACAAGCATGTGATTGGAATGCTTCTCTCTTAAGAAAAAAGAAGTTTAAATAAAGCACTTCTGGTAATTTTACCTCAATGTCACATAAGGATGCATATGACCTTTGCTTCCTACCATTTATTAGTGCCAAAAGCCAAGTTTTCAAATTTTCACAAGTATCACAGATTCCCGTATTTCTCAAAAAGTTATTTGATTAATAGCAAACAATTATTCTTTCAGGAGTGAATTCCTCTGCTGCAGGTTAGAGTTGTAGGGCTGGAGAAGGATAGGCAGGTAATGGGATCTTCTCTAACAACGAATGAAGTAGATCTGCCTTAAAGATGTGACAACATTTCCTTTACTTTTTGCAGCCTTCAGCTTTCTGCCTGCCCATCATAAAACAGACATTCCACTGAAATGAGATAGGATATCAATACAAGAGACACTTGCAAATCTGGCCAGGCTGAGAGGTACTCTCAAATACAACACAGGGAAGATGGAATAAAGCATCTTTCACCTTTAAAACTGAGAGCAATGTATGCAAACAAGCCATAGGCATTGCTACGAGTCTGCACAACACTTCTTTCCTCCAATAGTTTCAGCTTCATGAACTAACAACGAAGCACGAACACAGCTAGATCTGCCCAACATCTCCAACATTATGCAGCCCCTTCATCTCTCATCAGCGGAACTGGGCAATGCTCTTAGCTTTGCTTTACTTCAAGGAGAGAAACCCAAACACGCTCAACAGCCTGGTACTTACTGAGCTCAGCGATGCTCCCCACGCGTGTGGCAAGCAGAGACTGCTCAATGGTCCTCAGCTCTGACTGGCTGAACATCTGCACCTCCCCGGGCTTGTTTGACCTTTGCTGGTCCTTGTGAAGGTTCAAGCTGTCCGGCAGGCAGAGAACACCTACATTGGATAAAAAGAAAGGAGAAGCCCAATATAATTTCAGCTAGTATGGTAACTTTGCTGCCACCACCACATCGTTTTGGGGACATTCCAAGACACAGCCTGCATGTGCAGAGCTGGAAGACAACCAACATCTGTAACACAATGTCACCGATGACTCACGCAGAAGTGGCCCTTGTTAGCCCTTCTGAATATCTTCAAGCTGATTACGATGTCACCTCGGGATAATTCTTACAGAAAAACCTAGGAGGATTGCTCAAGGCGGAGTTCAAGAAAGTTTCAAAGAAGCCTCCAAGAAACTACTCTAAACCTACACAAAATTATTAGAAAATGGTACCTAATGGTATCTCAGAATTCCTAAAGATTGGCTTTCAAATTATATAGGAGACAGACAACATATTTACAGCTTTCTCCTGCAAGGGGATTTCACTGTCAATTGCCAAAATAAGGGACAGCATCAAGATGCTGTAAGTGTCATTGATGGCTGATTGAATTTCTTTTGTAAATACAGCTTCCAGCAATTGAACTGCTTGGGCTCCAAAAGCCCATTATGCAGAAGCCCTTAGAGCAGTGAATTTTTATGGTGCAGGGCAAAAATAAAGCTACTGACATAAAATGATTTACATACACATTCATTCAGGCACAAAAGTCACTTTCTGCCATGACATGTAAACCCTCAGGAATAGATGGAGGGCATCTATTTATTCACCAAAATCATTGTCATGCTAAAAATCAGAATGTATTTACAAGAGCAAACACTGCATTACCAGCCTTGGGCAACAGCTGCATTGGTCCAGCTTGGAGAGCAGGCTCTCCTCTTCCCAGGCTCTGTGTACAGTCAGCTCCGGCTATGCTTTTCACAGCACCACCTTCCTAATCCCTCTGGGACATATACAGGTGGAGAGCCACCGGAGGCAGTGGAATTATACCTCTTTATGATGATTAAATATCATCTCCAAATACTACCTTTGAAAACAAGCTAGAGTAGGAAATGTATTTTTCCATTAGCTTTTACTACTCCTTTTTTTAAATACAGTGTAGGTTCTGCCCTTATGGGCCAAGCAGACTTTGCAAAACCCATTAAGGAAGAGGTACATATTTAATGTTTTTCTTCAAGGGAAGAATTTACTTCATTTCCGAGCTCAGTAAATATATGACACCCAACTGTAATGACCAATAATTCTGTCAGTAGATTGATAGAACTGTCAACGGTTGGAGCACTGCAAGATCAGGAAATGCACATGAAAGGAAATGCTTCTCTATCTTGTTAGCTTCACCAAACCACTTTGGATTCCCCTCCTCACATCTATCTCCTCCCTGCAACCAATTGAGTCTGCAAGTTATATTTGCAGCACGGACCTAAAAACATCCATCCTGGGAGGACAGAGGTGACACATGTTCAATGAGCCCATTCCAAAGAAAAAAGCAGGGGTATACCCTGGGAACACCAAGACCAAAAGTCTTGTTCACCACGGCCTTGAGACAGCAGCCTAAACAAGGAGCACCTTCTGCACGCAGCAGTGGCACCAGAATGAAACCCCCAAGAGCACGTTTGAATCTCGGAGATGGATGAGCAGGAACACGTAATTCCCAGCCCCTGGCCCTGGTCCAGGCTTGTAACAATGCCATGAATGTATAGAAGGTCATGAGAGAGTAACACAGCTCGTAAGAAGGTGCCCTGGAGAGAAAAGAGCAGGGCACCTGACACAGCACTGGGGAGGGAACAATTCAAAGCCAAGAGGTAAGGAAATAAAAGCAACAACAGCTTATCAAACAAGCTTTTCCTATTTTCCTGCCATCACTCAGTGGCTGACTCTCATAAACACTTGGTGCACTGATCAACATTTATATTCTGTGGATGTACAGAGCTTGGGAAGTACAACACCTGCATTTAAAATGCAGGCTTGCCTGCATATTTTAGTAAGTATTCGCTCTCAATTTTTTTAGATTCTTCTTTATCATTTTAATGGATAGAAATTAAGACCAAATTGGAAGAGTCTTCCCTGCAGAAAACAGACGTAAAAATGATCTAATATTCTAAGAGATTTCTAAAAACAAGAAATAGAGCACAATCAGCTTTATGGCATCTTTAAAAAATGAATTGGATAATTTTTCTACAAAAACACACCTTAAGTGCAGAGAAAAAAATACTGTTTTAAGATAACTATACAAATAAAATTCAAATGGTTTAAAACTATAATTATATACAGAAGATATTTCTCCAAGTGATTGATGCAGTGGGATATAAAAATTTTATTCTCTACTTTGCTTATGACTCTGTTCCCACAACTAGGCCTTTTCCTTACAAACAGCCCTAATGATTAATTACTCTTGTCTTTAGTGAGAGAAGCATATTCTTAGGCTCTTGGAGAGAAAAGCACCAATGAAATGCGAAATGAGCTATTGTTAGAAAACTTAACAAATTATAGGATGTGTCATGCCAAAGGGTTACACTTGGGCTGGAGATTAGCAGAGACACACAATAGCCAAACATCTGATTCTTATATCAAAAGTATAATTGACCAGATCGAATGACCAGTGGGGTGATGGAAGATTTGTTTGTAACTCATAATTTTGCTGGATCAAATCTGGTTTTCACAAGCATGGAGAAAATGAATTGTATGGCTTGGGCATGCAACTCAGCCAATCTTCTAGCTTCAACTGTTTCCCCCAAAAATATTAAAGCAACTAAAATGCTTTTTAGAAGAAAAACCCCCTCTTTTTTTATCAGTGTTTGATGTAAAGCTCAAATTTTCTGATGAAAGGCAACAGCAAGGAAGAAGAGAGCATTGAAGGGGAGGAGAAAAATATAAACACTTTGTGATTATAAATATCTTTTTTTATAAATAGAAAATGCTAAAAAGCCACCATCATCTTTCACTGGTTTGGCTACAGTTCAACTTCCTTATTTTCATTCTCTGTCAATTGGTATTATTCATTTGCTTTTTTCAGCCTTATTGTGTATTGAAGGTGAGGACCTCAAGTTTCCAAAGGCCTGGAAACCAGGAGTTTTTCCCCGTTCCTTTTCTGGCTGTCGCTGCCAGCTCTATCTGTCATTCCACACTAAAGATTTCTGTGCAGTATCTTCAGAAATGAACAGTGGTACCTGCCTTTTCTCTCAGCTGGCACTGTTCAATGTCCTCCCTTTCTGCATGGTTACTCAAGCCTGTGCTCTTCTTTGCCCATGATTTTAGCTCTCTTCCTGCCCGTGATTCGCTGGAATGGCAGTGAAGCAGTCAGCAGCTGCCCGATGAATCCCGGGCCAGGCTCCATCGCGCATCCCTGTCGGCTCCGTGCCACCCAGCAATGCTCCAGCCACAGCCCAGCTGCTGGGAAGTGCTGCAGGACGGCCAAAGCACTTCGTGTATTTGGGTTTTGTCACCTCTTTTGGTGCTTCCCCTTGTCTCTGTACCCTCCTGGGGCATGGATCTGCCCAGGACTTGATTGCATGGACACATCCAGAATGGGCCATACCCAACACTGCTGTATTCACTTTGCCCTGGGCCTCAGAGTATCCTGCAATCTACAGGTGAAAGACTGAAGAGAAATCATACATTTTAAAATCAGCAGGATGCCAAAAAAATGACAGTGATAAGCTCCTCATGCTCCCCCCACCAAATCTCTAGAGAAAAAGCAACATCATAGAGAAAATCTGATGCACAATTAATACATTTCACATTTCCCTGCCTTCTGGGCCCAGCTAAAGCACAAGCCAGAGCTCAATCCCTAAGGACTTAAAAATCCCAAACCAAGTACTGCACAAAATGAAGGTGCCCAGACTTTTTATATAAAAGGAGCAGTTATTTTAAACCTTCATGCAAACTCATCCAGAGACTGGGGCACCGGTTAATTCTTCCAGCTTCCCCATGCACATTTCCACCTCTTGGGCTTAGCTGATGCACCACCCTGCGCTGCAAAGCAGATTTTGGCACAAAAATACATGCTTTCCTGCATACTTCTTTCAGAGCTTGCCACAGTGCTGACCAATGCTGTCCTTGCAGCATTGAGTGCATCACACAAATATCCCAAACTCAGTGCCCAGCAGCAGTCCCAACAGAGCTCCTCAGTGTCTCCCCAGCAAAACAGCCTGAAGGACCTGAGAGCCAAGAGCAACCCCACCACAAGACACAGCAGCCATTGTGTGACCTCTTACAGCTTTTCAGAGCAGGAGAAATACAGGGATTGCAGACCAAACTTCACCTAAATACAGAGGACTCATTTCAAAAAACATTTTTTAAAATCTAAGCTCTACTTAGAGCACTTGTATACCAGCTCTTGCCCAAACAATTCCTGAAGTGATGGCACCTATGGTGCCCAAACCTCAACTACTGCTGAATTTATATATATTTTTATATATATATATAGCTGTACATAAAGGGATAGAACAAGGCAAGTAAGAAGTGTGCCCTGCTATATTTATGGGTCTGCAATATCTAATGTCATCCAAATCTCAAATTCTTTGCCTCCTCCCTCTCCTCTTTAGTATTCAAATTCCATGCTCTAAACAACACAATTTTTCAAAGGCATTAAATTAATAAAAACGCCCACTGAACAATGTGATTCAAATTGACCTATGGCTGAGTAATCTAGCAGATACCTAATACAAATGTGTTTGCTTTCACTGAAAACCTAAGTGCTGTAAACACCAAAAATACTTTTTTCACATTACACCATCCATTCCTTTGGAAAGATTGCCAGACTTCTTTATACCAATTTAGAGTCTGAATAGAAACATGAATGCTTTGCTGCTCTCTTGTTATTTTCTTTAAGTGCTACTAATTTCAAGAGAAAGTAATTCAAATAATCTTTTATCTCCCTCTTTATCTATTACATCTTAAACAAATGTGTACATCTGGAGAAGAGTTAATACTCCCACTGCAAGGAATAGCTGGATCCTACTAAGAGTTTATAGAATTTAAGTGTGCAGGATAGATATAAGGCAAATTGCTCTACAAAATGAGCCTGAAAATGGTAGTTAACCCTGAGCTGTCCCCAATACGTGGTGTTGCATATTGCATTGCTCAAGTAAATGCCAACCTTACCCAGGAGGACTACCTTCAGGAGTAGAAAATCCCCTCAGTCATTACAATTTATAAACTTTATTACATGGGAACACAGGACCAGAAATTCTTTAAGACCAGTCTTCTCTCATCATCATGAGAAGTTCAAGAGCTTGCAAAACATCAATAATAAAAAAACTAAAAAACCAAAAAAAAAAAAAAACAAAAAAAACCAAAAAAACCCAAACAAAAACCCACAAATAAAACCCCACCACAAACAACCAAACAAAAAAAAGGAAAAAAACCCACAAAAACCCCAAAAACAAAACAGACAAAAAAAACCACAAAAAATCCAAAAAAACCCCACCACGACCAACAAAAAACAACCCCTTTTCAACCCCTTTTCTTTCACAAGCTCATGTACTAAAATACTTTCCAGCACCAGACAGCATTCCTGACATCTATATAAAGGTGAATGGGAAAAAATAAAAGGGTCAAAGGTATTGCCAGCTGCCTTTGCAACAGCAAAATACTTGGCTAGGTGCAAACCCCTCTTGGCTGGTATTCCAACATGCAGCACACTCTCCCAGCCCCACACCCTGCAGCCGTGGCGACCAGGAGGACATGAGGAGGGCACCAGCCAGGTGCTCGGCCATCGGGAGGGATGATATGGGATCAGCAGCACCCTGAGCTCAGCTCCCTCACACCAGGTGCACAGGAGCTGGTGAATGTAGTGACACAAACTACTACAGGCCAAGCTCACACCTGGAAAGAAACCCTATGGTCTCCATTGTTTTAAACAACCTGCGCCATCATTCCCAGGCTCGGCTTGTCCACCTGATGGGCAAGGCAGATGGAAAACATTCTCCTTACAGAAATGAGAGCACAGGGAAAACTTTAAAGCTAATCATATCAGCCACTATTTCCAGCTAACAGACGTCCTGAAAACCATTCAAGGCAAGAAGAGCAAAGTGTCTTCTTTCCACACATTCCAACCCAGTTAAATAACAAGGAGTGGCTTTGCATGGAGAAAATGCAAAGCACTTGGGAAAGCTAGGTGGTGAGATCAAGTTTCCAGAACTGGAGTCTTACAGCAGGCAGAGCAGCCCAAATGAGAAAGGTTGGAGCAGGAACAGGAATCAGGAGACTAAAGGGACACTGCCTTTGTGTGTCTTTAACACCCAGTACCCAACGACATGAAAAGGCATTACAAAGCTCTATACTTCACCTCAAGATGCAGGTAAGGTAATATTCATATCTAATATACCGAGAAAGTGCAATGAAAGAAGAGAAAGTGAAGCATAGGAGAGTTTAGTAACTGATTCAAGGTGAAATAAAGTGTGTCAGAGAAAACCAGGAAAAGATCATAAGGCCTCTAGTTAAGACACTTGAACCACAGGAGATCACTCATTCTCTCCTGGAAAAAACAGGAGAAGAGCAAATGAATAATGCTTAAAAATTACAGAACTGAGAGCCTAACTAAATCATCCAAAGCAGAGAGCACCTCTCTCTCTGTCAGATACCAGAGCAGATGCTACAGGAAGACAAGGTAATAGAATTATATTACAAGTTGTGATGGTGACATCTTTTCTTGTAACAAAATTCCTTAGCAGAGCACATTCTACTTAACTGGGATGTCCTCCCTATTAGAATCTCTCTAAAGGCAATAGTTTTTGCCTAATGATAATGAGCGGCAATCACTGCTGCTTAAAATGGCATAGAAGTAACAACAATTCAAATAAATTAGGATATATTCTGCTAGCACCAAGCAGTTAAGTGGTGCACAACCAAGTGGAACGTGGGATGGATTTCATTGTTCAGGCTATATATTACAATACAAAGAAGAATCAAAAAATTAAATCCCCCTAAACATAGAAACTGAGCTCCCATATCACCAACTATAGCTCTACATTTATTTTTATGAGGATATAGGGAAAAGAAAATCTTAAGTCTTGCCAAACGGAATTGCTAAATGTCAAAATTCTCAAAACCACCACAGAGACAACTACAAAAGCAGTAAACTTGGAGCAAGCCAGTCCATGAGGGAAGTAATGGAGATCCATCTCCCCATGCTTATCCCCAAAGTCTTGCCCCAGTTTCCTAAAGCAGTCTTTGTGGTACTGCTGAAGATGCTGTTTTCCCATGTGCATCCAGAGGCTGGACAGCCAACACACGGGATGACAGCACAGTGAGGGGCAGCTGATGCCACAGTGAGGGCACCGACAGGCACCCTGTGCCTTCACCTCCCTGTGATTTTCACTACTGCTCTCTCCCTGCTGGCCACAAAGGGGCATTTTATCAACTTTGGAACAGGAAAATTGCACGCCAGCACTCTGCTCAGTCACGCTGTTCCACTGTCACAGTGACCATAAAAGTTCCAGTGAGAGTTGTGATTTTTTTGGCAAGGAGATGTTAGAGCTGACATAGTGCATTAATTTCATGTTGAGCACCCATCAGCTTGAGATTACCCTGATCTAAACTATGCTGCCCTAGAACTCATGATGTCTGGGGAAAAGGTTTTGTCTTTTTGATAGGAGGCATTCAGATACAAAAAAAAGGGGGGAAAACAATTTGAAATGCCAGTACCATCTTCCTTCTTTGCTACATGCAAATAAATATAACACATTCAGGCCTCAGTGCGGCGACCCAAGAACAAGCTGAGAGGTCACAGGGAACCTGACGGAAGAAAAGATCACAATGAATGTGTTGGCAGTACCAGAAAGTGAGAAAGTTTGAAGAAATGCAGATTTTATGGCACCCAGTCGAATCATGAGAGTGCTCTTGCAGCAAGACCTAAGACACAAACTCCAGGAGGAAAGGGATGTGCTCTGGTAGAAATGTGACCCTGGGAATGTGCAGGAGTACTAACTCATGCAAAAATGTGTTTGGCTAAAAACAAGCACAAGTTCCTCTTAGACTGAGAGTTCAAAGAAGGTCTAAGCCTTTGAGTCACCAAAAATGACTAAGAATGCGTTAATGGGTTTTATTTTACGGACAAAGGCCTGTCAGCTGATAACAGAGGAATGAGAGAGGATTCAGTGATTCATAGCTATAATACACTTTCCCAGAGCCTGTAATTTCCTTCATTCATTACCTGGGCCCCTGAAATGCCCAGCCTGGAGTGAAGCCTTCCGGTTCAGAACTGTGATACGGGCACAGCCTGAGAGCCCCACAGTGCTGACACAGCATCTCTCCTGACCCAGCCCTGTCTCCTCCAGTGTTTGACACACAAGGCACCAGAAGCTCTATCATGTATGAGCAGTGAGCTTCTTGTAACAATGCTGGTTTAGGCTTCTGGAGAAGACAGACTGAGGATCAAACTGCAAATGAGTAATCCCACACAAGGACGTCATCTTCTGTTTTTGCAAGACCTACAATCCAAACAGGCTCATGTTCCAGGTACTGCAGCTACAGTAAAGCAGCACAAAACGCCTGGTCCAAAAGAGCATATTTTCCATTGCTTTCTCTGTGTGCCACCATCCTTTTGCCATCAGATGTCTTCAAGGTGTCATCAGATGTCAGGCACATTGTTCCAAAACCACGTGCTTCTGTTTCTGAGCAGTGGCACTAATACTCCACCATACACTTGGCAAGAATACTTTGAAAACCCTAAAAAACTCCTCTTCCATTTGCTTCAATATTTGCAAAGATTAGTATGCTTTTTACAGGAGGAGTTGCTTGCCAAACAGCCCTTTCACTTTGGAACATCATCAGCTTATCCAAAACTCTATAAATAACACACAGCAGAACAGACACACAGTGCTGAGACTGAGCATGGGGCATTCCCATTGTAGGTACCAACCTCACCCTTCCCATTTCCCGGGTGGAAGCAGCTGGAAATGGGACTGAGGTGAGTGTGACAAAGCACCTGTGGTCTATGGAGCAATCACTTGCACTTGGGAGCCAGTCACATATGCAAAAGGTGATGCAAACCTGATATATACAGTAGGAATAAGGAGCGTTTGCAATTCCAACTAGTGAAAACACCTGACCATTCAAGGGTGAGGTGACTGGTTGATGGGAGAATGACACCACTTCCTGCAGAGCTGGATGCTTTCTCTTTGCTTTTTAAGTCACCTTCCACAAATGCCAAAACCTTGGACTCTGGCCCAGGCAATGCTACCATAACATCACAAAGCTACTAAAATCATCACCATCCTTCAATTTGAACAACTAAACCATCAGTCCTAAAGGTTTCTGGGAAGGAACCAGGTATGTGTTTTAAGAAATAAATATAAAATAAATAAAATTAGTTAAGTCTGCAGTCGGTAAGCCATCAAACCTGAAAACACATGACACATCGGGGCTGCAAGGAAACCCCATAACCTATGAATACATGTGAACAAAATTGTACTACGGCTGCATGTGGCCATGCATCACCAAGAAAATGCAGACAGTTCTGACAGAACTCTCACTGACTTGGGGTCAGGATGTTAGCCCCCCAGGGAATAAGTTTTGGGTAAACTGGAGTGTGTGGAGCCCACAGAAAAGGGTAACTAATTAGTCAGCTGTGCAAGCAGTTGAAAGGAAATCCTATCAGATTAGCAACTCCACCCTCACCATGAAAGCCTATGCTTAATGAAAGTAAATAATGATAAGATGGTTTAGAAACACAAGCTGCTATTTACTGGCTTTAGGGCAGTATCCCATCACTCCAAGAATTGACTATATTCCCTCCCACCCTGCTAAGGATGCAGTTAGCAAACAGATTATCACAGCAGGATAAAAACCACCTACCCACAAAGTTTACGATGCAGGATTACGGCAATCTCCTGAACTGCCTACAAGCCCTCAGCAGGACGTGCCCCACAGCCTCTGTGTGGTTGGGTGCATCACCTGGGGTGTCCCCAGCAGCTGAGATGCCCCCACCTGTAAACACCTGAGCTCAGGGACTGACAGCCATGACCCACATGGGACCAAGGTACCCATCCTCCCTCAGGAAAGGAGAAACTTCAGCATGTGCTTCAGTGGGGCTTTGCCATGTATTTAAAGCCAAATACTCACCTAAAACTTTCACTGACTGGAAAACCCTGGATACCAGCCAGATGACAGTCCTTTCTAAAAGTAACCTTTACATTCTTCCAAAATTCCTCTTGGCTTGCTAAGTAGAAATTGCCTGTTAATAGCACGTGTTTTACCATTCAGTCCTTTGATATACAGACACCCACAACAATAAATCAGTTCTGACCAGTAAAGGTTAACCTATATACATGCATATATATGGCAAAATCATTACAGACTATGAAAAAAATTTACAAGAAGAGAGGTTAGACTACGCTGCTAGCACACATTTATGATCACTTGCCCTACAGATTGCCTGGCTGAACCCATTTTAAATTCAGGTTTTACACAGCTAATAGACATATTCTTCCCTACCCAGCTATAATACAGACTAACCATGTTCATGTGCATGAGCTCATTACATGGCTACTGGTTTTTCCAAAAAAGACTTAAGTTTATTTTACAGACATCTAATAGTTCCTTTTAATCCGTGCAGCGTAAGCATCCCTACATTCTGGATTTTACACAAACATACAGAGTTTTACTCCTAAAATAGCTAGCACATTTTTTAAAATTATGCCCTCTATTACTTTTCCTATAGAGAAATGGCTGCACATTTATTCTCAAAGTGGTAAAAGGTCAAATGCAGTTTTCATTTATGCGAAATCTGAAGATTTGAACCTTTGCATTATTAATCTTCTCCTCTGCTTCACCTAGGAACTCACAGATCAACACAGACCAACAAACACCAAAAACCCTGTAGTACAGGAATATATGACCATTTCTATGTCAGAGCCTTCTCCAGAGCACTGAACAGACAGTAGTTAATGAATAAACACGTCCACTATTTTATCTTTGTGGTTCACTGTGGCTTCCAGCATGACTTTGACATGACGCATCTTATCCATCCTCTGCTTTGAATGAATGCCATTCCCTGTGGGCTCCCATCTTTCCATTGGTGCCTTTGCAGGGACTGAGACAAATCCTCAGCAGTGCCTTGGCTGCTCCACCAAATATTAAAGCACTGAAACCAGGCTGAGGAACAAACCACAGAGCAGTTCTGCTCCCACAGCCTTGGTCTTAGAAACAGATGAGACAACTCTGCTGAAACTAAAAAGAAAAATCCAAACAAGAAAAAAACCACATCACACACAAAAAGCCCACCATTACAAAAAAAAAAAAAAAAAAAAAGTGTATTTTAAAATCATTCTGGGGGAACTGAGTGCCCTAGAAAAAGTTAAATACTGCTGGACCATATCAGAAGCAACTGAAATCAGGGACATACAACAATACAGCAGGTATCTGTAATTGCCTTGCCAGCTACACCACATCTGCTGATTTTATCTGGCCTTCTCACTTTGAAGCAGACTGAAAGAAACCAAACGGTGTTTGGAAACTTCCAGGCAGGGCTTCAGTGGGTCAGCATTACATAACTGATTGACTGACTTAAGCAGCACTATATGCAATGAAGGACACAGAAACTGAATATAACGCTTCAAAATTGATTAAAGTCAAAATCTTAGATAGGAAAGACACCAAAATTAACTGTAAAACCAGTAGCAATAAACTCCCTTTCCTTCACTCAGGTACAGTCCCCAAACAAACGTGTCTTTGTGGCATCATGCAGGTGGGTACAGCTCCTAAACTAATGGAAGTTGTACCTATTCCAATCCCATTCTCTATGGATAGACACAACAAAATGCTCCCTGGTTTAGATTTCTTAATACTAGCAATTATATGAAGCACAGGGAATTACATGAGAATTATGAAGTTCATTTTATTTGGGAAGGACATGGATTCAATGAGAACTACTGTTTTGCAGCATAAAAACACACCATGAAATTTAATTGCAATGCACAACACTAGAAGCAAGTTTTCATTGCCTCAGCTGCACATCAGAAGGAAAAGGAACAAAAATAGACTAAATTTCCCATCTGAAAATACAATAAATTTGTAATTAGTTATTTTATTTTTGTTCTAGTGAAACGGCAGAACGTTGCACTTTAAATAATTTGCAGATTTGTGGTCTCCAGCCATGAGAGGACAACGCACTACCACTGACCCTAGCCACAGGGACTGCTACACAAGGCCAAGAGTGATCTATGACCTTCATTAAGAGATTTAAACAGATTTCACACATATATATATATATATATATATATATATATATATACACACATACAATGGGAAATCAAAGCAGGCATTTGTATCCATGTGTCCAGACTTCCCAGAGAGTACCCAGTGTTGAAAAATTGTCACTTACTTTGAGCTCATTTGCTCAGAAATATGTAACCAGGGAAGCAATTCTTGCTGCTAAGAGCTGGAACAGGAGTAGACTTGGCTGTGCAGAGAGATGCTTGGAGGGCCTCCACATACACCCCCTCTCCTGGTGGATCTTTGCTGGAGCCAAAGGACAACATGCAAACAACGAGCCCTGTCCCCTGTTTATCTGTGCTTCCGTTCCACCTCAAAAGTTAACAGGCCATAGGGTCTGACTGTTCTCCTCAAAGCATTTTGAGCAAGGGCTAAGCCACAGTACAGGGCCAAGGATGCTGCCCCAAAGGCACCTGATGGCTTCTGAACATGGTGAGCAGAGCACCAACCCATCAGCAAGAAAATACCTTATAAAGTAAATCAATGCAATTTCTCTTACTGCAGTGGTCTTTTAAATGAAGTTTTAATGCACTCAGAGACCAAAAATTACGAACTAGTCTATGCACAGGCAAAGCTGAACTGTTCATTTTAAATAGGAAACTATAATTTTCTCTTGCACCATTATAGATATGTTACACAGATGCAACATGTGAAAGATATGTTGCACACGAGTCATCTTTTCTGATGCAAGGTTTGCATAATGAGAAAGTTCTTTTGTCCAAATTCTTCATGTTAATCATGTCTCTAAATGACTAACAATGGATTTAGTGGACACTCAAAATGGTTTGTTGTGTAAGAAAGTTGCTTCTAACCCTAGCAGATGTGGAAGCAACCTCCCCCCTCCCCAATTCTGCCAGTATGTGAACTGAAAGACTGCATTTAATTCAGAGGAATTCTGACAAAAAAAGTGAGCATCTTTTCTTTTTCCACATAGAAACTGTCCTTGGTATTTCCATGGCACAGGAAAGCAGTGAAACGTATTCACTTCAAATGTCTAAAGCTCCTTCCTTGGGCAGTTTCATCTTCGTTCAGTACTCAGCTGGAATACTTTGTCCACAAAGCTTAGCTATGGAATTTGACACATTTCTATTTGGTTTTTGAAATCAATTGTGTGAACACACCACCCGTACTGACTTACAACCATGGGCTCTCTCCCCACTCTGCTTAGGCAACCACTACTTGAAACTTTGAATTCAGAACAAACTTTATGGCCAACAGATAGGGAAAAAACCTCCAACTCAAGTGATTTAAAGCAATGAGTGTACCAAACATGGCAAAAGCATGACAATGTAACAGTTTGAAAGCTTTCAAAACCAGTGCTCAAAATTACACACACAGGGAGTGTGTAATTTTTTAAAACAGGTTTTAACCTCTACTGAACCCCATAAAGAGCAAAAATTCTACCAACTCACATTTATGAATCCCCAAGAAACCTTGACTTTGCCCTGATCATAATGTGAACAACTGGAACTTTTGAGTCCAGTTTTTCTTCTTCAGAGACAGTTGAAAAGAGGAACAAAGGATCTGTCCTTTGTGTTTGGCTATGGATTGGTTTTAAAGCTGCCACATGGAAATGCCACCACTGGAGTTTTCAAGCTAAAAAATGTTTCGGAGGAGATCTGACTCAGAAAGGGCAAGTCCAGCAGCATGGCTTTCCCCTGCACACTCTGAGATATCGGGAAACAAGATGCAGACGTCGACACCAACTGCCCTGAACTCATTTTTCATGATCTTCACAATGTAAATTGTTCATACAACAAACAATACATTCTAGGGTTGGCACATCATGACAGGGGGTGAAGTAAAATATGACTGCTACAGACAGTGCTTGAAGATCTCAGAATGAGGAAAATATTCTTGTGATGACTTCAGAATCATGGGAAATAGGCAGGATGAAGGAATGGCTTTCATGTGCCATTAAAGTATGATTAAAATGTCCTTAGGCACATAACTCAAGAGTCAGTACAGACCAATATAATGTAGGAAAGAGAGATAAGGAGCTTGTGAACTCTGGTTTACTGATACGACATAAAAGATTAATGCAAGCAGCAGTAGAGAAGGAAAACAATAAAATCATAAATGATGGGAAATAATCCTTACACTAACCCACTCTGCATGCTTTTGGGGAATGAACTGACAGTTGAGTGTGTGATAACATTCACATGACCTACCATCCTCATACCTTTCATGAGTTAACAGCTACTCACTGAGGTGTGTGGCAGCAACATGTAAGGACAGCTCTGTTGAAACAAACACCAGTTTGCATTTCATTTTAATTGTGCAGCACACCTTAATTCAGGTACTTCAAAAGCAGACTGACCAAGAAGTCAGTCTGAAGCAAGCAAGCAAGAGAGATTCAAAATATGTAATACTACTGCAAAGACAGATTATGCATCCTGCAAACAGCCAGAACACACAGATCCTCTTTGAAGGAAGGCATGCATCATTAAGGATAGCAACTAAGCAAATGTCTCATCTAAAGACCAGAAATATGTTAATAGAGATGTACTACTAAAATTTGTTTATAATGAGGGAGGTAAAACACTGGCATAGATTTCCCAGAGAGATGGCAGATGTCCCATCCCTGGAAACATTCAGGGTTCAGACTGGACAGGCCTCAAAGGATTCTGATTGAGTTTAAGATGTCTCTGTTCATTGCAGGGGGTACGAATAGATGGCCTTCAGAGGTCCCTTCCAGCCCAAACCATTCTGTGATTCTATGAATCTAGACTGGGTGGAAACATGTTTTTGTCAACTGGAAAATGGCAGTTTATCTACTGACCATGAGGCCTTCAGGCCTTGCCAGGCCCCAGCTTGCGCAGCCCATCATCTCAGCCACACAAACCCCTGCAAGCACCTAAGCCACCACATTTCCCCTGGAACTAGGAGCCCATGGTGTCCCACCTTGCAGCCCAGGTGCAAGATACTTGACTAGTAACAACTAAATTGTTTGGCTAATACCCTGTTTTGATATTGAATGCAGTTTCACACAGGACACACTGCAAAAGCTGCCGCTAAGCTGGGCAGACCCCAGAGTTTTGGATATGGAAGGTGACTCCCACAGGCCTGCAAGCTGCCTGCTGTGCTGGAACTCAGCTGGTGACACCACCAGTGAACTAGCTGCCTGCGGAAATTCTGTTCCAGTGACAGGTCCCCACCGGCGCGGCTGCGCCTGTGCCAACACCCACTCTTTATTCAATTCCCTCCGTTAGTTTTTTTTGGCTGCCGACCAAATCTCCACACGCCACAGCCTACAGCCGGGAATCGGTGAGGGTGGCCAGGGAACAGCAGGGAGGCTGATGACACAGACACGCCACTGCCAGCCCAAGAGAAAGGAAAGCAGCACTGCCCTGAGCTGGGCTGGCTCCTCATGGCTGCAGGAGGCTTTGCAGCCACCCCAGGCTGTGAGAACTTTTCCCCCTGAGGGACGCACGTGACGTCCGCAGGTGCCTGTGGTTTGCGGGCTGTGGCTGCAGGCAGGCTCGGAAACAGGCTCGGTGTTCAGCTCGTGCAGCTGCACGTGTGGGTGAGCATCCTCTGGCTTAGGGGAGCCACCAGCACAAAGCAGCCCTCGAGTTCGTAAAGCACATTGATGGGTTTGCTTTAGCACCGCAAACTGAGTGCTACTGCAAATGACTCCCATAAAATGAGATACATGGTTGTAATAAAGGAAACAATATTTACCAAGATACTTAGAACTCTTATTTCAATATATATCTTCAAAGCAATTAACTAATATTGGAGCATTCATTTTCCTCAGGCCTCCATGACTCCAGTGGGTATGGTTAGACCTCTCAGTTTACACAATTAAGGTGTACTACTTCCAATTTGCTGCCTTGAACGGGAGCAGATGTATCAGTACCTGCAACAAAACCACAGCTCAGAGGACTTAATCCACAAGCTCAACCCTGCCTGGCCTCCAAAAATACCAATGCACATTCTTGTTTATCCCTGTGTAAAACTAGTGATGCCACAGAAGCTTGTTTCAGTGGCATTTAGAAAGCACCTTGAGAAGCACTACGCCACATAAGCAGCTCCCTCAGTAGGTTTCATCAACCAATTCTCAAAAGAAAACTCTGAAAATGAGAGCTTCATGGTGGCTCATTTAAACATGGGCAGATGATGGCCTCAGTAGCAGAAGGGCACAGGCTCTGCTCCTTGGGGGCATTTAAAAGATTACTTGGCTACGCAGAGGTGAAAATGAAGTGCTCTTAAAATAAAATGCTCCCCTCACCCATCACTGTGACTTTAATAAATCCAGATGTATAATATTTCAATTTTAAAAACTGTGTCTTGTAAAAAAAAAAAAAAATTCAAAAGAAAACTGCAAGGACAAAAGCACACTCTGTATTCATTAAAGAGCTCACCAAACTGTACAGCCTACCCGGGAAAGTGAAAGGGGGGGAAAACCCCAAAACCAAAGTACAGACATTTCAAATCATACAGAACAAATATTCAAGAGCAGTGAAATGTTATGAAGTAGCTTAGTTGAACTGTTTAACAGTCTCAAAGACATTTTAAAACATTTCATTACTGGGAAAACCAAATGTCAAAAAGCCCCCAAATTGGCCTAAAAATAAAGAATTTTTTTATGAGTAAAACTGGAGTTCTTTCATTTGCTGCTTTATTCCCACAGCTTTCAGCACATGCTCTGCTCTAGTCATGTTGTCAAACTTATCTCTTCTAAGAAGAAAAACAGAAAACACATTCTCTTGCATGTCAGAGCAAAAGTCCTCAAGAAAACCCTGGAATCCAGGAGCTGGAGCTATCAAACAGGCAGAAAACTTTACTGACCACATCAGACATGGTTCTTAACTGGATCCTCACTGGTACCCCAGCCATTCAGTCTGAGATTTTTAGTAGCACCTTTCATAGATTTACAGGCAATAAATCTATCGAAGCCTTCTGCTTTTCTTTCATCTTTTTGGGGGGTGGGGGAGGGGAAGATAAAGAAGAATGCCAAAGAAAAGCTTATGTTGTCTGCTAGGGAAAGAGAAGAGTGAAAATAAGTCATTGCTACAGAAAGGAATCTGTATTGACAGCTTATAAAATATGGAGTAATACACATATAATTCATGCAAAAGTCCCAAAACAAGATATTATTTCTCACAAGTTGTTTCATGACCTTACCATTATTTCTTAAATCACTCCAACACTTTGAGCTTTAGAGATATGAAAACAGAAGAGGACCCTGCAGGTTTGGGGATAGAGGCAGAACCTGGGGGCCAAATGCCAGAGCAGGGTCCCAACATCTCTCACTGCTGGAGCTGCTTGGTGGGACTGGAGAGCCCAAGTGCTTTGCAGAACCCCTGTCTGTCATGCTTTGAATGCAAACATGCCACAGAGGACTTAATAGAAATTAGTAATTGTATAAACCATGGTGATTTTAAATATAACACAATTTGAAAATTTTGCCTTGGATGTCACAGCAGTTCCTTGGTTTCAGCTATTCCTATAAACATAAATGCATCACCCTTTTGTTCTTAAGAGAAGTTTAATGAAAACCCCAAGAGACAGTGATAAATTACTTTAACACAACCACGGATTCAGCAGAATATTCTACACTTGATGAAGCCTGCAGGAAACAGATTTCAGACAAGGAAAAACAAATACTGATTTTATCATCAGCACAATAAAGATTAGTGATGGTGGGACATTTTTATTTGTCAACTCACCTGCTTTTTGGCTTTTTAAAATCCTATCATAAAAATAATATACCAGTTTAAATTCCCCATCACTACAGTGATAAATGAGAAGGAACAGAGTCACTGAGATGACCACTGAGCAAAACACTTGGGAAAATCTGATCCCCTCTTTCTTTTTTGGGTATATCTAGATCTCAGCAGCAGCTTGCTAATCACTTCCTTCCAAAATCCCAATGGGAAGTAGCGGATGCCTGGAGAGCTATCCACAAGGTGTGCAACCCATCCAAACAAGAGGCAGAACACACCTCTGCAAAGCCTTTGTTTAACCACCTCAGCTGAAAACACATGCAAAAGACAAGTATTTACAAGCAATTTAACCTAAAATTCAACTGGGGTTTGTCAGTCTTTGCTGGAAAGAACATTTGGCAGCCATACCCAGCCTCAGTGATGGGTACTCACAAAAGCCTGGCAAGATTTAACATAGTTTGCTAATAATATTTTAAAAAATGTTTTTCTCTGTCATTTTATGTAAACTTTTCATCAAGTTCCATAAGCTTTCATTTACTGAACTCAAAGAATTGATTTTAAGAAAAATCATGAAAGAAAAATATCCATGAAAATCTGAAAGAGGAAGGGAGTGAACAGTTTGACCTGAGAGCTCATGTGTTGACCAGATTTGCACTGTAAGGCTAATCACTGAGGAAAGCACCGAATGGCAAAATTCACTCATCATAAACTTCAGAGATTTCAAGAAATCATTTGACAGACTCCATCACTATTCACTCTGCAACATCTTGAAGTGTTAGGCTTCCCAACAAAAATAATTACATCGTCAAGCCTTTATACCAAGCTGCAGCTTGAAAACTTGGAGATTTAAGTACAGGGTTCAACACAAAGGCTGGTGTCAGATGAGCAAGAAATCAACGGACTGTACGAGCATAAGTGTAACAACAGAAGGTTTAACAACAGTCCTCTTTAAAATCTGGCCATTGCAGCTGTCCTCAAGTCCTCCAAGTGTACCCTACCCAACACACAGTGCTGATAAAGGCCAACAGCTGGGTCTAGCACTGGAGGATGGTGAAGTGAGCAGGCTGCTGCAGAGGGAAAAGTGTCATTAGAACACAACTTCCACCTTCAAAGTGATCTAGTTTATACGGTAACTGTGTGTGATTCACAGTCAACTGGGATAATTTCACCAACTGAGAAGAGGGCATTTCTACTTAGCATCTTAAATGGGATTCACTAATTAAAAAAAAAAATTATCTACACCTCAAACTCTTGAAGACTACAAGTCTTCAATTCAAAATGTTATTCCTGCTTTGATATACAGACAAGGAAGCTGCAAATCCGTGAATGGTACAGACAGATCAATGCTGTTAGAAGCAAATGCATCACAAAAACCTGGGTATAGCATAAAATGAATTGATAAAGAGGTACAAGGATTTACTCCAAAGGCTGCCTCTTATCTGTAGGGTTACCCAGAAAAGAGGGTGGAAACATTTGGCAAGTGCAGTGGGGATTAAGCAGAAGGAGGCAGGGGTGACCTGGAGAAAGTAGAAATTACACTGGAAGTTCTGCAAGCACAGGTGGCTTTTGGGAGTAATTCCTTCTAATCTTCAGCTACACAAGCAGATAAAAAGCTGCATCATTAGATCCTGGCCACAGCAATACAGAAATACCAAAAAGCTGCAATTTTACTCATGTAATGGATTCTACCCTTGGGGCTCTATACTGGGCAGGCTTTGCCAGCTGACAGCCACACCAGCAGGACTTGGCAACACCAGCACAAATCCAGCCTGCCCTGCGCCCATGCCCAGCAACCACGTGTGAAAATACAACCCTGGGGAAAAATGCTCATCAAAAACTGCCCACAATCAAGTACGTGGGGGAATGGCAATAAATCTGTCCTCCAGATAAGTGATCTTCACTCACAGAGAAAGGTTTTATAGAGCTGCAGAAGAGATGGGGCACTTACCAACTAGAAATGAGATGTGATGTGAAGAGATTCCTTCTTTTCTTTCATTTTTTATGTTTCTCTAAATACTTTGCACACACATACTATCTGTCTTTGTTGTAAGGTTGTAAAATATAAAGGCTCATTTTAAGAAATGACTGATTTTCTTACAGCAATGTACATCCCTCTAAACGCCAAAAGAAATCTATAGCATACAACACACTGCATCTACTAACAATCCGCTAGTGTTTAAGTGACCAGTGTGAGCATGACCTGGACTAAAACTAAACTTCACAGCCCAATATTACATGGTTGACAAAAATTGCACATATTTTAAGATATGCAATAAATACAAACCAGAGAATCCTAAAAGCTTGGGAAAAGCCACACACACACAGAGGAAAATTATTGTACTCCTCAATATACAGGTAACAAAATAAAGAAACAAATCAATACTTCTGGCCTGATAATTCACAAATTTACAGGAAATTCCACACACAGCTCAATCAGAAACCATAACATAGAAACAAGTTAGTTACTGTATGTCCAAACCACACCAAAGGAAAATCAAAGTCTCAAAGTCATTTATTTCAAAACTAAGAACTGCCAGATCAAATTTACTACTGCAATCATAATTTTTTTCTCTTGTGCATGCACTCTGCCACACATGGTTTTATTCCACTGCCAGGTTTTGTTGTTTTTGGAACTTTTCCACAAAACTGAGAGAGACCTGGAAAAACTACTGTAAAGTTGGAAGAAAAGCAGAAATAACAGGAGATTATAGTGATAAGTCCCTCATTCTAGAGAAAAACAATAGCAAAGAAAGAAAAAGTAACCAAAACACCCGCTGTGTTTCTTTGTCCTCCTGTCACCGAGATGGATGGCTCACATCGATGTGTTTGCAATGTACACTTAGCCACCCTTTCTCTGGCTCAACAGCTACAATGGTACCTTCTCCTGGGACAAAAAATAAAAATCCGTAACAGATTTTCCATCTGTAACAGGTAATATTCCAGGCAATCTGGAAACAGGACAAATCTGCTTTTGTGAAACACTGCTTTGTAATGCCAGAGGTTTTGTTCGCCTTATTTTTTTTCCTGTCCGGCTGTAGGACAGTCAAACACACAGTAAAACCCAAAAAAGGAAGCATCTAAAACTACATCTCACACTTTATTTGCTCAGCTTTAAAACGATATCCCCTCGTTAGAGAACCATCTCGTTAAACAGCCCATCTGGGTCATTGTGCAGGTTCTCTGCTCTAACAGGCAGCACAAAACCCCAGAGAATTCAGGGACAGCTGATGTCCAAGAGCTTTTTCTTTGCTGCACTGAGTTAAGATTTGTCTGCTGTCTCTAAGGACCCTGATGCCAAGAGGTTGGGAGCCTTCAGTTTGTTCTCTCCATCATTAAATTGCCAAGGGGAAGCTCTGTCTTTCACTATCATCATCATTAGCACTTCCTGGTGACCGTGAATTCAGTTCCTTGAATCATCTCTCACAGCTCTACTGCTAAAATCCTCTGAAGGAGCTTGCTGACTTCTTCTAATTCACAGTAAAAATGTTTTTATTACTAAGTTATTTAAGAGGAACTTTACATAGCACAGAGAGCACGTGTTTCAAGGGTGAGGTTCACCAACAGAACAGGATGATGAGCATTACAGCAGTGCAGCCATCATTTTTTTTAACACCTGAAGGACTACTGTGTGTCCATACATCCCAAATCTCACGTTTATTTGAGGTCAGAAGCAGGGGTGACTGAATCTAGACTGACATTTCTGCTCTCAATGGTGATTCTTCAGTCATTTCATGATCCTCTCTGACCTTCCCACATAATCACTCACATGAACTTCACTTTGCTAGAACAGCTACTGAATAAATCAAGAAAACCTGAGAAGGTGCAAGACAAGAAAACAAAATGCCCTAACGGCATTTCTCTCCCTGAGTGCCACTAACACAGAAAACAGGACCCTACTTGTAGTTCCAAAGGCAACAGACATTAAAGTGCCCTTCTGATCATCTTCCACATATTTCCATGTGAACTCCCAAGCTCAGGAACTCTCAGTTAATACTGACAACAAACCAAGTGAACATTTAGGGCATCATAACCTTCAGAAGGTATATGCTTCCAGACCAAAAGGGGGTTTCAAGACTGCTTACACCACAATAGACATTTATGGATGTATTTAGAGCATGCACATAGTAAACAAACAGCCCCAAGTGTCAGACAAACTGTTGATATAAGTTGTGAAATAAAGAGGAGATCCTGGAGTTCACAGTTTCCCCATGGAACAGCAGCTGGATGCTGCCACAATGCTGGCACACATGCTTCAGGAAATCAAAAAAACCAAACCTGATACCAACAGCTTTGAAATCAGGAACAAAACAACACATTGCTTAAGTAGACAAGGAAGCACAACTTAAAAACTCCAGCCTGAGATTCAAAGCATCTTAATAAAGCAGCATGCATACATGTAAAAGCAAGATGCTCTAAACCTTAGAAAATGTCCCTTTCAAAAGTCTTTGTTTTGCTTTCTAGAACATGTACTTTGACCCTCATGTCTTGTGCCACCCTGCTTTGTTTTGCTCTTTCCTATTTCATTCAGAGAGGAACATGAGTGGCTCAGACTTAGAGAGAACTACCCACACTGACAGTCTTTTTGCACCTAAATAGTGCACAAGAGTGAATATCCCAGGTGTTCTCTATCCTTAGAGACCCTCAGAGACCATATCCTCTCCCAGCTCCAGATGCGTCCTCAGTAACCCAGCCAGCATTTTCTCCATCTGCTCATGGTGGCTCCTGGATAGGGATGGAGACAGTCTCCCATCCACACAAGAGCCAGGCTGTGGAACCCTTATGGGCTGGGACTGGGTAGGCCAGCCGGGCCAGCAACAGCTCTGCAGGGGGCTGGCATTTTTGGGAAGGTGCTGTGAAAGCACCAGGGCAGCTGGCACAGGGAAGGGACTTCTGCCCATGGCTTGAACCTCTCAGCAGATAGCCACCATGTTGGCTGTGACCACCTGCATCCAGGGGTCCAAGATCATTTTCTCCTGACTGGACCTGGTACGATCCCAGGGGAACAGCTGGCCCATGGTACCTGTGCTTCATGAGCTATCCTGAAGTGAGAAATGTTACAAGTCAGGCCAAATCCTCCAAGTTGAGAGCTGTTTTTCACAGTCCACAGAATACTGAGGAGGCCATTCATTAGCTGCAGCCTTTACCCATTAGCTTTGTAATCTGCAAAGGCAAAATACTGCTGAGCACTCACATTGGTAGAAGTCTTAATGAGAGTAAATGCTGGGAGCAAGCCTCAAGAAAACCAATTTCCTAGCTTATTTGGACATGGTGAACCTGACAATATATTGCAGTTATACTTAGTCTGTCGTACATATAAGCTTAGGGCAGGTGGAGACTGCTGGCTTCAAACCTGGGGCTGCTACTTTTACAAGGGGTCTACTCCAGTAGATATCACTCATTTTCCAGCAGATTAGGTTTACTCATCCCTCAGGAGGTCAGGGAAAGGCAAGATATATACAAAGCACAATCCCACACCTGACATGCTCCTAGAGGAGTGATGCATCTTCCTAGTACACAGCTTACAGAAATGGACTTTTCCTAACATTTACAAAATTTCCATCAACTAGAGAACAATTTTACATTTCAACCTCTCTTTTTTCCCTCTTGCACATCCAAACCAAAATAATTAATCTGACAACAGACATAATTTGCCTTTATGTCTGCAGTTGGGCATGGGGCTTCTACTGGCACAGGTATCTGGTATCTCAGCCAAAGGTAACTCAAAGTTTAGGGATCTGGTAAGTTTAGCAGAAAAATGCAGCTGATGCAAGACTGAGAAACTGTAGTGCAGGCTTTAAAGGAATATGGGCCTGAATTCCTAAACCCTACCTGTCACACACATTTCCATCATCCTTTCTTTTTTCTTCATGTACAGAAAAGTAACTTGAATCATCAGGAAACCTGTTTTCCATGCAAACACAAGGCAGGTTCCCATATCCAACGAAGAATGGCTTTCAGAGTATTCTGCCTATCAAGAGACATGGACTCTATTCTCAACTTGAATAAATCCTAAACTTTCAAAATCAACCTTACGAGGAGCACAGAGTCTTCCACCTTGAAAACACATGCAAATGTATATCTTTGCTTAATTGAACTGTTATTCATACATATAGATGTTTGCAGAGCTGAGGCCTTTACCTCTTTGTATTCAAGTTGCTTGACAAGTAAAATGTAAATGAGGTGATGTGCTGAAAATGCAAATCATGTATTATTGATAAAAAGTCACCATTCAGCACCAGGATATAAAGAGAGAATACTGATGCCTATACTGAAAGAAAGGAGTTTGAAAATTAGAGAATTTTTAAAATCTTTTCTATTTTCTATTTATTTCCACCTCTTCCACATTTTTCTCGTTGTTATCCCTCAAATGGAACACCTTGCCTGGTTTGCCAACTTCAGACTGCAGACAGATGCTGAGACACTATTCTGCCTATCAAGATGTGCTTTTCTCTACATGATATTAAAAAATTCCCACAGAAGGCACCGAAACGGGGCAATAGCAAAGACGTGAGAGAGGCAAGAGAGACTGCTGTGCTCAAAAGCTCTGTTGTGTTCGGCCACATATTTTTCTCATTTGTTTAGTCTGAAATTCCTCCTTCAGCAACTCTGGATTTGTTACTTTTTCAGAAGGCATCAAGAACATCTGGACTCCATATGGCTCACACCTACTCTTTGCCAAATGAAGCTATATTCTGTTTTCTAAACCCTTTATTTCTCCTAGCACTGCCACCAACGGGGTTTTAAATATCTCCACAACAGACTACAACATAACCTCAGAATAACTCAGCTTGTTGACACAAATTCCACGGTGCTGCATTAACTGTGTCTGGGTTTGCCAGCATGTTTTGCCTTATCTTCTTCACCTTTTTCAAGATTATGATGACACAAAGGAAGACATACTGAGAAGGCAGTTCAGCAGTTATGCCACCTGCACTCAAAAAGGCCACCTCACCAAGATAAAGGAGGAGACAGGTCAACCTGATGGCCCTTGCAGAAAAAACTGCACTTCTAGATAGAGTTAAACATTTTCTTTGGTCTTTTCTCTTCCAGCTCTTCATGGAGCTACCTTGAGTTTTCTTTCAAGAGGTTAATGATTTTCTGAAGTTTGAATCCTGGGGAGCATGTTGTAACCTTATAAAAGTATTTCCATCTCCCTTGGCTAAAAAAATCCAAGAAATACAGCTCTTTTTTGCCCTCTCCCCCTAGACATTTCTGCATTGCAGCCCCTTACAGGCCTTTCTCAATATCCACTGCTGCTGGGACTGAACTCAGGTTTCTGTCAGTCAGACCTACTGACCCAGAGGTTTGTACTACCTTAAACCTTGACACGGGGTTGTTTTGCTGTTCCTTGCTCTTCAGGAGGGCTGCAGAAAAACAGAAACACCCCACTGATTATTTGAATGCTGTTCCAAATTCAAATAGGATTTGAAATATCGTTTCCATTCTAGAATAATTGCATATCCTGTATCTTTTTCCTGCTCTACACCAAGTTGATTTGGAGGTGTTAATCTTAGCAAAAATAATTGGCAATCTTTATTTTTTCCTGCTGTCCACATGTTTGATTTAGAGGTGTTAATCTCAGCAAGGAATCCACTCAGGTTTTTTATACTGAAGGAAATACCAAGCCCTGGATCCCAAAAACTACTCCAATGCACCTGTCAGTGTTAGAGATGTCATGCTTTTCCCTGAACTATTACATTTTGCTTTGTCATTAATAAATGTCACCTCAGTATTCAGGCAGTAGCCTGAAATGGAAAAGCCTGGGATCCACTTCTACCAACTCCTCATGGGGCCTGAGACAAAGCAGCTGTGACAATGTCCAGCCTCCAGTCTTCTCTCACCCCACATCTGCCCCCAAGATACTGGGCTTGCAAAGAAGGGAGACAGTCTTTCTGAATGCAAGAAATGTTCCTAACATAATGCAACCAGCAGCAGCAAAACCTTGTGGATAATACAGTAAAATCAGTGATAGTCACACTACCCCAAGGCCCAGCTGTATACAGACTATTTTCAGTGTTATTGGTGAGACACTGAAACAGGTTGTGCAGAGGAAATGTGGATGCCCCATGCTAGAATGTGTTCAAGGCCAGGCTGGATGGGGGTCTGGGCAACCTGGTCTAGTGGAAGGTGTCCCTGCCCTGGCAGGTGTGTCAGAACTAGAACTAGGTCCCTTCCAAACCAAACCATTCTGTGACTCCCCAGTTACGGGTCAAAACCCCAGCTATTTAACCCAGCATCACAAACATGTACAGTTCAAGTAAAAGCCACTCATGCTCCAGGTCTGAATTTGCTAAGGCAAGTGTTAATCTTCGCAAATATCTCTCTGTCATTAAAGACATATTTAAATTCTGCAGTAATTTTGGCATGAATTTACTGATGTACAGAAGATTGCAACTTCCTTTTCTTTCAGGCCAAGTATTTTCACTGCTATTAACCTCCCTGCTGATTAAGATAACAGTGCTTCAAGAGGTATTTGCAGACAAGACTACATATTTATAGCAAGCTGTCTACACAGAGGTGTAGCTGTTCTATGCATGGCACAAGCACCCACATCTCCCAGGGCGTTGTGCAGCCCTTCTCGTGGTCACAGAAAGGCAATGCAGCCTTCACAATGTCACAGAGAGGTCACCCTAGAGGTAAATGCATGCACCCAGGAGGGTAATGCACGCTGTCACTGTCACATCAACTTTCCTACATGTGACGAGAGCAAAAGCTGGGATGGTTTCAGCAGCTTTTTTCTTCCCAGCTCTGTCACACACTAAACATGGGACTCATGCTGCATGGCCAGGTGCACAGGCAAGGGGGGCTGTGCTCCCCCCTCCACTCCAGATGATTCCTCTTGCTCTGGTACCATCCAGTGAGCAGCCCAACAGGCTCCTGCAGGGCTGCCCACAGCATTAAACTTCTACAGAATGGAGCCCTTGCTCCAAATGTCTGCTGACTCTTTGTCATGTACACTGCTTGCCATGTGCTGCACAAGAAACTTCTGTATCTCCACCACTTTCAGCACCCACAGTCTCCTCACCTGTGTTCCTGGGGCTCAGACACAGTAGGTGCTGAGTCATCAGGCTGTCATCCAGGGAGACACTTAAGGTGCTCCATGAACCACGTGTTGCTGTTTGCACCATGGGGGTCTGAAGTCTTTACCAGGCCAAGGCTGCAGCTCTGACACCCCGTGCACCTCTTTACGACCAGCCACATGCATACAGGTGATGTGCACTTCTGTCTCACTCACTCACAGGCACAAACTCATCCCCATCCCTCCAAAGCACAAAGCAAAACACAGAGCTGTCTGTACACAAACATCCCCGAGAAGAGGAACCACATGTGGCAGATGCTACTGCATTGCTTAATGCATCATTTAAAGCCTTTTGGGGACTCTACTGCCATGATGAGTAATTTGGCCAGAATATTGTCCAGAGACCATAATGTCTGGATTAGGGCACTCTGAAGGTCACTAGCTGGGTTAAAAGCAAGAAAACTCTGCAAAAAAACAGAGCTTACAATCAGCATTTTCATTAGCAATGAAAATGAGAGTAGAAATAGGCTGTGTAATGCAAAACCTTTCTTTCACTGCTGAGCCTCCCTGTGTATAGCCTGTGTATAAAACATGCTGCAGATCTGCTGGAAAGCAGAGGCTGGCAGAACACTGCCTGTTAGCACCCACACTCAACCCCAGCTTCAGCTGCTCTGCCACTTGAACTGGGTACAAATTCAAACCCAAGGAGATGAGCAATTACAAACCACATCTCTACCACAAGCACCTTTTCCTGCCCCACAGCAATGCAAACGCCACATCTGTAAATGAGATGAGACAATCTTAACTTGTCTTTATCAAAAGGAGTCTCAGGTCAACAGGGACTGTGACTGCTCAAGTGCCACCTTGATTTACACAGCTGTAAACGCTGGCCACTTATAAACCCAGGCAGAAAAGCAAGTTCATGAATTATGAACAAATACAGTGTGTCAAAACACATCAATCATCATCAGTCATGGACCAGCAAAGTTATGTTGACATTTGCACAAAACTTCATACAAACAATCAATCGGAGTCCATGGCTGACTGCAGAAGGAGATGTCTGGTTTATGCTACTGAATACAAGACTTCTCACTGAACAAAAAATGCTGCAAGACCTTAAAATAAAACTAATGGAGAGTCAGAGCTTTAGTCAAAAGTCAGATAAATGGTTTTTGACCACTAGAGAAAATAGATTGATTCACCAGCTAATTCTTTTCTTCAAAGCCTGCACTGTCCTCCCAAGGAAATGCAAGGAAAAAGCTGTAAACACAAATGTAGGTAACAAATGTTCTAAATGGCTACAACAAGGCTGTACAAATTACACAAATAGCCAGAAGTTGCAAGCTGTCATATCTAAAAGTAGCAGGAGTAACAATATTTAATGAGCTTAATGAGTTTTGATGAAAAACTTGCTTATTGGCATGTCTTCTTTAAATTACTATTGTCAGCTACTTGGCACTATTTAGCCTCACTTTAAGACTACTGAGGGTTGCATTAAGACAGCTTGCAAAATTATCTAGCCTCATGTGTTTTGTGCTACAAACAACAGAGCTTCCAGCACTTCTCAGGCAGGAACAAGCACTTCCTGAAAGAGTGTTTTGGGCACAGTACAGTGAAAGAAGAGGAAACTTCTGTGGTTTTCTTTCTCAACTGACACACAAAAAGGACTTCTTGTGTTTGAGATGAAAAGGGAAGACACACGTTCCAGATAGCCAAGCAGCCTTTGCTGTAAACACAAGGTGAATGTGGCTCTTGTTCTAAAGGTTGTGCTGTTACTGGTCACAGTTTTTCTTGAAGGCTTTTTAGAAGAAGCTGCCATTTATTCGTTGCAATAGTTTTACCAGGCACCTTGGATCTGTCACCACAGCAGGAGGCAATGCAAAAACAAATGCACCTGGTGAGGTGCACGGCTCCCACCAGCCAGCAGAGCAGCTCCAAACCATCCAGAGCAGGGTCCTGTGCTGCTGTCAGAACCACCTGACCACACACATGTAAAGCTGTGTGAGCATACAGATGAGATAAAATGGCATCTGCAGTATTTGCCCTTTGGCCAGAAGCGCTCTTCCCTTCCACTACATACATATAAAATTGGGCACTGATTCAGCCAAGCACAGAAGTATGCACTTACATTTCAGATAGTAAACACTGATACTAGCCCCAACACAAGAAATTTTGTTATTGTCAAGGGGAGGCCCAGGATTAAATGTAAGTGCTTTACTGGATTGATGTTTTGATCTCTTGATACTTGTATCTAATCTCATGTCTGAGCCAGTCCATAAGACTCTAAACATGGAGAGAAAAAACACCCTTTTGTGACCTGAAGCTATAATACACAGAAGAACAGGCATGTGAGAGAAGGGTTAACTATTTATGTAACACTGGATACAACTTCAAGTTTCACTTCACACTTGTGGGAGATTAAGAGCAACTCCAAAATAAATAAAACCTAAACTGTCAGATATTCTCCCTCTCCCTGGTTAAAGCTAAAAAGGTGGATGGGGGAGAAGGCAAGGGACATGCATGTGCTGGCCAGAGGTGAACAACTGGCTGGTGTTTCTGAGGCAGGACAAGGCTCTGGGAACCCCACAGTCTCCCAGTTGCACACTGTGGCAGCTGTGGGGCCACTCAGGCCCCACTCACCCATCTCCTGCCCTGGCTCTAGGCTCTGCCAGGACTCTCCTCTTGGGGGCTGCACAGCAAATGCAAGATGCCAACAGCATCTCCCAGACTTTTCGCTGGGATGTGGGACCTGGCCATGTCAATGCCTGTGAAAACAGCCACTGCCCTTTGCCACAATGCCAACTACCAAAAGAAAAGCTCTGGGTCAAGAACTTTCATCTGAAGGGGCAGGAACACTTTGGTTTAGCAGTTAGACCACCAATACCCATGGCTGCTGCAAAAAGGAGGAGTGAAGAAGCAAGTTCTGTGGGACACTGAGAGCAGCCCTTCACTACACCCAGCTCAAGGCAGCAAGTAATTAGTGCATTTCAAGGTCAATACACTGCAATCGATTTTCCTTTCACTTACCAAAGTAAACCGGGAATAATTCCATCACAGTGGATGTAAACATTAGTATGAACCAGGTTTAAGTCAGAAAAGCACTGGGTTAAATAAGTTACTATACTGAAAAGTTGATTTCAAAAGAAATCAACTTTTAGTTACTTCCTTGTAACTATGTCTACCATCAATAAAATTTCCATTATTATCTTTGCTCATTATAATGCCATTGCTCAGATTTAGACTGTCATAGAAAGCACTCTCAAGTCAAAATTCAAAGGCCCATAAAAATCCACAAGCTTCTTTCTCATGTGCCACAAGTTCTACCTCTGCAGAACACCCAGGCTGAAGGCACATCCAGCATGCTGAGTGATCTCCATACATGAACACCATCATGCTCTCCACCTTTGTGCTTCTCCCTCAACAGAAATGGAAGTGCTTCTCCTATTTCATCTAAGGATACCCACAGAATCTCCTCTATGCATTAAAGAAGATTTTTTTTTGATTAAGGTATGGTCTCACCAACACTGACACTCCATAAAGCAAGAGTGGATGCTGCCTACTGACTATAAGGGAAGTACAGGTCCTATGCCACACCCCCGAAAAACTGGCGGCTTAAAATTTTATTTATGAAAGAAAGTCTCCAACCAGGATCCAGTGTTTGCCTTTTGCTGTATGCTCATGAAGGGTGATGCCCCACACCACATTCTGATAAACTCAGAGATACCCTGGGGTCCTGCAGCAAGGAGTGTGGAGAAGGACTCCAACAGCAACTTGTCCTGCAGGACTGACAAAGCCTAGGTTTAACAGCCAGTCCTCACCTCCAAAGCAGCAGAGGAATTTTCTAAACCACCCCAGAATAAAATGAGAAAAACTTCTTGGTGTACTTTTAAAAGGAGATGGCAGATTTTCCTGACTGCTGCTGAGCAGAGCTGGGGCGTCTCTGCTATTTGATGCCCAAAGCAAGGGGCTGTCTGTTCTACGCAAACAACATCCTGCCTCTCACAGCCTGGATTTATCCTGCTGGAAATTTACACAGAAATGCTGCTGTCAGAAGTTTAAGCCCACAGTTGCCATGAGAGAGATTTATTCTTCAGAGATTTCTATAGCTAGTTGCTATTTTCTCCAAGCATACAAACAATAGAGGATCACGACATTTCTTCTTGTTATGATCACTTTATCATTAATGTTTAAGTAAACCTATCCAATGAGTCCTGAAGAAGACAGAAAACAAAGCTTGAGCTCTCTATTTGGGTCAAGTTTCTCTCAGTTTAAACTAAGTACGTAAAAGCATAACAATGCTATCAAATGCAGATCCAAAGCTTAGCAAAACATTTGATTCTTACACCAATTATTATCTCTCAGTAAGCCAACATCTGTGAGATCACTCCTGGGCCTTTTAATTTAGCATGTCTTCTAATTAAAGAAAGATTAACTGTACTTCCAATAATTGCTCTTCCTACCTCTGCCAGGCTCAAGCTTCTGTCTTCCTCCCAAGCTCTGAGGGAGGGGAGCAACCTGAAAACACATCCACCACAGTCCCTCTGCCATCTGCAGGGTAGAGCCCAAGGCACCTGCTCCACCACAGCCATGGTTTCCCTGGAGAGCATCTTCTTCCGAGGAAGAGACTCTCTGTGGCAGGACAAAGGCTAGATAAAACCATTTCCAGATACAGACCTGAACCCTGCTGCTTCTCTCAGAGCTGGCGATAGAAAATTCACTTCCTCCTTCCAAAGCTGTGATCAAGTACCTGAACTTAAATGGGACAAATCCTGGTGCTTGCGCTGAACATTGAACAGGCAGTCTGGGATCACCCACAACCATCTACTGAAGCCCAACCCTGCCCTTACCCAAAGGGACAGGCCATACAACTCTGCTCACCACCCATGGTGCTTTCCTGGGACTCCCTGGAGATTTCCCCAGCACTCCGTGATCCTGCCACTCCATTTCCAAGCAGACATTTTAGGCACCATCTTCCCATTAAAAATGGTGGGGAGTTACACACCTGTGACCTGAATCAATCAGAAAAATCCACCTAAAACCCTCCCCTGGTACCCCCAAACCCAGCTATGCTGGCAGATGGTCAGCAAACCACATGCACACTAAGATAGACCCACAGCTGCTCAAGGATAATAACAAGGCCTCCATATGCAAAAAAATAGAGCTGGGAAAGGTACATCTAGAGCTCATTTATCTTGATGAGGGAAAGCACTTGGTGTTAAATGAGTTTCAGTTAAATGAATGGTAAAGAAAAGTCCAGCTATCCCTTAACCCTAGCACAAACCCCACCCCTGCTAACTTCCCACAGTACTGGATTTTCTGTCACCTCCCCAATACACCATCCCTTGAAGACTACAGTGAGGGGACAGCTGGAACAAACAGAGAGCGTCCATGAGAGGGGCGTGCTGAAATTCCCATTTGTGGAAACATTCTATGAAAGCACAATCCCTTTGATACAACCTTGGGCCATACACACAAACCTTCCAGACCAGTCTCTCCCACAAAGTACAAATATTCAAGATTTATCCGCCTGCCAGTGTGATCTCTCATAGGTGGCATGCACAGAGAGAAGGGCTACACCTGAGAGATGAGGGTTCACTATCCATCTATCTGCCTGCAGCACAGAGATGACAGACAGGCAGCACAGGCACCCCCATATGCAACAGCCTCAGTGCCTGCAGATGACACCCAGCCTCCTACTCCTGATGAATGATCAGGCTTTTAACACACTGCCAAAGGGCCAGGAACACATTTGCTGGGCTCAGCCTGCACCCATGCAGCTTTTTGCAGCCCTCCATCCCACTCTGCTCCAGTACAAGGTTGTTCCTCGGTTCTCTGGGAAGCTACTTCCTCCCCAAGAAGCGCACAGAGCTGGGAAGAATCTAGCAAGAGGATGTTAGAAAACCTAATTACAAACAAGGAGCTGGAGCCTGCATGATGGGAGCAGCTGTGTGCCCAGACAGGCCTTCACTCTGAGGCAGTGTGAGTGCAGCAGCTCCAGCCGCTCACACCATGGGATTTTAGCAGGCTCGCTCCACCCAAACCTGCTGCACTCCAACCCACAGGACACCGGGCTCAGCCTGTGGCCCACCCCTGGCATCCCCTCACTGTGGGGACACCAGGCTTCCTTGTACCCAGGGTGGGAGCTGGTCCTCAGCTACCTCCCCGTCAGCAGAGGATCCCCAAGCACAACCTAATTCCACCACCACTAAACACTGCAGAGCTTCTGATGCAAGTTTCCTGAGACAAGCAATAATAAGCTACAATCAAAACATATTCAGAACTTTTTCCATATATGGCCTACTATGAAAACAGTGGCTAGACAGTCCAGGTGTAGTAGTTGTCCCAGAAGAAGGGATGTGTCTCCCAGAAGAAGATTACTTCACTCTGTGCTGTATCAAGCTGTAGATCAGTACTGATCACTAATTCCACCAACAGCAATAGACCTTATTCCACGGAAGCACATCAAAATGAGCAACACATCCTTTCTGCTCAAGAGAATTTGATATCGGACATTTTTTAATTTCTCCATAAAAGACTCTTGCTCACTCTCATTTCAAATCTAAGAGCCACTTCATCAAATGCTGCTTCTTCTCTACAGACAGATTTTGCAGAAAGCAGAGGGGGTTCATGTCAGATCTGCTGCAGACTTTGAGTGTGATACTGGCACTCTCACTGATGATGGGTGTCCCATTTGTAAACCATGAAATAGCACCTTCTCCCCACCACCCCCTTTCCCTTCCCATTTTATCTGTAGCTCAGATGCAGTGACTTCACTGTCACGTATCTCCTGGGCCAGGCAAACCCTCAGTCACAGCAGCAAAGGTGGGCTGCGACTCACTCCTGCCCCGTGTGGAACAAGACTTCACTCCTGCTCTTTTTCCTTCTCCACCCATCATTTCAAAAAGCCTCTCCATATAGTACAGGAGGCTCAGTACAGCCCTGCTGCTGGCAGGGCCAGTCCTGAAGCACAGATTACCTTGGCCCACAGATGATGCTATGTGAAGACGGGTTCCTCCACAACACTTTAAAAGCCATCTTTTTCTGGGTGGCTCCCTGAAAGCTCAACTATGAGCCTTTCTTATGTGGGAAAATGAAGCTGTTTCTATGCAGACAGCCCCTACCAGGGCATTTTAATTAAGGGCTCAAGCATGTTCCAGCTTGTACAGGAACAGCTTGTAAAATAATCCTGTATGACACCCGCTCACGTACCCATCCCAGTGCAACAGTGGGACAGGGACAAGGAGGTTCTGCACCACTGCAGCTCCTCACCAAGCTCTTCTGCATTACCCTGACAAAATGGAGGGGTGTGAGAGGCAGAGCTCAGGGTCGGCCCTGTCCCCAAAGCTGTTTCATCCCCGGGACTGTCCTGTGCTGCCACAGCCCAGCTGAGCAGAGGGGAGACCCTGGGAACCCACTCCTCTTCCTTCACCCTTGCCATTGCTCTCCAGCACCTTCAGTCCTGCTTTACACCTGGTGATGGGGTGGGAGAGGGACATTCCCACAAAAGACTCCTGCACAAGCCACCTTGCTCCTGGCAGAAAGGGGAGGCAGTTGAGATGCTCCCAGGATCACCAACAACACCACACCATTCCCGTGACCTGGGATACCCAGGTGCCTGACAGGCCTGTGTTTGTGACAATCACCTCAGCACTCTATTCTGCAGGGTCTAATGAACTTCTCCTCAAAAAAAAAAAAACAAAAAAAACAACCACCAACAAAATATCCAGTCGAAAAAAAGGTATTATCAAGGAATGTAACTTCTTCTCTCTTGCTTTTTTAAAACAAACAAACAATCTAACCCCCAAAATATTGTGCAATGTCAGGTTAAAGTACCACACATAACATTTAAGAAATCTGAGACTGTTTAAAGGGAAGGTTTTACCCTACAGGCACAGAATTGGGAAGGGTAGGAAAGCCAGCTTCAATCTACACCCAGGTGTTGCTGCAAACAGCATCACCTGTACCCAGGGCATCACCTGCACTAGTGCTGGCCAATACTGAAGTCAATACCCTACTTATTTTTTCGAAAGAAGGGGAGAGCAGCAAGGGAAAAAAGAGAAAGGTTCATCTTACCTTGTGACTACTGGCACAGAGCTTGGGACCTTCATCACACACATATTAAAGTCAGTGAATTCATATTTACAGGACAATTTTCATCTTCTGACTCTGCTCAAAGCAGAATGGACTCCTCCTCTTTACCCCTTAGCAACTCCTACTCCTCAAGACCTAAATCAACCTGTCTGATTTTTCTTTTCCTTTGCTTTTTTAAACTTTTTCTTTTCCCTGGTCTTGGAAGTTTGAATGAAAAGACAAAAGGAGAGAGTTGACAGAAAAACTAAATATGGAAACATGCAACCTCGCTAATCAACATGAAGAGCTCTAAGACATGAAGAAGTTCTGATGAGGGGACCTGTACAGACTCCACTGCATTGCTTCAGACATCCTGTGTATTTGTGTATCTGCCTGAGTGGTCTCAGGGGGCCCATACTCCACGTGAACACTGAGGTGCCGTTCCTGGCCTGCCTCCTGCATTCCCTCATCTCCCACAGCTGGACCTCCCTGACAGCACATTTTCCCTGGTGCAACAGCACCAGGAAAAAATGTGGCAATCCCAATCAATGCCTATTTCTCCATATTATAAAGCTTTACAGTGGAAATCTATCCCTTACTTGTGGTAATCTCCCCCTGCTCTGCCTTACTTGCTCTTACCCATAGCCAGACCAAAACATAATCATATAAAGATCCAAAATCCTAAACCAGGACAAGGGCAAGGGCCAGTACAATTGCTTCGGTGAAGCTGAGCTAAATACAACCTTTTATTCTGCATTATAGCATTGCTTTGCCATTCAGAGTGGCCAGAAATGACGCTGCTGCTTCCCTCAGAAACTTGTCCCTGACTGAAAATTGTGAAATTGCAAAATCCTTTCTGTTCTAAACTGCCTGAATATAGCCAAGTTTCACTGTGATGTTCAATCCATTAGCTGATTAAAAGCTATAGATCACACTGTCTTGGACACATTCAGGCCATTATGAATAAGACCTGTCAGAAAAGCTTCTGGCAAAACTGGTATCTTTGAAATTGCTAGAGCTCCAGTTAATAAAACTTCACATTCAATCCTTCAATACCAACAGGCAATGAAATTTATGGTATTCTTTGCAATTACACATTTAGAAGTGAGTTACAGGTACAGAAACTTTAATTCCTAAACAACAACAAAAATAGCATCCCAAAAGAATACTCAAGCCATTCTTGCATGCCAGAGACAGTCTGCTTGTGAGAACTGTAAAAAAAAAAAAAAAAAAAAATACTGATTAATTCCAGTGCCAGCTTTTACATTTCCTTCTGACAAAGGAAAACTTTGAAGTTTCTCCACAGACAACTTTCTTCATATCTATCTATTTATCCCCATCACACCTAAAAAACATCAAACATCCCTCTAACCAATGCATCTATTGAAAGCCACCAGCTTCCCAGAGCTGGATTTTAAATTTTACAAAAACCAAATCAGGATAAATAACAGAGTTTTTAAAGGTTTGCAATAAATGCTGCCTGCCCATCAGCAACTTCTGGTTTTCAGGGTCACTATGTGTGTGGAGCTCCATCCAACTTACCCCCTCTCCATATGCAAGGAAAGCCAGGCCCTGGGACCTCCATCACACTTAAAATTCAGCTGTACCCCCAAGGATGGAGTGGGAACCTACACTTGTCTGGGAGGCCCCATCTCTCCTGTGTTAGCACCAAAATACCACTACCTGTAGCCAAATTAGTCAAGCAAATTCAGAGAATGCAAGTGGGTTTTGAACACTCCCCAAGCTCAGTGTGTTGTCAGTTTTGACATCAGTTCTGTCTGTCTGTCTTGACAGAGAGACAAGAAGAGCACTATGACTCCTCTGCCCAGGTAAAATTTCCCTCATTTCTGCCAAGGGAGAACTCATTCCTTATAAAGGCACTCTATAAATGCACCTGGACATGCTGCTATCTTTTGTAAGTGGCAAGGCAAGCCCCCTATTACAAGAGATTTACAAGACATTCTAAAGGCCCAGCAAACCTCCTCACTTCTTTGAAAATCTGTACAATAAATAAGTCAAGATTTTTCATCTGCACATTTCAAGGACACTTAAACATTTGCCTCTTAGAGCAGCAAACCTAAATCTTGTCCAGTTGCTGGCTGCACATTATTGACCTAAATATTTACCCTTATATGCTTCAGATGATCTTCAAAGAGGCTGTACAGGTTCCTGCATGTTCAGCATTCATGGCCATGAAACAAATCGTTTATGCAAATATTTTTAGCTCAGTTTATATTTTCCTGGTAGCTGCTGTGTCCCAATCCCAAATACAACAAGGCAAAGAAAAGACCCTGCAATTATTTATTACTCCTTCACCTGCCATTCTGTATGAGTGGTATCCTGTGAATATTTGCAAGTGTTCTGTGACCTTGTGAATAATTTTATTGTAGAATGTAGAAAAGTAGCTTTTCGGAGTGACAGGGAGTCATTTATAACCTGCATAGTCTGGTAAATGATTCAAGTGCAACTTGACACACATATGTGTTCTTCACATGCTATTATTCTTGAATGTATGCTTATTGTGAAAATATCCTCCACTCAAAAGAGAAAAAATATAGGGAAAAAATTTGTAATTATGCCTATATTCACTTTAGAAATAAATTCTTATCCCACAAAATACTCTGGGCTTACTGCCCCATTTAATGAAAAGCTAACAACAAAGTTATCAGATGTTGTTTGTTTTGAACATCAAAGAATTTAAATAATAGTGGTCACCCCAACTGGCATATCACAATCAAAATATCTAAAACTGGTTTTTTTCTGATGAAACTGAGGTTGAAGAGAACTGCTTCTCCAGGAAAGAGGCTCAGAGCTACACAATATGAGCAGCATTTACTTACTTTAGAAAAGGGAAGGATTTCTGGAGCAATGAGAAGGGCGGTTTTAAACACTTCACCTCCTAAAAACTTTCTAGCTGCACCACAGATTCAGAGCTCAGTTGACAACAACAAGAATTTGCAGAGACCTCACAGGTAATACACTATAAAGTGCAAAAGCCAGGCCAGAAATTACTGTGCAAATGGGCTGGCAAGCAAAACAACCATTCAAGTAAATACTACAGGGAACAGGTCAGGTAACATATGCCTACCATAGACTTGGAAGGAGAATCCAGAGTTTAGTGGGCCATGTGATGTTTTATTGTTTCAACTGTTTCCCCTTGACTTGCCCATGATTTTTAAGCACGAATACCGTGATGCACTTGCTAATAAACTGCTGTCATTTGTAACTGGAAAGAAAACACAGCATTTATCTCAAAAGGAAACAAGTGATCAGAATATTCCTAGAAGCCTTGACCTTCAAAAGTAAGAGCTTGATTTCTTAGGGCAGCAAGACTGTGAAATAAGGACATGAGAAATTAATAGAATAGCAACTTGACTGATAGCACCAAGTCTATAAAAGACAGTTTTCAAGACTCAAGAGCTACTTCAGTCAACCAAACACAACTCATACATATCTAAAAATCAGTGTTACCAAAAAAAAACCCCAAATCTGTGCCACCTGCACTTGGAACAAAAGATCAGCTAACTAAAGGAAACATTTGGATGAGGAGAAGAATAGTCAAAGGTCTAGACCTGTGAGAGATGAGTGAAGTGATCAGATTTGCTCTGAGGTCAGCACAAATAGAAAAAAACCAATCTGTTCTCCACAATGATAGTGTGCAGAACAGCAGCTTATGGACTCAAACTGTAGCAAGGAAGATCTAATTTAGGCTTTAGGGAAGGCTTTTTTCCGATGGTAATGATAATCCTGGGTAGGTTTGCTGAGGGAGCCTGGGGAACTTCCCATGTTAGACTTTAACAAACTGAACACGCAAATTCTGCCAAGCACGGCAAAGACAGTCTAGTGGGTGTAAGGAGGCAGACTCCTGAAATAATTCCTCAAGCTATTCTTATGAGCATATGACACATTCCTGGGCTAGGAAATGGTAAATGTCACTATCACGAACACAGAAGTTCCTCCTGTTATTGCTTAAGCTCAAAATAGCGAACTAATGGCTCTGTTATCACATAAATGGTTAACTCATAATATACATGCACTGCTTGTTTACTGCTAAACACAGACACATCATTGGTGAAAGAATACAAACAAGGTTTTATCAAACACACAAAAAACAACTCAAAAATTCTCATGTGTCAGGACTCAAAGCACATCAACCAGGTTCCCACTCAGGGCAGTGACATCCCCACTTTACACAGAGAGGTGAGGCAGACAGAGCTTGGTTTTTCATCTCCAGTCAGGTCATGGTGATGGGAGGTACAGACACCCCAGACAAAATGCTCATGATTTTCCCATCCTCCCAGCACTATTTTAATTGCCATGAGATTTCCAGCTGATATACATCCACTGACTTCTTAATGACTACCTGAGGTCGCAGAGCATTTTACCTAAACTGAAGAATGGCAGGGACTCCAGAGGATTGAGAGGGGTGGAAAGTTGGGGGAAAGCGTGGGTCTGAAATTATCTGACAGAGGTGGCTGCCAGGAGCTCAGCAGGCCCTTGAAATGCATTGGCTTCCAGATCATATGTCTGTCTCTTTGCTTTTTCCACCAAAAATGGTTGTTTAGAAGACTAAAAAGCCATCATTGATGAACATGGAATCTGGGGATATTTCTTTTTTACCACGAGATAACATGAGCAATTTACAGGTACCTCTGTCTGCCCTCTGTTTTGTATTAGAGGACATTTTAAAAAAATGAAAAAGAATTTGGTATGTAGGTGTATTTACAAACATCAAGTAACATTTCACCCAAAAGTAATCCTAAAATCACAAGCACACTTCCAGGTGAAAGGAATGACAGCATAGTTGCCTTTGCAGTAGCATCTGCTCCAAGCACTTGCTTGCATTGTTTGCTGTCCCCAGGGAACAAGAAAATACTGCTTCAGTGCAAACAGAGGCTTGGGAAAAGAGATAACGTCCCATACCATCATTTCTCAGGCTCTCTGAAGAGCTGGTACAGATGTGATAAACAAACTACTGAAACTCCTTGACAGCGGTCAAAAAGAAATTTGTTCTTGGGGTCTCATTCCCAAGTTTATGAAATATGTTGGACTAAAAAAGCAATCACTCCTTGCATACTACCAACACCTAAAAAAAGCCCACCATCGTAAGCAGCCAAGGACACTCACTATGTGGCTCCCTGCTTAGTGAGGACTTTTCAGACGATCCAGGGTAGGAGCCTTGTCAGGAGAAGCTTTATGTACACTGTGCTGAAGAAACAGAACCAGTACATTAGGTTTGTCAAAGGGAGATGGGCTCGGCATCATGCAATGCCTTGTGCAATCATGCTCAGCTCAGAGCTTTTTCTGGGAAACATCACTTACACTGGGTACCACTTTCCTACACGGTGCTGAACACAGATTTTGGCAGGATCTTGGTTCTTGGGGTCCTACCACCCACCAACAAACTCCCCTTCAGCCAATCCATCCAAGTCTCTGCATGCAACCTGACCACCATCCCCCTAGGCAACCAGCTTTCAGGCTGGCATTTCACTCCTTAGCACCACCTTTCAGCAGTAGGCTCTCAAATGAGGACAGATTTCTGCCATGTTTTTAATCCCTGAAGGCTTAGATAGCCTCTGATGTCTTTATTTATGAGCATGCCCATCAGATCTTCACATTAGCCATCTGAGGACATCTTCGATATATTTTAATTGCAAGATGGCTCACAGAGCTGCCATTTTCCTATCTATTTTAGCTGCTGGAGTTATTTGACAACATATTTATCTAAAACCTTCTCTGATCTAGTAAGATTTTACTATGTGCTGCAGTTAGTATGATACAGCCACAAAATAAGGATTTCTCTTAGGTTTCTTCTTCTCACCCAAGGGACCACTCCTGCCCACATGGTAAAAGATATTTTCCTGTCAAACCACTGAATAGGGATATGCCAATACTATCCTCAGGGCAGGTTCCAAAGTTTCCAAGCTGCCTAAGACAGAGCAGCTGCTGATTAGAATTTTTTTTTCCCCAGGAAAAATACTTTCTCAAGCTGAGAATTAGATTAAGTTTACCTATTTGGGATGTCTCTGTGCCTGCTAAGTTGGAAGCTTTACAGGCACAACTAGCAGGGAAACAACTTGGGACACAAAATATTTTCTATTTCTCTTCCCTTTCCCATCCTTCCTCACCCCAATACACCTCTTACAACCTCCTTGGAAGTAATGGGGTGGTAGATGATGAGGGAGGCATCCTGAGTCTCAGAATTTAATATAATGCTCTGGAGACAAAAACATCTCAGGAAAACGGCTCAGCTTAAGCATCGTTAATTATTTAGAGAAGTGCCAAAAATATTCCAATTAGACTCAGTTCTATTATCCTCTTGCTGCTGCCTTTGCTGAGGATTTTCCAGAACTCTGTACTCCAAGGACTTGAAATCTTCAAACTTTTCTACAAGAAAATGAGTAACAAAAAAACACCTATGTGCCTGTCTGAATACTGAAGCTCTGGACCACCTACAAAGATGTGGCACTTTGTGCCCTGTGGCTTTTCGCTTCCTCTCAGTTGCATGCATACACCGAATCCAAGAAATTGATGCACAAGTTTGTGTTTTCCATCTTTCTTGCTCATCTTCTTAAGGATGCTGCAGTTACATGTGCTGGTTTTAGATATCCATCCAATACAACGAAGAGAAAATATGCTGACAGCTAATGTGAATAAAGTTTTCATCATCCACTCTGATGGAGTGGATCAGGTCTTCAAGTCTGACTTGCAGTACAGAATGTGGTGGCTCCCAAACCTATTCCTACAGCCACATAAAGGCTGTATTTTAACTATGGCAACATTAATACTAAGCCCACTGCTACCTTTAGTTGAAAACTAAAGGCAATATACTGCACCTCTGAGCTACAGGACATGATATAATCATCATGGCATTTTTCTGAATGACAATTCAATTGTCTCTATCCTAGAGATACACAGGCTTCGTTCAGATCAATCAATCTGTTATCAGACATAATACAGCTGTTTAGAGTACCAATTAGCAATGAAGATTAGGTGAGTATCAGTTTAGCTTTTTGTGTATTACATATAATTAATTTTCATGCAAAATGTTACTGGATAAAGAGATAGTTTTATGAATGCCTCCTTTTTATTGTTTTGCAATGTGCTACACCTTGCTTTTCACTCATCTAACACAGATTTACTGAGCACTCAGGCACATCTTTGCTTATTTTGAATGCAACTATTTATGTTACATGTTCATTTGAAGATGTCTCCTACCAAACCTATAGACCTGAAGCAGGTCAATCAATGTACAGGGTAGAATCAGATAACACCAATTTTTCATGGGCTTTTCTCAGTGATTTTCTTGGCTACCCTCTTAACACAGAACATACCACCAACATAGACAACAAGATCCCAGATCCTGACAAAACAAAACAATGCAACACATTTATATTAAGAAGCTGCAAAGCTAAGAACAGGCCAGAAGAGAACCATTAATTTATTAAATCAACAGCAGAAGCTACTTGGAGAAGGTCTGTTGAGTATTGCAATTGCACTGAACGTTATGAGATTGCACCTCAACTTTAACAGGGTTTCTCTGCAATGTCATACACTAAACCACTACCAGCAAGAGACTGGCAACAGGACCCATGGCATATCTTCATGCTAATTCTGCAGTCTGGAGAACACTACCCATCCTCAAAACCTTCAACTGTAGTAAGGTAATGCCAGGTACTTCAACAGTGGCTAAATTCTTAAAAAACACAGCCTAACATCACCATTCTCTAAAGCTCTTCCCCTCAGACATCATCTATTTATACACACTTGGGGATCAACTCTAAAAAGCAAATTAACAGCTTCTGCTTGCCACAGTGGGGGGCAAAAACAAAGATGACTGAAAGCTTGTTCTGATTTAAAAACCGGCATTTTCCTGTTTTAACACAGGAAATTGAAGGAGAAAAACACACAGCCATCAGCACATCCATCCTGCCCCTGTTCCCACATTCCACAGCTGGGGCACCTCAGCTTCTGCCCCACAGGGTGCCCAGGCAGATGGCTCTATTCCAGCCTGCAGATAGGACCTTCCTGAGGGGACAGCATCATTCCTGACCAGCTCTCCCCTGTTTGATCCCGGGTTATCAATGTCCTCTTGAGAGAAAACACCTTTACAAGCTCCTCCAGCCAGTCAATTTTGTGCCTTTGGGACCAGTTCTTTGGCTACAGACCACAGCAGCTCCCCTGTGCACCTCAACCCTGCCACGTGTGCCAGAAAAGCTGTCCCCACAGACTCTTTAATAAGAACAAGCAATGACTCATTGAATTAAAGCACCCTTACTCCTGGTGGTTACAAATTTAGCACACAACTGCAAAGTTTTTGGCTGAGCTTCAGCCTGCCCTTGATTTTCAACTAGTCTTGCAGAAAAGCACCCCAATCCGAAGGGGGAAGGATGCTTCACCCCACAGCACCCTTGTGAGTGAGCGGAGGGAAAGGCAATAGGAGGAGGCTCCACATAAACCCGCGGCTCAGCACAAAGGCTGGCCAGGCTGCTGCGGGAAGGAAAGGAAAGAAACACCCCCTCCCTCATTCACCAGCTGGGTCCCCAGGGCTGCCTGCAGCCACAAAAAGCACTGCTCTGCCCCCACAGCCTCAGCCCTGGACGTGACATGGTTACAACTGCCCCAAAGCCTTCGGTCCCACGGATCAAGGCGTCACCCTCTGGCAGAGTCTCCGGCTCCCATGCCACGGTGCTCAGCTGCTCTTCTCCAGGCAAACGCTTCCATTTCCTCATCACACCCGAATCTCCCCCGCAGTCATTTCCCCAACAAATGTGATTAAAGCTACACATTTTTCTCACATCCTCTAAATAAAGAGTGAGGTTTTCACACCCACAATTCACACTCCTATACGTTTGTTTATCCAACTATTTAAATTGGCAAGCAATCATCCTTGTAACCATTACAAACTAACCACTGGCGAGACCGAACCAGCGTGCTGTCCTGCAAAGGGCCGTGGACCACTAGTCCTGCTGCAATAACTGGCTTTTTACACATTGTCATTTATGCTGACATTTCTCCCCAGTAGTTTCATTATCCCGGCTGTCAGCCAGCAAGTCCGACCCCCCTTGGGAAAAGTCTGCCTTCTTGATTGCCTCGTTTCTTTGACCTTTGGCAGGTCTGGTCCTGTCTGCATTCAGCCTCCCCCAGGTCATGTAAAACTAAGGGGGGAGCGGCGAGGTGGGGGAGGGAACACCCCACAAGAGGCGCAGGATTTCTATACACATTAAAGTCCCACATTAATGCTAGATGTCTGATGGGTGCAGGGCAGGCTGTGGGCAGAAGCGGGTGTGTGGGGCTGAAAGGCATCTGTGCCCCTCACTAATGGTCTTCAGGCAGGACATTCCAGCACCTCCAAGGTGACCCATTAGCGACTGGCAGCACGCAGTAATGAATACAGGACAAAGGAAACCACACGCACCTGACAAGGCAGGCTACTGAGCCTGCACTTCGAAGGGAAACCTCAGAAATTAGACAATTGCTGGCTTAATAGTACTGGGACCAGTATATAAATGTCTTTTCATACATTTATAGACATTTTCCTCACTGCTACCATCGACCTGAATTACACCTGCCTGAATTTCCCTGACTAAATGGCAGAAACCACCACTGATACAGCTGTAGGAAGCCTATAAGGAACTGAATATGTGCTGGGTTTTAAATAACGCCCAGTTTGTACTGTCTATTCAATTACTGAGGTGCTTTTTCACAGACCCATTTTTCCAGTCTTGCTCTTTGTTTAAGCAATGCTCCAATCAATTGAGAAATCAAGAAAGTTAACTCTGGGATCAAGGAATTACTTCAGCAAATGGAAAACTGGAATATGACCTGAAAATCAACCACAAAAAGGACCTGAAATTCTCCTTTAATCACTCTTTTGATACTGTGATGCTAAGAGGCTTATTTGTACCCTGAAAGGTTGAATTTTCTCATCCCTTTTGAGAAGCAAAGCATAAGCAGCAAAACAAAGAGTCTCAAAACTAAGTATGAAATGTCACCAGGAAAACATGGCACAGTTATGCACAGATAAGCAAAAAGAAAATACCAGTGATAACAGGTGTGTTTGGCAGGGAGGGCACTGTTCTCAAACTGCAGAGAAAAGCAATTAGAACTGTCTAATATCCCCACAACTTTCAAAGGGCTAGTTTGTTTGATTTTCTTTCTTCTTCTGAAATAGGGGCAAATTTTGCCAACGTTCAAAACATGTTTTTCTGATGCTCATAATGCTTTCTCACTGGAAACAAAGGGCAGGTTGCTCTCCATCAGCATGTACTCGATGGTTTCTACTGACACATATAGCACACATGATGCATCCTGCTCACACCTAGAGAAGAGGTAAGAGAGGTTTTTCCCTACATAATCTGAGGCTCACTGGGGAAGCCCATGAATTATTCACTAAAAACTTTAAACATCCATTAAATTATTACTTAATGTCAACATTTAATATTCTGCACAAGAACGGATCTGTTTCGCTGCCCTTCAGAATAAATGTTTGCAGTAAAATCTCTCTAAGCACAGGTTCCCCCCCCATGAAGAGGAAGAGTGAGCCAGCTGGGCAGGGACCTGCCCTCCCCACTGTTTTCAGCCATCAGCTTTAATTTTACTATTTTAATTCATCCCTCAGTGCCTACAGTTATAAAGAACGTCCTTGACACATCATACCAATAGTGAGACTGGCAGGGGCATTCTGGGTTTAACTTTCCTTCAGAGAGGAAGAGGAAACCTCCTAAATACCAAAGAAAGGTTGGGAAACCCCATGTTTCAGCCTGAATTACCAGCTGGAGTGAGTCATCTTCCCAGTTTCACATCCGCCATTGCAGCCCTGAGGTCAGCAATGTCGTGGATTTTACACACAATGATGCCAAACACCTCAGGGTTGGAGTTTCCTGGGGGACTGAGCCTGCTCCTGACATATACACTAAGGGGGCAGCAGCTATGGCATCCTCTGTAAGGGAAGAACAGCCCAGTCTCAGTAGTTTCTGCTCCCCTCATCTGTGGTTACAGGAGACATGTCCAAGCAATTCCGTACAAGTGTTCCCCTACTTCTTTTTTAACTCCTCATGCTGCCAAAGTGAAGACTTTCAGCTATGCGGTGGTTCTTACGATCTCTGCTCCTTTTCTTATTTTGTGGAGAACACAGAGATGTAGCATCCATGCCTTTAGCACTCCTTTCAGAGAAGCAGCAGAAAAAATGCCTCTATCTCCCAAGGGAAGGACTTAACTGAGCGTCTCACTGCAGGCATCCTACAAGGTGATGCTGACAATGGTGTCTGCAGTTAACGCAGCTGCAAGAGCTTATAGCTATCAGCATAGGCACCCATCTGGAAACAGTCAAGAGGCATCAATACCAAACTCCCCAGTGCTGGCACTAAAATTTATGGCTGGACTACCTCCCGATTAGCAGCATGTATACATTGTCTGAGATGGGAGTATTTGCCATCACCTCCCAGTCAACAACTCTTGCTCCTGCAAAAGTAGTACACTTAGAGTGGGACCTATGCAGCAAATTTTCACTATCTATTCCACCCTTGATAGAGTCTATAAATTACTTGGAGAAACCAACTGTAAAATTGCTAAATTGCTGATGACATGAAACTGAAGGGAGTAGTAAATACAAAGCAAGTACAAGAGAGATCCAGAGGGATTCGGATCACTTATGTAACTAGGCCAATACACTGAAAATTAAATTTATTGCAGAGCAAACATAAACTATTGCTCAGTTATTGGAAAAGTGCAGAAGCAAAACAACTGCACTTCTGAACTGAAGCACAAGAGAACAGGACCGTGAAATAGCAACAGACGCCTATCAAAAATCTCTCGTGAAGGAAGAAAGCTAATCCAGCAGAGCCACTGCTGTGTTGAGTTCTGTGGTAACTGGGAACAGCACAGCCCTGGCAAGGGGCTGAGCAATTTGCTGATCACACTCTGCTCAGAGACTATAGGGCAGCAATGAGAGCAGGCTACACGAGGAGGCTGCAAATAGAAAACATCCCTTCTTAGCAGGCAGAACTACTGTTTGATTGTGAGCCCAGCCACAGGCAAAGCGAGCTGCTCAGGAAGGGGATGAGAAGCTCCCAGACTGCAACAGCCAGCAAGGAAGCCCAGGCACCTGAGCCCAATAAAAGCTCTGAACTGAGAAATACACTGAGGCCAGGAAATGCATGAAGGGGTTGGGGATATAAATTATGGCTTTCCCAGATTCTCCAAGCAAGGACTCATTTGTCTCAAAGAGGCATGCAACATCTCTGTGTTACTTCATGCATCTGTTGAAACCAGGAGAGTTCAGGGAGAATGGGAGCACCACGCAGCAGGCAGGTAATGCCATGAGGGGCAGCTCCACCACAGCTGTGGCACCATCAGGCACTGCTGTCCCAGGGACATCCAGAGCTGAGGGAGCACGGCGAGGGCACTGCCTGCCCCACCAGTCCAGCAGCAAGGACTGCCCCAGCAGGCACGGCCACTGCCCAGCAGGATGGAGCAAAGGGAGACACTAGCAACTAAATCTGGTCTAAGTCCAGCATGGCATTTTCCCAAGGATTTGTAACTCCAAATCCTTTGTACAAATCCTTGGGAAGACATGGAGGAGGTGTGCCTGCCACCAGGCAGCTTCTCTGCCAGACTCCAAATCCTTACTCTCACAAATATCTCACCTGGGCCAGGCAATTTATTTCTCTTAATCTCACTCTTGGAAATATCTAGGCTATTTTGGATGCAATTCCCTCCCATTCCAAAATAAATAAAATATTCAAAAGCACTGCTTTGGCTGACCTTCTTGGGGAATTTCAGTGCAGAGATTTACCATTTGGCAACTCACAAACAGATTATTAAGTCCCAAAGTACAAGAAGTCGGTCAAAAGACTTTGCAGAGTTTGCTACCTGCATTGCATACTCCATTTTAAAATTACAGAGGCAGAGAGAGGATCCCTACTATGGAATACGTAAGAAGTTTCTAGTGGAAAAAGAGTGGTCTGTGCTTCACTTTAACACAGCAGGTCACTGGGATGATATTTCTGCCTCCAGCAGTGAGCAATACCTGGATGTTTACAGCAAAAGGGGACAGTCTCAGGCTCCTGTGCTATCCTGTGGAAGTGCTGCCAGCCTTCACAGGGCACCCAAGGATGTTGAAGCTTCCGTGGCCATTTGCAGGACGAAGGCACCCAGGCCACTGTGCAATGCAACAAACCGTCCCTCCTCATCCCCAGACAAGCAGCAGTGCCCCGAAGGATAAAACTTGTTTAGTTCTATTTTCATACGAATAACAGAGTATCTGACATAAAATTACATAAGCTCTATAAATACACACATAAATAAATAAATAACTAGTTTTGATGCTTGGCTCGACAGCACCTAGTAAACATGAAAGGAGAGAGGAAACTTAAGGAAAAGATTAATTTTTAACTGGAAAATACAGAATGGTGTCAAAAAGCAAAACCATTATGATAAAAAACAATACTGAAAAGGTAAGTAAAATGTTATTAGACACAGTTTCAGGAGAATAGAAGATAAAAAAATTAACAGCATTAATAAGCCAAATCTCCCACCTAATGTGAAACATTATTGTTTATAAATCTGTACCACATTTCAACATACATTATTTCCTCCAGAAAAGCTCATGTTTTTAATTTTCCACTTTTTTCTCATAAATATAATATAGTTAGCTGACTGCATTAGCTCAATCATTGCCTTTCCATCCACACAGAAATTTCCCTCAATGTTCTTCCCCACTGTGCCCCACAGGAGCAGGGCAGGGAGTCTCATGCCTCCTGGCTCCCCGGGATCCCTTCTGAACCCATGACCACCCTTCACTCCTGTCTGAGGGAGAAAACTGGGTTTCCAAAATGTCTAGGCTCTCGGAAATGAATGAACATTGACAATGAGACACAGAGTCAGAAGGAGCCAGCAGGCTCACTGCCTCTTGTCTGCCTGCAGCACGGGGGACGAGTGAGGGCTGGATGGAGTCTGGGAACACATGGACAAATAGGGACATGGGGGGCTTGTCAAGGAAAGATTTAGGATTTCTGTGCTTGGGTAACACAGGCATGCACAAATTCATTGAGAAAGCTGCTTTTAAGAATTTATCAAAAATTACTCATTTTCCATCTGAGGCTCTGCTGGGTTTTTTTCCCCCTGTCTGATTTTAGCTCATAACTCCACTACGCACCAAGGCTTCTTCTCTAGGATCCTGCTGAATCACAGTGCTAAATTGGGAAGTCTCCCGAAATGTGTTTTCCCTTACAATGCCTATTGCACAATTTCTACCAGCAGCACCCAGTGGTGAAAAAAACCCAGTAAGAAAATAAAGAAACTAATGGGTCTGGGTTTTTTTTTCCTTCTCCTCCCATCCTGATGAGATTTCAAAACAGACATCAGTTCATGAATAAAGAAAGGTTGTTTTGTTTTTGTTTCCAAGACAATGAAGTATTGTATATTTTAAGTGCCAAGGAAAATAGATACAGAAGAAAAGGAATTAAAACAGCATGGGTGCTGTAATTTCCATTTTCCTGAGCTCCATAATCTCCAGACTATGCTTCACAAAAGGAAGGACTGGGTCTTCCTGGGTGTACAAACATGATTTTATGCTATACTGAACTCAACGGGACAAAGGCACATAAGCTTGAACAGCCTCTGAAAGACCTTCACTCAGTCCAAGGCTTCCTTTTGATGGGAAAAATTCAAAACCGAAGAACTACCATAGGACCATGAGCCACATCAACAGATAGGGATTTAAAAGCTCTGCAGAGGAGGAATAAAAAAGATGGTAGGAGAGGTTTAACATCTGTAGAAAGGCTTGAAATGTAGCAATCAGAATAACTGCATTTGGATGAGAAATGCTAGAGATTAAGAGCTTGCCTTCTACAGCAGTGATCGGGTAATTGAGCCTTGGTTCTTTGCAGCTTGCAATGAAACTGAAGAGAAAGGCAAGATGGATGGTAATTGCCACAGGTATGGAGTCGGGGTGCAGCTGTGAGCACACCAGGTCAATAGTGATAAACACACCAATCTGTACCGTTCCTGACACAAGGTGCTCTCCCTCTCTGTTTGCTGAAGCTGAATTACTGCCATCTCTCACCCATTCGCTCTCTTCCCAGAAGGAGCAGCGTGCAGAGGAACACCTTTATCTAAACAGGCCAGGTTTGCTCAAACATGCATAACTACACAGCCCTAAAGACACGTTCCTGAGGAAAACCCAAACTGACCCCACGGCACTGCACAAGTTCACAACTCTTCCACAGCCAAACTGGGCTTTTAGCATGGTACCAACAAAATAAAGTCTACCCCAACAAGCAAAGGCATATTTAGGATAATAGTGAACACCTTTTCAAGACAGATGTCTACACAAAAAGTATCCTCACCAAAGGCCTGGTCTTACCACAGCTTAGTACACTTAGCTTCAAGTGAAGTCAGCATCTGGTCCCCGGCCCATATGAGACCTCTTCAGCTCATTCGGATGAGGGAGGGCATGTGTGTGGAGCTACACTTACAGAAAAAAAGAAATGCTCAAGAATGGAACGAATTATTTCTCTCTATCACTAGCATTTTCCTCACCATCGACCAAGTTAACATCTCAGTATCTATTTATATCCATGGCACCCAAGGATTCAGTCCAGAGACATCAGAAATAGCTTCCACCTCTTGCAAACTACTCCCACTCCTCTGCTGACTATCAGGTGATTCCAGCTTGAGGGACTTTAAATGCACAGCTTCTGCCTGACCTGGAACTAATGCTGCAAGCTCCAGCTACCACTGGAAACATCTCCTTCAGTGCTATGGGTTCATTTTACCATTTAGAAACTTACTTTGAAATTATCTCAACTTATGAAAACTGAAGAGTTATATTTCTGGACAAATGTCACCGGGGCCATGACTCAGGAAAGCAGGTACTGAGCTCCAGCTGCCAATGGCAGGACTCCAGCATGCACCTCAAATCCAGCAGGTGCTCAAGTGTTTCCTAAATACCAGGATCTGGGTTTAAAATAATTTCTAGCCCTTGGGCCATCCATGGTGGTACCCACTGGCTGTGCCCCACAACAGGCAATCCCTGCCTCCAGAAGCCTGCAGCATCTGCAGTGGAGGCTCTGTGGCCCCTCAGGAAGCAATCTTCATCTTTTTCCCATTCATTCCACCTATTTTTTCCCCCTGCTGCTTCATTCATCACTATTTATATCCCAACTGACTGGAAATAATTGATCCTGCCTGCGCTGAAACTGTTCTTTATGTACTCGTAGATATTGTGTCTTCTCAGTTGAATCTCTTCACAGAGCTCATCCTCAGCCTTTTTTATTACAAGTTTTCTGCTTCCAAATATTTTTACAGTTTCTTTTGTTGATCCCCTCTGACTATTTTCTAGAATATCCATTTAGATTAACAATGGGACCCAAAAGTTAATACAGCACAGGAAACAGCACTGGAAGCAAAGCATAATAAATTACCCTGCTTTGCATCAGACATCCCTGCTACTCACCAGAGACCAGTGACTTTGGATGCCAATTCCAAGGGAACTGGGAGAGGTCTGGCTTTCAAAAAGCACAGTTTGTCACCTCCCAGAAGTGCAGGGTTTTTTTAACTCAAAAAAAGTACCCAGTATCAAGGATCACTTCTGAAATAAAAACAATAAAACAAAAAAACCATCTGGTTATTTTAAGCAGACTTCTCACAGCTGGAGATGAGGTTCAAGCCTCAGTCCCCTCTCTGAGGACCAAGACATGGGTTTGTACAGCAGGTTGCTAGTCTTAGAATAAATGTATTTCATGTCTTTGATTACCAGCTACTGCTGCTTCTCACTTAATAAGAATTTGGGAGAAAAAGGGAGTCAGTAACAAATGCAGCCATATATATCAAGAAGATCAAGCTGTGTTTTGGTATTTCAAATAAGAGTTTCAACAGCACACGAATCCTTCTGCCAGCTGTCTCCACCTGCATGAATTTAGCACTGACATATGGGGGAAAAATGTGTCCATGGAAACCCACATCTCTAGGTGATGTGGCAAAAGGAAGCTTCTGCACAGGTCTGGTCCAAGACAGCCAGGTCTTGACAGCCTCTCCAGGCTGAGACCAATGTAAAATCCACTAAGCAGTTACAGCATGGGCAGAAAAGTCCGGCCATATCCCCCATGTATTTTCTCTATGACCTGAAGGACTCACTCAAATAAATCGAATAAATGGTGACACTCCAGTACATCTTGGATCAGTTACTCTTTGGGCAAAGCTTATGTTTTAGAGGAAACTGTGGCAACAGCATTAGGAAGCTATGTTTAATTATTTAAATAAAAGACAGTTTAAACTTCATTTATAACAAAATGAGAAATTCATTCACGTTTAACATGTTCTCCAACACTTTTTCCAATGTGCTGTGCCTCCATGGCTAAAGCTTCTTTGACACGCATAACCAGTACATGGGGTCAGGGGCTCAATCAGCCAACCACGAAGTTTTTTATTTCATCTGCCAGCCACCCTCTTCCCCCATAATGTGCAAATGGCTGAAAAAGCCCAGTGTATATATTTTCAAACCATAATTCTTTTTATTTGCTGTCAGCTTTCTGAGCCTCTGGAGCACACATGCTTCATATTTTTAAAATCTTTTGCACAGCCTCAGCATGTTAAACTGATGTGTGTGGTGGATTTTTAGAAATGGAAGAAAATTAAATAAGCACAGGAATTCTTCTGAAATCTCTGAGCAGCAGCTGGGACTTGAGAGGGTGCAAGAAAACAATCCCTGAACGCAATACAATCACAGAAGCTGGCAACAGTGTCACTATTCAACATGGTACAGGCACCACCTCAGTGAAATGGTGGTCTAGAATCATCATCACCAAACTCCACTGAAAAAGAAAATCCCTGCAGGTTATATACCAACAGCAGCATGTTTTCAGTGCTTCTGCCAGAAAAGGAAGCAGGTTTAAAAGCCACAGTCAAAGACAGACTTTGTGGTCACATTTTCAGTCACACCAGTTCTGTCCCCAACATCATTCAAGCTGACGTGAAACAGAACAATGTCAATCTCTTCCATCTGTTTAGCTATTTCTTCTTACTCTGAATTTCCAAGTTCTCCCTTGAGAGGCCAGGAATAACTGGTTAATCAAAAACACCCTGTGGTTTGGGATAAAAAAACACTAACTGATTTTTTTTTTTTGGAGTCTAGCATTCCTGCTTGCAATTCACACTAACCCCAACTTTAGTTACATGATGGTATCACCCCACTTTGGGTGGCTGAAGAACTTGAATTTTCTTGTTTATACTCACATTACGAGCTGATATTCTAGAAATAAAAAAAAAAATATTTAAATCCTTCCTACACTATGCTTTTAAATCGCCACTGTATTAAAAGTTACATCATTAAATAAACAGTTCCCATGGTCCCAGCTAACCAGTGCTTTCCACTGAAAAATTCTGGTTTTTGTTTTGGTTTGATTTTCAGGCTAGTATTTAACTAATAGCTCCTTGGTTTATCCTTGCTTTTGAGAAAAGTTGTTTTAAGTAACCAGATTAATAATGTTGCAACTCTAATTTTAATTTTCATGGGAAAATGATTTACATGCTTCCATTGTTGAAAACTGATGGGAGATATGAACCAGCATCTCTTTCAAAGCTGTTGAATATGCAGAACCTCAATAGAACTGGTCTATTTGATTATATATCAATTTATGTTTATGCAAAACTTAATGTGAATGAATCTTTACCTTAAAGGCAATAATCTGTTCCTTGCATGCACACTTCATTCTGTTATTGAATGCCTTGCTTAATGAATAATTGCAATAATTAATTTTTATAAAAATGTTCAGGAAAACTCTCAGGCTATTTTTAAACCAGATGATTTTATCACATAAAAATGCTGCAAAGAGAACTGTTCAGCTTTACAAATTGCTATTAAATGCCCTGTAAAGCAATGGAACAGCTAACTCCCTGCCCACCCTTTTGGGCAATCTATTTCTGTACCCTCCACATCCTTCATGCAAAAGAAAGCAACCTATTCCTACAGGAGGAAGAGGAGACAATTCTATAAGGGCTTCCCCATACTTCAAGGGTCTCTGTCCATTCAACATCCATGAAAACCTTATTATTTATGATTTTTCCCACAAGGAAGGACGTCACTGGAATGATAATATCTAAAGTACTGTTTTAGAGGAAAAACGACCAAAAGACTACTCAGGATCACAAAACTCACATTGTTTTCATTCTACTGCAATGTAAGGAGATTGCTGTGTTGGGGAAGAGCCCAACAACCATACAAGTACTACTGACAGCCAGATGTGTGAAACCTAATTCTATGAAAAGATCAGATCCCCTAGAAGTAGCAGCATGAAAAAATTAAGTATGGGAAATCCTTTCATAGAGGGAGAGAAAAAATAAATAATTGACAGAAGCAAAGCTGAATTAGTTGTTTTCTCATAATGTATGATTTTTAATTGTTTTTCAGATTGTAAACAAAATACACACATAGTAGAAAACATAGATTGAATAAAAATAACATTTTTAAAGACAGCAAAAGCCAATTATTAGATTATTTTCAAAAAAACTTAGATGCATAAATGAAAATTTCTGTGAGCTACACAAACTTTTAAGATGTCCTTTTTTACATTTTTTGCGCTAACAAATTCTTAGTCTTTCTCCTTTGCTTTTCCTTCTACTTCCTCACTTAAGACTCCCCTCACAGAGCTAATGTGCAAGTGGCAGCCAACATCCTGCCACATAGATTTATAAGGGTGACTGACATAAATGAGCAAAAAGCCATTCAGGCCTGCACCATCATTCCCTGGTCCTTTCTGCCTTCCCTTGCCTGCCTCCTCATTCCCCCTTTTCTGTGCTCCAGACTTCTCCTTTGCTAAGTCCTCTCTGTACCACCAGCCACCTATAAATCCATCATTGTACCTCGAAAGTCGACACCCAGATGGGACAGACTCAAGTTATCACTCAGTTTTCTGTCTCTGAACAAAGTCCAGGGATAAAGGGAGAATCGAAGATGAGCCCAGCAGGCAGACATTGGATTAGCTTCAAGCCCTGCCCACCTGCAGGTTTTTTCATGCCATTCCTGATGGACTGGCTGGTGCCTCAGCTCTGCAACTTCCCAACAACACCTCCCTCCTTCAAAGGGCAGTTTTGCAGTTGAGAATAACACCTTCCATGACGAAAAGCACTAAATCCTTGATGAAGGTCAAAGTCACTGTGCCCATGGTGAGCAAGCTATTTGCATGACCTTTCTCCAAAGTACCAGAAACACAGCAACTTCTTGGGGTCTCGCAGGTGTTACAGCCAACTTAGACACTGTATGTTAACCTCCAGCACTACCACACAGGCACTGCCTTTCCTGGGCTCCAAAAACTAGAATGAGCCCCAGTTTGGCAAACATGCCCTTCCTGAACCCATTCTTGGCACCTGCCACCCATTAGAAAGGCATCACAAGCAGAGAAGCAACTTGTGTGAGCAGAGACGTGTTTGCATCTGCAAGGCCACTAACATGTGCGGAAAACAGGGCACATCCTTGTTTTGAGGTGGCACAAACTATTCTGTACATGCTACAAACATTAGTGAAAATGCAGTTTTGCTACGGCTGCCTCAAGTCATTCTCCCCCCTGCACATGCAGAGCAAATACCAGCTGTCACCCTGCAACACCACCAGCACACACATGCATTCCTCTTCAAAGCACTGCCCAAACACTCACCCATTAATCTTGCCAGCACTTCTGAGAAGCAGACACCTCTGTTATCCCCAAATTACTGACTGGGAATGCCAAGGGATGGAGCTGGAGGCTGGAATATTCAAGGGGACTGAAAGGCACTAAGGGCAGTATTCAGCTACCCCAAATTCCCAGATATGTGAGTACGCAGACACAGGGGGATCCAAGGATCACATTTTGGAATGAGCAGCCCCCAGCCCCAGCCTTGCACTCAGGAGACTAAACAGCTGTCCCCTCTCCACACCATCAAGCTGCAAAAATACCCGCAAACCCAGGCCTCTGCTGGACAGACACAACAAGGCATCAAGATCAAACAACCAGGTGAGCACACACCTGTCTGAACTCATACCAGTAAATATAGGTTGCACATCTTCAGAATTTTAACCAAAGCAAAAATGTGAAAGCTCTTCCCAGCCTGAACAATTCACCCACGCTGGCCAAAACAGTTGAATTACATATTTATTTGCAGAGCAGGAACACAGGTTCTTTTTCTTGCTCTTTCAATTTAACACACTTGACTGGACCACCCTTGAGCAAAGTGACCTAAATTTGAAGTTGGTACTGCCTCGAGCCAGGTGTTGGACTAGATGCTCTCCAGCAGTCTGTTCTAGCCCCAGTCCTTCTCTGGCTCTCTCCACCATGGCACTGGAGCACTTTTGGCACTGGCGATTTGCAATGCTCAGAATGCAGTGCTACAAACCATGCAAATGTCCATGGCCCACAGCTCCCTTCTGGCTCCTTTCTGGTCTTTGACCCCCTTTAACCCACTACATGCATGGGTGACTCTGCATGCAGGTGACTCTGCATGGGGGGGGGGGGAACCACATCTGAAGGCAAGCCAGCCCTTCTGAGGATTGCCTTAAACCACCACCACGTGAAAAGCTAGTAAAATGATGTATTTTGGAGAACAATAGAACACGGGCCACAAACACAGAAAGCTGGAATAGCTTCAGGCAACATGGCTCACAAGCAGGCAGCAAACTGAAGAGCATTCAGGTAGAAGGAAGGCAAACAGAGTGCTGAGAAGGGGGAACAACAAGACAGAAGGAGAGAGAAGGAAAGGGAATGAAGGAAGCAGTGGAGAAGTGTGAGGATTTTCCCTGGTCACTCAACAGAATAAGCCAGATTGGCAACTGGTGCAGACTGGTCAGACGTGTCTCCATCTGCAGAGCTGGCTGTGATGCGGATGGGTGAAACTCAGCTATTGGTGATGTGGTTCTAGGAAGGAAAGCTGTTGGGGCACCTGCTATTTTGTCAGCACACACACCCAGATGCTGACAATGCTGACTGTGGAACATCCAGTGCCATTTTCTCCCCTTCCTTATTTAACAGTTTCTGCAAGTATTTAAGTGCCTGCATTCAGAAGCCTGTGATGAGCACAATACATAAGTTTTTACAGCAAAGAAAGGAAAAAGAAATTACATGGAAGATCTTTTCTGATCCAGCCTTTCCTTGGGCTGTGCTCCTCACTGCCAGCACACACAAATCACTGCATCTGAAGCTCCAAGATCTACTACAACAAGCTTTCTCTAGTCCTGAACTAGTTTAGGATTCCCAGTCTCTGTGCCTAGTGACACACAGACACACTTGTCTTCTCATATGCCACATAACACAGCAGGCAGCCACTCCTTAAACCACTGTACCTAAATACAGCTGATGTGGAACAACTACTAACCTGTAAAATGTTATAATGGAAGAACTACCAGGGCCTTTTAGTACAATTCCAGAAATTATAGAGCTCCTTCTTCCTTCATACACTAATTGCACTGAAATTGCATCCAATGAGTCCATGCATATTTAATCAGGTCTGGGGCTGCTGAACACACTGCTATTGCATGGGGTGCTATCAGCCAGAGCCATAAATTATTAACTTTGCCAACTAAACTTCTGCTGAATAATTTTAGGTTGGCGATGCGTTGTTTGACTGAGGCAAAGCTTGCTTTGTGTGTCCCCTTATCATTAATATTCTTCCTGTGTTTCCTGCGGCACCAAAGTGCTGGGAAGGGTCACTGCTCAGCTCGAGACAAGGCCCCCAGGGAGGATGTGGTGCCTCAGACAGACTGTATTATAGCCATCGCTGAATATTTTCCTAAGCAAAGCACCTCCTCTCGGGTCATGTCTAATCTCATCACTAATTATACCTCTTTGTTCAGGCCAAAGAACATATCTGGTAGTCATCTTTATTAGGCGAAGATTAATAAATAGACATGATCCTGCTTTTCAGCCTTCCAAGTAACACGTAAAGCACAGCTAAGCACTAGGAAAAAAACACAGGGAACAGATCCAATAAAAGAATCTCTGCCTTCCCAAGGCTTTGCTCATTAAATAAAATGAGGCTGTTGAGAGCTCTGCTCTGGGTACTCTCCACAAGCTCACAACCCACAGCTTGTGGCAGGATGAGGCCAAGCACACCAGCATTGTCCCTACCTTGGCAGCACCTCCACTGTCCCCTCCCTGAACAGCCCCACCATGGACCCCCACTTGCCTGCACCCCTCCCACTGCTCCCCCACCAAAGAGCACCCCAGTTCTCTGGGCAGCCAGCAGGCGTTCCCAGGCGGGGTGCCAGCACTGGCTGCTGCCACGGGTGCACCCAGGGCAGCCTCATGCTGCTGCTGGGCACTGGGGCTGCCTGGGGCAGCGAGCACGTCCCGCCTGAGCTGTGCTCTGTGGGAATAGCAATGGATCTCTGCTGATCCGTGCAAGAGCTACTATAATAGACATCAAGCAAGATGCACAACAAGCAGCCTTGTGTCGGCAGAAGGGGTGCTACCCACAACTTGCTGTTGCTGAGAAGCAAAACTGCCAAGCTCTCATTTCCAGCTTTCACACACCTTTTATTAGGCAGTGGTGGGGTTAAAGTCATCAACTCCAGCTGAATCAAGATTTATTCCAAGTTGCTAGCCCACAATTACATGCATTTCGAGACTCTCAAAAGAAATGCTTTATAGACATATCTTTATCCAACCTTAATTATTATTAATGCTAATTACTCCCTAACATGCAGTGCTCCCCATGGAAGATGCAAAACAGCCTTGGCTGTCAGTCTGCACAACAGCTGGTGGAGCTGAGAGAGGCAGGCATCTGTTTATCAGGGCTTTTTCCTAACGGGGGGCAGCTTACAGTAAGGATCACACCTCACATTGCAAATCAGTTAACTCCCAAGGAAAAAATGAAGATTTTGAACCAAGGAACAAAGCACAGATTGTATGCGGACCAGCGTTTGTTATTCATCAAGCAATATGTACCAGCTCACAGTTGCTATACCTCCCTCTAAATAGGCATTCTTTCCCAAAAAGTGAAGGCAATCAGTGCTATCAGCTCTGTTAAGTACCACACAAAAGCTGTGCCCAACCTACTGTTGAATTGATCTTGGTGGAAGTCCTGTGGAAATTGGCACCCTGGATCACAATCCCCCATGTGCATTCCCATCACTAGATTTATAGATCATTTGTGTCCCAATTCAAGGAAACCAGCAAAAGGAATCACCCTAGCTCAGCTGATGCAAATCTCCTGGCCCAGGAAGCTCAACAATACTCACATGGAAATTTAACTGGTTTGAAGTCATGCTTTAGGTTAACCAGATATAACCTGGGGTAGGAACCAGCTCCCACCTGGCACCCAAAGAATCCCACTGGCCTTGGTGGAAATCTCACACAGGAGCCCACCAGCCCAACCCTGGCCCTGGGTAAGTGCCATATATGGGACCACTTCCAGCCAAGCTACTGCTACCCCAACCCACTCCATCTGCAGGTAGCAGCAGAGGCTTGCTATGCAAGAAGAGCATAAACTCGCAACTGGCACCTAGTAGCCAAAAAAAGGGATCCTATTGATTAGAGCTGTTGTGCAGGCTCGTGCCATGATCTCTTTTTCTCTCAATGGCAGCCATTCATTGGCTCTCCCCCAAGAGTCAAAGAAGAAGCCTAATCTTATCTGTCACTCACAAGATCAAAGTGTCAAAGGATGCTGGCAGAGGGTGTAGAGTGGTGGAAATGCTCCCAGCAGCAGCAGCCTGAGAGCCAAGTGCCCTGAGCACGGGAAGAGGGCTCTTTCCCTTCTCGCCCTCTCTGCAGCAATGTGGGATGGAAACCAGGCCTTGGGGTTGAAGACAGAGGATACGTGGGTAGGAAGAAAAGCTACTGAAGGAAGGGACACGAAGGTGCAAACTGCTGCAGGGTGTCACCAACCAACACCACTGTTGTCCTGGAACTTGTACAGATGAAGACCTCTGGTTTCAGCTGCAGTGCTTCCCCAGCTGTTTCCTGCATCTGAGATGTCACCCTGTTTGAAGTGGCAATGGCACCTCAACAGGCACTCTGAAACAAACAGATCTCCGTGCGAGAGGACCCGGTGACAGCCCTGCGTCCTTACGGGCAGCCACGGCTCATGGCCCCAGTGTCTGTGTGCTGGGACACAAGATCAGGAATGCACAAGTACTGCTGCACCAGAGGCTGGATTTTGCAAAGTCATCACTGAACACAGACTGGGCAATTTGCACCACTGGGTAGTACCATATCTTGCACAAGTATTTTCACAAACACCCAGTAAGAACAAAAATCAGCATTTTCAGTTAAGGAAGGCAGAAGGCCAAAGTACAGGCAGGAGCTGTGAGAGGGTGAGCAGTGGTAAGGCGATCAACTGGAAGCATAGGAACACCAGACAGAGGGCTTGGTGGGGAAGCCAAGAGGAGCCATCATGACAGAAAAGACAGTAGCTAAAGACCCACAGCATACTGATACTGAAATACAGCACACTTTCAAAATCACCCTTGGATGGAAGAAGGGGAGGGTTGGGACAGCTGCAAGCAAGAAGCACAGAAACTGAGCCGAAGCGATCAAAGTACTCTTGGTGTAATTTTCAAATACAACTGTGCAATTGTAACACCTCCCATCTGAGGCATGTAGTGAGAAGCCAGTCCAAGCCCACTCATGTGGTTCAAGAGGTCACCAGAAGCAGCAGCACAATTACATCCTTCTGTTGGAGCTACTTATTACCGAAGTACACCACATCATGTTTCCTCTTGGCTCACAAGTACTGGCATTTTAAAAGCCCTACAAACATACTGCTACTTTAACAACTTCTTAGCAAAAAAAAAAAAAAACAAACCCAAACACCAAAAAAACCCACAAAACAAACAAACCAGGGAAGGGAGAAGGATCATATTGCCCATCTTATCACCTTGTCTCCAAAACACCTATCTATGACATAGATCCCAGTTCCTGTGCTCTTACACTGATTTCCTTGGAGTGAAATGGGGTCACTCCATATACAGTTTTATACCTGTACTTCTCCTTTCAGTTTTTTAACACAGGGATCTGCTGCTTCAATAGCCAAAGGCTAAGCCTGATGAATGCAATGATTTTAGTCCTGAATTAAAGATACCAGATAGACAGGACATAAAGTACCATGGTGAGCACCAAGACAGACAGACCTTCATGGTCCCACACAGGAGCTGCAGTCAGGATCCATCCAAACAAGTCCTTGAAACAGGAAAAAGAAAACACTAGAAGCCAAGTACAAACACATGGATACAGGGGCTTAAGGAATAGGATGCAACTACAGTTATCTGCCCAGCACAACAGGAACATCTCCTCTGGGACTACCCTAATTGCCAAGCTGTCCTGACACAAGCGATGTGAGGCTCTGCAGGTGGAACCAAACAAACACAATGGCTCAGGCAGCACAGACCTACCACTAAGGTTACGTTTACAGACACCCTGAGTTGCACAGGAGTGCTGATCTGCGGGGGGACAGGAAGGCTGCACAGAAAGCAAGCTGGAGAGGTGGCACAGAACCAGGCACACAAGAACACGCGAGCGCAGCACAGGAGCTACAGCAGAATGACGTGATACATCTCCTGAGCTGCAGCTTTGTTTTAAAATAGGTGTTTACCTCCACTAAGCACAGTATGATGATATTTGCATCCCTCAAAAGGAGTAAGTGAGGGGATGGGGGAGCAGAGAGGTGGATGTATTTATAACAGCTTAGAAAGGGGACAGAGGGAAGTTGGATTGGCAGTGACAACATAAAATGCTGCATAAACATATACAAACAGCTCATTTCTAAAATGAAGGAAATACATGCTTTGCTCATGGCCACAAAAAGCACTGCACTCAGCATATTTATGGTCTGTGTGTTAGTTTTCCACATTAAGATGACTGCCTGTGCCTTCCAGGATTCTGAAAACTTAAACTCTCACTGGAACCCAGCTTCTCCTGATTTATGTTCGCATCATCTAACCTCTGTGAACCTACACTGGTATAAATGACTAAACTGCTCTGAAATAGGATTATATCACTTCTAGCATGAGCGGTGTGTGTAAATATTGGACTTAAGTTTCCAGAGCAGTCTAGCCAGAAAAAAATAAACCCACATTTAGCCAGCTGGAAGTAGAAACAACATGTGCTTTCTTTTCTATTTAGTAATGCAAAAAATTTACTGTCACAATTTGCTAAATTGGCATAAATACATGTGATGCTATATACATGCTATACACATTTTAATGCATGCACATGTGTTTACTGTGTTTTTATTATAAGAACATTAGGGAAGCTTATGACCACCCATACCTATATCTTCAGAACTCTTGCAATGCCCCCAGTTATTTCCTACAAAAACCAAAACCAACTTATTCCAAATAAGAAAAAAAAAAAAAGGAAAATCACAGCACAACAACTTCATCTTTCAGTGCAAAACAATTTATTTGCAATCACATTCCAAGTGTGTCAGCCTGTTGAATGCAAGTCTGTATAAAATCCATTTTTTGGAACTCAAAGTATTATCTGGCTCCTGCAGTAGTTCTTCATCTATCGCTTGTCCTTGGTTCTGAAAGGAGAAGGAGTTTGCCAATGACCACAGAACGCTCCTCAGAGATTAGACCTCTGGGGTTCATCTGATTCATTGCCTGACTTCTGCCAAGCCACATCCTCTCCATAGGTCCATCATAAACCACTTCAGGCCCAGAGGCCTTTTCTGCAGAGCTGCAACACAGCATACATTCTCAGCTCTCCATACCTGGGTCCTTCTCTCTTGACCTCTGACTTTTCCAGCTGGCCATGGCTGCGTTCATCTCCACAACCAACGCATTCCACACTGGGACTGAGAGAGCAGTGGTTGTGTACCTTCCACTCCTGCACTATTTTGGGAAGCTTGCTGGGACACTTAGGTATCAAGCAGAGAGCACACTATATATGGGCCCATCTACTAGTGCATTCAAGTCTTCCAACCCATAAGAAGCAATCTGATCCTATCCCACAGCATCAAGAGCCAGTAATTGTAACTTCTGTCACAACAGCTGACAGGCTAAAGCACAAGTAACAGCACACCAGGCAATGGGATCCCCCAGCAGGTGCTCTCCCCTGCCAGTTGTTGCAGGAAGGGCAGGAATGTTTCCCTGGCCCCAGCACTGCCGGTGAGAGAATACTTCCCATTGCCCTCAAGAACGAAGCGTGCAGCACGGTGTTGGATGTCGAGCTAAAATAGCTCATTTCAGGGTGGAGAATTAGGGCCCATCCCTCCCCACACGCAAGATGCCCTGCAGCATCCTGAAGTGGGACCCCAGCCAGCTCCAAAATAAGCCAACAAGAGCTTTTCCCCTGACATACCTGGGAGCTGGCTCAGACCACAGGTGACCACAAATGCTGTCCCTAGAGGCTGGAAGAGTAGGTGGACATTTGCTAGGTCAGTGATGACCAGCCAGGATCACAGAGACCCCCTTCCATACATATCCAAAACATGCCTTGCCTGTTTTGACAACTGAGGTTCAGTTTCAGTTACTGATAACACGGAGGTAAATGCAATACAGCATATTAAGTAAAAATGAAACAATCTTTTCTTCAGATCTGCACTTGATAAATTTTTTCCTGTGAAGTGGAAGGAGGCTAATTTTCACTTCATGTGGGAATTAAAACGGCATTGCATATTAACACTTTTATTCAATTTTCTTGCTACAGCTGCCATTTCTCATAAGCCGTATTAAACCCTAGGCTCCAAGTCTGAGAAGATGGTGCTGCTCAGTGCTGTGAAAACAATAAGACTCTGCGTGTTGCTGAGCAGTATCCCCTGCCCTGCTGGAGCTAAGTAAATTATAACCTTCACTACTTTCAGAGGAACAGTCCCAGCTGCAGAGAAATGATTCTTTCAAATGACAATATAAAATGATACAGTCAAGCTGCCCAATTTCATTCCCAGAGAGATTTTCTCTCGGGATGCAATCTGGTTCGAAGTAGAAGGAGTTATCTGAACACTGCATCAGAATGCAGAGGATAGAGCTGTCAGCAGTAGTTTCAGCCTCTTGCAGAGAGCATTCCTCAATATACGTGAAAACACTCACACATAATTATTGAAAAGGAAGGGAGTCACCTCAAATGTTTTTCTATGTCCCTGAAAGGCTCCCTGAATGAATAAATATTCTTTCATTCTGTTTTAGCTGTTGCCACTGCAGTAGGTTCCAAGGGCAGGATTTAAACTCAGGATGAAGGAGGAGAGCACCTCACCACAAGGAAAATAAAATGTAATTTCCAGTGGAAGCTGTTTGAGCCCTGAGGAACTCAAGGTGGGCTCTCCACCACCACAGTGTCCTCTGAGATGCAGTCCCCAAGTCTGCTCTCTATGGCTCAAATGCCCTCTATGACCTGACTGCATCAGACCTCGGTATCCCAGGAAAATCTTCAAGTTGTCCTACAAAACCTTTCGGTCGAACTGGGATGGCAGTCCTATGCTTCGCTCAAAGATAAGATCAAGGAGCTTAGAGAGATGGTAACAGAAATACTCATGGCAATTGTAGAAAATGTTGGAAAACAACATAGTGTGGAGACTGGCTGAAGGAGCCAGTCCCAAGCACCAGGTCAACCTAAAAGAGTCTCAAAGTGCAGAACAAAAGCTGCCCAGCAATAAAGCCCATCTTGCAGCAGAAGAAAAACCCACAGCTGATTCGAAGAACTTTGGGTGCTGCTGCTGATGGCTTTTGTTTTTTTGTTTTTTAGGGGGTTCAGATTGTTAAAAGAAACTAAGCAAAAAGACACTCTCACAGTAGCTGGCTGCCTCACACAGTTACCTCGAGGCACCACCAATGGTCCCTCTTGTTCCTGTGCCTCAGCAAATGCCCTGGTGTCACTGCCAAAAGGCTGACTGACCCTCACAGAGGGCAATTCTGGAAAAACGGACTGATGATAGAGAACGATACAAGTCAACTAGCTGATGACATCTCATTCCCTTATTTATACATTCATCAAACTGCTCTTTGAGTCAAAAACCTCCTTATAGTCATTGGGTTTGCTGGAATAATTCGGTAACTGCAAACCAACAAGGCAACAGTGTTACCGGTAGGTACTGAACATCACCTCCTCTTCTGCTTTCCTGGTGCCTCAAAACATGGCAGATAATTAAGAAAAATACCGCTGCCAAAGTGATTTTAGTTTTAAGCTTCTTTCGTAACAGAAGAACCTACAATAAGTTTAAGTGTGACTTCCAGCCAAAGCTTGCTCCCACTGGCATAACCAACATCAAGCAAGAAATCCAGGTCCTTTCTCATGCTGCCTCAAGTACAAACCATCTTATTTTACCCCAGTGCACAGGAATGCTAAGCAGGTCCACTTAAGAATGCATTATTTGCTCTTGGACATATTCTCTTGTAGTCCTGGAAGGCAAATAACATTTGCTTTCTGCAGCACATCAAACTGAATACTCACATTTGATTAGCTAGTTATGGGAGGTATCCTCAGGCTTTCTCTGCTCCTCTGCATTTTAATAATCTCTTTTTAATTTCTGTCTGATAGATATTTTCACCCCAAGTGTATTAGTATCTCCACACACCTATGCTAATTCCAGCACTACAAGGAGCTGCTCATTCTTCTCCACTGTCCTGGTCTTCCTACACTTTCCAGCTCACAGCTGTTGCTGCCATGTAAAAAAGATGCCCAGTTTTCCATCTTCAGATAACTGAGTATTATACACCTTACTCTTGCTTCACCCAGGCTGCTTGTTAATTCATGGAAAACTCAAAGAGACACTGTCAATATTCTTTCACACAGTACAGCCACGTCTCAAGATTTTTCACAGCTTGAGCATAGATCTGCTGAAATTATGTAACCAATCCATTAGTCCCATACAAAAAGCAATTTTTTAATCTTCATTTTCTGCAGAATGAAAAATATAACGCTAACCTTGAAATAAAATTATTATTTGTACTTTCATTTTTTTAAGTATGTGAGTATTTTTTCAGATTTTGTTTTAAGCCCCTGCTAGTGCATGCAATTACTTGAAGCATTCTTATGTTAGACCAGAGGAAAGTAAACTGCATTTATCCCCTGCAGAGTCAATTCTCCACACCAACAATAAACACCCTAAGCTTGCGTCTTTTAATATGCAAAACCCTAACCTCAGATGTATATCCAAGGTTGCTGCTGGCTTTAATGAAGACAGGAGCATATTTAAGGGCAAAATCTGGAGTAGAGTCTGGTTTTCCTCAATATTTCATATAACCACTCCACCAGATTCCTAAGAGCCTTTTTACCCAGGCTTCTGTAATGAGCTCTTGTGAGCTACACCTTCCAGTAATCCCTTTCTTTCTCTCCTGACTCCAAATTTCAGAAACCTTAATTTAACTCTGCATATAAGCAGCAACTCCAGAGACCATTTCAAATCCCACATATTCTTGTGATGCCACTCCATAGCACATTGCTTTTTCACAGCCTTTGCTCATCCATTTGCTGCAGCACGCTCAAACAATCCCAGCCAGATGTTCAGCTCCCCAAGGATCAGGCACATAGGGAGCTTTAGGGCACACACCAAAACCACGGGTAAAGCAGGAATTTGGGGCAGCAGCACATGACACTGCTCTTAGGAAACAATGGAAAACCTTGGTGATGTACCTGTGTCACAGGTCCAGCCCACCTAAAGGGGTAACATCACCCTAGGACCTTGACACCAACCAGCAAACATATAGTCCCTAAGCACACAAGTAACCACAGATGCCGAGTTTTGGGAAATAATAAATCAAACAAACTAAACCAGTCAGATATAATGAAGCCTCTTTCCAAAAAGAGGCTCCTCCAAAAGCAGCACTGTTGTATTTACGCTCCTTCACGTATCAACTCCATGTTCAGCCTTATCAAATTCAATTCTACACCTACGCCAAATACCCCATTCAAACACCAGAGCTGAACACAAACCAAGGATAATTAACACAACCTGGAGTTTCCTCTCGAAGGCAGTAAGCCCAGGGTGAATGGAGGCAGAGGCCACTGCTGCAGGATGGAAGCACCCCCAGCAAGGTCCTCCTCCCTGCCAGCACCCACAGGGTGATGAGGCCATGGTTGCTCACAGGAGACAGTAGTGCATCCTCACACCTACTTGCATGAGTCTGTGGCACAAAGTCCTGAAGTTCACCAGCTGCCTGCTTTCTGCCTCCTCCCCTGCTAGCTGCAGCCGCCCAGGGCCTGGGCAGGCAGTTCTGGGCTCCAGGCAGCTCTCCCAGGCAGCAGTTTCAGCCCCTCACCCTCTCCCAAGCTCACAGTGAGCAGTCTCCCAGGGCATTCACCAATGTTCCACTCCCCCAGACTCCCAGAAACATCCTCCTCCTTCTAAAGCACAGGAATAACAAAACTTCTCCTGCTCACTCAGAGCAAGGGCAAGAAGGCAGGACAGGTTTCTCCAGCAGCAGGGGTCAAGGGGAAGCCCTGGGACATGTCCCAGGCATAGGTAGCCACACACAGCTCCAGCTCCCGGGCATGGGAGCAGCACTCATTTGAGGAGGGATTTGGGGCTTTGCAGATGCCTGCTGCTGAGAACACATTTCTGTTGTGCAGAGGGTGGGACGGTGAGTAAGAGCACTTCATCACCCAGCACAGCTTTGCACTACTTCCCTGTCTTCTGGGTGGAAGGCCAAAAAGGGATAAACTGGGCTGCATGACATTATAAGTTATGACAGTGGCATTGCAGAGAAAGGAAAGTGGGTTGTTTTTTATTCCTCCAGCTCCCTGCTGTAGTTTCCATTATGCACAAAAAAATTCAGCTAGCACAACCATTTCTAATTCAAATGATCCTGCTGTGCCCTCACCAGGACAACTCTCCAAGGAGAAGTTTCACTATCGCTGCTGCTGGAGATTGATAACAAGAGGGTAAACACTGTATTATCCCACTTTTAGGTGTTCAGCCAGATGTTTACGTAAAATTAAAAAGCAACCAACATTTAAAACTCCACCACCTTTTTCCAAAATGCTTGTGATCTCTGCATCTGATTTTGCATATGCTTCTTGAGATGAAGGTTATTTCAAAGACAGACATTCCAGGAATGGTTGCAAGTGACAAGTTATCTACAGGGCTGCTTGCAGAGGTTAAAAAGAGCAGCTGACAATACAATGCAACATTTCTGTCCAGTTCTCACAAAGCAAAACTCACAGGCAAGTTAAAGAAAGATTTAAAAAATGATACTGGATTACATATTTTATTTCATTATAGAGACAAAATCCATGAGACTGGGATACACCCCTCCACATGGGCGAAGTGGACAAGATTACAAAAAAAAACCCTGAGTACTCAACTACTTTTTTTTTTCCAGGAGGTTGAAGTCTCCCAACAACATTGCATTTCAACTCCAACAGCAGCCACGTGCAGAAAATGGTGTTGGAGCTCCCTGCATCGAAACCAGATGGACATCCTGAGTGCAGCCACAACACAAATGTGCTTGTTTTCACCACCAAAAAACACAGATAGAAAATAAACTTCCAGCGCCAAGCACGTCTTTTGGCTTCAGGGTGATGACAAATGTAAGCCATGTGAAGGACAAGCTTTGAAAATAATAATTTTAACTCATAAATAAATGAGCACACCAGGGACTATTTGAAATCATACAAAAGGTACCAAGCAGCTGGATTTCAGGAAAGATCTCACCTGGAATTCAGCAATCTGCTGTACTGAACACCAGCCTTCCCAGGATAGTTCCTCATCCTCAAATCTCAACCCACCCACCACTAATGACATTTTGTACTGGCCTCTGGCATGGCACTTAGTTTACTTTCTTTGAGTTTATCCATCTATAAAGTGGGAAAAAGCACTTCTAATTTCTTTGCAGAACTGTTATTAGGGTTAATGAGCTAATATTAGTACACTGCTTTGAAAAACGCAGGAGTATTCTCTCTCCTCTCTCACTTTCTTTATATATAAATATATGATGCCCTATTATCTTAACTATCTGTGCCAGTGGGAAATTTTAATTGCTGAGCTAGCTGGGGAAAGACCTGCCATTCTGTAATATATAGGTCAGAGGGTGTTGTGAACTGTGAAGTTAACAATAACACATTTCAATGGGAAATGCAACGCGACATGAGGTAATGCTAAATTTGGTTCAAGAAGGAAAGTGTTTACTAAAAATCTAGAGGAAAAAGCTTGGTGACCCTTCTAGGGGAACTGAGTACTAAGGAAAGGACTTGCAGTCACTCTTCAGGAAAACAGGTTTATCTTCAACTAAAAAAACTGCGAAAATAGTGACCTGCATTTCAAAATGGAGAGGGTGGGATATCCTGAAGGCTAACCTGAAGAAATAAACGTGAAAGCAATTCCATTCCTAGAGAGAAACAAGTGGGTCAAAATAAATGGCTTCCCTGGCTCTTGGCATGAAGCAAGCTCATTTCTCAAATGAGAAAAGAAATGAGAGAGGAAAGGAAAGAAGTTAAAAGTCTGAATATATGCTGGAGGTAAAACATTATATGGTATAATGTTAAGGGAACAAACAGTAGGGGTTTTGTTTTGCTTTTAGCTTGAAAGAGTAATGGGAAACAGGTATATGTTTTATAAATATAACCAAAGAAAATATAGGGGAGAGAATGGGTCTATTGTTCAACAAGGCAGGGGGATCACATAACAAGAATCCAGATGGATGAAGCACTCAAGAGTTATTTCTACGAATGACACAAATGTATTTAACAAGAGATAAAATATATGATTTAGAGAAGCCTGGAAAAATAAAAAAAAAATTAAAAATTTAAAAAAGAAGAAATTTGAAAGTATATCCATTTAATCAGTGTGCCAAATTCCTTCTATAGCAAACATCTACTCAAGGCAATGGACTTCGGGGATAAATTTAGCCTACTACTTTACAACTCAGTAAGACCAAATCACATGCACAGAAGGGATCTAAAGAAAGCAAATATACACCAAGGCCATAAAACTGCTGTTGAGCAGTCTTGGAGCTCATATGGAACCAGCAAGATACAAGCAGTCTGGAGATAAACACTTTGTAGAAAAGAGGTACAACACAGGGATGGGCTAAGACGCAGTTAGGAAATTCCAATCAACTGCTTTATTAGAAGAAATAAAACTCACAACATAAACCAGCACAATGAGTAAAAGCAAAGTTCAATAAAGAAAGATTTTGCCCAGAAAAACCTGAATGTCTTCCAAATATGAAGATGTATTGGAGGGAATGAATCCCAGCTTAATTAAGCAATCTTTACTTCTTATTCTTATGGGATTAGAAACATACATAGAAGAATAGACAGATTTCAACAAAAGTCCCACAAATACAGAGGGAATGGGGAAGTCTTTGCTTAACTACGCCAGTGTAAACCTGGATAACATTCCCCTGCTGCCATGGATTTAGCTCAGTGGAGCTGGAAGCCAAGGCTGACATGCACATCTCCCAAAAGCAAAATTTTGTGTCAAAGGTTGCAGGTTTAGGGGGGATAGGGGGGATGAGAGTAAGAAGACAGGCACAACTGGGGAGATGCCACCAAGGGGATCAGCAAGTTCAGGAAGCACAGGGGCTTTGGGGAAATCTGTTTATAGTTCAGGGACAGAAGAGCAAGAGAAGACAAGTTACACATAATTGAAAAATAGCAATATTTAGCAACGGGGGGGGGGGGGGGGGGGGGGGGTATAAAACACAATAGATGAAAAGTCCTAAGCAGCTTCCAATAGAGATTTCTACAGGTTATGGTAAAATAGTATCAGACCAAGCTGCCAGGGTGCAGACTTCCTGGTACTTAACCAAACAGCTCCTCTGTTGGCACCCTACCTCAAAATTGCTTTTTATTTGACATTGTCTGCACTGCCTGCAGAGGTACTTTGTAAATAAACCATCCCTAATAACACACCAGCAAGCAAGAGCTCCCTGCAACATGATTATTATTATCCCTGCCCATGGCAAGGCAGTCAAAATAAAATGCTCTTTAAGGTCCCTTCCAACCCATACCATCCTATAATTCTATAATTAAGAACTGTTCACGTCAGAAAACTCCCCATCAGACCCAGCACATCCTCTTGCCTCACAAGTGGGATTTAACACACACAGGAGGGGACTGGTCCTGCACACCACCCCGCCCTTGGCTTGGAAGGGACACCCTGACAAGCAAGACCAACATCTGGCATTTCCCAGAGCTAACGCGTGACCTGCTCAATAGCTCTGGCAACTTCCAGGGGATTTCAAAGCCTGGCCAGGGCTGCCACAGCAGCTCTGATCAAAGGGCCCACAACACAGTCATTTCTGTTCCTCGGAGAAGTAACTACAAGCGCCAGTCGTGTACTTTGTGTTTTAAAAAGGTAGATTACCTTGTCGAGGCAGGATCAGGAAAACAAGTTTATTCAGGCTCATCTATTCTTTATGCAGTTCACAGCCCTCATGAAAATACTCCATCCCTCGCCCTGGTGCTCGGAGGTGACAGGCATTCCCACTCTGACAGCTGGGGGGGACTGGCAGCATGTCTACCCTTAATGTGACTCCTGCGGAAGTCCCGGGCCTTCCTGAGAGGCTATTCCCAACTGCTGGATCAGCAGCTCCAGGGATCACCCTGGTGCCAAGTGGCTTAATTAGGGATTATCCAAAGCTGGGCAGTTCCCCACATCTCTTTTTAGCTGCCTTTCTCCATTGTCAGTGAAGTCCCTGGAACTCCTGCTTCTCCAAGAACAACCATCAAGAGTTTTTCCCCGGTCACTGGACGATGCAGGCCTAGAAACAACACCAGGTGATGTACGAGACACTGGCCACCTGCTAGGAAGAAATCCCTGCACTGTGATGCCAAAATCCAGGTCCTTTGGTGCCAGGGAGCCTCAGCACTGGCTGTCCTACCAGTCACAGCACCAATGAAGCTGCAGGAGGAAGGTACCCCACCCCATCAGTCTTGCCCTATATCCTATAGCCCTATATCTTTGCAAATTTCCAGGGCTCTGGTTAACACCAGGGGCTCTTGCAGGGCTGGGAAAGCAGAGCGCTAAGAGGAAGAAAAAATGTTTGGAAATATGGTTTTAATAACATTGAGCCTGTATCAGCATGTATCTTCCAGTGACAGCACTCGGACTCTCAGGATGGTCACTGTGCTCTTTTAACCAGCTGCTTGCTGCCGTGAGGTTTTGAGTTAACGTCATGTACGACACATATTCAGCAACCGTTTATGAAGCCCAAAAGTAAGTAAAAGCTGAGCCAAAACCCAGTTATCCTATTTTCACCTCCTCCACTGGTGCTTTAGCGGTGATCTTTTTCCCTTCCCATCCCAAGCCTAGACAGATGTTAGACATGTTAAGAGTTTATATCTGACCTCTAAAACCACACTTAGCAGATCTAAGTAATCAGAAACTTGGTGGCCACAGTTACGAATAAACTTTTGCAACTCCCTCCCATCCCTGCAAACGTCAAGTTCCATCCTATGTGAAGGATGAGACAGAAAGGACATCAAAAGAAAATTAAGGCAACTCAACCATCAGAAGCCAAACTGCAAATGTTAAAAGCTATTAAATGCTATGGACACGTTTTGTGTCATCTCAAAGGAGCAGAAGCAAGAGCATCTAAAGAAAAAAACTATTTTCAGCAGCACTGATACAAATCCAAAAGTTGGAAAACCAGACTATGGAGTGCATCCGCTTGGTTTGCAGGCCCATATGGCTACAGCAACTATCTCCATTCAGTTTACCTCTCCACACACTGAAAAAATAATGAATTTGGAAAGGATGGAAAAATACTACTTAGAAAGAGCAACACTTTTTCTAAAAGAGCAACACAATTTCTAAAAACATTTCTATAAATATTATCTCAAAAGGATATGAAATAGCATTATCATAGCCCATGTTAAGCTGTGCCACCTCATTATACCACTATCACCAGGATCTGTATGGGATAGATCAATCACCCAGCAGGGTACCAGGGACATCAGGGCATCCCAGGACACCACAGCACAGTGGGGACAGCCCACTGCTGTTGCTTCCAACAGCTTCAGAGGTTTAAAGAAAGAAATTAAGTACATGGCTAAATGTTCCCTTTCCTGTTGCTGTTTGCACATTGTTAAAGGGACAAGTCCATTTTTACAGCACTTCACAGGTCACATGGAAGAATTCACCATTGAAACCCACACCTGCTTTCTATTTTCAAAACCTCTTTAAATTCTTGCTAAGAGTGGACTGCACCGCCTAGCATTCCCAACTTTCCTTTGCAATAGGTCATGATCCACAGCAACACTGGCTGCCTGTAACTCTTCACAGCTATGCCTGTAGGCATTTCACATTGAAGCCAGGAAAGTCTGAAATTTTGGGGGAATTGCATGGAGGTTGGGGGAGATGGATGGTTAGATCTTCTTTGAGAAAAAAAACATCACCTTCTGGCAGATGTTTACCCTGTGGATGATACATAGGGAACACCAGAGACCACCAGCAGTACAGTAACTCCTAATCAGCAACAAATGCAAGTCAGAATATATGAAATGTGGAATGTACACGGTACATGAGTTACACCGTCAACTCAGCAACCTCCTGTTTGGTGAAGCAGGCACAAGGTTACACTTCCCAACACAACAAAAAGTTTCCATTTAAGAAATTTATTGAAGGATGCATCACAGTGACAGTGAAGGAACATTCTGGCTGGATGTTATGCCTCAGGCAAAAATCCCAAATCAGCCCCACTGTTTTCCACGCCTATGGAAAAAGCCTGTGGATTTTAAATGAAACCACACAATCCAAAATCAGAGGTGAAGCCCTGTGAAGAGGCCACTCCCTGGGAGAGCCTGGGAGTGCTGCCCTGGACTTGACTAGGAAGGTGCACAGCAGTGATGTAGGCCAAAGGCTGTGCCACAGAGCGCCTTGGAGGAACGGCTGCAGAAGAGACAGGGCCACGGGAGCACGGGAGAGGCAGCTGCCGCCGTCGCCTCCACTCAAACGCGCGGCAGCTCCCGTTACCGCCGAGTGCAGCGCGAGGCACTGACGTGTTTTCTGCACCCACTGAAAGCTTCTTGACACTGCTCTTGCCTCCACTGTTTACACTTTGAAGAGAGAGGTGCTGGGAAGACAATTAGCCTGTAGAAATAAATGTCTGCCTTTCAGAAGCCAACTTTTTGCTTTCTTTCATCACATACATGGATAAAAATAAGCAATCAGCCTCGAAAACTGTTGAAGCCCTCGAACACTGAATGGATCTGCTGTAACCTTCCTGGGCACCGTGAAAAGCTGATCCTTCCCTCCAGGCACCCTTAAAGGAATGGGAGGAGAGCCATGCAGCAGACACACTGTGGGGTTTGACTACACAGCTCCCCAGATACATTACATTACATATGGGTGGAAAGGGTTTATCCCCCTGTTCTGTGTTTCAGTCTCAAACTCAGCCTAGCCCTGACTTATGGGCAAGGAAAGGGAGGTGTGAACATGGCAGAGGGCTGCGCCTAATGTCGGATCACCTGCTGTAGCTGCACCTGCACAGACTTGTAGCCAGCCCAGCACCGTCCTGTCAAGAAACATGGGATTATCTGACTCAAGATTCAGCCACTACTTGAGGAAGGGCAAGGCAGAGAGGGAAAATAATTCCCATGGAGTTCAGTTGGTGCAAGGTGACAGAAGGGAAGGACTGTAAGGAGCCTCCAGAACTCACTCCACACACAGGAATTCAGCCAGTGCTTTTGTCACAGGAACATTACTCATTCTTTCCTGCTTCCCTTGTCTTTTGTTACGGGACACAAACCCAACATCTACAACAACTAAAGAAGCCATTATGGGCACGTCACTGAAATACTGCAAGGGCAGAACTGTTCCAAATTCACAGTGCACCCTCACTGCCTGCTGACAATTGTACTTGCTACAGGCCTGACTCTTCACCAGCTCACACCCTGCAAGGGGGTGGAGCAGCACTGCCTCAGGTACCATCAACACCTTGCAAACCAACCATGGAGGCGGATGCTGAGCCAGGTTTTCAAATGTGGGCAGCACAGTATCGTTTGCCAAACCCATGCAAAGAACAACTGCGTCTTTTCCTTTGAGGTACATCAACAGCTGGCCCCACTGAAGAAGTGATCTAAAACATCTGCTACCCACATTTTGGGGGGGTGCTGAGTCAGTATGAAAGCCACTCACAGCAGTAAACCAAAACTGAGCAACCAAAACTGAAATTCAATTTAGTTGGTCAAACAGATCTCTTAATTTCCACAGTGCTGCTGGCCAGCAGACAGCAAGCAATCAAATACAAATGTGGACATTTAAATTTCAGTCAAATTTGGATCCTTGCAATGCAAACATACAAACGGTACATACCCTTCATCCAGGCACAAGCACTTTCCAGAAAGGAATAATGACACATTGCAAGGGGAGAGTCTGCCTGTGCTGCTTCAGGTATTGATCCTGACACCTAAATGGCATCATCTCAGGAAAGCAAGGTTATTTCCCTTCTCCATGTATTTTTTTCTGGATAGATGTCTTGGCCTGAAATGTTGCTCATATTCCAGATATCTTTTGAGGTTCAGTGCACACGGGCAAGAACAGAAGGGGCAGTGTCCCGTGTTCCCACAGTACGGTAATTGCTATTCTTGCAGGGATCCACCCTTCTTTGCCACTTCCCGCAACTCTGACTTTCTCTCAAGCAATCACTCACGTGCAGAACAACACACAATGCATCCATCTCCCCTCGGTTTCCTCCAAGTTTAGGCATTCACTTCACACAAGTCAGAAAACATATTTGGCCTTTTATTACTTTTATTTAAAGACCATAAATCCCTCCTTCCTTCTCTGGAGGAGCCAACTGGACTTGTTAAGCCTTCTGGTTCCCTCTGCTGCTGTAAAAAGGTGCAGAGTTTCCAAATGTGACCAGCTGCTGCACAGAGGCCCTGCTACAGTCTTGGAAAACATCCAGAGTTCACAGAGCTCCTGAGAACCTCCCATGGGATGGTGCCAGCCTCCCTGCACTGCTGAGCTGGGGGACACGGTGCTGTGAGCCTCTCTGAGCAGAGAGGCTTCCAAAGACCCTCCTCCTGGCCCCAGGGCTTTGGAAACAGGCTTCAGAACTGACTGTCTACACAGTGCACAGGGCTAAAAGGAGTGGTCTGGCTCTGCCATAGAGATCAAGAAGTCAAAGCACTTAAGCTTTCAGTTTCTACTAGACTTGCATGATAGCATCTTTGAAAAGATCAAAGCCAGGCATCCTGCTCAGAGATAGAGAGTTAGACAGCAACAGAGCATCTCCTTACCAGCCCATTGACATCCCAGACCCACAGCTACAAAAAGGGGAGCACAGAGACCCCAACTCCCCAGAACCTCTGCACGGTTGCCACCTGGCAGAGCCCCGGGCTGGTGCAGGGCAGCGAGCCAGATTGAGCATGTCAGGAGATGTACCATTTCCATATGCAAAGGCAGCATCTACCCCTACTTTACATCCCTTCCAGCTTCCCAAGAGTCAGGGAAAAAGCTCCCACAGTTCGGCAGCTCTTGCTGCACCAAAACGAGAGGCATCAAACTCCCCCCCTAGATGGTTACAGCTGCACTTGCCACTGGTGCTCTCCTGCATGAGCAGTGAGAAGACAGCAAGCCTCAACATCCCCAGACTGAAATAGCTGCACAAGTACAAGGTTGGTTGGTACGCGCTCCAGGGAGGTGGTGTTTCCCAACACTACATTTACACATGTAAAACACAGGTAAATTGGCACTAGCTGACAGCTTATCCAGCACCCTGAGGCAGCAGGACTGCCTGTCAGAAAATCACTTGCCTTCACCAGGAGAAGGCATTGGCCAACCTGATGGAAACCAACTGTAGAGTATTTGCTGAATCCGGATACCATCCTTAGACTGCCCTTAAAAATGGGTGGCATGCCAAAGCAGTGACATACTACATCCTACTGTCCCCACCAGCCACTGACTTCAAGTGTTATTGAGAGCCTCCATCGACAGCTTCTATCAACAGCTTCCATTAACAGCAGTGCTTCAGACACAAGGGCTGGTACCGCTGAAAATTGTCTAAGGAGGGAAGTACTGTACAGAAGTTCAAATATAAGATGCTTTTCTCCAGCAAGCACACTTCAGGAACAGAAACCACAGTAAAACACTGTGATTAACACAAGTACGTACATCTAGGTCAGCTCTCAATAACTTGAGCAGATAGCAGGTCACAGACTCATTTCATGGATGAGTCCTTTCTTTTCTCTTTTATTTTTTTTAAACACAGTTATATTGACTTCAATGAATTTTTCCCACTCTTCAACCACTAGATCAGCCTGATGATGAATTTATCTAAATGAAACTGAAGACACTTCCTCTCACACTAATGATAAGACTAAGAAAGATCATTGTAGCACATCACCAGACATTAAAAGCAAAAATTTTAGGAAGGTTCACAGTAATACTTGAGGCCATGAAATGAAACTGTGCTTTCATTACCAGCTGTGGAGTTTTAGGCTTGGACCTGCTGCTCAAAGTCCACAGAGAGGGTAAGGGAAAAATCAGCCAGTATTTCCATCCTTCTCTGTAATTTGAAGCCACTGAGACATATCTCAGGGTATAAATCACACAACTCTATAAATAAAATAAATTACAATTTTGTACTCTTTGGAAGAAAGCTGACACCAAATTCATGTAGCAAATCCAAGAAAAAATAAGCCTGGCCCACGGCCCAAGCACATAAGAAGCTCCCCCTTGTTCCCAGGGAGGAAGCTTCACCATCACCATCAGTTTGCCATTCCCCAGGGCACTTACAGCTACAGGTAGTCTACAGTACACTAAATGTCTGTCTGTACATAGCACCTCCAGGTAGAGCCAAGTGTTTATTAACAGAAAGTGCTACCAGCAAAACTCCTGCAAATCCCTGTGGAAGGCTGAACTCCTCTTTTCAGGTAAATAAATGAGGAATCTTCCCAGTTAGTGCCAGTCCCAAGCTCACAGCCCACCGATACCTACAACTGTTTCTCTCTGCTACTTGCAGTGTCCCATTTTTTAAACACTCACTGTCACTTGCATGACCTGAAGTATGACCTCTCCCTGGCACAGCCTTTTTTAAAGAAAAGCTGCTACATACATATTTAAACGCCAGTAACCCGCTACCAGAAAAATACTTAGTTTTGTATAAGCCAATTATCCTCTGTGGTAAAAGGATCAGATAAACACAGTTTTGAAAGTGTGTGGTTAGAAAATGATTAAATGTATCATTTTGGCTCTTTTGTAACAAATTAAAAGATGAGACTGACAAATCTTTCATTTCATATCATTAAATAAATCTTCCAACAGAAAATTGTCACTTAAATTCTCTTCATAAACACCCTATTCAGTTTCAAAGTGGGGGACAAAAGTGCATTATAAAGTACTTTGAGAAATATATTGCTTCTATTGTCTGTCCCCACTCCCACCCATACTACATAGCAAAGAAGGCAGGAAAACACCTTGGAATCCAGTAATACAGAACCAGCCAGAGCTCTGCCTGCCAAAGACACCAGGATCCTCGGCGGTGCCTATAACCCAACCTGTCAGGAGCCGGAGCTGCAGCCCTGTTAAGCCTCTGTCTTCTGTACATGACACAAGCACGACTCTTCAGGGAGTTTACAAAAAATATGAATGAGCACAAGCAGACCCATTTATCAAAATCCTTGGAAAATGGCAAGTTGCATTTCTTACCTCATTTCTAAGAAACTTAGTTTTACGTGGTGGCACATGCCTACCTGCTCCTCCACATCCCCCAACAACCTTGCAGCTCAGGGGCAGATTTCCACTCCCTCTGGACAACAGCTACAGTGCTATGGATGGCCACTGTGTTGTGGAAACGAGAGATTTAGGAGAGATTACATCATTTTCCTCCATGGAAGGGAAGGCTGGCAGCCAGCTGAATTTTTGTCAGGCATTGGAGAAGCAACACAGGACTGTGTTGAATGACACAAAGATAGAAACAGCATTCATCAACCCAAACGTGCAGCCAATCACCTCTGGGTTTTGGCCACAATTGAATAGAATATGGAGACTACTCACTGTGTGAGCAGCCCATCCTGACATGGGGTCTGAGCAGCTCACCCTGCCTCACAGCTTGCTCTGCCTTTCCCCAGGGTCTCCTCCCCACACCATGCCTGGATATCACCAAAGGGGCCACCAGCTGCTTTTCTCAGTGAGATCAGACCTTTCCTGAGGGTACAGCACTGAGCCAAGCACCACCAGCCTCTCAGATAAATCCATCCGTGATGTCAGAAAGATGACAGACCTCCACCTAGACTTCACTCCTGCTTTCCACAATCCCATGGCAAAACACATGCAGGCAAAACCTTCAAGTCCACAGCCCCTCCATGGCACTTTTCCCCCAGGTCAGTCCCCACAGCTGTCACAAAATATGGGTGTAAGAAAGCAGAGCAGCAGCCTCTGGCACACCACTACATGACGAACATGGAAACCCACTCCCACCATGAGACACATATTTTTATTTTTTCTGTGGATAATCAAAAAAGAGTAGGGGCAAACTCCTTGGATAGAGAAAGCTGAGCTCAAATGCCCTACATCCAATTTTAACAGAAATTGTTTGCAGCACTTAATTGCAAGAAAGCCACAATTAATTGCGCTACAGTATCAGTAAACACACTGGTCACATCATCAGAGCCATTATTTTTCCCTCCAAGAAATTACATTACTACATTATTGATGCAACAATCTAGTGTAATGAAGTGGTGCTTTGCGTCCTTTTTTCTGCTTTACACTAAGTTCACAGAGCTATAGCCCCAATACCAAATTTAGTAAGGGTTCTTTTGGTTGGTTTTTTTTTCCAGTAGGTCAAAAATTCCAGTCAACAACCTAAAAACAGCTGCAGAAGAAGTTAAAGCACCTGTCCCTAATCAACTGCAAAGGCTTGGGTTTCTATTTGATACAACTCAAAATTACAGCTATTTTTCTAAATACTCTGCTTCAACAGTGAGTATTTTTACCTCATATTTTTACTTGGACAGACTATTTTCAGAAAGGCATTCGAGAGAGATTATGCCAGAAAGCAGTAAAATAGCAAGCAAGCTGCTTATGTAAATACTGAACTTCTTTGAACTTAAGGGGAAAGAAAAAGAGCAGTATCCAGAAGGTCAGCACTCCTAATGAAGAGAGCACATATGAAACGCAGGGAAGGAAAAGTTGCCCATGCCAAAATGGCAAAAGAAAACCTAGAGAAGTGATCATGAAAGGAGCTCAGAACAGTAGAACACTCAGTCCTGAAGCTCTTACTCATTCTCAGGGTTACTAAAAGCAATAAAGGTTATTCCTGTCATACTGCAGGAAGCAGCCTCAGTTTGCAGTGCCCATCAGCAGAGCATGGCTCTGCAGCACGAAGGGCAGCAACACCCACATTGCACATCTTGTGCAATGCCTACAAAGGCTGTCCAAGCAAAGCTTTGGCTAAAACACAAACCAGTACTTCCTCTGCAATTATTAATACAGGATTAATATAATCTTTAGAAATAGTCTCCATGTGCAAAACCCCAGCACGTTGTTTCCCAGCCACTCCTTTGCTATTATACAGTTCCACACACCCCTGCTATGCTGGGAAAAGGAGAGGGCTCTTTAGAGTAACTTTAAATTCACTCTTTCAGTCTTGCATCTTGGCTCTCCGCAAAAAAATCAGCAGTTGCTCAAGTTCCCACTTTGCCACTCAGTTCCTTGCATGGTGCAATCACAGAATCCCCAGGTGCCTTCTTTCTGGACCAAATAACACCACTGTGGTTGACTATCACTGTACAGAAACAGTCCCTGTGCCCCCTCCTCCCCCTCAAATTTCATTATCTTTTCTGCTGTTTTTTCTGTTCTTTCTCTTTTTGGAAATCAGGCTATGAAACTGAACTAATTACTCCAGGCTCAGAGGATGTTTTATGTGGTGTGCTGAATTGTTTTAATTTTTCCTTTTGCCATGGCCAACATTTGTGTTTAAATATCAACAACTTTTTCTGCATATCAGTGCAATGCCAACAGCACTGCAAACCTCTAAAGGAAGAAGGAACAGAACTCAGCCCAATGATGCTCCTCAAGTCACAGTCAAGGGGAGAAGTAAACTAACAAGTCCTCATTTCCTTAACACCTCTTCCCTCTAAGTGCTCTCCTTGCCCCAAAGAGAATGTTTCCCAGGGACTCACCCAACTCAGACCTTACCAGACCAGAAAATGTGTAAATCCCAATGCTAAAGACCCCAGTGTCTGCACTCCACCCTCACTCCAGACAGGAATGTCTTACCAGCACTGTCAGAAGTATGCAACACGGATTGCACAAGGAGTCAATGCTACAGGTTTAAATCTGCTCAGCAGCCAGCTTTGCAGCCAGTTTTGCAGTTGGGATGTGTCTGCACTGTTTGCATGAGAAGCACCTATTAAGCAGACAGTAGCTGCCTGGCTGCAGGTAAACTTCCAGGGAGTCTCAAAACATAGCCCTAGGTTGGGCAAACTGGAGCCATCTGATCTCAGGCTGACAAAGGTGGCAGAGAGGGTCCCATCCAGAGGAAAACCTTGCCTTGCCTCCTCAGTCAGTGAAAGAAGTCACCTGCAATGGTGGCTGACACCTGAGCATCCAGCCCCAAACCTCAGAAAACACTCTGTGACTCACCAGCTCCTGCCTCACACAGCCTGTAATCAGACATCACCAGCCCTGATAAAGCAGTGTTCTCCCACCCATCTGATAACTCCAGTTCCTCCACAACCTCAAGGTCCATCTCATGCCTTTCTTTCCCCATGACATCCCTGGTCAGAGGAGGCAGAGGCAGCAGACATCAGCATCCCCATCTGCTCTGGTGGTTTGAGGGCTCTCATCACCACAGGTCTCCTTATAAAACCTGCCAATTATCCCACGCATAGGCAGTTTCTGTGTGCTGAAAAGAGGTGACAGCCCATATATCCTTCCTGAAGATCATTTAGACTATCTGTACACTTAAGAAGGAATGAGTTTTGGCTAGGATGTTTTTCTCTTGTATTTAATCTTGCTTTAGAAGCATTCAGTCACCACAGTCTAACCACTGATGCGTGTCAGACAGACAGCGTCACCAACTTACTTATCTTGGCTCCCAGCATTCTGCTGCAAGAACATTGCTGCCTAAGCTCATCCTTTGCATTACACTGGTGTTTATGCCACTGGTGTTTATTCCTACATTTAAACCTGTGGAATAGTTCAAACTACTCCTCCTTGTCTTACCCATCCTCTACCAAACATGCTCTTTAAGATGGAAGCAAGGCATCATATGCATTCCCACAGGCAGGTATTTTCCATTAAAAAGACTCTGCCCCTTCCTGTTGTCCCTGCACTCGGACAGCTTGCAAAACTGTTTTCATTCTCCAGAAACAGTTGATGCACAAGGCAATTCTCTTCTGAGCATACTGGTATAATGAAGAACTAGTTAACAGGTAAAGTGCAACAGCAGAGCAACAGCAGGTCCCAACCACTGAGGCACAGCTACGCTTGGGGTGGGGGTTTTTCCAGGTTAGAAAAATTGCGTATTTTGAAACTCCTGCTCCTCCTTACTGACAGCATGCCAGATAATTAAACTGAACCTCTTATTTTTAAAATCTAATTTACTTTTGAAAACCTACACTGCTGCTGGACTATTTTTAGAATTTTTCTTATATGGGCCAGCGGAAATAGGCTAGAGCCAGGTAGCACAAGGCCTCACAGGCTGTGCAGTCTTCAAGCTGAACACCATTAATCAGTGAAACAATGGGAAAAAATCCTTTCAAATTAGGAATAACTATCTGCAGTGAGGTACTGATACTCATCTTCAGTTTTGGAAAAGCTTATCTTAAGCAAAACTAAGCCTGGGCCTACAGCTTTGACTCAGGAGTTTAATTCTTAATTCTGTAATTTGTTACCAAATGCAAGAGCTGATATTGGTGTTTGACAGGCTGTCCTTACCACCAAAATCAGTGGGAATATTGCCCAAACAAGGACTACAGGACGGGTTTAGCACTACCTTTGGAACAGCTTGACTCACACAGCACCCCACACAAGACATGCACTAGAGAAGTTAAATAACACAAGTAGCACAGGGATACTTTTTCTGAAGTACTGAGTTCTGTGACCCTTATTTTCTAAGTCCCTAGGGAAATAACAGCATCAGAGGTACCTGCATCTAGCCCCTAGCAGCTGTGTCTGCTATCTGGCAACCCAGAGCAAAATGATATACCTACTCAGATTTACAGTGAATGATTTAGTAAAACCAATTTCTGTGATATGCTGGCATGCAAAGATATGCCCATGTAGTACACCAAAAATAATTTTTAAAAGTCTTCGTAGTATTCTCCACAAAAAAAGCATCTCAGTGGGTAGCCAAAATGATTATGACCTCTGCAATCTCTTATTTCTGTGGGCAGCACTTCGCACCATAGGTCTGGGAGTCCAGCATCCATCCCCAGGCATCTGGCCCTCCTTCCCAGTGGCAGCTTGCCTTGCTGCCGGCCACATTCACTTCTTAGAGGTGACAGAGAACTCAAGGTGCTTCATCTGGGGTAAAGAACCTGCAGTCTGGGGAGTACATATGGCCCACAGCATCACAACCTCTGTTTTTCCAAACCCCTGCTGGGTAACATGCCAGAGAGAGGCTTGCAAGACTTGCTTTGCTCTTTGCAAGAAAAAGCCAACCTTCCCTGACTAGCAACTTAATCACGGCCAAACACAACACATAAGAGAAGGCACTACAGCCCAACAGTGTTTATCCAAAACTACCACAGGGCCAGAGAAACTGCAGAACACTGCAGGATGCAAAGTTTCCTTCAATTATTTAATTGCCTCAAAAATGCAAATACATTCAACATACCTCTGCTGCAACTCCAGCCCCGCTCACTTCCACCACCTGGGAGCAATATTTCATAGCAGTGCAATTTAAAAACAGGGTGGTTTTATTAATTTTAAAGCCTCAGACTCTTGCAGGTCCAGGTGCTACTCCACAGCACTTGAGGACAGAAATCTGGTCCCTGAAGAGGCCTCTAATCTTTTCAGGGGTTCCTGCTCTCCTGCTCACTCGCCAGCCTTTCCCAAGACCTTTATGGCTGTGTGAAGTCCATGTGCTGTTCACACGAGCAAGGTCTGTGCACATAAGAGCTCTGGAAAAGCCACGTAAGGCTGTGAATTTGCTGACCCAGAAGTATTCGTAGTCCCTCGCGGCTCAGCTGCAACGCCCTCGTGTGCTCCTATCTGCTGGCGAGCATCCCGCCGCCTCCCACACATCCTGCAGCACTGATCCCTCCCTGCACTTTCGCTTTCGCTGCCTTAAACCCCCACAGAAAGCTTTACCTGTCTCCTGTGCTTCCATTTATCGCTCAGAAGATCCCAGCACCAACATATGAAGCACCATGGCAGGAAGAGCCCAATCCCCAAGGGTCACGCCAGCCAAGTTCCCACCAAGCACCAACATCAGACAGCCACACAGGGATTTACACTGCCCACAGGGATTTACACCAGGTCTGACACCGTGCTTTTAAGAGGCCTGGAACCAACTGGGATGAACAAGTCCTTCTTCCCTTATCCACCTCTGTCAGCTTAATTCATTAGGCACACAATCACCTGTCCTGAAGTCTCTTGGTGCAGGGTGTCTAATTTTTGTCCTGTTCCTTATTAATCCAGTATTGTTTAAACCAAATCAAAGACAATTTCTTTTCCTTATCAGTAATGAGCCAAGAGAATCTCTGTGCAAAACTTTGAGTCTCTTGAGCACCTTTTCAGCCTCCAAGCTGGGATACCCTCTCACCATACTATAAAATCTCTTGGGTTGTTTTTAGGAACAATTACACCAAAAAAGGGTACTGTGCTTCCTATGAACTCAGCCTAGGAATCAAGGAAGAGGATAAAATACCATCAAGATGACAGGGACCTCTTCAGTGGAGCCCAAGAAAATGGTCATGTCCCATAAGCCATGCTGTAGAACTTTCTCTTTACCCACAAACTGCCAGAGTAAGAAGTGTGATGATGCAAGATCATCAGCGCATCAGTAAGTAAATGAGACAAGCCTCAGCAAGGTGTCAGCGTGCCTGTGCCCCATTCATGCTGCTGAACTGATCCACACCAACAGTGGCTCCTTCTTCAGCTGCTCCCAGGAACATGCCTTTCACTCCTGCTGTCAGAACAAGCCAAGAGCTGCCTTCTCAGTGACTCATTTCACCTGATCAGTGCCCTCCTCTCTTCTGTTTTTACAAGACAGAAATGCAGCCCTATGGAAAGCAGAAGGAGTGACTTGACATCAGGTTTTATCTCTTCACATCCTTAGGATAACTGTGTTACCTTCTGGGAAAATGGGAAGCCTATGCACTGCCAGAACAAATGTGGCCACTGATTGAAACTCTTCGTTGTAGGAAACTCCTGAAAGCAAGGGCAGACCAAGAACCAACCACATGTGACCATTTAGCTGGCACAGTCCTCCATAATGCCCGTGTTTTTTTAGGCTGCCTAACTGAACACTTCTGGCAAAGTAACCAGAAGGTATTAAGCTGGCCATGCAAGCTCTGGGGTAATTTTAATGTCTTTTGAAATCTTTAATACTTATCAGGTACATAACAACTGTAATTACAGATTTCTGCAGAGATGGTGCAGCATGTTGCTTTTGGTCAGCAAGTAAACAAGGACAAGAGCAAAGAAAGAAAATAGTCCCTACTTAATTTTTATGCCTTGCTAAAGCTCCTATATGCTGGGCAAAGGAAAAGAGCCTGCAGACAGAGCCCTGGGCAGGATTGCTGGCACAAAGGGACTGGCAGGAAGGCATCGCTGCCAGGGCTGGACATGATGACCCAGCCTGGGAAACTGAGGCAGCAGGAGTCTTGAAAGTGGGAGGAGACAGGGAAAGTGAAGAGGCACTGATGTGATTTATCATCCACCAAGCATCCACTTCAGCCCCCACGAGTACAGAGAACACCATCCTGCTCAGGGACACGAACAGGGGCAGTGCTGCTGCTCATCACACTCACTGCAAGAAAACACAGCCTGGTGATAAACTCCCTCATCCATGCCCTCCTTGCTTTTCCTGTACATCCTTTGCTGGGCCAGCAACAGAAGTATTTTGCATGAAAGCTGCTAATTTCAGCAAAGCACCTGAAAGGAGCACCTCCCCCCTCTTTCTGCACTACACATTGGCCAGAAGTTATTCCCGGTAGAGGACTTCATTCCCAACACCCATGTGCTACAGGAAACAACTCTCTCCACCTCTGGTGTCATCTCATAGAGTGGGGCTTTTTTCTTTCACATCTGCATTAGAGGAAAGGTGAGGAAATGACCATGAAGTTTTTTGCCTAACTTCTGAGATAGGAGAACTGAACCCCTAACCAGGCAGGGGAGAAAGGGTTCAGGCTGTAGACGTTCCAAGCCACTGCACTACCAGGTATTTACTCTGGACAATGTGGAAGGTTTGTGACTGACAACTGCTTGGTATGACTGCAGAAACACCAACACACTAAGAGCGGTGTCTTTTTCATTTTTATTAACTTTGAGCAGTGGCAGAGAGAGCGTTTGCAGGAGCAGTAGGAAAAGGCACGAAGTTGTCCCTAATGTTCACCTGCACCTTATGTCATCAGCTCACAGGATGGCTGAAAAACTACATGAAGCTTGTCAGCACTCAGCAAAAAAAGCCAGGAACCCAATATATTGCTAAAACTATACTGTTATTCCCTAACATGCTCCTTGTATACACAATCACATTTCCAATCATCATTCCAGAGCCTCATTTACATCAGAAACTAAGTAATGTAGATGCAGTCTGAAAACTCCCTAGCGTGGCCAAGGCTATAAATGCTATTAAGGTACTTTCCAACATGACAAAAAGACTAATCATATTGGCAAACATAAGCTTTATGATTATCCTGGGTGCCTCCAGTACATTCTGGGATTTTTTTAAATTTTTTTTTATGTTAGACTCATAACTGAAACAAATTACATGAATCAAAACATCCAGAGGGCAAACAAACCTTCATTATCCAGAGAATCAAACCCTCACCTCCCAATGGGTCTTTATTTCCCAGTCCTACCATTGCTCCCTTTTCAAGGTGTCCTCTCAAGGCAACAGAGGTTTTCAAGAAGCACACACACACTGATGATCCTTCTGTGCCACTCCTGCCAACACCAAGGGTCAAAGCAACCCACCCTTCACTACAGAGAAGGAGCATGGTTTCTGCACTGCCATCCCAGTTCCCACCAGCATCACTGGCCACAAACAGGCAAAACCTTCTGCCCTTTGGGGATTTGTCCCCCTCTCCCCCTCCCACCACGCCTGGAATGGAGAGGAGACAAATCCACAACTTGTTCAAAGATGGTGTGGAAGTTTGCTTGAGAGACTGTCAGGTAAGAGAAATAAGCAAAACTACACATCATTTGTTGCACCACCATTCATGTCAACCTCAAGTGCCCTGGAATAGATGGAGAAACAAAACAGCAAAGACCTCTAAGTATAATATACTGGCACATATAAGAAACTTCAACTATATTCCTTTTTTTTAAGTAGCAAAAAATACAACGGAAACATAATGGGGTGGAGAGGGAAGGATGTTCTTGGAATTATAGTTTAAAATATGGCCAAAAAAATAGCATTAAACTCTATTTTGTGTCCAAATATTCCCTATCATCTTAGCCGAAATAAGTTTTAGATTGATTTCTGCACTGCCACTAAGGCCATAATGGCATCCTGAATGGTTCAATTACAGCAAAAAGCAGAGAAGTAACAGATAACAGTATGCTTGCCAGTAAAAGGAGAGTATGGTCTCTGCATGCACACATGTATGTATACATATGAATCAAAACTGAAAAGAATTTATTGATTTGGTTAAGCTATGCTAATGTATTGGTACTGCTCATTTGCTCAGAGTCCCCCTAGTTCGCCTGAATTGGGAGAAGAGGCTGAGGTTACACTGAGGTTAGCTGACACGTGTCAGCCAAGCCTGACCTAATCCTGGCTTTCTAACTAGTTTGATCTTCTTCTCTAAATAATATTAAGAAGAGGAAGGAACCACAGGGATGTAGCTGGGTTCCAGATCACTATTTTTAGAAGCTGTACACAAGCAGACACGGCAGAGTTGCGCATGCAGCCTCCTCCACAGATAACTCCATCCTGTGATCCCCCAGTTCCCCGGCTGAGCACCTCCCACCAAAAGTTCTGTCACGAAGACATGGAGATCCCCAAAGACTGAAAAAGGAAAAACCAATTTTCCTTACTCTGTATGAATTCAAGTGTTTTCTAACACCATCCCTCCTCCCAGTGCAAGAGGACCTCCATAATACCAAGCAGGTGACTTTGAGCTACTTGAACCTGCCATCCAAGCTCCCTCGTTAAAACAACATACATGGATTTACTCCAATGATCTGCACTGGATCCAAGACCTAGGGAAACTTCTCATTCATCTCAAAGCATTTCTCAGATCCGGCATAAAAGTAAGGGTTTGATGAGCAATAAAGAAACTACAATAATATGGCTTAAACCACAGAGGTGCCAGCTTTTACTGCCTTTCGTTGAGCACACAGTATTTTTCTCCCCCTGTTCCAAGGGAAATAACACTCCATGCAACTGTTATAGGATGTAAAACGTGCACTGTGCTGTTCAGATGGAGCTCATAATTGAAACATTTAAGCGTCAATGAAATCCCAAATGTAAAGTTTTTCATTTTCGTTCAGCCATGAAGTTAAAATTCTGGGGGGGAAGGAGTGGAAACTACTATCTCAGAGTGCTTTTAAGGTCTATTTTTTCTGATACAGTAATCAGAAAGATAAGCTCAGTCAATATGCCAGCAGTTGCTGCCATTCTCCAGCGGCTCGCTGCCGACGGCATCACCTGCCTTGCCATTGCTATCCCTGCCCCGTCCCATACATGAAGTTATCAAGGGGCTTATCAAGGATGCATGGTCTGCTGCCTGCAACACAGGAAGGAGGGCAACTACCTTCATCCACAGGCTTCTGAGCCTGCAAGAGCAATGAGCAGGCTCCTGTTGGAGAGTGGGGCTCCATTTGAGGCAGCTGTGCAAACTCAGGCCAAACACTCCCAAAAGGAGCCCAACAGGCTCAAGGGCCCATACAAAGAACCAGCTCAAACATCTTTGTCTGAAGGCACATGGCCATCATTTATAGCAAGGAGAAGGTTATCTTGCAATACTGCTCTTATCCAGCAGCTTTCAAGATGACCAACTATGATATCAGGCTATAAAACCTCAGCTGAAACCACTAAACACTCTGCACAACTTATAGGGAAGCCCTGAAAGGCTGGTTTGTGTCTTGCAGATCCTCAGATCACCTTCCCCAACACCCATGTTCACAAACTTGGTTAGAGCCATCTTGGACTGCATCACACACAAATCCATGCTCTTTACACACTTGCATCCCATGATCTTCAGGGGTTGCCTGTTTCACAGTCTGGATGAACTTAAGGGCGTGAAATTTCGCCGGGAAATTCTTCAAAGGTTTGACATTTGCCTCCCAGACAGAGGCACCTCTCCCCACAAAACTTGTCTGCAGATACAGTACTGCTAGAGTCTGCTTCTGCATGCTTTCCATCCCCAGCCTTCACTCAAATCACACGGGCCACGGTATCTCCAGAAAGGAGCCCACCACTGCTTCTTGTCCACACCTGCTGGACCAAATCCGCTGATTCCAGCGCTTGTGTGGTCAGGGGCAACCCAGCTGTGAAATGACACTCCAACTTGCAGAACCTCAAGAGTGCAAGACCTGCCTCTTCTCCTGGAGAGGTGCAGAGATGTGAGAACTCTGCTACCTGCTCAGTTGTGCTACCATGGTGTTTCAAGTACTGAGGATGGAGGAAGGATGAACATGTGGTTAGGCCACTAAACAGAGATGCAGCTTCCAGCACTCCAAGCCTTCTGCTACAGATGGCCCCAACAGTTTCAAACCGGTCAAATAATCTCTCACACCAGACTTCCCCACCTGTTTTAAGTGCCTGAAAAGGAAACATTTGCAACCAAACATGGAGCACTCAAGACATGAAAATGGTGAGGACTATATAAACAGATACATACCTCACTGGTGAAGAAACAGACTGTGTTTAATGGTTTATAATGCCTGGTTTAGTTACCTTGAAATTATTAAAAGAAGGCAACACAACCTTGGATTAAAACTAAATAAACATTTACAGCAGTAAAAAATGGCTTTTACTGTAGGGAGGCCTGGCTCTTGCACCTGTAATTCTAAATATATTTAACAGGATGCCAAACTATGTATTGTAAGAGGCTAAAAAGCAAAACAACATTATAGATATTTGCACAGAAAGCAGGTAGGCATAGGGAGAGAGGCAAAACAAAATGGATAACTTGCTAGGGTCTGATTCAAACATCTTAGAAAAATGCTATTTTCTCAACTCAGGATTGAGCTACCAAGGAGATTTGTGGCACCTAAAACTACAAAAAAAATGGAGATGAAAACGCTGTTTTGTGTCCCTAGAAGGAAGATAAATGAGGGTCAGAATGAAGTTCATTTAAATCCACTGAGCTGATACAGAGGGAGTTAGAGAGAGCCGCAAAACAAAATGAAAGGCTCAGTAGGAGGCTGCACAGCCAGTGCTGCAATGTCAGAAACACAACACAGTGCCATCTGAAACCTACAGGCACCGTAGCAGGACTCAAGGAAAAAAACAACGGTGGCACTCCTGGGGAAGCCATGCCTGCCTGCACCAGCGCTGGAATAACACACCGGGGTCCGGCAACACAAGCCCCCGAGGTCAGATGCATTTTGAGGGGTAGTTCAGCAAAGCCTCCGGGGAGGACATCCACTGCTGGATTAAAACCACCAGAGGAATAGAACTAAGCAAAATCTATTCACAGCAGAGACGAATATCTGCTCCTTTCCTTCGCTCCCACTCGGCATTCTCCTTTGGGTCTCTTATGGGATAGAAGGTGCCTTAAGACAATAGATAATTAGCTGTAATGCATCCTCTGTGGCTTTAACAACTTAACAAGGCTTATCTGGAGATGTGATCTAGGCTTCCAGTTACCCTTGTTCTCCCAGTTCCCTTCCTCTTCCACACCCCCCTCCCCAAATATTTGCATCTCAGCGTGACAGGTATTTTGACTTTAAGCTTAATAAAAGTGTTTGCATGTGTCTGTGCACGCTTAGGAGAAGCTATGAAAAAAACCACCCTATTTTAACTCTGCCACCCTGAAACACGTCTCGTTCCATTTCACTTCCCTGACAAACAGAGGGAGCTGAAATAAGGAACATGAACTTTGGAATGCCACTCTACCGAAGGACAACTTATTAAAAACATTAGAATCATCGTTTAAAAAACGAAGGGGAAAAATGCTCAGGAAGTCGATGCATCACGGTTCTGCATTTGTGTCAAGCTCTGAGTAAACATGCAGCAACATGAATGAAATCTGTCCAGAAAGACTGCATTTCAGCGCCAACCACGCAATCGCTGGCCAAACCACTGCATATGTAACAAAAGTTTGATCTCGCCTGCAAGCGCTCGGCTGCGCTTCTGCCATTTCCTGTGGAAAACTGAAGCTCTGAACCACTGTCTCTCAGCCAGCCCTCGCCGACACCCAGGCAGCTGCCCCTGAATTCACGCCCATCACGCCGCGGCAGAGCCGTGCGGGGGATGTTCGGCAGCTCCCCTCCAGCCCTCCCCGGGCCGGGCACCGCCGTGCAGGGGCAGCCGCGCCGCCGCTCCCTCCCCAGCCCCCGGCCCCGGCGGCAGGTGCGGCGGCGGCGGCCCGCCCAGCGCCCGGGGGGGCGGACGGGGCCCGCCCGCCGCAACAGGTGGTCGGTGGCGCCCGGTCCCGCCCGGCGGCCGCACTTACCGCTGGCGTTCTTTCCGCAGATGAGGTGCTGGTAGGGCTGCAGCAAGCCCCACAGCTCGGGGTCGTTGTTGACCGTCTGCTCCAGCGCCTCCAGGGTGAAGCGGGGCGCCTCGGCGCCCTCCTTCTCCTTCTCGGCCGGGGCGGCGGCGGCGCCCGGGGAGCGGCCGGGCGGCGGGAGCGGGGCGGCGGGACCGGCCAGCACCCGCGCGTGGATGTCGCGGAAGAGGCTCTCGGTGCCGGCGGTGAGGTAGATGGCGGCGTGCTCGTGGATGCGCAGGGCCACGCGGCTGTCCACCATCCAGCGGTAGAACTTGCCCACGGAGAAGGCCAGTCCGCACCGGGCCGACTTGCCGCGGCTGAAGCGGTCGCCGCCGCTGCTGCTCATGTTGTAGAGGGAGAGGGCGCCGAGGGCAGCGGCCGTGCAGCGGGCCGCCAGCGTCCAGCCCAGGACGATCTCCATGGCGCTCCGCACCTCGTGCTTGGTGCACTTGGCGAAGCGGAGGCTCAGTCGCTGTGCCTCCCGAGCGATGCGCACCAGCGCCCGGCTCACCAGTGTCGAGAGCCGCGCCGCCGCATCCCGGCTCCCGGGGCTGGCGGCGCCCGGCGCCCGCGGCTCCCGGCGCGGCGCCGGCAGCAGCAGCAGTGCCTCCACCTCCTCCAGGCTCCAGGGGACCTCCTCAAGGTCGGGCAGGAGCCGGGAGCACTGCTGCCCCGCGCAGTCCAGCACCTCGGAGTCTTCCGCTAGGACGGTGTTGACGGTGTCGAAGCTGTTATGCCGACTGTGCATGGAGTCAGTTAGGTGCGGCCAGCAGCTTCCTCCATAGGGGTACGCGGGGTGCGAATCCGAGCAGCACAGCGACAAGTTGGAGGAGCGCACAGAGTCCGCCGCACCACCATACCCGGAGTCCAGCGTCAGGTCTTCCAGAGTCCTCACCGCCGTCTTACCTCTCCGGGCCATCGCCGCACTTCATGCTGCACCCGACGGACCCGGGCGGGGAGCGGCTCACGGGAACGCGGGGGGAGAGACCAGCGAGCGGGCGCGGTGCGACCCGCCGGCCGATTCGCTTCGCCCCGCTCCGCCAGACGGCAGCGAAGCGGCGGTGCTGCCTGCGCCCTGCTCCTGCTGCTGCTGCCGCCGGCCAAGCCCCGCTGCCGGCCCCGCTCCGGCTCCTGCACTGCGCCGCGCCGCCGGCCCGACACCGCACCGCAGCGCAGCACCGGCCAGCGGGCGCGGGGGGCGGGGCCATGCAAAGCGCCGCCGGCTCGCAGCCAATGGGGCGGCCAGAGGGCGGAGACATGCAAAGCAGCGCGCCCGGCGGCCAATGGGACGGCGCCCTGCGGCGGCCGCGCCTCCCTCGGCCCCGCGGGGCCGCTCCGCGCGGCGCGGGCCGGGAGGGGGCGCGGCCCGTGCGGAGCCGCCGTGTGCCGGGCCCGCCGGGGCTGCCCGCTCCGCCAGCTCCGCCAGCTCCGCGCACGGCAGCTCCTCCAGCGCTGGGACTGCGCCCTGCAAAGCACAGATTTGTTAATGCGGGTCTGGGCCCGCCGGCAGCCGGGGGAGTGCGGCCATCCGTGTCGTCTGTCCCCGCGGCTGGCAATAGCACGGCTCTGCTGCGTGCATCTACGCCGTTCCCCAGGCGTACGAACTGGAGCCCCGCTCCTGCCCGCACTGGATTTTCACACCAGCGGTTCCCTGATGTTGCTATAAACAAATGACAGGGAGCGCAAGCACTCACACATCTCATCAGACAGACAAGATGTTTTGAAATCAAGCAGAAACTGCCACGTAAGAATTCCAGCCATCACTCGAGTCAAGAAGAGCAATTTCCAAATAATTAAAACAAGTACAATAAAACCCTTTGACATTCTTGACGTTAACCCATTAAGTATCGTGAAGGCTTTGACAAGTAAGAATTATACGGGGCTTAGGGCACATATTCTATGCAGTTAGATGGTTTTTGTGCAAGAAAATTTATCCTCAACTAATGTATTTTAATCTCACATTGTAGGCTTTAGCTTTATTAGGAGTTGCCTGACTAATGTCCCAGGCAACAGACTGAGAATGTATATGTTTTTGTGCTCTGGTTTTGAAGAAATCTTTCATCCTTTTAAGCGTAAAATACTAGCAAATTTCTATCCCTTTAAGGATAAAAGCCTAGCAAACGCATTTCTCTATCATGCCAACAGAGGCAGCCAAAATTCTTGGACAGGCAAGGCAAGTCATGTAAGAGATTTCCCCATCTAAGCAAGCCTGGCACTCCTTCAACATCAGCTTCCTAAAGGAAAGGCAGGAGCACAGCTACAGGTAGGCTCATTTGTCTGTCAGGCTGGGGAGAACTATAACACCACCAAAAACAGCAAGAGGGGGTTGCTTTCCAAATGAAGTCAAGTGCTGGCAAAAACTGCTTTCTCAGCATACTCTTGGCCCTTCCACAAGATGCAGTATGCACAATGGGCTTCCACAGATTTCCCAAACACCACCATATCCTGATAAAAGGTAGAAGAGCTGAGAAGAGGAGCAATCAGAACTTTAGCCACCGTCACAGGTGAAGTAAGACGCCGAGGCCTGTGCTGCTGGTAACTGTCTCGGGGCTGGCTCACCAAAACTGAGAGCATGCCTCAAGAGCAACATCCTGCGGACTTTGCAGCAGTCCAGCAGTACGTCTGGCAGTAGAGCCCTCTGGTGTCTTCACCACCTCAGTGCAGTGGTTGCTCAAAATTCCCCTTTTCATTTGGTAGGAGAAGGAAGGCACCACCAGGACTAAACCCCTCAGGACAGTTATTTTTCTTACTCCATTCACCTGACTCTGTCCTTATGCTCTCACAGAATGCCACAACTGTGCATGCTGAGCATATGAGAGCAGGTCAAACTCAGGGAAGGTTCAAGATGGGGAGGTTTTCTAGTAATTGGTTTGTAGGGCTTCATAGAGACACAAGGTAGGCATCCAGGGAGGCTGGAACAAGAGAAGTGGGTGTTTTGTTCACTGGCCTTTGTTAAAAACGCTGCTGCAGAGGTCAACATTCCCCTTGGGCACTGCATAACTTTTAGGCTACAACATCGCATTGAGATGAATAGGATAAATGAGGAGTGGACAGTTGTCTTGGGCACCATGCAGACTCAGGCATTTCTATTGTTGACTCAGAAACAGTTTGGACTTTTAAAGAGATTGGGGTTTCATTTTTTAATTCAGAAAGCAAAATATTAGGTCTTATTAGAGATTTTGTAGCTGCAACCTTGCTCATGGCAGTTTGATTCCCAGTCACACTGCCATCTCGAAAGATGTTGCAATACTGAACACACCAAAGGCATGCCAGCAGCACTAGACTGGTTTAAACTTTCGAAAGTGGTAGTAAGAACTTCTGACTCATTTGTTCAGGAGACTAATTACCTTTCCATTGAAAGGGCTGAAGTTCAAATAAGTTCAGTGTGACCAGGCTGGATCTCTGGTGATCTTTTGATACCCAAAGAATTTTGTTTGCTCAGGTGTGGATGTGCTGGCTGCTGCGTCCTGAAGTGAGATTCAGCATTATTTGCAAAGTTCTCCTCAGAGGGGATTCTTTAAACCGCCCTCAGAAAACACAGGATCAAACAGTTTGGAGCAAAACACACTCCTGCAACATGGACTGCATGGGATGAGCTCTGGAGACAGTGCTTAGCTTTAATCCAGAAAGGGCACCACACCTCTCCTAGCCTGGGAGGAAAGGCAGGTGTCTGCAGCTGCACTCCATTCTGCAAGCCTTACAGCCAGGGTCATTTGCCTATGAGACAAGAACACCCACTGCAGAAAACAAAGTCCCTTTATATGTCAAAGGCTGGGTGGAAACAATTTTCAGCTTGTTGGAGACAGGAACATCAATTATCCTCGCAGACAATTCAGACAGGGACTGATTAAGTAACATACCAGGATGACAAGTGCCAGCTAAAACTCTGAAAGAGGGAAATTGAACCACATTTTTAAAAGGTGCTTAGGGCAAATTTAAGTAAATGGGAAGTTGGCATTTTTATGGGGAGAGCACCAAGTGCTGCAATTCTTTCCTTCCCCACTGTCATGGTTTGACCAGGAAGGAGTGGGAATTCTGGGAAGCTGTGGTCAAACCAATGAAGGTTTTGGGTTTCATACTGACACCTGGTGTAGCCAGTGGGGTTTGGACACACCTCCGAGAATACACAGGGGTTAAAAGCAAGGCACTGCCCTTGGCACTTCCTCTTTTGGACATCGCAGCGAGGAGTTCAGATCTCTCTCCCCCGCCCGGCCTGCTGCTGCTGGGCGGGGGGAGGGGCCAGCCATGCGGTAGGCCTGGGGCCTGGACAGAGGTGGGGGTTGAGGGGGCTCTCAAGGATGGAAGGGTGGGGGAGCCCCAAGAGACATCAAGACATCGGGCAGCCAGCCCCCCCCCCCCCCCCCCCCCTCCCCCCAGGAGAGCAGCCAGCCAGGAGGAGAAGGAGGGAGACTGCCCGGCCGGAGCGGCAGCGTGTGGGCAGCGTGCGTGGGAGTCGCTCCGGGACCGACAGCAGAGAGACTGAAAACTTTTAACCCTTTCTTGCATGACTGGGGCCTTACAAAAATGCTAATCCTCCTCGAAGCTGAATAAGAAGGGAGATGAGAGATGAGATGACTTGGCCCGGAGATTGTGGAGATGATTGGATGGGGAGAGATGATTTGGAGTGGCCTTTTGGCTGGACTTTTTCTTGTAGCCATGGACTCAGTTGTTCCTGTGACACAGACTGCATTTAGGGGGAGGCAGTGCCTCAAAACCAGGAAGGTTCTTCGTGAGGACCCCCCGGCCCCAGGGGGTTGGAAAAATATGGGGAGGACAGATGTCCCAAAAGCAGAGACTGTGCCCTTTTTGGAGTGAGACAAGGCATCCTTGAAAGACCACCCTAAAAGCAGCTCTGGCCATGTCTCGGTGGTGAGAGCACTGAGCATGGAAGGAACATGTCACAAGCGGCAAAAGGACTTTTTTTTTCCCCGGGCGGTGCCGAAGTGACAGGGAAGCACACGAGGTTCTCAGTGTGTCTCCACGAGAAGCCTATGGAACGAGAAGGACTCCTTTCCTCTTCATGAACTGCAGTTTGAGTATACTAAAGTGTCGTGCCGGGCTGGGCAGTTGGTGTTTTTTGAGAGAATGTATTGGATTGGGAAAGTCAGGGAGTGGGGAGGAGGAAAAGTGGTTTTTGTAAGGTTTTCAATTTTTTTCTTTTCCTTATAGTCTTTCCCTATTTTTCCTGTAGTTTTAGGTAATAAAGTGTTCTTTATGTTTAAGTTGGAGCCTGTTTTGCTTATTCCTGGTCACATCTCACAGCAGACACCAGGGTGAGGCATTTTCATGGGGGCGCTGGCCCTGTGCCAGGCTCAAACCATGACACCCACCCAGTCAACTGCCTGCAAAAGGCATCTTTTTGACAGCAGTAGGGAAAAACATGACAGCAAACAGGCTGCCAGAAGAGCAGGAATTCACCTAGGATAAGGCCACTCCATGTAATTTCTGTATTCAAAATTCATTGTGCTGCACTGCAGTAATAGCTCAAATGAAAAGCAGAATTTGCAGGATCTCCCAGTGTTTTCTCCAGCTGCTAGGAACAAGCAGTAAACCTTAAGAGATCCTTGCTTATATTGCTGGGGATGTCGGAGTGCTAGTGTTTCTAATCACAGAAACAGGAGTTCATTTACAAAACAAGGCTGTAATCCTGTAGCAGTAAAGCAGGTGTGAAATGCACATCCCTGGCAGAGGAGCCTTTGGGGCTGCAGCATGTGTACGGGGCTGCAAAGAGCACATCCTCAAAGGAGCTGAGCGCTGGCATCAGGTATTACGGTCCATGCAGGACCGCTGGGACACTGCTGCCAACTGTTTCGACAAGCAGGCTCGGGGAGATGACTCCAGTGTTGCTCCTCAAACACATGCAACTCCAAAAGCAGTGGGAATGAGTGATGCAATGAGGCCACCGGCTTGCCAGCTGGAAGGGAGGCACTGGTGGTGTCACCAGCATGAGTGGGAGGGAGGAACACGTGGCAGGCGGATGCCATACCACCCATTTTTTCCCGATCAGCTCCATCCTGCTGATTTCAGCAACAAGCTGAATTAAGACCCCTGGCTAGGATTCAGCAGGAACCACTGCCCCACGGAGAAGCAGGATTCAGCTGATCAGCTTTCCCTCTTGCAGACACTAAGGAACAGTGCTGCCCCTGTAGTTCAGTTGGCTATTGCTTAGCCAGGGGCAGCCACCCGCCCGTATTCCTCTGCTGTGCAAAAGCAGCCAACTTCCCCCTGAGCTCACAACCCTTCCTGACTTTCTTCCTGCAGCCCCTGTGCCCTCATGTGCTGAGAATGGAGTTTTGTAACAGATGTGTAGACTTGTGCCTGACATGGAAGGGAGAGATTACTTGGGATTTCTCAAAATACACAAGCCAAGGAAGCTCTGGGAAACTGCCAGCCTCAACCAAATCTCACCTCCTATAACAAAGCTGTGGAGCCCAAGGCCATGGTACAGTTTGGAAGCAAAGAGCACAAATTATTTCAGAAAGAGATCTGACAAATTCCTGGAGGCTGAAGACATTGGTAACTATTAAACACAATACTGCATGTGCAATCTTCATCTCAGAAAGCTTCTCAACAGCTGTTTGCCAGAAATGGGGAGGTTATGCCAGGGGACAGAGGACTCTGTAATTGCTCTGTTACTCAATGGGTCCGTCCTTGATGGCTGTGCAAGATGAGATACTTCACTGCAGAGACAGGGCCAGAGCCCCCAAGGCAGTTGTTTGGTTAAAACACTTACTTCCACACAAGCCAAGGGTGTTACCACCAGTTCACAAGTGCACCTTGGTTCTGCACAGCCAACACAGAAATATTTGCTGTCTTTACAAGATATTGGGTCTTGTCCTTTGTTCTAAGACAGGATCAACTGCAATCTCTACATGAATCCTGACAGGTTTTAAAACTTTTCTTCAAACTGTCCATGACAAAGTCTCTAGAACTTCCCTGGATGCTCTGTTTCCAAGTCCAAAGTCTTACTGCCTGAAACAGCCTTCCCAACACTGACCTAACATTTACCTTACTACAAATGGAAAAAATGAAAGGATGCTACCAAACCTTTATAGTGGTCTGGACTATCATCTCTGTCTTATTTACTCTTAGGCAGTGTTAAAAGCATATAGAGCCAAGCAGAATACAAGATAGCCCCCAGCCAGCAGGTATAGGTTCTTCTCACATTGCACGACACCACTCCAAAAAGCATAACAGTGTTTGCATGCTTTATGTGCAGTAAGATTATACATACATACTATGTTCTGATCAGAACTGAAAGAAAGAGGAATAGCAGGCTTCCCAGAGGACAGACACAAGGAAAGACTGTTCAGCCAGTGATAATTTTCATTCCCACCCAAAACATGACAAACCTGCATAAGGGATATGAGTATATGGGAAAACAATTTAAAGGTGAAATCTGAAGTGACAAATGTGCTTGAGATCAGCAGTGGGTGTTGAGTAAGCCAGCCCTTTAGTCTTCCCTTGGGGGAATGTCCAGCATAAAACTGTTTCAAGTTATTCTAACGTTCTAAGTAATTGCCTCTCTCTGTCTGTCACCAGTGAAATCCTCTTCCTACCTGATAGCTCAGGAATGACAGGTTATCTCCTCAAGGTGCAGAGTGCTCAGACTTGCTGCCTGTTTGCAGGGGTTCAGCCTCACACTGTAACCATGTTTACTGCATCCTGATGCTGTGAGGAGGTGACAAGTGGTTCTGGTGCTCGCTAGGCCTGTGGTGTGTCATGCAGTGCATCTGAATATAGTCCCTGAGGAGTTGTAGTCAGTTGTTTGCAATTTAAAAGTCAGTTGTGATTTTAGAAGAAAATAAGTATTTTGTAGGTTTTTAATGCTATTCTTCATGGTACTGTTGTCCATGCAATTTTAGGAGGAACAGGTTCTACAATATAACATTTCCCTCTGGCATATGTGCAAAAGGAAAGGAAAGACATAAGCCATGCTCTCCATCCTCTCATCTCCCCACTCATGGGGGCTTCTTTTAAAACAGAGTGGTGGGGAAAAGAACAGAGAAGGTTGTCTTTAAATCTATTCACACCTCTGCTTCTTGCCAGCACTTCAGGCTTGCTTACATTTCTGCTATTAAAAAGGTACGATGTCTTATTCCCAGACAGCATTATTTGACAATGGAAAATCCCAGGTAAAAACTTTCTCAGTTTTCCCATTTAATGCTTCTATTTTTTTAAGGGTTCCTTTGCAGGTAGACAAAAACCTTGTCATTTGCTAGCTCTCCTCTGCACCACAAGCTCCCATCTTCACTGTGCACACTGCCACAGCCGAGGTTCTGCTCCCAGCGCCTCTCTGCATCTCAGGACCACATCCTCTCCTGTGTGGCTGGGCAGCAAAACAAGCAGGCCCAGCCATGTCAGCAGGGAACAGCTCTTACACCATCACCCTCCAGGCCAGTTCCAGGAAAAGGGGCTTTTGCAAACAGGTTCCCGACATCACTCTTGTATAAGTAGGCAAAGATTTTTTCCCCCTTCCCCCTGCAATAACTGGGGAAGGCATTAGTGAGCTGCAGGCCTACCCTATTGCAAAGCATGATTAAGGTAAGACACTAGTATATAGTGCTTTCTATTTGTAGGCAAATAAAAAAAAAGAAGCTATTTTGAGATGAAGCTTTTTGTTTTGTGGGTTTTTTTTTTTCCTAAAATAAGAAAGCAAAACATATATTTTGGAATAAGATAACATTTAAAGAACTGAGCAGTATAATGTAGTGTCAATCCCTTTCCTTTGCCCCAGCACTTACAACTTCTTTTGCTTGATCTCCCTTCAAAAGTTGATCAAAGCTTCATTTTTTTAAAAGATTACAGTCCCCTGTTCATTCTTTGGCTGACCAAAAGAATTGCTGAAATGCTCATAAATAAATTAGGAAGAAAGAAAACAAACTCTCCACCCAGCTGGCATCAAATCGAGTAAGAGCCAGCTCCATGAAAACTCATATTGCTAAGAATACTTCTCCTTGCATAGGTATCACATCACTGCAGTCTACCAGGTTCAACAACAATGGTACATGTAGCAACATATAATGCAAATGTATTTTTCTAAGATTAATAGTAATTTTTAAAGATTAACAGTAGAGAGCACTAGGCAATGAGAACTGACATTTCTGAACTCTGTCATGAGCTGTGTGTCATCATCACACGGGGCCCTGACATGGTGCAGTGAGGTCCAGCACAGGTCCCCTGGTGAGTCAGAAATTAAGGGATGGGAAGCAGAAGCCAGCTCTCTGCTCTGGGGAATGCACTTCCACGAGGTTATGGCTGGTTTAGGATAACTGAGCACTCACCCCACAAGGGCAGCAGCCTCCACAGGGGAGCAAACCTCTCCTGTGAACCCACTGTGGCTTCTGAGTAGCTGTTTACAGGAACTGGAAAGTTATTATAGACTCCTGCTTTCACACAGGCTGAAGGTAGGAGCAAATCACAAAATGTTTGTGGGAAATCATGTGCTCTAATCAACCCATAATCCTCACTTTTCTCTGCCCTCTCCCCGTCTTTCTTTCCCATTACTGTGAGCAGACAAACTGTTTATGGTGCACACAGAGATCATGCTTTATCCACTTTATCCAACCAGCTACCTACTGGAGTTTCATGTACTTTAAGAAATATGAGCTACCAAACTGCCTCTTCCAATTGTTGTCATTTCAAATATGTTTTGCATTTGCAGATGCCTGAAGGCTGGGAAACAAACATTGCAGAAATAGTGAGAAGGGCTGGAAACTGTTTCTACCTCACATCACAAGCTCTCAAATGACCTGCATCTCATTTAGAAACCTGTTAAAACACCTCTCCAAACAAGCAACTTTTTTCTCCTTTCATAGTTCCCTGTTGTACATCATGAAATACCTCAAGGCTGATGTTTGTTGCAAAGGTAAAATAACATTTCCAGCACCTGAAGCAGGGGCTGGCAAGGGCTCGCACTTGACAGCTGCTGGGTGCTTGAAGGAGACAGTGAGAAAAGGCCAGGAGTTCAGCCCGAGGCCGGGAGGAGGTGCGGGCTAAGCACACACGCAGTTTGGTGCCGTACTTGCGGTCGGGAAGGGCTGAGGACAGGCCGGGCTCCCGACTGCGGTCGGGAAGGGCTGAGGACACCCCTGGCTCCTGACTGCGGTCGGGAAGGGCTGAGGACAGGCCGGGGCAGGCGTGAGGGCGGGCAGGGCCTGCGAGCGCTGCTCAGCGCACCGTGCACCAGCTCGGCGGGGCCCGGTGTGTACGCACAGATGGTTTAGGCCTGCTAAAGACTAATCCTGTGATTTTCTTCAGCTGACTTCAAGGCAGTGAGATAAGCTCTCCATAGCCTCCAAATCCCTGAATTTTATTACCCCCAAGCACAGAACCTCCGTGGTGATGGTGACAGCCTGTTGCCTACATCAGGACTCAAATCTAAATTTCAGTTTAGTCTTAGGAAGTCCCTGAATCCTCACACGTCGTGGTGCTCATGGACCTGGACAAATCACTTTGTGTCTCTGAGCCCATACTTTCCAACAGTAAAATGGGGATAATCATATGAACCTGCTTCATAAAATGCCTTGCAAATGCTAGACAACAGCTAAATACTATCATGATTATTATACAGAATAATCCATTATGGCCTCTGGATGCCAGAGAAGAAATGAATGATGGCTGGAGTCCACATAAACACTGTGTGAGATCAATGCAGGCACTGTTACAGAGCTGATTTGGTCTCCTAGTGTATGTTCCCACAAATCCACATGGGGATGAAAAATCCAAACATATCTCTTGGCTGACAACTGACTGAAACTATGTTACAGGGAGGAAAAAAATACCTAACCCCATTGCATTACCCAAACTACATAGTTTCTTCTTTGATCACAGAAGGAATAAAGTTATTTTGGCTAAGTTTTCTGCATATGAAGAGAATTGTTTTCAGTTTGTTTTGGGGATTGCTTTTGCAGATGAGCCATCTGAGTTTGATATGAAGAAGGCACATTTAAATGTTTAACACTCTGTCAAAGTGAGGCACTCATCAGCTTTAAAAATTAAAAATTGTCTGGGAACAAAAGCACTGTCCTGTTTGCTGACAATGTGAAAGAAAAATCCCAAACTCCAGGCAAGCTCAAAAGAACATAATTTGTACTCCACTGAGCAAAGAGTCAAAGAGGAGAATGAATTCAAGTTTCTTCTAGGAAAGCTTCAGAAGAAAACAGCTTAATTCTACGCTGTGCTAACAGCCCGTCCAAATCCACTTGTTACTTCACTGTTGAGAAACTTCCTGCTTCCGACCCTCCCTCTACACAGTCATCACCAGCCAGTGCTCATTAAAGCTTTAGAGGAGCTACCTCCAAGAGCAAAAGACACGTAGTGTACTCAAAGAGAAGTGCATTGCTTTCATTCTTATAATGCCCCAAATTGCTTGTTTAACCAGGGTGTGGGACAGATGTGCTTCACCCACTGGTAAGCAGAGAGCAGTTATGTGCCACAGGCTTGCCCCAGGTGGTGGGTGCAGTGTCTGCTGTGAGTACCAGCATCTGCCATGACCCTGTACTGCCCAGGAATGGACCTGCAGAGTTGGTAGACACTACTCAGCCTTCTCCAAAGTCCTACAGCGAGGAAGAAGAGGAATAGGTTTATATGGATATTTTCTTCTAAAAAGAACTGGTGGGAAAGCTCTCCAGTCACAGGATGCTGCACACACTGCATAGCCCCGTAGGCTCAGGCATCCAGATCAGCACGGAGGAGCTGGACTCCCTGGGGTCACCATCTGTGCAGCACATCTGTGGTACCCTCACCAAGCACAGCGAGGCTGGCATGGTGGCTGTCTTGAAGGACAAGCTCATCAGGGTCCACACAACATTGCACTTCAGGGAACACTCACAGCTTGACACGGGCTGGTACCTAAGTGCCAGGGTGGTTATTAGTCCTTCCCAGGGCATTTCAGCTGCTACCTATGGCTTTTCCAGAGCCGCAGAGCGCAGCACTTATCTAATTACAAGCAGAAACCTTTATTTTAATGTGATTCCTTCCTTCCATATACTCTATGCCTTAAGCCTCATGATGATTTTCTCAAGGAGACTTGTTGCTCCTGGAACATTCTCATTCTGTGAATGAAAAACGCCCCAGTGACACACCAGCAGGTAGAAGGACCATGTGTCTCAGTGAGGCTTTTGGTTGCAATAACCCATCACCTTAAACCAAACAGGCATATAGCCCAGTCATCCACCAGAACAACAGGGGATGTGGGGGCACAAGCCCAGGATTCAGATTTTCAATCATGTGACCTAAAATCAGAGGTCCAGCCTGAGGTTTTGTAAAAGCATCACATATTCCTCTTGGTCTCAGCTGTGGTTTTAAAAAGAGAATTCATCCCAGGAAAAAGCATGCACAGTATTGGAGAGTTAAAACCTGCCACATTAAGAAATACAATGGTGTTTTGTCTGCACATATCTGAGCATCTCTGCCCCATGAAAGCACCAAATTCCTGCTCAGGGTGTGTAGAATGAATTTAAACACTGAAATAATTTTCCTGCCATAGCCCAAGTTTCTTATATAGAAAGAGATGACATTTATTCAGTTGGTAAAATAATCCAGCAGCACATATTGTGCCCCTCTCACTGCTTCTGGAAGAAAGCCTAATATACACATTCTTACTGGTATAAAAGCTTTTCTGCAGTCACTGGCAAAAATATTTGGAAAGGGTTTCAAAGTACTGGTATCAGCAAGATGCATATGCCTGATTTCTGTTTGCATGGCTCCAACTGCAGAAAGTCATGTAAAGAAGTGGTAAAAAGGCCTTTAGTTACATGTTAGAAAACAAAGTGATTGCAACAGGATTTAAAAGTGCCTTTGCTAATGGGAACCAGGCAGCTAATGTCAGTCCTTTCAGTTGTTTGACAATAGCTAAACCAAGGAAGTTAGATCCAAAGGCAAATAAAATAACCAGTGTTTCACACATCCACCCGCAGGCACAGAAAATCTTCTGTTCCCTGGAGCGTGTCCCTGCCCCAGCACTGTAATCCTCAGCCACACTGGGGACACTGCTTGCACCACAAATGGCAGCAGAGAACTGATCTGGTGGGAAAAATAGTGTGGAGAAAGCAAAAGGGGAAGGGGATGGCATGAGCTCCACTCTATGATAGCGTTCAGAGCTGGGTCAGCCTTCTAGGTGGATGTAGCCAGATGAGGAGAAGGGGGGAGCAGGAGTGAAGGCACAAACCTGCTTTGTTGTTAAAACCAATGCTCAAAGCCCCAGCACAGATGCTTCTTGAGCAGCCACAGCTGGAGCACAACCTCTTTTTGCAAAGCTGTCATCTCAATACAAGCAATTTTGTCTCTCCTCTGATTTTGCCAGGTCAGGCTAGACCATGTGCTCAAGGGAAACATTGCTCACATTCATGGCTGTACTTTTCAGATCCTACTGAATCCATGCAAGCAGCTGTGGTAATCACATGTCCTCTGAACAGAGAGACATAGCTCTCTCCCAGGATTTTCCTGGGAAGCTGTGAGAAAACTTAGAGAATAGAATGAGGAACAATTCTTATCTCCCCTTGCTGCACCTGTTGTTGTGCACATGTGGAATATGTTATGGAGATTTGTTTACCAAAGGGTGATTTCTTAATTGGACACTGGTGATGGTGTTTTGGATTCATTGACCAATTGGACCCACTTGTGTTGTGACTGTATGAAAAGGGCAATGGGTTTTTTCTCAATGATATAGTCTAGTGTAGTAACAATGAAGTGATTGATCAGCCTTCTGCAATCATGGAGTCAATGCTCGTTATTCCCCGTTCAGGGGCTCGCTGCTACAATAAGCAGCCACATTGCTAATGTAAAAATTCTCTCTCCATAACCATTTATTCCCAGATGTTGCCACACCAGCAATTTTTTTTTTTTTTTCATTAAGAGGTACCCCTATCATATTGGCTTGAAGCACGAGACCATTTAATTGAATATCTGATTTCTGGCAGTGTCTGATCTTGTCTTCTTCCAAAGTCTTAAATATGCTCTGTAACACATGCTACTGGGCAGCAATATGTTGTGGAGGAAGATTTTATTTCAAAGATGACTAGAGCTCAACATGTTTTTGAGTAGATAGGATAAACGGTGTAATTGTGCATTTATTTTTTCTATGTGTCTCAAGCTGACATTTCCAAAATTTAAACAATCTAAGCAGTGACCTTGGGGCAGCTAGAAAGAGCTAGGTTTTTGCAATTTTCTCAGCATCAAACATCTTTTGGCAGGCACCTCTACAAATGAATGCACATGAAAACCTAGAGGCAAATTGTTTAACAACTCAGAAAAATGGCTGAGGAAACTCTCCTCACCTCTGCAATACCTCAGAACTATTTCTGGTTTTTTTGAGGTGGACTGGAATATTTTTAAGTCTCATCCTTCATCAAGGCTTTGCTCCTCCTTGATTTTGTATTAAAGCAGAAAGTGCTTAATGTCTCCTTAATGTCTGGTGTTTGTTCCTCCCCTTGTTCTTGATTTCACAGACTCTGGTTTTCATCTTCTGCTGAATTCTACAACACATTTTACCTGATATACTAATACATATACAGCTATCTCTCTCTCTCTCTCTCTCTCTCTCCCTCTCCCTCTATCTATCCATCCATCCATCCCGCCTTTTTGCATTATCCTTCTCATGAGGAAACCAAGACAAATGCATATTCAAAGTAGTGCTGATTTTCCAAACAGTATTAAGTTTCTCTCCCTGTACTCTGACCAAGGGATTTGTTTGCTTTTTGCTCTAATACAACCACATGCTCTGTTTCCAACACTGGCATACCTGTGTTCTTCCTGGGAGACTGCCACTAATTCCAGCACAGCCGGATGAGACAGCAGTGAATATTGTTCCTGACAGGGTTATTACTTTGTGCTTAGAATGCTGAAACATTTAGAAAAATTATCCCAATTTTAGTGTTTATTCATATGGTACAACATTACTGTTCCAGAAGCAACACCACACTCTGCTATTAATCCTGTGTGACAGGGCTGCTCTGCTGTCCATGCTGATAGCATCTGTATGAAAGGAAGAACAGAAGATCAAACCACACATAAACTGACTCCAGGGCTGAAATTAAGAATAATCCTTCCAATGAAACAAAAAAGGTTTGGAAAGGGTTGACATTTTTAATAATGTACTGCCGATAAGACAAAAACGCAACAAAAACTTCTCAGTTCAAAAATATATGGAGCAATGCTGAAAGCTGTAATATGCTGCTAGTTTAGATAATCCATAAAGGGTCAACTGCTGAGAGAGGAGGTTCTGGTAAAGAACCTAATTTTTCTGCTTAAACAATTTTCAGTTCAGAAAGTTCTGTCTCCAACTTACCCAGATGCTGTAGGGAACCAGAGCAGGGTGAAGAATAGATTTTTAGCTTGATGCTAGTTCTAAAAAATATGAAAAAAGTAGTTTGTGGATGAAGCAAACATTTTGTATTGTTCAAACCTTTTGGCATTGAGCATTTAAAATTTTCAAACTGAACCTGAAGAATTTTGATATAAAGTTGAGGCAAGTCAGAAGATGTTGAAAAGAATGCTCCAGCTTCTTTGAAGTTTAGGTGCTTGTTTCTTCCCCCATTTTGTGCATATGAACAATTTGACTAAGCTGATAATTACTCCAAATGACTCTAAAGTAACAACTTTTTTTTTTCTCCAGAGAACCTCTGGCTATCAAAATGTCATCCCTCTCTGCAGCAAGCAGACACAAAAAGAAAAGTCTCCCACTTGTGTGCCTTTAAGTTGCTTCAATACTGCTTAAAAGTGTGAGATATGACACCTAAACCCCATTGTTTCAGTTAAAGTACATACAGTGAAAGCAAAGTCACAATGACTGCTTTATTCTGACAGTAATTTCTGACTACTGGTATCCACTTGCTGAGCTGACGTGGAAAACCCTCATGCTCCAGAAGTTCAATAGAAAGTTCTATAAAGATTAATTCATAAAAATCCTCCCTTTCATGAAAGAAGCTTCTTGTGAAGTCTTCAATGAGGAGAACTTATGCCTAGATGAGCAGAACAATTCCTGCTACAAACACCATCCCCACTCCATCCCATCCTCCTTCTTGCACAGCTCTCTGCACCCTGAGAGAGCAGGAGATGCAGGTCCAGGCTAGTGCAGCCACCTCTCTCCTTGAGGAATGGGGCAAAAACAGGAAAGTCCCTGAAAGGGAGAGCTTCCTGAGATCCATCTAACTGTAGGGATCGCGTCCCTCCTGGCTGGATGTGGGCAGAGGTGAGGCAGGCACACAGCTGCTCAGTGTACCTTAAATGAGCGCCGCTGCTGTGCCTCACCAGTGACATCGACTGCAGCACCTGCCTCCAATGTAACAGGCCTGAAAGCAGCCAAGTCACTCTATTTAAAACTAAAGAGGAAAGTACAAAGCTTTGAAGTCAGAAGGCATATAATGAATTCAGCAAAACTTTATATTTCAAAGGCAGTTCTATTTGCAGAAGCCATCTGCCCAGAGAAGAGCTAGAACATGCACCTCTGACAGGAGTCAAAAGAGTTGAGGGAAACAGATCTCATTGAGGATGTTTCAGATCATCCATTCCCACAATATCTGAAATGTCACTTTGTAGTGGAGCAGCTTCCATCTTTATATCAATTACAACATTTACATCCAGCTCCCGCAGTGTTGCTGGCATTTGAGGAGACTGTCCAGTCCAGTGGCTCCCAGCAATCTCTAATTAGATATGCCAATAAGACATCACTGCTTGTTCCTCCTAATGATAACTGAGCTCTCTGAAGCTTTACCTTAAGCTACTGTCTTACTTATCCCTCCAATGATCATTGACCTTCCTCTGTCTTCTTGCCAGCACTCAGCTTTTAAGCCACAAATGCAGAGACAGCTCCATCCAGAAGGACAAGGGGTAGTGTGATGTGCAGCCCTTTCTTTCACAGGGCAAGAGCACAACCCTTGAGTCAGGTTGTCTTCACAAGCAGCAAATGCAAACCCACCCTTGGAAAGAACCAGCAACAGAGACAACTTTTCCCAGCACCTTCTTCCCAGAGCATCCATCAGCCAAACTGTTCTGCAGCATGCTAGGGCTTATATTTTTACTGCAGGCAAAAAACATAAAGCTCAAAACAGGTCTGTTTAAGAATTCCCTCTGATGTCTCTGGTCTTTCATATGACCCATAAGAGCCATTAAAATTCTGTCTGATAACTGGTTTCCTGAGAGCATAAGAGCCAGGCAAGACCATGCCAGCCTCAGATTCTACCAATATTTCTCCTGGCTTAAAACAGATACTCAGATAAGCCTGCAAGTCATCTGTGAAGCCCACCTATGTCTTAGACTTTGAAGATTATTCTCTTATTCACAAGTAAGCAGAGGAAAACAGAAGTTATTCCCCTGGAAAAAGGTTGAAAACTGGAAGTTTACATCAGCCAGCAGCTGGGGCAGCTGAAAAGAACTTGGCCATGGCCACTGGTCCTAGCAGAACTAGGAACTGTGTGAATGCTGACTGTCCACAGGCAGAACCTCCCCAAATCTCTCCCCAGGTGCACTGCTGGCATTGACAGACCTTGTAGGATCATTGCTGTCTTTGATAGTGAACAGTGACCCTAATAGAGGCAAAAGTTACCATGGAGAATAGGGAGGATATAAGCCAGCAGAGAGAGAGATAGTGTGACTGTATAAGCCTTATTTATTAGAAATAACCTTTAAAACAGTTTCCTTTTATTCCCAAAATCTTTACTTTCTTTTAGTGCTCACTGGATGCCATCTATTGCAGATGTATACAGTTCCCAGTGCTGCAGTGTTTCAGCTCATCAGAATATTGAGTGTATTTCAGTTTAAGACATTCCTGTCAAGTAGCTATTTCTTCACTCGTGGGTTTGGTTAAGACATTATCAGCCTTTGCTCATCTGCACTCATATTTATGCCTGTGGGAAACCAGGCCCAGAGCCGTGCTGCAGCACGTCACAGAGCCCTTCTAGGAAAGGCTCTCTAGGATGTGGAGGAAGCAAAGTGTAATATGCATCCTTGACAGCCTTGAAACAGGAGCTTTTAGCCTCTGCAGCTTTGTCAGTCCAGAGATTGTTTTTCTGTGCCTGTAGCTGTGGATGAAGGTGGGGGTAGAGATCCTCCACACTGTGACAGCAATTCAAAGGGGTGCTTCAGAGCCCCTGTGCCACAGATGACACACAACAGTCCAGTGCATATAACCAAGCAACTGAATTTAGGTTGCAACCACTGGCACACAATCCCACCTCCGATCCTACTGTGACTCCAGGAGAGGAAAAAACCACACTGACACACTGCTGCCCTGGCTTCAGATGGGCTCTGTCTCCATCCAGCTCTTCTTGGGTCAGTGCCTGCACAGCAAGAGGAGCAAGTCTTCCAAGTGAACTTTTTCCTAGTCTCAAAATAGCTGCTGTTAAAGAAAAAGCAGATTCTTCTCAAGCAGTGGCAATTATAATAATAATAATAATAAAAACTCACAATAAACCCACTGGTATTCACATAAAGAAATTCCAATTGCAGCCTTCCATTAATACTGCCTGAATTAGCATAGCATCCCAACAGGATTGCAGACCCTAACTGAGCCAGGTGACACATTCTCCAGCTGGTGTCTGTCAGGAAAAACCCACACAGGTACAATCACCTCTAAAATGCTGAGACTCAGGTGCTTCTCACTGTCCCACAGTCTCTATGTCCATCCTGCTGCAGGACCTCCCAGGAGCTGGTAGAAAACCTGCTGAATTGCTGCTGATGCCTAGTGATAATTGCCCACAGAAGAGGCTGCTTAACGCAGCATTATCCCCAGCCCTTTATCTTAAATTTTTGGACACTAATTTCTTTCTTGTTGTTCTCAGTTTTTGGGGGGCTAATTTATTATCTGGACACCTTCCCTCAGCAGGTTACCTCCTTCCCATTTTGAGGCCAGCTGTTGTCTTCAGAGGCACTGGACAGCCAGATGGACTGAGCAATGTACTCACCTGTTCGACACTGCTCTGTCAGCACTGCTTTTGGTGAAGGGTAAAACAAGGATTTGGCAAACACCAGTGCCTGGTTTTTTCCACTTTTTCTTTATAAAATGGCAACCCCACACGTGTTATGGGTTTATTCCAAACTGAGCATTTTTTATTTTTCCTTCTCAGAAAAAACCTTTTTCCTTAGCAGAAAAAAACCTGCAGAGCAAGCTGATGCATAAATTGTCATTCTGGCAGTTAATGCATTACTGGGTTTTAATGCATAGAGGTGGGCACTGGAAATAGGTTCCTTTTGGTTCTCGAATTTTATATGGAAGGATGGGAGAGGGAACAGGAGCATAAAAACTTGAAACAATTTCTGAAGGTCTAAAACAGTGGCAAGCCCTAGTGTAAAACCATGGCTGTAAGGGGCAGAGGACACTTTTCCCAGGGCAAAACTGCCTCACCATGGAGGCCAAATTGTTGGATTTGGAACCCAGAGTATTTTTAAGCACATACATCGAGGAGTCAAGCAAGTAAAATCACAGCTGACAAATTATTTGAGTTCCAGCAATACACAACTGAAGTGCTAATACGTATCAGCTGTACCTACATGTCAGTTTTTATGAAACAAAGGTAATTTATTTTCTGTACCACGAGAAGGAGAAGGTCAACAAAGACACATTTAGTCCAGGCTCTGAACTGATAAGAGGTCTAGTGCAGGCTGTTCTTTCCTGCTTCAGAAAGTCTGAAAAACCAGGAGTTGTACTCTTCTTTGGCATAACCTGACATTAAAATGGCATTCTTCAAAAAGTATCTGCAATAAACCAGCATTTTATTACTGAGAAGGTGTGCTCCCAGAAGGGATCAAGGTCATATCTGCTGAATTTAATGACAGAAAATGAGCTTGTGACATATTACTTGTGCAGAGTTAACTTGGCCAAGAGATAATTAATAGAAGATGTGTAGTTGAGTCCCGTGTGCTTTGAAAGTCTCAGGCTTTAATTGGTACCATTGGCTCTTGTAAAATAAACTGTGCTTCTGATCCAGCTCAGAAATCAAAATATGACATTAAAACAAAAAAAAAAGAAAAGAGAAAACAAAGTGTTTTACTTTAGAAACTGGCCTTCTGATAAAGTGTTTTAAAATTCAGAGTGTTTTAAATGGGTTTCTGGCTTCCAGAGCTGTTACTCTCCTCAAAGTTTTGTTATATATTCTCTGATTTCCCTGCCACAGCTCATACTTTTTGTAGCTGGTGACTCTTGATGACGCATTTTGATGCACTCAGCACAACCACACACTAGCATGAACCAGAGCTCACCATATTTCTGGCTGTGGAGCTTGAGTAAACATGGACCTGTGCCCAGACAGAGTTGGCGGTGGCTGGAAAACCAATACTGAAAGTCTAACAAGAACTGGCAAAAAATCTGCTCTGCTTGAAAACATGGCACTGGAGCAAGGCTGTCATCTTTCAGTGTACTGAGGGCTTTCAGGCAGCCTAGTTTTGGTGTTGGGAGCAGGCACTACTCTTCCAAGTTCCCTGGCTCATTCCCACTCTTCACAGTCACTCAGGAGCTATTTCCACAAATCCTACTTGTGCACACAGATAAGGCAGAGCTGATAAGGAAGGAGAGGAGGGTCTGATAACAGAGTGTCTCTGCTGCTGACTCCCTGTGTGGCCTCATCACACCACAGCTCAATTTATCTCTATAAAATGACTAACAGCACTTCTCTACCTCCCAGGAGAATTGGGAGGATAAAAACAGTAACAGCCACAAAGCACAAAGTTATTACAGCCGTCCATCCCGAGCGACTGTCAGCTTCAGCACACAGGCTGCCCTCAGAGCCGGTGCTGACAGCATTCCCAGCAGCTGCTCCATGGGATGGGGCACGGGTCATGCTTCTCTGGTATAGGTGCCCCTAGGCTTAGAGGGCTGAACCTCATACTATGTTCTGCCTCAGAGAAGGTAAACCTCTTTCATTTGGTTTCTTATTTTTCTTTCAGGAGAAGACAGCAAAGGAAACCTCTGCCACCCTGGACATGCTGGGGAAAACTAAGCATGGAATCACCCCGTGCCCTGTGACAGCCTCCTCCCCTGACGGGAGAAGCTGAAAAGCCATACTGAGAGCCATACTGGCAGCTTCTGCTCCTCCCTCCTCCACAAAAGCAACTAGGTGTGGAAAGACGCTGTCAAACCCTACACCACATCAGTTCTTGCCACAAGTACTCCCTCACTTCTAACCACCTTGAAAGGAAGCACAGTGTAAACACTCTAGTAAGATCTATTCCAGATGCCTGCTGTGGTACATTAGGAGATTAACATATTAACTCTTAAAAGCCCTCTAATTTTAAGGAGAACTCTGTACTTAAGCTGAAAGAAGTTTTGCAGAGATCAGCAGAGTCCCTCTGATGGTAGGGAACCAGGGAAACCTGTTAACAGTAGACTCTGTGGATAATTGAGAAAATTATTCAATGCTATTTTAAAGTACTTTGGATTACAATATTACATGGATTGGTAGTACTTTTCTCTTAATCTTTTCAAGTATACATTTGCAATGGTTTGTTTATTGCTAGGTTTTGCCTTGCAATCAGATAAACACAGGTTTTGCTGTGAACTGGAGCTCCAACTAAGCAGAGCAAGCCAAGTCAGACATGGCAGGAAAGACCACGGACAAATACGTCTACTTGATGCAACAAGTTGGGGGGGGGGGGTTGGGCAATGGTTTTAGGCATATTGAATTACCTACAATCTGTCATTAAAGTACTACTTTGTTAAAGAAACAGGAGACAAAACAAGTAGCTCAAAACTGTACCAGGGCCTGAGGTGGATACCAAAACGGCCCATGGGGCAGGGAGAGACAGAACCAAGGACATGATAGAGGTCAGCACGGTGCATGGGAGGGATACACCTTCTGAAATATCCAGAACTGGCACCATGCCCAGTATAAACATCCTGGAGCCTGGCAGGCTTCTCCTAAAAACAAGTTTCCCAAGTGACACTACCTCAGTCGGACCGTCCTGCCACTGGGGCTGATTAAGGAGAGCAGCTGTGACCAGCCTCCTCCTCCTGCCTGTCACCAGCTGCATCTTCTAGGCAAAGAGGAGGAAGAGGCACGTGTTACACCTTTTGCACCACAACTGATTTGTTTCCATGTCTTCCACCATGCCATGTACATACTCTGACTGAGCTCTGCAGAAATCAGCAGTGACAATAAATGCAGTTTCACAGCCAGCTGCTCCCATGGCGCTTTCACTTGGCCAAAGAGACAACATATATGTCTTTTTAATTATCAAGGAGCACTCACAAACAAATGCTATGAAAATCTGGCCCTGAAACAGTGCTCAGAGCAAAAATTAGCCCCAGAGCAATTGGATGTTTAGGCATGTTTCCCACTTTTTCATCTATACATACTAAGCAGCAAGAAAGCTGGTAGAACCAGAGAGCTGGGAACATCCCTGGTGGAGCAAAGATGTGGCTGCTAGGGGTCTGTAGTGGTTTCTCTGGAGGACCTTCTTCATGCTTCTGGGTAGGCAGTGCTGGAGAAAAAAGAAACACATCTAAGGCAGGCTAGGCTGTCAGGTAGCCACAGCAGGAATGGCATGACATGGCTTGCAGTCACCAGAGTTCCAGCTTGCCCCAGAAACCCTGTTCTCAGCCTGGTGTGCATCTGCCCTCATTCCTGAGCAGCACCACATAAAGTGTCCATGTGGGACAACCAACTCAATTTAAAAACACAAAACCCAAACCAGTCAACAATTCAGGAAACCAGAGCTGCTGCTTTTCCTCAAGGTGGATTTCTTTTGAAGCCAACTATTCATATTTCCTCCCCAGTCTTGTCAACATGGTCCAGGCAAAAGCTGTTTGGGTAAAGTAGGCTGCCATCCCGGTTTTGTCCTGTTCCTTTCACCTTTACTTCACATGAGGACAATGCATATTCCATTTCACATAAGCCCAGAAGTACACAAATGATTATGTATGACCAGCTACATATATAATTGTCTTAGATGTAGGCCTATAAATGATTCATTAAGATCTGTATCAGCTGGTTATTTAATGTGTTCTACTAATTAAAACTTTGTGATAAAGACAACTACAGCTCTCTGTAATTATGCCTCTGGACAATGCAATGCACTTCCAACTAGTATTTGAAATCCTGGGTGTAAGTTGACTCCTAAAGTAGGGTAGAAAAATATAGGTTAGCTACTACTCTTAATTGCCCTTCATTACTAAGATTATTGTACAATTTCATTGTACAACTCCCTGAGACTCTTCTGCGTGGTGCACATTACAGTCACCGTTAGGTGACAGTGCTGTACACTGCATTATCCTTTTGTATACCTGAGAAGCTTGTGGGAGGGGAAAAAAAGGGAAAAAAAAAGACTATTTCAGCTTCAGTAAGGAATGTGTCTGGCTTGGCTCATCTGGAAGGGAGTGGACCAAAGAAATGATTGAGGAAATGCAGTGTTTTACCCTACATGATCAAATTTGGCATCTCGTGCTCAAGCTAGAGATCCTGCTAGGCTCAGTGTAAGCTTCTCCTGAGTGAGGCCCGCAGATCTGTGGTCACCATGTGCTGGATACAGCTTCCAAAAGAAAGAAACACAGTGACTCAGAAAGCACATTAGGAACTATTTTGTTGGTCAAAAAAGAAGTTTCACTAAGTTTATGTCAGCATAACTAAGCAGGTCTAACTCAGTTTGTCTACAGTCTCATTCTCTCAAAATATGTTTGATGTTGAAGGGAGTATGTCTATATATGAAACAGGTAAGAACATTAAAATATTTTTTTGGGATGGCTATCAATGTAATAAAACATCAGTAACAAGTGAGAAATGCTAAGTAAAAGAAGCTTTTCCTAAGCAGCTTATGCTAAGAATATAAGTCTTGCCCCACTACCATAGACTACATTAAGTGCCATCCTTCTAATTTCATTGGAAGCCTAATATCACCACTAGGATATACATTAAGATCAGTCACCTCAGTGGCTCTTTCACTGCCATTTCTGCTTGGTTAGACAAATGGGAGGTGAGTGCCCCTGTGTCGACACTTGGCATCTCCTGAGAGGATGCTCAGCTGGCTCCTGTCATTGTCAGTCCAGGGCATGTTACACCAGGGGAATGACTCAGGTATAACTTGTTGGCTCTTGTTAGCCATAGAACATTGCCTAAACCCTGAAGTCTGCATCCCACAGGAGCAGTGCGCTAATCTAATCTCTGGTTAGTTTCTATAAACACTAATTTCTGAAGACAAAACAAAGACTATGGAAGATGTATCACTGAAATGCCTTTTGGTCCCCAAAGGTGACCTGGTATAGTCCATACCACTATGGCCAGTACCATTAACTCACCAGTGAAGAAGCAGCAAGAAACAAACTCCATGCTGACCCTACATGCTTTCTTCTCCCTGCAATCTTTTTCAGCTTCTCATATCCAGCCTCATTCTCGTGGTACCACATCCACAAAAGCTACTGAAGGAAAGGGCTAGAATGCAATAGGTAAAGAAAGTTTTTAAATATAACTTTGCTTTGGTTATCAAGGTTTTTACTGACTGACCTTGTGCCTATAATAGCATAGGACTAGTATATAAAAACTTTGACTATATTGTATAAAAATCCTAACAAAGCCCGGTTTCCTACAGATCTGTGTCTCAGACCACCTTACAGTGCCTTCTCTATTCACTTTTCTGTTACTCTCATGATACATTGGATGTGATTAGTCCTCAGTCGCTGTTGTCTCATCTTTTCTTTGCCATGTGTTGATGTCTAAGTTTCAAGTTAAGCTCTTCAGTCATTCTGATTGCACTGCTGATAGCAGCCTCTGGTGATTACTCAGGGGAGCATTCACAGTGTAGCTTTCTACACTATGGGAGCCTTTCACAGGGGTTGTCTCTCCAATGATCTTCTTTAATTAACCTGATAGGAACTTAACTCTGGTTGAGACTCCTACTGATATTTTATCAAAAGTGATTCTGACTGGTCAGTCTCAAATAAAGAGGTGCAGACCAAGTGAGTGCTTAAGTCTCAAATTTCCCATGAGACAAACAAGTTTACAACAGGATAACTCCGTGTGTACCAGCTCCAGCCCGCGACGGTTCTAACAATGCCAGCACATTGTAATAGCTTGTAGAGAAGGACTCAGGGCATAAAAAGGAAAGAGATGAAGCTGAAGCTGTTCAAGAATTTCTCAGCAAGCATCAGCCTTGCTCCTGTCTTTGAAAGATGTCTCAGACAACTTTTTTCTTCCTTAGGAGCATCTTGCAGAGTAGTCCCACTGACCAGCAGTATTCCTAGCAAGGGAAATGAGGTAGTAGACAAAACTCAAAGGGTTCACCTGTACACAACTCAGTGCCATTTTCCAAGATATTTGTATGGCCACCGCAGCAAACCATGACAGACAAGAAGCAGCTTCATTGGGGTGATAAAATCCAGTCAAGTTCACCCTGACCTGAAATTATAAGGTCAGTCAGAAACTGTAAGTACAGCTTATCCCTGTCAAGCCTCACACTTGAGCAACATTGTAGAGCAGTAGGTGCCAGTGAGTGAAGGGCAAGCACAGACCAGGCTCAGGCTTAGCTGCAGTCACAGGTGTGTGGCTTGGCAGCACCCAGATGGAATACAAACAGGGTGTGCTGGCACCTGGAACAGCAGCAGGAACACCTAGAGCCTGAAAGGACAGGGAGGAGGACAGCCTGCCTGCTACCCAACAAGGGCCACTCATTAGCGTGGACACATGTGCAGCCCTGAGAGGGAAGAAGGGAGATCCTAACATCACTTACAAAGCTGAGGGCTCAGTGAGCAACCCACGGCTGCAAACAGCCTTGGTGCAACTCAAGGCTTGCTGTGCTTTTCACCTGGCATATTCTCTGGCTGCAGCAGCACTGCTGGAAAAGCCTCAAATTCCCATTGCAAAACCAGTCCATTAAATAGTAGAGGCACTCAAACAGGGAAAATGCTGGTTCCCACTTGTGCTGCTGCATTTACCTGCAGCCTTTGGGTGACATCATCCTGGCATTCTCCTCCAAAAGCAGGTGGTTATAGACATTGACTGATGGTAGGAAATGAGTTATCATTTCCCCTGAAAAGATATGGAAACAGAACAGGATTAGATGTTTTACCCCATGAGAAGGGCCATGAGAAGAAATGGGGTCTAATCCAGAATTAGAGTGAGGGTGCTCTAACAATAGGCTAGGAGCTCTAGGTCTGTGTGCTGTCTAGCACAATGTGGCCATAATCCTGCTGAGGCCTCCAGGCAGCACTGCAATATGCATCATCATAATAATGAGTTTCTAATCCCAATCAAGTACCCAACCCAGTAGGCACCGCCTGACTCACAGAAAGGATTAGCTGACAGATGTAAACAATAGTTGTGGGAGTTGCTGTGTCCATTATGCAATCCTTTTATGCTGAGTTCACAGAAAGAGCTGAGAAAATTAGGAGCTTCTGCTGAGAACAAAACTAACTGAGATTTTCAAATGTACATAATGGAAATCTCATTCTTCAGTCCTAGGGATTGAAGCCAGTGCACCCCATTTCTACCTCTTGAATCAACCAGATTAACAAGGAACAGAGACTCATGTTCATACCATGAGACAATACAGACAAGGTACTTACAAGATGATCCTCTAAAGCACTATACCTGCCTCTTCCCAAGTCCTACTTTCTTTTATCACAGAAGCACCTCTGTCACAAGTTGGAACATGTGGGGGAAGCAGGGGGTGCATGGGAAAAAATCAACAGAAATTAGAGAAATTAACATTTCTATATGAGAATGAAAAAAGTTGGAGATAAAATAGATGGTTTGCTATTAAAATGTGTGCTACTGGTACAGAATTTAATTCCAGGAATGGTTGAGAGACATCTAGGAGACAGCCAGAATTATTTGAGTTACTATAATACAAGAACTCATTTGAGGATAGACAGCTCTACTGCAGACTACACTGAGAGACCACACTTAGCTTGGCTTCATCATTCACCTCACAAGGGTGCTGCTTAAACCCTCCCCCAGTTCAATTAGAGTGAAGGTGTATTAAAAAGAGACAGTCTTCAGGTCTCACTTTTAGATAATTATGAAGGAAACAAAAAAAAAATGGTTTTTATTAATTTCTCTCAGTATTCAGCTTTTGTAATTCATGATATTTTCATGTTTCTAATTTTGCCATTTTTTCTATAAGAAAAACAAGATATATAGTAATAAATCAGACCTGACACTTATCATTCCAGATTTTTTGGTTGAGGAGACAAAACAAACTCTTAGAAACAAGGGTTGCTGCTAACCTTGTCTGCAGGCATAAAGAAAATCAAGGGGAATTATGTGTGCTAATTTTGTTATCTTTCTAAGGTTTGTGATCTCAAAAATCCTCAGGGGCTTTTTAAGATGCTCCCTCTCTGTCAGTTCCAAGTAGGAAACATGCTCCATGTGCATTCCTCAGATGAACAGCAATTAACAGTGAAACAACAATTGTGATAAATGATGAACAATAATAAAACAATGAAAGGAGCAGTAGTTCCTGCCTCTCCATTTGTCTTTTATGCACCATCACAGCTTACTCCTTTTTTTGACCAAGCAGGACAAATACTCCAGCACAACTGAGGGCAGAGCACTTGTGTTATGGACTTCAGCAGCAGCAGGACAGGAGCAAAGCAGAGCTAAGTGAAAGGATTTCAGTATGATCTGGGGTCTGTCAAAGAGCCCTTTAAGCTTTGCATGCTGGGTGATGCTGGAGTCACAGCAGCAATGAGCACCTTGCTGCTCACATAGTTGTGGTCATGCCTGTTGGATTTGTGTGGGGGCTGCTGTCCTCAGCATCCTCACCAGCCTCTGAGCCATGTGGCAGCCCAGGAACAGCACAGCTGATACTAAACTCAAACATGCGCTGCCAGGGCTGACAGCAGCGCTCTGTCTGGGAAAGGGCCTCACCACTCCCCAGAATGGACCAGTGTAACTGTAGCTAATGGAATTAGGTGTTGAACTAATGTAAACATTGCTTACTATTACAACACACTGAAGTTAATATTGCTTTGGGGGGAAAGATTCGATTTACTCTTCCCTTTGTGCTCAAATTTTCACTTTTCTCATATGCTCACGTGGTCACAAGACAAGCTTTACATAGCGGTCTGGTTTTGATGGGTTTCAAACCACGGGTTTTTGTAAGAGAGGTGTAACAAGCCAGAAACTGCTGTTTAAAACAAGAACTTTTGCAGAACAGAATAAAAAGCTGCAGAAGCATGAGCTCAAGTAGCTGTTGCTGCATTGAGCTGTTGGCCCTACTCGACCCAAGCCAAAGGCGGCTCTCAGCCAGTCCAGCGCAAAGCCTCACACTGGCATCGTGCTAGGCTCAAGTACACAAGGGTTGCTGAGAACCAAAAGAAAGGACAGGGGTTGCTCATAAAGGTCTGGAACTAATAAGCCCAAAATAACCTAAAGAGTATTAAAATATGCCTAAAGAGTAATCAAGTGGGCTGTAAGCATCTATCAGACCTGCAGACCATTTTCATATCTGTAACACCAAGAGAATAATAAAGGAATTTTGTCTTTAAACTGTGAGGTTTAGTAAATATTTCCTTTGCTTCATACTGAACAATAACAATTGTTCAGTATGATTTAGTCACACATGAAAGAAGAGAGGTTGCTCCTTACATGTAGTGCTGCCCCAACACAATGGGTACTCTGACCATACCTCTGTACACTAGAGCATCCTGCAATTCATTTGTTTTCCACAGAATGAAGTTGAAGGTTGTAACCTGCTCTGCAGTTCATTATTCCCTTTGCCCTTTTCCTCTCCCTGTATCTCATTTTTAGATAAGTAATAATGTAGATTATTTTTGCCGTTGCTAGAGTATTTTTAGAATGCAGCAAACTGAGATCCATCCATACATGTTTGGTAAAGCAGAAAAAACCTTTAGAAACAAATCAGGGCCCAGTGGTGGGAAAAGCTGAATATTTAGCTCTGATCACAAGGCTGCAGAAAGGGAAAGAATTTGAAACAAGACTCCAAAAAATGGTCCTTGAGCAATGCACAAGAACAAGACAAGTCCCAAAGTTTGCCAATTCACCACATGAGGAAATTCCTTCCTATCCCAAACACAGTCAGAGCTTCAGCAGCATGTCTGGGAGCAAATATAATTAGGGCTGATACAGCTTGTTTTTATCCAGGTGTGACACTGGCACTCAAAAGATGATATTGGGTTTTGATCTCACCTTTCAACAATTACACAAGGAATCTCCCATGGCAAAAAATTCCAAATAGTGATTAACCTTCTAGGGCAAAAGCCAGACTTTCCATGTGTTTGATCTAAATTCAGTTATTTTTTAATTTCCAGGAGTGGCTTTTTTTCTTCCTGTCACTACTTAGTTCATATATATTCAGAACCCTGTGTGGGTCCTGAAGATCTCCTGAAGATATGTCAAATTCTAAATAGAGTTCTGAGGTTCAGTGGGGGTGAATGTATTTAAGCTGTGAAAACATGTTTCTGTAAGTGGTAGCACAGCTATCAAGAAATCTTGAATATGAAGTAATTTCACATACAAGGAAAGTCTTGTGGTTCTCAAAGGAGTCAGGTTGCTCTTTTAATTTCCATTCTTGGGGTGGTAGGGCTGCTCCCTGGCAGGGAGAGCAGTGTGGGGCTGTTACCAGATGGGCCTCCTGGGGAATCACTGAGCTTTCAAGGAGTGCAGCTGGAGTTGAGGATATTCAGGCACTACAAAGGATCTGGCCTTTCAAATGCTTTTCGCTGTTGCAGGCCAAAGTAATAAAAAAATCAGGGGGTATCTTGTTTATATATTGATGTTTCCCATGTCCAGGCACTTTATGATACTTACAATGGTCATATAAACTGCTCCTAATCTGATTTGGCAAGCTGGTCCAATGATTCCTGCTTCTGATTAAAAGTGTTTCCACACTTGCTGAGTGAAGGCTTAACTCCAGTTAAGCCCTTGCGCTGAAGTGACGAACAGCAGACCCAAGAGATCATTTATAGATTCCAAAGCTGATTGTTTAGTGGTACTTGGCAGAAATCACCTTCGCTGGCAGCAGCCATCTGCTGCCTACCTCTCTGGATCCACCTCAGAAGACAGACAGCAACTTTCTGGAAGCACTGGTTGTCCCAAGAGTGTAGGAGCAGCAAGCTGGGTCAGAAATTCAGTCTCCATAGTCATGAGGTAAAAAACTGGGCTCAGTTCTACTGAAATAAGCAAAAACAAAAGAAGCAGCATTCTTCAGTCTTCTTGCAGTTCATCATGTAGCCTGGCAGCACTGTTCTGTGTAACAAAACTTCTCCCAAACCAAAGCTGCACTAAGGTATAGCTGAAGGGAGGTGGTTCAAAATAGCATTCTGAGGTAAAAAGCTACAGACACTGCAATAATCCATAATCTAAGTATTAGATGTTCAGCATGAAAAGTGCACTGAGAAATAACACAAGCCTGACTGAACACTGAAATAAATCATTACTGCCGTCAAAATACCTTGCCGCTGTTTTAAGGTGCTTCAGTATCATGACCATGAAACTAATCTAAAACTTTGGGCAGGTAAGTGTGATCAGAGCTACAGTTGAATTATTTTACAAAAATTTAAGGTTTAAAGATGTAAACATAAATAAATGCAGATCCTGAGCATTAGCTAGTAGATCAAAGCAACATTACCCTACAATATATTTGTAATATACTTTGACAAGGCTCTTCTCCCTTCCCTTGTTCCATTACCTGAGCTAGTTTATTTTCAAATTAAAAATAGAAAACTGGAATCTGATTAAGTTCTTGGGGAATGAGGAAAAGGGGTCACGTGAAAGCGCAAATCTGCTTTCCAACATATTTTATTCCATTCTTGATGCCAAATATCAGTTCAGAAATACATAAGTATCTGATCTCTCATCATATTCACTATCTAAACAACAGTTTGGGTGGAAAGGAGAGAGCAGAATGGAGCCTCTGTCTCTTACATGAGGAGCAACTGCCCTTTATGGAGTTGTCTGGAAGCTGGTAGGAAAGAGATGCCCATGGAAAAACACATCCTCTGGGGATGGCACAGCAGCAGCATGGAGAGAGGAAAGAGAGGGAAGCATCAATACCTGAATTGCAATAGTGCAAGTAATTGCAAGTGTTGCCTCTCAAGTTCTCAAACATTCAGCTCCCTTGCTCTTTTTGCTGCTCTGCCTTCTTGACAAACTCCCATACATGCTGAGCTTCTGCATTTGATGTCTTTGCTCATCATCAAACCTGCAGGAGATGGGAGCAAGAGGGAACTTGATGGCAAAAAAGCTGATCACAGCTGTACCAACATGGTGAACATTGGTGATGCTGAATCTGCTTGTTGCATACTCACTTAGCCTCCTATGAGACCTCTGTGTCACATTTAGGACATTGTCCTATTTCAGCTAAACTTCTTTGTTTTCCTTGTGCAGACTGGTGGATTTTAAGATCTGGGAATACTGCAAATAGTACCCAAGATCTTTCCGCATCCATGCAGTTCAGACATAGGAGAAATCCTTTCCAAGCTATGGATTCTTCCAATCTTTTTCACTCTTCAGAGAGGAATACCTACAGGGCTGAATGTTTTATTATATGCTAAAACAGAAGTACATTAGATACTTAGTCTGTGCTCTAGAATTCATGAATTTAGTTTTACCCCCATGCCGTCCTTTGGAGCCAGCCTGCCTTGTTCCTTCCAAGGCTACGAGCAGCAGTCAGGTCCTGTATGGAATCCTGGTCTCTTGCACATCTTTCCTGCCTGGGATCATTGGATCCAGGAACTTCAGCCTCCCCAAGGTGCAGAGTCCTTAGATGTTCATTTTTAGTTTAACTATCTGGGAAACAAGCAGGGAGATTTGCAAGGACTTTTAAAAGCCTCTTCCTAAAAACAAAACCAAGTTGCTTAGAAATTACAACAAGGAGGTGCAGTCATGGAAAAGCAGAACACTGAGCACATCTTCCTCCCACCAGGTACCCATGCTGCCATCAGACTCCAAGTCTCCTACTTCTGCCTCTTAGTCCAGAGAGTCCCTGTTCCTTGGTGGAGGCCTTTTCTCTCCAAAACAGCTAGCCTGTGGCACTTCTGCCATTGCCCCTCTCTTAGGATTTTCCATGTGCCAGTCCTCAAGTGGAAATACTGACAGCTCTTTTGAGTCAATGACTACCCCTTGCTGCCAGGGATTTTGTCAAGGTGGGTGTGCCTTGATGGGGTGGGGTGGGCCTTGCTTCAGTGTCTGAGACTGAGCTGGTTTCCTGGTGCCAAAACCCTCATAGTGTTCTCCAGAACAGAAATGAATTCATAGGCTGCCACTATGTTCTCAAAACCCTTGCTGGCTTTCCAACTTAGGTAATGGAAAATGGAGTTGTTCTCAGAATCTGCCTTTCCTACACAGGGTAGGCGGTGTAGAAATTGTACCTTACTGGTTTGGGATTTAAAACCCATTCTCTTCTTAGTTGAAACCCTACCAGTTTTCTACATATAATGTGTGAGAGCAGTTTTTGATCAAAGATGCATTCCCAGTAAATCCCCCCCATACTTTCTGTGGATACCCAGGGTGGTATGAATCCTCAGTGTGTGTGCACTATAAATACAAAACAGTGGAAAAAACCCTGTGAAGGAAAAGTTAGTACTTAGTTTATATTTAGAGCTAGTATTTCATGTAAGCTGTGATGTTACAAAGTCAAGTGTGTGTAGTTTTATAAAGACATTTCTCCTTTCCCCTTTGTACATAGCTTGACAGAAGCAAGAGAGTCTCTGACAGATGCTGATGAAACAAGCTATCTGGTTACAGAGCTGAAATATTTGGAAAGGACACAAGTGAGACAGAATTTATTGCCTTTGTGAAAAGGGGATTTAATTTCTAAACTATCCACACGTGGCAATGAACAACCTTGTCTCTGCCCTCTGGTGACAACCTGCAGGCACTGTGCAATTATGATTAAAGCCTTTTATTGTTTTTGTCCCAGATTAGATTAGGTTGGTATTTAAAGATACAATTTTCTAATTGTGTTGTCACGTCAGAACAGGACGTGGTTGTCTGTGCACTTTTACTGAGGAACAAGAAAGAAATCTGTATGCTTTGAGGTAAACATGGCTAGAAACACTCCTAATACTCCTAATTTCCAGGAAGAGCAGAAGAAGTAATTACAATTCTTCTAGATTATTTTTAATTCTTAGTGTTCAGTTTAACTGGGAAAATAATTTTGAATGAGTTCACACAGCTCCTAAAGACAAGGCAGGGAAGAGAAGGCCAATGCTCTGTGCTTCTAGTGCTGCTTTCAGCAGAGATCCTCTCCCTTCCTGGCCACAGCAAGGTCAGCATCTCTGCTCTCAAAATCATGCCACCTTTGAGGTAAAAATAAATCATAATGACTTACACTAATCTGGATAAAAATCATGCTGCTTATTAGCTGTGTTCCAGTATTCCAAAGCCAATGGGTCTGAGTGTGAGACAGACCTAAGAAATGCTGTCAGAACAGGGAAAAGATGAGAAGGAACTATGCATGAATATTTCTAGGTATCTAACATTTCCTACTTTTAAGAAAAAGGACCAAAGTTGATAAGAAACAGCTAATTGTCCAAACAATTTCAGAGATAAGGGTATGAAGGAAAGAAGAGACAAATCAGTAAGGAAGTTGAGACAAGGCAAGGCATATGAGTCTGAAACAGAAAGTGCAAAGGAAATATTTTTATGAGTCCTGTTTAAATCCTTCTTCCAATTCCAAAAAGGAGCAAATGGCTTGAGGATTTCTCTAGCACACCATGTGCCAAGTAAGGCCCAAGGGATTCCGAATTCTGTGTTACAGCACTTACACCCACTTACTGTGGGGATTTTGTATAGGAGGAAGACTTATGTTTTGTTTCACAAGTTGTGGACAATGAGCTCCCTGATTTTTTTTTCCTGTGTGGATACAGAAAGTTGCCTAAGAATTGAAAATAACACCTTGGTGCTGTGAAAGCACATGAGAGAGTGGCAGTCACGTTTCAATGCATGTTTATCAAAGTGAATGAGAGCTCTGCCAGCAGTCGCAATGGTGCCATGTAGCAAAGCCAGCTCATGCTCATTCAGCAGCAAGAGACCAGAGCAGCTATAGGCTTGCTGCATATGGAACCAGAGGCACCAAAGAGCCTTACATCAAAACAGCTTTGGACAAGATTAGAGGTTTGCCCTGGCTTGCATATGCTGTTGTTTTCAATCTTTTGGGATTGACTGTGATGCTTCCTACACCCAATACTTTCACCCCTCAAATCGTGCCAAAAGAGCATTATAGCAAGAAATCAAATCTAGTGTGTCATGGGCAGCACCTACACAACCAGCTGGACTCACTGCCTGCTCACCCAGCCTGTGCAGCCACATTGCAATGTCACTGCCCAGACAACATCACGCTCAGGGGTTAACTTCAGCTGTACTGGCAGCAAAGTGAGCAAAAATGTGGAGCTGGCCTGGATGGATACCAGTGCCTTCTGCAGCACAGCTCCTCCAGAACGTGATTATTTCTAATTATACTGCCTGGCAGACATGCAGTGTTTTGGCAGAGTTTGGCGCAGTGTTTTATATTGCTTCAGATTGACTGGGAAAAACAAGTGCCACCAGCTGAGCAGCCACTGAGGCATGTCCATCAGCAAAAGCAATGCTCTCCAATTAGCAAATCAGCCCCAAACTTTCTACTAGGAAGAGGCTGAGCAAGAGCTCCTGTGCCTGCCCCCTTGGCTGAGCCACAGCGAGTGGGGCAGCGCGGGAGGGCAGCTCTAGCAGAGATGCTGGGCTGGCACCAGGGAAATCTCTGCTGCTTTCCCTGCCTGCACTGCCAGGCTCAGCAGTGCCACGATGGGCCCTTCCTTATCCCCAGCACCCTTCACCCTTTATATCCATGGGAGGAGATCCTCCAGGCAGGCTGCCTTAAATATGAGTGTTTCCAAGCAAACCTGTCTGATAGTGCTTTCAAGGAAACCCAATTTCAAATAGAGCTCCCATGTTACACATCCTATTATGATTTACCCAACTTAAAGTGATGCAGAAAAAGACCCTAACACCCATCTTAAAGAGACAAATGGGTTCCAGGTCCTGTCCTGCAGCTTATAGTCTAGGCAGACCTGAGTGACCTGCATTTGCAGGAGCAGAGCATGTTTACTTGTTTTAAAAATATAAAGAACAAACCTTTTGTGGACTATTTCAATGTCATGTTTCAATCTCTGATTTGGAAAGTGGGTTTGTGCCATTTTAAAATATAAAATACTTGAGTTGTTTATGAGATGTTGAGAGTCATATAACATGCAGAAAATCTATCAAGTCCCCATAGAAATTTGGATAAGTGTGGCTCTACAGCTTTTTTTAAAAGGCACTTGAGAACAAGACTTCATAACAAGCATTGCTGAGAATCTGCAACTGTCACAAAAGGGAGTGAAAATACATGTACTATCTTAGAAGGATCTCTCTGACACACTTAAAAAAAGTCACAACAGCCTCTTCAGGGTAATATTTCTAAAAAATCTAACTGGAGAAATGTATTTCATTCTCAGGCAGAACATTCAGCTTCTCTCCCCTTCCTGGGCTCTGGAAACACTTTCTTTAGACCTGTCTGGGAATTTTCCTTCTACTTCTTCAGCTTTTATCTGATGATCTTCTGCTCACATCCAGTCTTATTTGTGTGGTTGGCCACTCTGAACTCTAACTGGGCCTCTAATTATTTTTTAACAATCTAGCAAAAAGATCTGAGAGAAAAAAAAAAAGTGACTTATGAATAAGAACACCAAGAGACTTATCATACTTAAGAATACTAATGTCATGGCTCTAATGCATTTGTCCTAATAATCACAAGCATCCCAGCATCCCATCACAGCATCCCATTCCTCTTCCTCCTTCTCCCCTATCCTCATTTAAAAAGCAGTGAAATTAATTACAGCCTGTGGTTTCACAAATGTACATTTTCTGTTTCCCAGCAATCCTCACCATCCCAGCAATAATCAGTTCCCACCCACGGCTTCCACTGCCATATGGATGGGCAAGATCCTGGATCAGCATCAGGTAGACTGAGCTATGAGCATGGACGCTCTTGGTGAATCCCTGGCTGGGCTCAACTTCTTGTTTTAATGGGTCTCTTCATTGATCTACTGAGAACATATAATTAACTTTGAGATGCCTCAATTTCTCTCAAACTCTGATGGATTTGGCCAGTGGGATCAAAATTCAATGGTAGTGTCAAACAGCTAAGTGTGCCCACATCCTTTCATCTCCTCCTACTGCCCCTGCTCACCCAGTGGGTCACACTGCTCCTGCCACAACTCTTTCTGGGGGGCAAGGAGGACTCGGGGCAAGCTGTGGGCAGGGTGGCAGGGGCAATCTTCCTTGGGGTGCTATTCCCACTCGGTATGCCCTTCCCTCTCATGTCTGTGAGTCTCACAGACCATTTTTGAGTCTCCTGACTTAATTGGGTGTGCTCCAGGTGGCAGACACTTGCACAAACCCCAACTAACTACACTGCACAAATAAATGCTTCATCCAGAGAAAATAAAGGAGGAAGGAATTAACTCATCATCCTTCCCAGCTATATTGACAGGGTATTTTACAAACACAGCATCCCTGGAAATGCCCCCAAGATTCAGGGCAATAAAGTAACCTGTGTATGACCGGGAGGCTACACAGCTGCTGACAGGAAGCACCAGGCAGCACCTTGTATTGCTCCAAGCTTTTCAAGTGGAAAGCTGTCCTGTTCAGCTTCAGTTAGAGGACTTTCCTCCATGGGAAGAAAATCTCCCTCTTATCCAGGGTGAGGAGGGTCTGTAAGAAACTGGCCATGGAGACAATCCTCCAGGATGACCTCCACACTCCCTAGGCTGTCTGACTGATACCCCTGCGCCTCAATAACTAAGAGACATGGCCTAAGCTTGTTTAGAGTTTACTCTACTCTTCAAAAAGCAAACCAAACTGCTCCTACTAGAGCACAAAGCTTGCAGCATTTGAGAAGCAATTCAGGAGAGAGCCCACCCCACAAGGCTGAGTGGCTCCAGTACCAACCTGGCTTGTGTCTGTCCTGGGGGAACAGGCCTCTTTCCCTGCCTTCTTCTCTAGCCACTGAACTTCCAAATGTCGTAAGACAGATATAAACATGAAAAGTCATCTGAACAAATATAGAGAAAGAGGTTTTTGGAGGAGGAAGAACAGTACAGAGAAATGTGATACAATAAATCAAGTTTTGCAATAAGAAAATTCTCAGATTTTTTGGCAGATAAAGAAATAAAACGTTGTCTGAGAGGGAAGAAGAAAGGTGTAGTTTTAGACATTGCCAATCCCTGCCCAGGATGAAGTTAAGCACATAAAAATTCTTGAGGTATTTGGGAGAGCAAGCAAAAGCCTTACCTGGACATAGGTTTGGAGGGCAAAATCATAGTGTGCACAATACAGGTCCAGGGCTGAGTGCTCTCACCACTGGTCACTCAAGCAAATGGTTACCAAAACAGGCAAATATCTCCAAAGTGTTTCAGTGAATTGGCATCTTACAGCAGTACAGGTTGCAGAGGGCAGATGAGCTCTAGGCCGCCAGAGCTCACTAGTGGACATGGCCCACTCACCTCACAGTCTGCAAAGGGCTCCCAAGAGCCTGCCCACTCTCAGATTTAGCCCAAAAACTGCTGCACAAGCTGCTGCATCTGCCAGCTGCACTCAATAAGCTTGTCCAGGCACCTTGGGCTCCAAAGAACTGCAAAGGGGGGAGACCAAGACTGCAGACCCATTAATGAGAGCTTCAGTCACCCAGGGATGCTCAGATGTCAGAGAGGCACCTGCACTCACACGCTTGTTTCTGCACAAATCTGCTTGAATGCAAAACCTGGCTGTTTTCTCCCCACAACAAGAAAAAATTTGAAGCGGTCACATCAGCTACAGAGAAGGGTGGAAAGAAAACCTCAGACAGCAACACCCATCCTAGCTGAACACAATCTCTCAGAAAATCACCTGCCTGGGAAGGGCATGTGCTGCATGTGACACATGTCAGAAACCTGGTTTTGCCAAAGAACAAGGACAGTGATTCTGGCATTAGCTCAGACATTTCTCCTTTCCAAGGGCACCTGCTTGGGAAGCAGGGCCTGATTGGTAACATAAGAGAGAGAAAACAGGAGCAAAGTGAGGGGAAAAAAACCCCAATACTTGCAGTTACAGAGACAAAGCATAATTATGCAAACACACACTTTAATTATTTCATACCCTTAAAATGGGAAAAGGCTATATTCAAAAAGATAACTTCCTTTTAAAAAATTGAAGCATTATTTATTGTGGGGTTTTTTTTCTGATTTCAAGGATGCTCTTTAGAGGTTCCAGGACTGTAAAAGAGTCTTTGACTTTTCTGTCTCTTCCTGCCTTTGCCTTCCACAGCTGGGAGAAAAATCTAAGAGCCTTAAATAAGTTTAAATATGAAAGTTAAAAAATGGCTTTGAAATAAGCTGTGAAGGAACATTCTGTATTTGAACTCCACAGAGAAAATTAAAACCAAGGGAAAATGCAGAGCTGAAACTGTAATACATCAAATTTTTACATGTATTTATATATATATATATATGTTTCAATCAGAGGACTCAATGTCTTACAGTTTTCAATGGGACTTTTGTTTGTGTAAAGATGGAAGAACAGAGCTCTGTTTCACCATGGCTCTGTGCTTTGTCTGCTATCTCCAGTCCCCAAATTTTTACTCTGAACTGTGGTAGGACACCCGTCTCTCAGAGCAGCTGAGCTTGTGTAGGATGAGAGTTTTCTCCTTTGTGTGGCATCACCAGTGTCAAAATTCCAGCTCTGCTGGAATCAGTGGCAAAGCTGCTCTGAGGGAATTTGCATTCCAGTGCCAGGCACACACGGCACCTTGCTGAGTGCCCAGCACCCTGCCCCATGGGTCCTGCCTGTAGGGTTAGTGCTTGTGCTCACAGGGACTGTGCCTTGGTGGGTTTCCTCACCTGGGGCTGGGACTGCTCCTGCCACAGCCTGAGCCGCCTTTGGGAGCCACCTGTCAGCCACAGAACCAGGCTGCAGGGAGCAGGACTGGAGCTGAGGGGACACAGTCAGGCCCAGCCTCCAGTGACTGCTTTTTCCTCCTCACAACTTGTCTGCTGACAGCTGCATGAAGGTCTCTGTGGCAGCTTTGTCATCCACAACCACACCAAGGTGAGTCTTTCCTAGCAAAATCTGGTGAACACCAGCCCCCAGCACACACGTTCCCTGTCCTTCAGCACAAAGTACAACATCCCACAGCACAGAAGCACTCTCCTGCAAACACCCCTAACTCAGCTACAAACAACAAACACACTCTACAGGTTTGCTGACATATTTATGTAGCCTGCTTCCTCAATCCACTAAGTTTTAAAATATAGCCCATCACTACAACATCTGAGCACAAGACTAGACATGGTGTATGCTGCAGTGCAGTGTTCTCCTTTGGGGTCAAGGAAAATAATTTATAGGCAACAAAAGATTGGACAAAAATTAGGGGAACAGATAACGTTTCCTACTAACTCACAAGCAGAGGAAGGCATATCCTGCCACTTTTACTGTTGTGGTTTGTAGGAGCAATGAGGAGGATGGCTGGAAAGAGTCTATTTTAACAACAGTACTCACTAGCCAGAGAGAGGAGAAAATTATTGAAGCTTCAGTCAGCATCTCACTGCTTCCTCTGTTCCATGTGCAGGGCTCCAGGGGACACAGCAGCAACTGTGGCATCACAAAATATTCTTTTTCTCAGTGTTTTTTCTCCAGAATCTCTCCAGCCTCAAAGAAACCTCTCACCTCCATGCCATGGCTTTGCCTCCAGGAAGAAACACAGTACCCACCTGCAAGGACCATTGTGGACTCCTCTGCTCACCAGGACTGCATGCATGCCAAGTGCCTAATTGCAGTATTTTTCCTCTTTTGAAAGGCAATTCTTGTTCTACCTGGATTAACTTTCAGGGAAAGTGAGGGACCTGCTTTCTGTCCTTCTCTGTATCTCCTCCAACCATAGACAGACCATGGCACTGCCTTTTGCTTTTGATTAAAAGAACCTTGGGTATCCTTTAAAGGGCACTGACCCGGTTTTTATCATCTCACCCCAATGGCAAAGCTCTCTTTTGGGAAACAGCGTCCCTCAGTGAAGCTATTACAGCACCCCTGCAGCCTTGCATCACCGGAGAGAACCATTCTCCGGAATAAAAGCTAAATGATGGAGTGAGACAGAGTGGGTGTCTGTGTACATAAACATTAGAATTTGTTTACTCATGCAAACAGCTCTCAGGGTGAGAGGAAAATAGCAGAAATATTCAGTTAAACATTTATCTCAGTTAAACATTTATGCAGGATTTACATATGATGACATACACAGAGATAGTGTTTGCGTGGCTGACACTATTGGCAGTGTTGGAATTTTTAGGGATGCTTTCCCAGAGCATTTTTCTTGCCAGGAGAATTTTTAGGGTTTTTTTTTTTAAATTGTGCAAGTGTAACAGATCTATCATTCATCTACAGAGCTGTGCAATTTTTTTTTTTCCCTTCCAAAGAACAGCTTGTTCCTGTATTTACAAGGTATTAATATAGAGGTGACACTATATTATTCCTGACACTTGGATACAGCTTCTCAGTTTCCCATATGGGTTCAGATCTCTGCTGACGTAACCCAGTGAGGTCAGCACATAAAATTGAAGGGAAGTTAGCAGGTAAAGATCCTTTTCTTTAAACAACAAAAATGCTTCTTCCATGTACATATTCCCCTAGAAAGGTAACCCCAAAGCCAAGGACTCCCTTAGAGCACTTACTGCTGCTATTGCAGCACTGTGCTAAGGGTCCAGAATAGAAACACTAAATTAATCAGAAGATCTGAAAAAAACAAACTCCAATAAAGTTTGAATTTTACTTTTCTCAATTGAACTGAGATGTAAATGAGATAAAAAATACAATTTCAAAACAGAGCAGAATCTGAATGGCACCTCATCTTTACTAACTTACATTTTCTTTACATTAAGGTGTTCTGATAGGATATTTTGCCCAAACAGACCCTGGGGTAGGATACTTCAAGAAAGTTAGGTCCCATGTCAGTCATGGACTTGAGGATTATACATTGCAGGTGTGCATTTAACTTCTCATCAGCTTTGCAAGTCACCTGCATATACAGCTGTGAACAACAGGGCCTGATTCTGCTGCAGCATAACCAGCCTCTGGTCTCTCAAATATATACACAAGGATTCCATAAAAGCATTTGTGTGGTAAGTTTACTATGACAACATGACACACCTTTATATACCTTCTCATGCCTGAGTCCTAAGGGTCCCCTTTTTCATTCTCATCCACAGGTAAAGGGAAAAATTCTTGCCTCTTTTCTTTCTGACAAGGACAACTGAAATGCTCTTGGCTCTTGGCTCTCGTGAGTCCAAGAGCTGCAACTGTAAAAAGAAATGCACAAACAACTGAGTGCACACATTGAAACCATGAGGTCACTGTGAGAAGTGCCATTTTTTCTGGTCCAACTGCAATTAATTGGAGCATTGCTACTGTTTTCCAAGGCCAGCAGGACTGCCTTTTCCTGCCTGCTGGGCTCTGTGGCAGGTGAGCTTCAGTGGGATGAATTCCAATTTAATTAACAGAAAACAATTTTCTGAAAGAGACAAAAAAAAAAAAAAAAAGCCTAGACAACAAACTGTTCCTACAGTTCTCTCAAAATGAATATATACATAATATAGAAAATTAAAAGGTAATACAAAGAAACTTGGCTTTCTTCCACTCCTAGGAGATGCTAGAAAGCCATTTGATACTATGTTTTAGAATACCATTTATATTAGCACTGGACACCTTGGTTGGAGGACACCGTGATGGATGGATTTTTTTACTCTCATTGAAGAGCATCCATTTCCTCTCTTAGGCCACAAACATAAATATAGAAATAGATCATTCTGAATTGGTCTGTTTATGATTACTTATTTAATGGCTAACCACAGTGTCTTGAACTACTAATACATAATTTAAATGTCTCACAAATACAGCACTTGGTTTTCAATTCATTCTCTGTACATATTCAATAAAATGAGCATGTGAAAATAACAAAGGAAGTGAGGCCTCAGTTATCAATTCTGACAGGGTTCACAGTCCTTCTAAATGTGTCTTTAAGTATTTTAGCTTGCATTTGAACATAATTATCATGACAGGCATGGCTTAAACTGAGCCAACAGAGCTTTAAAATAAACACTGAAAGCTGCTTGCTCAACGTTGATGCACGGTCTGAGTCCCGATCTGGCAAACATCCCCACTTCCCTCAATAACCCCAGTCCTGGCATGGCCTGGCAGGCTGAGGACTCTTTGTTAGCCATGGTGAGGGTCACCAGAAATGTCTGCAGGAAATAAACACCCAGCCTTGAAACTCAGCTTTTGTCATGCCTCCCCTTCTCCCAAAGCCAATCTGGATCTGGGGCCTGTTTGCCCTCTGTGCAGGGGTGGACGTTCCTGCCGTGCCCACCCCTGGAGGAGCAGGACAACGTTTCAGGCTTTCTGCTGCAGTCCCACAGCCCTCTGTGTAGCCTGTTCTGCAGTCTCAGGACTTATGCTGAAACTCTTTGCATGTGAAAACATTGCAGCACACATTTCACACTAACACTCATTTAGGCTTTACCAGGGGATCCATTTCATAGTGCAATTAAAAGCTACTCTAGCATGCAGCAGTTTAAGAATATACCTTTAACATTCAGGTATACTGTGTGCAGGAAGTCAGATCTTCAATGAAATCTAGTCTGCTTTGATTAATTATTGATTACATTTTTCCATCGGAAAGAAAAAAATCCCAAAGACACTCTTCCTATTGATCTGAAAGACTCAAACAAATGAAACAGATTCAAAGTTTTGCCTATGTTTGTTAACCATTGATAAAATGTCAGTACTGAGAAGAGGTAGTCATATGCAAATGTAAGGATGGTGATAGAGAGAGTTTTAAACTGCATCTGGTTCAACTTCTTGGAAATGTCATTTGATGTTGAACAGAAAACCTGTGAATACTGACAGTACAAGGTTTTGCATATCTTCCATAGGTATTGCAATGTATGTTAACATTCAAGAAGTAGTGGAAATTGTGCAGGCACTTAAATGACAGAAAGATAAGGATTTGGAGTCCGATCTTGAGCTGGGAAAAGAAGTATAAAAAGTACAGTTCATTAGTCTGACCTCTATCATGTACAACTTTTTCAAACACATATTGGAGAAAATAATGAAGATGCAGAAACAAAAGGAGGCCAAAAGGCAGTGTGATTTTAGGAAAGAAAGATCACATTAGACTAAACTTGTTTGGATAGGTGCTTGTCTTAATCAGAGAAAAGTGGTAGATCTAATCTTTGGAGTTTGCTTACATTTGACTTAGAGTCATTTATCTGTGGAGCTGGAGAAAATGTGGGTTGTTTTTTGCTTATGGTTTGGTGAGGTGTGTTTGGTTTTTTTAAAATTTACTGTCATTGCTCCAGTTCACTCCAACAGGAGACTAGTCCTCTTAGAATTTCAACAAATTTCCCTGAGTTTGTAGGCTGGGGCTCTGAGCACTGATAAAGACAGAGGGTTTTCTTCAATCAGAAGCTGCCACGGCTTCCCCTGTGGCTGACAGCAGAACCAGCAGGGTTTCAGCAGCGACTTGGGCTCAACATCACCCTGTACAAACCCGGGGAGCCGCTGGAAGATTTGCCTGGGCAAGAAGCAGAAGTCTGCTCCATTCGATCTGTGGGAGAAGTTTCAGAGTCAAGGTGAGGGGATTCTAATTAACCAGCAAGGATGCACTGGGAGGGCATTTCTAAGCAATGAATATTTGATTAGAAGAGCTGAGAGGCAAAGGCAATCTATAAAATAAGACTGATGAGTCACTGGCTGTCAGTCTGTGCCTTCCTGTGCATCAATATTTCTACTGGAAGTTCACAAAATTAAAAATATTAATGGGTCAGATTTGGCCCCAGAAGTTTTGAAAAAATTGAGTTATTTCCACAAAACCATTTTATCTGTGCTGCTACATTTAGCTAGTGGCGAGTACTGCTGTTCTCCACTGGTTTTAGTCCCATTGCTTCTTCCCAAGTTTAAATTCCCCTCTCAGACTGAATGGCCTGTATTTGAGAATGGCTCATTTAGTGTCCATGAACATTTATAAAAATGACCTCGTAAAGAATGCCAGTGCACACAATTCTCCCTAGCAGGACTACAAAAAGGAACAAGTCTTGTATGAGAGACATTAGATTCAGAGGGAGAGCATGTCAAGATGAAGAATGACATCACTGAATCAAACTAGCCAGAAGCATAGCCCCTTCAAGGCTTTTTCCTTGCATTTCTACGTCAGGCTCATGCCTACTGTAACACCTCAATGGTAGAAAGCAAAAGAGAAGGCAGATTTAAATATATAAAATGAGTCTGGTATATGAAAAGCAGTTAAAGTTGACACTGCTCAATTGAGAAGTGAATACATTTCGCTTTTATTTACCCTTGACTATAGCATTGCATGGGACAAAGCTGAGGAAAAAAAGCAGAGTTTCCATTCACCAGAGATATCATTGGATAGGACAGGTATCCGTTTCAATACCTGATAAGTTAAATGTTCAAAGATTGTTATCTTTTGACACACCATGTTTTCTTTTATGCTGGATGATTTCAGCCTGCCATTTTACACCTAAGAAATTATTCTGGGCGGAGATGCCTGGGCATCCACAGGTCGCTCCTCAAATGAGTGATATGAGAACCACCAGGCTGTGCTTTGGTTTTGTGGAGTTGGCGAGTCTGTTAAATCTAGTGATTTCCCACATGATCGTGGATAAGGATTTCAGATCAGAATCTCTGTCTATGCCCATGCCAGGGCAGGTGGGAAAGGTGTGTTTCACACTCCTCACCACCCTGCAAATACAGTCACAACAAATGAGTTAATCCAGTGACATCAAAACCATTAGCATTTTATACTGACTTTAATACAGACAGGACCAGACTCTCTATCACCTTACTGCCTATAACCTACCTTACAAAATAAAGAGTTATGAAAGATTGACTAAATCAGTGATGAAACCCCTATGCCTCTGGAGGCTTGGGAACAAGGCTGTGGTGTGAAAAGCCAGCAGGATACCTTCTGCAGGAAATGCTAAGCAGAATTGCTTTTCCCTCAGTAAGCAGTAGAAAAGCAGCAGCTACTAGACAGCCTCTCACAAGCTGAGTGTACAATTCAATCAATACTTTCAGTTTTACACTCTTACACAGGCAGTGAATGGAAAAGTTTATATTCCAGTCATGATATCTGATGGCTCAACAACAAGTGCTGTTAAAGGAAAATAGAAAAAAATCCCACAAAACCAGAGGCATTTAAAAATTCATTGGGTGACAGGGAATACCTTGCCTTTGTGTAGGAAATGTTTCTACTAAAGAGACTTTAGCAAAATTAATTAGGTCATCAGAAAGGTTTACAAGCTACATTCACTAAGATAGCAATTTTCAAGAAGCAGTCTCTTGAAATAGCTAGCTAAACTCTATAAAGAAGAATCACTTGCTAGGTATATCCCTGCAGATTAAATACACTTGGCAGAAGGAAAAGCACTTAAAAATTTCAAATCAGTCTTCTTGTGAGCAGTGAATGAAGAAAAGTCCTCCCATTCCACATTCCCAAATTTAAACATGTGCAGAAGCATTGTTTAGGGCACTGAGAAGCAAGTCTGCCCTTTGAGCAGTTCAGACTTTTAGAGAATGGGCTGTCCAGTGGACTGGCCCTCGGGAGACAGGTAACCTGTGCCTCCACACCACTGGTGGCTCAGTGCAGGGCAGAGGAGGCTGTGGCACCCTCAGGCTGCTGCAGACTGCAGGAGACAATGTGGGGCTCAGCTTACAGCCAGCTCGGTGCCAGAGAGCAAAAAACAAGGCATTTTTGTATCATTTATCCTATAGTATTACAAGTCAGACTGGTGGTACATTGTATAGTTGCATGTCTGTTGGTGACTGAGGGGTTACAGAGCAACCCAGCAATGCCCTTAAATCCATGCCTAGATTTGTCTCTAGTAAATGGTACAAATGTTCTGCTGCACCCACATGCTTTTCTACAAACCCCTCTGCCAGGTGAATGAACTCATTCTGCTGAGAACACTGCCTGCACAAGCATGGTTTAGACTGGACTGCTCTTCCTCTGTGCTCTCAAAGACAAGGACCAGGTACAGCCACTCCACAGTAGATGAGAGTATAGCAGAAAGTAAACGCTATGCACAAGAGCACCATCTTCAATGAGTGTGACAAAGGGACATCTTGGGGCACTGCATGATGTCCTATGGCTTTACAAGGTGTAAATATGCTTACCTTTTCTTATTTTGGCAAGCACGTCCCATTTTCAAAATTAACCTTTTACAGTAGCTATGTAATTTTTGAGGATTTAGTCTGAGGACTCCATCATTTTTGAAAATTGAACTGATTTGCTCTTGAATATGTGAATGTAGAAAACTGGGCAAAGGCCCCTGAGATGCAGGTTAGTGCCTTATGTAGGCACATGCACAGGAATCCTGCTTCAATTCAGAAAAGTCCTGCCATTCTGAAGGTGAACCTTTGCAGTTTGAAGCATGTCTGGTTTGTCTACAAAGATCAAAATGTGTAATTCTTTAATGCCTGAAGCTGTCTGCAGAGTAGTCAGCAGACCCCCGTGTTTCACAGCAGCTGACAGCTCATCTCAGGGAGCAAGCAACTTCAGTGATACCAATGCTTGACTTATTTCCAAGGAAAAAAACCCTGTTTTATAAAACACTGATTAAAAGTAGACTTGGGCTCCTAAACTAACTCAGCCCAAATATCAGGAAAATACCCAGGTGCCATAGATTGAAAACTCTGACAAAGCTGCTGCAGACCAAAGCAAAGGCAAATGAGCAAATGAGTATTTCAGTGACTGGCCTTATTGCATGGGGAGCAGCAGTAAAACCTCTGCCTTATACAGTGCTGTGCTGCATAACATGGAAATACTTTCAGCACAAGTTATTTGGTGATTTGTACAGTGTGGGTACTTACACACTGCAGTAAAATAAATACTGGGCAGCAAAAAGGGAAATCTGATGGCTTTTTTTTATATTGCCCCTCCTCTGTGTACATAGTCTTCCCTTTGGAATGTGCTGCCCCTGGTCAGGACTGGCCTGGAGAGCCCGTGTTACATGACATACATTTCCCTAGTCAAGTCCATGGGCAAGACACCAGGTCATTTCACAGCACCTACCGCAGGTTCATGTGTGACCATGTCTTGTCTTGGATTGTTTGTCTGTGACACTTGTGAGCTAGATGTGCTCTGAACTTCCAGGAGAGGCCTTCATCTTGTCATTTTGGCAGGGGGGAAGGCAGCCCTCTGCACTCCACACCTTTCTTGTGCAGGAGCTGCAACTTGCTGAGGGAGCCTTGGCAGCCACCATGCACATCAGCTTTGCAACTGGTCCCACATTCCCACAAGAACAGCTTTGACACACTTGGGAGCCCCAAGAAAAGGATTTGTGTGGAAGCTCCTCTAAGACAAGACACCAGAACCCATGGTAGTTGTAGCAGGCAGAAAGTAGCTCCCTGAGCTGCCCTGTATTCAGAAGAGCTGTAAATCCTCCAAGTTCCACAGTGATATTAGGAAGGGCTGAAATCTATGGAGTGACCCCAAGTATTTGCTCTACTTCCAGGCCCCCAGGTTCCCTGGAACCATCCTACCATATTAACTCTATCTAGGTGGTATCCTCTAGCTGCCCCCAAATGTGGCAGATTTCCTCAGGTGAGTTGTTATGTGGCCAGAAATACATTTTTTTGTGCTGAAAACCATGACATGCCAGATGCCATCGCTTCTTCCACACATGTGGCTCACCCTGTGGCAAAGCACAGGTACATTTAACACCAGCCATGATGATTCAACCCTTAGCTAAGGCATTTGGGCAAGTGCTTTCTGCAGCAGCTGCTCCTGGTAGTACTTACTGCTCCTCCCTTAAGGACCAGGGCCTCTCCCTGCCCAAGGCCTTGGTTTGTGTTACCACCAGCAGTACAAACAAGGTGTCCCTGAAGACCAGGGATGCTGGGCAGCCTGAAGCCGGAGCACACAATTTTCAGTTTGCCTGGCACCACCTTACACTTCTGGGGAAGGTGTTTTTCACTGCACCACAGAGCCTCACACTGAAAGAGAAAGGAAAAGAGAAAAACGAGACTCACAGTTTTACAGCTACCACGGGGAGAAGGCATTTTGTGCCCTGCCTTGGCACACTGACTCAAGGAGCTGAAAGAAGAAAGGCAGAACAGTAGATAGGATTCGGTGCTGGATAGTGGATCAGCTAATGGAAGGAAAACAATTTTCTGAGTAAGAAGACTAAGATGATTATAGGACGTGGAGTGTGCAAAGGAGGGTGATAACTAGAGGATAGTGGGATGGAAGAGGAGAAAGAGGTAGTAACCAGGACAGAGATCTGAAGATTTGGACAAAGACTTTCAATTACAGAGCAGAGAGAAAATGCAACACAGAGCTGCGCTAGAAGAAACAATAAGCTCAGGAAACAGAGGCAGAAATTCTCACAGGATTGGCTGACATTCCTTGTGTACTGCTGGTACCATGCAGACATGATCCACAAACCTGTCATAAGGCAAGGTCTGTCCCAAGATCAAGTGCTGCTCCAAGGGGAACAGCAAGCTTTCTGTGGCTATGCCTCAATAACACTTTCTCCACATCTTGACATTTCTGCCTGTGCTGCAGCACAAAAGAGTTGCTCACCCTCCAGCCCTCCAGGGCAGAAAAGGCTTTAGAGAAAAGCTAACATTTCCCTCCGAGGCGAGCAGAAGCAGGCACTGTGCTGGTGGAGGCTGGTGCTATGAGCATGGCCAGGCAGAAAGCTCTCAGTGCAGCGGGGTGGGCTGTGCAGGAGCCTGGGAGGAGAGACGAGCCTGGTTCTGTGTGGGGCCCTGGGCAGTGGAGAGTCAGCTGCACCCTCCAGCACGAGGTGCCAAACAACCACTGCTGCTCCCGCCAGATGCTGAGGGGGAAAAGCCTTTGAGAAGAGAGTTAATTATAGGGATTGCATTCCATTTCCTACAATTAAGGGAACCCATCTGTAGAGATTTCAATTAATGTAGATCGTATGGGGACTTTCAGTTTGTCTGGAGGGTTTTACTGGATGTACTCGGTCTCCTTGGTATTTTCTGTAGTTGTGCAGTCATTAGCTTTGGCCATTAAAGACAGGGAGACGGTAATAAATGAGGGATGGACAACACAATAATTTTCATACATAGCAGATGGACATATTTGCTTTTTTCCCTGACTCCCACCATCTTTCCCTAATTAATACAACCACTAGCTACAAAAGTCTTCTTTTATTAAAAAAAATTAAATGCGTGGATGGCACAATTCGTGTGCATGAAGCCACTCTTTAAAAATTAAATGAGGACATTTCACCCTATATAATATATCAAATATAAACAGGCATAGGGTTTACAATTACAATTCTTACATTAGTAATAATTATCTAAATAAACTATTTTTCTATCTAAAGCATTTTCATTCCATTTTTTTTCTGTGTGCTACAATTAAAACTTATCAACATTACCATTGACCTGTCTGTTTTTTCTCAGCTTCCTTTAGACATAACCCTCCTCCTGGGATAGACTTTTTTTTGTTTAACTTACAGTGTGTCTCCTAAATGCATCTCGAAATGAGCAGTTCTTAGAAACAAAAAGTAACTTAAATCATGTATGTCATACTTAGCATGTGCCTAAGGCACCACAATGCACTGAAGTTTGTGCAGCCATGAGTGTATAACCAAAAGTCAAACCACTGGGCATCTACTCTTGCTGCAGGGACTTTGGGTCTGGCATATGCACATTCCCTAATTCATGAACTGACTGAAAGGTATGCACTGCTGTAGCCTACTTAGGATGTGCTTGGTTTGAATTACTCCTCATGCCCTAATTATTACCTGTTTCCCAGACACAGCTGAGGGCTGGGAGCTGCCAGGCTTGCTGGCCAGGGTTGGTAAAGCCCTGGTGTGGAGAGACTGAGCCCTCCTGGTTCACCCTGCTTGCAAAACAACGTCCTTACATAAAGGAGCCACCTGGTCACCCAGGCATGACTGACTACCTCTGTAAAAATTCCATCACACACTGCCTCCAGCTGCATCCTGCCTATCCTAAGATACAGCAAAGGTCTGGGAGTGAAACCCCAGCAAAGCAATAAAAGCAACTGCTCTGTGGTTTCTAGACCCTTCATGTTGAATGCCACAGCCCACGTTCACCTGTGCTGCAGCCCAATTCAGACATTCCTGCTGGGCCCAAGCCTCAGCTGTGTGGGAGAGGCTGCTCCCTCTGTGATGGTCATGGAGCAGGAGGAGGCCACTGCTGGGTGCTGTGGTTCCACAGATGCAGCTGGAGTAGTTTCTCTGCTTATATGAAGGTGCTTTGACTTCCTTGCTGCCTGGATTTTAGTTCAGTTCCTTCTAATTTTTTTCCTATTTTAAGAGACCATTTTTCATTCGCTATCTGTAACGAGACATTCATTCCACAGCAATATCCAGCTCATCAATCCTTCCTTTCAAAAGCACTGCTGCTTTTACTGATCCTCTGTTCCTTTTATATACAAGGCCATATACACACACTCATATATATGTGTGTATAGAGAAGATTTCTTTCCTTCTGTCTTTTTGTTCTTTGCCGTGTTTAAGTTGTTCACAATATTCTTACAGTTACCTGGTCTTTGATTACCTTACAGATTCATTGTTGTCCCCAATACTCTCTCTTACATGTCAGTCAGGAAAAGTATTAACAACTTTCTTGTTACTCCCTTTCTATGCCATTCCTGCTTGCCAGCTCTCCAGTGGGATCCCTCTACTCATGCATAATTTTCTGGTGAAATGTGCTCTGCAGCAGTGAAGAATATCCATTCTGACCTTTGGAGAGTTCTTTTGAGTCAAAGGTGGATTCTTACTAACCTCAGATTATCATTTCAGAGGCTTTGCAACATCTACCCTCCTAACAAGGTCTACAACATTGCTCAGAGTCCCAGCAGACAGCTCTGCTTCCTCTCCTCTTCGTGCTCATTCAGCTCCCAATGCAGTCATTCCCAAAGTTTCAAAGCCAAAAAGCTTTACATATTGTCTTTTCTCTGTCTCAATGCCTGGAACAAGCCGTGGTCACCTTCACTACACAGTCAAGTATTACTGAGAACACCTTGTAGAGAAAATATGCTATGCAAACCATCAGGCCTTTGGGGGTTTGAGGCAGGGAGAAAGCCAACTTCTCCTGTGGGAGCGGTGCACAAAAACAGACCAGCTGTCTGGATTGAAATGATGAGCAATTAACAGTCGTTTCAATTAACCAGAACAGAACTTTATAAATATTTGCAAATTACACCACCCTACCTATTTTTGCATGAAGAGTGGCAACCCATTAGGGAGCTCTTCCTAGATCAGAGGGATGTAATCTGAGGGAATTCTGAAGGTCAAGGGTTCAAGAGATATTTTGAAATTATCTTCTTAATTAGAAGCAGCAAAGTCTAGTCTGCTGTGTATAGATGGGCACAAGAACTGCAGATTAAAATTAGGGACAGAGCTTGGAGGGAAACTCAGCCAGCGAGTTCTCATCATAAGACACAGCATGGCAAGGATTCGGGCGGGAAGAGATCCCACCCTTGCCTGCCTCCAGCATCCAGTGGAGACGCCCCAACCATCAGACTGCAGTTAGCATAGGAGGAAAAATGGACCCATTCATTTATACTTGTCTTGGGAGAGGAGATTGGCTGGAAAAATGAGTGCTCTTGCATACTAGAAAGATTTCTTTGGGTGGGGGTGGGCCTAGGTTTCCTTTTTCAGGCACTGGATGCTGAAAGAAACTTATGGATCATAATATTTACCACATTAAAATGCATCATGTCATGATAGCTGTAGAGATAGAAACTCACCCCAGATCATCTGATAAAAATAGTTACATGGGAAATAGAATCCACCACCACCTCAGTGAAGCCACAGGAATCTCTTTCCATTGTAAATATGCTCCATAGAATGATGCCAGCTCTTGCTGGAGCGATAGTAAAACATAAATCACACTAACTCGTAACAGCACCACCAAACAATGCAAAATGGCTACAGACTGAGGCTTGGCTCTGCCTGCAGACAACTGTGTCTAAACTTGGAGCGTTTGCTAGGGAGCCAGAGGAGAGGCTCCAGGCTCTGCTCACATCATGGGGAGGAAGACACAAACCTGGGACACAGACTTCACAGAAAACTCACATTCCTGTGTATTTTATTGCTATCCTGCTTGTGGGGACATTGTTAGTGCTCAGTGTGTCAGCAGAGGCCCATGTAAAGACTACTAGATTGAATTTGGGTGGGAGCTACATACCCAAGGCACCTGAGTGAAAGAGGCTGCGTGCCTATCAGATGAGAAATTGTTAGCTCAAAACCGAGACTCTGACTACATTTGGCTGTCATAAATTATTTAGAAACCATCGAAATCTGATTTAGATCCTGATGTCAGGTCATTTTCAAATTTGAAAGTCTTAGCGTATTCCCATCTCCCATGGCTTCATTTCTGTCAGGATTTTCACATATGTTAACAATAGCAGTAAGAGGAGAGTGACTTCTTTCACCAGTGCACATTCTCCCAGCCCACCAGTTCCAAAGGATGTACACATGCAGCCTGAAAACCAGCCCAGGATTTTTTTTTTGGTGTTTGTAAACTGTGATTTAAGTGAGAGATCATCAAGCAGTGCTGATTTCAGGGGCTTAAAATTGCATAATTCTTTATCTGGATCCACAACACAGGTTTGATTAGGCCTGTAAGTACATGACAAAGTGCCTCACAGTACAAGTACTACACATTCATAAAGATTACATTTCAATAATTTTTTTTCCATCTACAGGCTTCATTACTTTGGGTGATATTTTATGGTATGGAGGGTAAAACTATAATAAATTTTTTGGATAGTACCTTCAAATTTGCACTAAGGTGATTCTGCCATTACCAGTTGTGAATTGATTTGGGTTTTTTACATGCTTGTGTTACACTTTTGGTATTAAACCAGAGGATTGTACCAGTGCTTTCAAAGTGGGACCATTTACAGGCTTCTACGTCTTGTCTGGAGCCCGCTAAGTACCCTGTTAATGGAAGGTGTCTCCCAGCAAGCTGCTGTTTGCTCAAGACCAGGCAGCTACAAGAAAATATGGAATGGTTCTTGATTCTCCCTATGGTGACCTGGGCCACGGAGGTGCATAGAGGAGAACCACAGGGAGAATTAAGAACCATTCTTGGAAGCCAAATTACTCTGAGTGACTACTACAAGGTGTTTCTGCCCTGCAAGTGGCTTTTGTTGCACAGCCACCTCAGTGCTCCCCTTGCTACTCAGGAGCTGCATAATGTATTTATATTGAACTCTGCCAAAATCACACAACACCACAGCCTCTACAAGCATCAGAAATTCCAGCTTTTTCACCGCAACACACGTAGAGAAAAAGGCTCAGATGAGCTCCAGCTTCTCAGGCAGAAGTCTAGCAACAGGAGCCACAGCAGAGGAGGGATCCCCTCATCAGTAAGTGCTGTAATTAGTAGCATTTGAGGTCACAAATAAAATCAAGGCCTGACTGTGCTAATTACAAAAAAAATACACATATGCAAACATTTTGCATGAGGCAAGACAGTCCCTCAAGTCGCAGGCAAGCTCTGCTGAGTGCACGAGAGGGATGCTGAAGCAGCCGGGGCAGCTGTCCTGCAGGAGGGACAACAGCCCAGTGTGCTACCCCAGAACTCTTCTTTCCTGGAGGGGCTGGCAGTAGAACTGGGACCAAATCCATAAAAACCCACAAGCACTTGGAAACAAACCCTATGCAATGCAAGTATTTCAGAAAATTATAACATTATGTAGCACCTAAAATACCTGCAGGGATTCTTTCCTCCCTTTCTTCACCCTTTTAAAAAAAGGTTTATGTTGTAACAGAACAGTTATCCAGTTAGCCAAGACATAATGGATGCTAAATGTATCCATAAATCCTTATCTACCAATGGACCTTAATTTCTTACTTGTTTTTTCCTTCTGTCCTTCAGCTGGCAACTTCCCCTGCACCATCCCTTTAATTTTCCTTCTTCCCTCCCTAAGGCTTCTGCAAAAATCCTTCCCTAGTTCCATCATCTTCCTTCCGTGCATTTGCCAAGCTCTCTTGAAATCCCCTGTTCTCGGGAGTGTAGCAGCCACTCTGAACCCTGAATGCAATATCATTGATGTTTTTTGGTGCAAGCCATTCCTCAGAACAGGGATGTGTTTCCACCACTGTCAGGTAAAGATGACTTTGCTTAAAAAAATTCCTAGCTTGGTCAGGGTAAAATTTGGTGTTTGAGAAAAAAGTATGGTCCAGATAATTAAAGACTTTGTGATGACCACATGGTCTGAAGCTCTAGAAAGCCAACCAGACCTGAAGAAAATTCTCCCTTTCTGCAATTGCTGCTAATAAATTGTTCTTATTATTAACTAATGTGCTTATTGGTTACTTCCAGTCAGAATAAATATAACTAATAAGATTATTTTCTTGTGTTTTGTGTAATTAGCAGGAGTAAGAAAAACAGAGAAAAGTATAATTTACCTTGTGTTAGGTGCACAAGCTTCCACTAACCACAGATTCTTGGACGCAATCCTGCACATTGGCTGCACTTTGGCATTTTGCAGTTTATCTTTAAGAGTTTTGGATTTTGAAATTTGCACTAAAACCTCTTGCAAGCAAGAAAACCAACAGCATCCCAAAGAAAGAATCTCCTTTTGGGTCTCTTTTCCATTTCTTTTATGCCTCTTTTGTCTTTCTGTTCTGCAGGCAATTTTCTAAAAAATATTGAAATCAACTCTATTTGCATTCTTTAGTTTAATATTGAAATAATTTTGCATTTGCAGTGCACACTACTCACAAGCAGGAGCTTAGATCCCTTGAAATCAACATTAAAATTATTTCTCTATGTCTGCTTTAAATTTCCATATGCTTTCTGGTTCAATGCAAATTTCCCCTCTACCCAGAAATTTTCACCACTTTTGAAACTTTAAATTTCTAGGGGAAAAAGCTGCAATAAGCATTCAAGTTGAAAGCTGAGGTAGCAAGAGTGTGAGAATTTCATTTGCTTAGTCCTTTAAAGGCAGTAATTCTTGCCTAAAGAACACTTTCTATTGGAAATAGGGAGCCCAAAGAAGAGAAAGGAGGCTCTCTTTGCAGCCTGTCTAATCTAATCTAATCTAATCTAATCTAATCTAATCTAATCCAATCTAATCTAATCTAATCTAATCTAATGCAGAACACCACGGCTGCAGCAAGAGCCCGGGCACGAAGGCTTTGGGAATGGGGAGCTTTACCTCAGTCTGGTCGGCAGCTCTGTGATGGAGCAGACAAGAACCTGCATCTCGGGTGTCCTGGCTCCATCCTCTGCTCCGAAAAGGCTCCCTGGCAACAGCCCAGTAAACATTTCATTAGGTAAAATATCGACAATGCTTTAAAACTGGCTTTTGGAAACAATCTCTAGTCAAAAGTGCATTTGAAAAAGAGAACCTATGCCTGTGCAGGCAAGCACACAGGGCAGTGTTCCTGAAAAGCAACTTTCAGAGTAACAGAGGAGGTTTGGTTTGTGACCGGGAAGCACAGGGTAGCTATTGTGCAGCCATTCCACAATTCCCAGGTATTTTCCCCACTCCGGGGCACCGTGTCCCCGAAGGCTCGGGTGCCGAGGACCAGGCCCCGTTCCGTGCCGGGCGCCGGGCTGTGCCTCAGGGCCGCGCCCGCAGCGCCCCCTGCAGGCCCGGCGCCGCTCCGCCACAACGCAGCCGCGCTGGCGGCACGGATCCGGCCCGGCTCCGAGCCAGGGACTCCGAAAGAGACACCAACCCTGCCCCAGGCAGCGCCGGCACCAACACACGCCGCGAACCTCAAGGGTTTTGTGTTTTAACTCCTTTGGTTCCCCTCTTTTCAAAAACCTCTACAAGCAGTAGCTCCAGTACACGGTGGGTCACACAAAGTTCCTTTGCAAACGCTCAGGTTCTGAATGCTTGAAGACTACTTAAAACAATTTTTTCATCCCAAAGATCCCCTAAAGTTGTTCCTGTATGCTCCAGAGTACATTTTTTGGTTTTCAAAAAACTCTCCTCTCCCCATCTCCTACCAGCTCAGGGAAGGGCCAGCTAAGTCCCTTTGGAACAGAACTTTCTTGAGGAATCTTTTAAGCTCCATTTCTGGAGGAGAGATCTAATAAGCAACAATAGCCTGGCCCTCATTCCATACGGGATTTATAGCACATGTCCAACCCTTCGAAAAATCACAAGGGGGTAGTGGGGGTGTGGGGAGAAAAACCTTATGTTATATTGGTTTTAGTAATTTTTTAACATGCAGACAAAGTCTTTTTTAAAATTTATTTTTGTGGTCAGAGTACTTAGACTGGAGGAAAAGAATATGAGGCAAAGGGCTTTTATGAGGCTACTGCTAATCTGAAGGCAACTTGTCCCCTCTCTCACACTGAACTAATCACAGACTGTTTTTTCCACCACAGTCCTGACCAGAACTCCAAGCAAGCATACAAGTCTAACAGCAGCTCCACAAATTTTCCTTTGCAAATCCAAGGATTTGCCTACATCAAGAAGAGCAATACTCCTTTCAGCACTTAAAAAGGGGGAAATTAACTTACCATAAAAATAAACTCCTTGGGAAATTTCTTCTTTCATCTATTGAACTTCCAGACTGGTTGGGAGAAGGTAGTATTTCAGCAGATGTTCTTACCTTGATGAAGTTTCTCTGTGGGAGTTTCACAGCTTAATCATTCAGAAAAAGTAGGTGGAATATTTAATTTAGATGGTATGGTATTTTAATATAAGGTTAGCAGAAAAATTCAGCATTATCTTGACAGAGTAAAACATGTCTTAAGGCTGCCTAGGCCTATATTTTTTTTCTATTTTCAGAATACTTAAACAAACAAACAAAAAAAAGAATTGCTTATTTTCCTTATTATGTATGCCCCTAGGGAACCCCTCCATTTTATTTGGACTGATCTGTGGAAAATAGCATCTGCTTCTCTAGTCTCACCATTCAGTTTTTTCATCAATTTCAAACATTCTCTGTCTCAAGACAGCAGACATACCTCTATTTTCTTAGTAATGCTTTTGATTTTGCTATTGTATACAAATCAGTATGCAGAGATATTTACATTAACAACTACAATCTAAAATCTAGTACTATGGTAATTTATTCTGCCACAAGAGCCCTGCTGCATATATTGTTGCAAAAATCTAATCTGAATTTTAAACCAACACACAGAAGTGCCCACTGTCTAGAAGTCACCCATGTAATACTAAGAACAAGATAATTAACTCCTCTTACTTTAGAATTAATTAGTAATTAATACCAACCACATGAAGTGTAACAAAGACAAGTGCTGGATTCTGCACCTGGGATGGGGCAACCCTGGATGTACAGACAGCCTGGGAAATATGATGCTGGAGAGCAGTGCCATGGAAAGGGCCCCGAGGGTCCTGGTTCATGGCAAGTTGAACGTGAGCCAGCAGTGCCTGGCAGCCAGGAGGGCCAGCCCTGTCCTGGGGGGCATCAGGCCCAGCACAGCCAGCCAGGCCAGGGAGGGATTGTCCTGCTCTGCTCTGCCTTGGCTCCAGGGCTGGGGCCAGGCTTGGGAGCCAATAAAAGAAGGATCAAAAGCTCTCAGAGACCCCAAAGGGTGGCAGCAAGGATGGTGAGGGGTCTGGAGGGGAAGCTATATGAGGAGTGGCTGAGGTTACTTGGTCTGTTCAGCCTCAAGGAGACTGAGAGGAAACCTCAAAGCAGTCTGCCACTTCCTCATGAGAGTAAAGAGGAAGGGCAGACACTGATCTCTGTGGTGACCAGTGACAGAACCTGGGGTACTGGCCTTAAGTTGTGTCAGGAGAGGTTTAGGTTGGACATTAGGAAAAGGTTCTTCTCCAGAGGATGGTTGGACACTGGAACAGTCTCTTCAGAGGAGTGGTCACAGCACCACACCTGACAGAGTTCAAGAAGATTTGGACAACACTCAGGTACATGGTGCCTGAGATTCTTGGGGATGGTGCTGTGCACGGCCAGAAATCAGATTCATAATCCTTCTGGGTCCCTTCCAACTCAGGATATTCTAGGATTTTAATTTGGGCTCCCAATCAAGTAGGAAACTGACCTAGTCATATGCAAATTCATATTGCTTCTTCAGAGATCTTAATGCTGTGAGAAAACACTTAGATACAACTTCTCTAAAAATTTGAGACAGTATTGACTGAGAATTTAAGCAAGTCTGAAATCAACATCCCCAAAAAGCAGCAAATTAATGCATTGAAAGACAGACTTTGCATTTATCAAGCAAATTGCAATTACAGCAGGAAAGAAAACCAACCCAAATACCTAGACTGTAAAGAAACACTTACTAAATACATTGGTAAAAAAATTTAATGGTCAGAATACATACATCCAATTTTGAGAAAAAGGCCTGGATAATTTGAATATTGTTTTGCTTCAGTATCATGAAATTTCAAAGGAAAAGGCAATATAGTTAATTGTGTGAGACTTCCAGATTAAGTCTAAAAAGAGTATTTATCTTCTTTCCTGAAATGGTCCTGTTTGGAAATACAAGCAGGAGCAACAGACGACACAAAAGACAAACATATCTATCTATATATACAATTTTCTTTTATTAACAAGGTATGTCATTACTGAACAAGGCAACTGAGAAATACAAGGACTGGACATATACATGAAAATTTTACAACTCGACTAAAATTGGCATGTGTTTTATGTACAAATGTGATTGATTACAGTTACAACTCTATTGTATTTGATTAAACACAGTCCTAAGCACTTACATTATGAAAATATGAAATTGATCATACAGAGCTCAAGTATGGAATCTAAAAATAATAATGATTTAAAAACTTCCAAACTTTCTATTTTCATCTGTTTTTCAGAACAGCACTATAGCTTTTCCTACTACCATATACATGAAAGATTATCAAAAATATATTGATGGGTCTATCACTAATCATGAATATTTATATTTACAATAAGTTAGCAAATTCTTCACCAAATATTTTATATACAAAACTCAATTTGCCCTTTGTGAAAGAGTCATTAAAAAGTTAAAAACCATAGAAATGCCAGTTAGAAATAATGCGTTCCAAAAATTGGACTTGTTTCCAACAACTGAGAACAATTGAAAATAATTTATGAAAAAGTATGTACTTTTAGAACATGAACTCTCACAACACTTGAGCTCCAATACAGAGTAGCAGGAATTTTGTCCCATGTGTTCTTTGAGTGGCAAACTTCTCTTCCAATCAAGCTGCAAGAAAAAAAGAAAAAAAATTCTTAAGCAGTTTGATGTGAGTCTTTGAAGACAGAATTCAAAGGACCAATATTGTTTCCCCCCTTCTCAATGTAGGAAGTCCTGTCCCAATCTGTATTGGCCCAAATACTCAGAATTCTTATTTCTCACCTTAGAGGCTAACATGAGAAGAAACAAAATAAGAGAAACCCAACAAAAGCCTCTGTACTCTGTACTTGAGTGCTATTCAGAAGTGCACAACTTTTTTGCCAGCAGTGTTTTTGAGTGTGATCTTGGCTGATGTTTGTATTGACTATAATGCTTTTGCAGCATGCTTTGAACACCCCTAACCAAGTAATCTTCTCTGCCAAACTAAAAACCCCTCCAACCTGTCTCTCAATTGAAAAAGAACTTAGACAGGAACCAGACGTTCGCTCTGCAGGTACTTCTTCTACACAGACACGAGCACCTAAGGAATTCTGCAATACAAAACATGGATGCTGAATGAATCTACACATACTAAGGATTAGACAGCTACTGAAACACAGACTCTGCTGGAATTGTTCCACTAAGGCCCATCCAAGTAACAAAAATCAGTTGGGGAACACAGAAGCAGTTTATAGTGCTTCCAGTATGTGAGAAAATAGCAGACGGATCACTCACTAAGGTCTCAGCTCCCTTCCTCAACTGACAGCATTATGGAAACAATGCTGTGGTTCTGCACTGAATCACATCAGTACGACACAACTGTTCCAAATGCACTGCAGTAACTTCAACTAAGTGCTGCCACTGTATAACACGCAAAATTAGATCTTGCTATCAAAACCAAATGAAGTAGACTGGATTTCCCTTTTATCTCTAGAGATGATGACTGTATCTCCTACACTTGTTGTATGGAATCCCTGTTTTCCAGTTCCAACAATGTCTCTCCATGAGCTTTTATCTCTCTTGTTGTGCTATTTTTACTTATTCTTCAAATTTCATAATTGACCAATGCTCCACTTAGATTTTTTTTTTTTAAACATCTATCTCAATCACTTCTAACCTTTGCAGCCACACTCCCAGTCTTGAAATCCTGTCCTGTCCCCTCTTATTTCAGACAGTCCTCCATTATTTGGCTTCCCTCCTTAGTAGTTAATTTGATTTTAATTTAGTCTTAATTTCTCTTTGATTTAATTTAGTCTTAATTCTTTTCAGGTCATCTTCCTTTTTCCTTTCAAATCAAGCTTACTGGGGGAAGAGGTATAACAATTTTGGCCTTCTCTTTCCTCTATCCTGTTCCCAACTTTATCTAAAAACCACAATTGATTTATCTTCTCTATGTTGATGATTTTACACATACAAAACTCCTTCTCCAGTTTTCTGCTTCTCTCTCCAAATTTTCACACCTGTTTGTGTGTATCCATCTACAATATCTTCTCCAAATTCAAGTCTTTTTCACCTCAGCTTGACAAACTTGGGCACTCTGAGTAACCTGCTTCAATTACAGACCAATGACAAAGGCTCATGTCCTCAAATCTTATTTGTCCCTTCATCTTCACACTCAAGAACCACATCAGCATTTTGCAGGTTTTTGGCAGTATCTCTCTAAAACATGTACTGCTTAGTCCACTTAGATATCTAAACTAATCCAGGCCCTGAGCTCTTACTTTTAAGTTGTCTTAGTCTCCTGATTCAGGTCACCATACATTCATATAAACAATGCTACTGGCACAGCTTAAGGTGACATGTGGGAACAGAGAGTAACTGAAGCTACTTAAGCAGCTCTGCTAATATATTAAAGCCACAGTTTATCCATCTTCCTTTCATTATCACCTGAATCTGTGTCTGATAATCTTCAGTCTGGCTCTATTTTTGCAACTACTTTCTATCTCATACTTCAAGAACTCTTCCAGCCAGAATTTCATAGTCTGTTTGTATAGTCCCCAGAAAAGAAATATCCCACAGCAATAGCTGAGGATCCTTTGCATTACAGTGACATGAATGTTATCACAGACACAAAACTTGTACAGAACTTCGATAACTTGAAGGTGCCTCAGATCTTACCAGTTTAATTTGTGCTCTGTCGCTGGACTTTTGGTCCAACGCTCTGAGTTTCTTCTTCTGGATTTGGGCGTTTCCCTGCACTAATGCCAGTACCAAGGGCGGTTCTTCCTGATAATTTAAAACCAGTGTTTACATTAAGAGTCTATTGCACCCTTATATATCCAAGAAAAGATGTGGGTTTTTTTCTTTTCATTATTGTTTAAATTACCTGCTTGCAATAAGTGTGATTGCTGATTGTCTCCATGAGCATAGTGTAAGATACTACTTGCTTGACAGTAACCTGTTCAGATACAGTAGATATTTATTATACTACATAAAATTTAGAGCTGCAAGCAAGTGTAAAATTATGTTCTGTACAACAACAAAAAGGAGCCAATTGATTTATTTTCCAACATCAAGAAAAATCCTGCCAGAAACTATCCTGAATGCAGAAGAGTTCTTATGCAAAAGAAAAGTAAGCCTCATGGTAGTCTACAGCAGTTAAACATATATGCACTTATATCTGCAGAGTGAACATTTAGTGCCTACATATTTATGCATTATATTTGCAACAAGCAGAATGCTTGTATACCCAAACACTTTAATTATATGTTGTTATAAATTTTAAATTAAATTTTAAACTAAAATTTTACTTCTGCCAAGTTCTTTTTATTATTTTGTTATAGCAACGCGAATGAATCCCTGGCATAACTTAATTATGGAAAAACAAAAAAAGCAAGTAAGTTAAAAGAAAGATTAGAACTTTCTTCTGATCCATGTAAACTATCTACTGGCAACCTTGAAACTGAGTGTTCTGCGTGAATAGTGCAATCAGCAGAAGCAGTTGCAAGGTTTCTTGTTCTGAACAGTTGCGGTGTTCCAGTTACGTTCTGGGTGCTTAAACAAAAGACAGATTACAGCCTTTTCTGATCAGTAAACACACCACCTCTGTTAAGACTGCAAAGAAACAAACAGTTGGGTTAAATTTCATTGCAACTTGGATCTATCACAAACCACAGCTTAAGGTTCTGTATAGTTAAAGTAAGAAAAATTTGCTTCCACAATAAGAGACTATCCACACAAAACTGCGGAAATTAATTGTATATGGAAAGAGTGGTAGTGAAATCAGGGAAGAGATAACATACAAATTTTGATATCCAATACACAAGGTAAACTTCTGGTTTTCAGTTTCTTTTAAAGTAGCCTAGGATAATGTTTATTTGTTTATTTTTAGTCACATTTGTGATCCCTCCCACTCAAAACATACAAATACTGCCCTAGATGAGCACTTTAAGAGATAAAAATGACAGGACAAGCAAGTTCACTCTAAGAAATAATTTCTATGTTTCAAGAACAGAAACAAGGTCAGTTCATGTTGTAGACAGCAGCTGTCACCCAAAATCTATCCATGCTACTTTGATGTTTTGTCTGGTTTTCCATAGTTGCAAGGATTTGGAGATCCTCTACAGACAGGCACTGCCATAATACCTTGCTGCTGAATTCCACTTGTTCCTGTATGAGAGTCTCCCAGGGCACATGACTGAACAACAGAATGACCATCACCAGTTCCCAGCTGAGCTCCTGGAGAGGCAGGGAGAAGACTTAAACATAACAGAAGGTAAAACTCCAGCTTTGGGATTTAAAATGTGGGGGGTTTACCCCCTCTCCAAGACATAGGCCTTTTATTGTGGGTTTTAAACTTTTTTTTTTCCAAACCCCCTCATTACAGGTCCAAAGCTCCAAAGGTTTTTGTCTTTCCAAATTCACTGAACCTTCTACAAAAGGAATAAATTTCTAATGTGAAAAGTATAAGTACATCTATATATGAATGCATTTTAAAGAGAAAAGAGTGCACATAATGTTAATTTTTTAAAAATAAACCTCTCTTTTCTTATACGTGTCCTAAACTTACAAGAAATAAAAGCTCAAGCATCCTGCTTTAAGGAGTTTGTATTTTAAATCTTTAAGAGAACTATACTGGTTAAGAAAAATAAGATCCATCTTCCTTCACAATCTGCTTCTAACCTTGACCAAAGCCTATGAAGAATATAAAAGCAGTACATTTCCAGTTCTGCTGTATCCTTTTACATTGAAGAGTCTAGCGTGTACATAGTATTTAAGATACACCATGGGTTAATACAATCTTAATACTGTTCTTATTTTTTCTTAGTAGAAATAAATAAAATAAATAAATAATTTTGATAGAAATAAATAAATTCCAGTAAGCAATCTAATGCCAGCATTAGAAAGCTTTACAAGTTAATAACTCTCATTTGAAAGTTCACAAGTCACTCCTTATTATAAATATCAGGATGCTTATACATTTCTAGGACAAAATTATATTCAAATGCTTTCGAAATCACATTGTTTGATACTAGTTAACAAGTAATTTTTGGAGGGGGGGAAAAACACAGGTGAAAAATATTTGAGATTTAAAAAATAATTTAAAGATGTCTATATACAAGTACTATCAAGCAGTGAATAAATTTGAAAACATTTGTGACTTGCACTCAGAATTGTCTTATGAAAGCAGTTCTTTCTTATAATACAAAAGGCAAGGGCATTATAAGAGAAGTTCATGTAGTTCAGTCTCAATAATTCTATGTATTGAAAGAATTTGACTGACCTCCTGTACTACCACAACCAGAAATGCTTTCTCCTGGTGAATAGCCCATTAGGCCACCATTTCCATTTCCATTTGGATTAGAAGGCACAGTTGCAAGAAGACCTAAAAACCAAGACAAAATATATAGAGAAAGATAGCTAGAGAAAAAAAAAGTCAAGTGCAACATTCTGTTTTCCTTGTGATAGCCTCCACCCTCACCTTGAGTGGTTTACTTTTAAGATCTTTCTGTCTTGCCTGCTTCTGTTTCATGCCAAACAATTTTAGTTCACATTTACTTAATTTTTTCTGCATCATATTCTGCATAACTTTTCCAATACTCTTTAGTTACACATATCCAATATGCTGGGTTTAAGTGCAACATATCCTGATTCAATACCCAGTATCTGAACATATTGACTGCTCACACCTTCCTGAGCAGTACAGTGCACCTGGTGTAAATCTCAGAACAATGGGGAAGAATCCACCAGTGGCTGGGTTGTGCCTACTTCTGCAACAGCATTTGCATATGCAAATACAGTATCACTGAAGTTATGAACCATACTAAATTACTCATCACTGGTACTAAAACTTAACTGTACAAGAATTTATCAGAATGCACAAAAGGCCCAGTTTAACAAAAACTCTTCCAAAGACTCAGAGAAGAAAAAAAATCTAAGCAATATTTGGAGAGGCACTCCCCTCAAACTCTTTCCTTTCTCAGATAAACATAATATTTACTTGGATACAAACCTGGGTCACCGCCCTGAGCTTAGACCTGATTCTCACTGCTATGAGACTAAATTATTAATTGCTAGAAGGTGAGAGAAGTTTTAAATAAATAAATAAAGCAAATAATCTATAATCATACCCAGTCCTCTGTATCGTGAAAGCTGCTGGTAGATCTGTTTCATCCTCTCAATATTCAGACGGCTTGCCTCTGCATGATTGACCATTGGTTTGGGATAATTTACTCCTATAATACATTTTGCAGCCTTCTGGATGCTCTCTGGGGCATTCCAAGGATCATAGATGTATTTTGCAGGGAAACCTCTAAGTACTGGCAAATAACGCCTTAAAAAAAAACAAAAGGGTAAAAAAGGTCATGCTAAGTATAAAGCTGCTCAACAGTTTAAGCAACACCCACACCAATTTCCTGATTTTGAGTTACCTGATATAATCCCCATTTGGGTCAGTTCTTCTGCCAAATCCCACCGGGCAGTAGCAGTGAAAAAACTGTTGAAAGAATGAACTACAGGACAGCCACATCCAGCTTCCAGCGTTCACACTCCAATCTGCATCAAGTAACAGCTCTTCAAAGACCTTAAGAAATCAGTGCAACAAGTTAGTCTGGGCATGGCACACCTTCAAGACACCTACTTTTCAGGATTAGTTCCTGAATTTCTGATTGAAGCTCTTTCTTACCTGGCAACATTCACAAAGTGCTCAGTATGCAATTGCAAATGCCTTAATGCCAAACTCAAAAAAGAAAAAAATTCATAACCAGGCTTTTATCCTGTAAACAAACTTGTCAACATCCCAGCAAGCTACATATTCTTCTTGAAAAACAAATCCCCAAAGGATGGCTGGAGCCTCGTGGCTTCCAAGTGGTATTTGCTGTTTTCAGAAGAATTGCTTCATCACATCACAGTTGAGTAAGCTTTGCAAACTTCCAGAAAACAGGGAACATACTAGGTACATTCTGAACTCAAACTGCTGGTCTGAATACCTCAACTTGCACAGCACCTTACACTATGTGAGGAATCCCAAGAGTAGAATTCAAGAGTTTCAGGGCACCCCAAACATGGAGAAGTTGTGTTCTTTAAGTTAATCTAGCAAGTCACAGTTTTGAGAACACACTCAAATTCCTGGAAGCATTATGAACCACCAAGAACACTGAAGGATGGTGTGACAGATAATGAATTCTGGTCTGAAGACCAAAAAAAAAAATTATCTTCCAAACACTTTGATTCTAACTTACAACCCCTATTATATATAAAAAAATCTCAGAACAAACCCAACAAACAAAAACCAACCAAAAAAAAAACCAAAAAAAAACCAAACCCAAAAAAACCCAAAACACCACAAAAAAAACACAAAAAAAAAAAGACAAAAAAAAAACACCAAAAAAACCCACCCCAAAACATGAGCAAATTGAAGATTTATGAGGGTTTTACTGTTTTACTTTCAATCTGGAGCTCAGTAGCTGTGAAACATTCAAGTTTCCAGCAGAGATTGCCTTTTCATCTTCAACACAGACAGTACTAACTTGTATAAAAGGAAGTTTATCTGCTGAGTCAGATCACTAGCAATATAGGCTGACAAAAAACAGAGCAAAGCCTCATTCTGTGAAGGACAATGCTCAAGGGGTTTTTAAAAAAGAATGCACCGAGAAGTAGTTTTAAGAACAGATACTTATTTAACACATTTTTGCAAGTTCTGATTTTCCTCTCAAACTTGCATAAATTCCAAATCAACCATCCTCCTTCATTCTAAGGCACTAAAAACTCAACATCATAGTGCTGCCACGCAACTTCAATAAGTATTATTCCTATACAAAATCTAAGTAAGGTAATACTATTAAATAATGATCTCTCAATCTCTTTCTCTACATACTCAATATGGCATTAATTCTACAGTACACACTGAATAAGTGTTACAAAAGTATCTTTTGCTAAATATCTGCAACTACTTGGGAAAAAAGTCTTTTGAAAAAATAGGATTTATCTTAAAATGCTTACAAAAAACGTTTCAAATAGATGGTGACTCATAATGCAACAAGATCTTTAGACATTTAGAAGGGTGTTAGCATACAATTCTTCCACTAGATGCTGCCACGTAGTAAGACTTTGGAAGTAACACCATGGGAAATGCCAGAGTAACTTTTGCTAGCTATGGAAACTTCAGTTGAACATATTTCCACTGCACAAGTCTGGGGCTTTCATATATATCTGTATTATTGCAAAAGTAAGAACAAGCTGCCACGTATCTGTAATTTACAGAGTAATTTATCTGGAACATACTGAGTTACCTATGTATCTGTATCTTCAATGTCTGTATTTGTGAACTGCAGAAGTAACCAAAATTTTTTGAAAGGAGTTTGATTATAACTGATTTGTTAAAGAAGAAAATTTCATATGATTATATACATATAGAAATATGGCAATCTTCATGGCAAATAAATTTTTTAGATTTCAAAAATAAAACTGATTCTCAATTTTTCATAGATTATTATTGCTCAGTAAAAGTTCTGCTACACTTCTAGAAATCTAAAAATGATTCAAAGGCTTCATTAGTGAGAATAAATTATTCCCTTGTTTTCTTCAAAAACCTGACATCTTAGATTTGAACTTCAGCATCTTATACTTGCATAAAATTAACTGCATTGAGCCTTCAGCTAAATCATGTTGCCTTTACTCTCAGTTCTAACACTGAGCAAAGTGACAAACATTGCTGAAAGGACATTCTCAGTTTTTAGTTTTCTCTCTTTTATTCCCATAGTACTCACCCTTTGCAGGGAAGCAGATGCAAAATATGAACAGAAATTGTTTACACACAGAATGATTGGGGAAAAATTAAACAACAATATTATAATTGTAATTATTTGTCAAGATTTAGGAAGAAATCTCAAATTTGAAAGAACGTCAGACCTATTCTGACTGCAAGAAACCTAACATTCTAACAAAAGGAGACATTCAAGAGGCAAAATTTCAGCACATCTGGTTTATCAGAACTGATTTAGTTTTGCCCACAGTTTAAGGTTTAAAATTCAACTTACACCATACAGTAACAATTCTAGAACGACCACCTGAAACTTTAACAGGCACTTTAAGAAATTCAAGAAGAAACAATACCTTCATTCCTTCTTCCCAGCTAATCCAGAGGTCACCTCGAGTCAAAAAGCACGCTACAGCATGCCGGGCTAAATGGTGAATCCAACCTTCCTGACGAAGTTGTGTCATAATCGCATCAATCCAAGGAAAACCTGTCCTGCCTTCTGCCCACTTGGCCAAAGCCTCAGGATTCTTATCCCATGGAATTTGAACACAGATAGGATTCCCCTCCATTTTATCAAACCGTGGATTGTTAGTTGCCGCTGTGTAGAAAAATTCACGCCATAACAGCTGGCCATAGAGGGAGAGGGGAGGGGAGCTGTTCTTTTTTACCTGAAGATCACCATTAAAGAAAAACAGTTTATTAGGAGAAGTAGGTGATAACCATGGCATCTAACAACATGTATCCAACTACACAGAAGTCCTACCTTTTTGTACAGATCCGTTAACTTGAAATAAAAGAGCCGACAGGACAAACAGCCAAAGCGGAGGTAGGGACTGAGCCCCGTAGGGCTTGCCAAAAGGGAATTTGCATTCATTCGTGGTCTTTCAAAGTTGGCTACCCAAGCCTTAAAAAAAACAAAACAAAACCCACACAGCAAAATCAGACTAGAGGCTACATAGCAAGTTAGAAAGGGAGAAATCACACACTGTCTGTAACTGAGTCCAAACAGTGGACAGACGGTCAGGTCACCTACGATATACAGGCGTTCCTTTTGAATCAGCAGAACGTCTAGAAGGTAATTCAACTCAATGCAGAAGGCATGGACTGTCTTCCAGAGCTATCTGTGCCTTTCTTTTAAATACACTGGAAACCTAGACAACTAGCAATACATTAGTTGTCAGAAGAATTCCCCTTCAAAGTTATAAAATGTATGGCTTTTTAAAAATAAAATTACTTCCAAAATAAATTTAATTTATTTATAGTATAGAAGAGTAAAACAGACTGTTTCTAAAATTCATTTCAAAGATAATTTACTATCATCTTTAAAAAACAAACTATTGATTTATATCATTGAGGATTTGAGTTAAAGTTTGTGGGTTTGATTTTTTCTGTAACACAACTTGCCCAAATCGCCTTAGGTTTCACAGCAAAGAGTAACTGTTTCCCAGATATGTCAGGCTTGCAGTGATCTGAAACATACCTTTCGTTCTAAATGTCTTTCTAAGCGTGTGAGAGCTTCAGTTTCTCCTCCTGGCCATACTGCAGAAGGCAGACCATCTGTGTCAAAACCTGAAAGACAAATTGAATAATGGAAATTGCTTGTTTGCTTATACTGTAAGGCAACAAAATTATAGCATATTGATACCTGACTACTGCATCCTTAGAAAAATCCTAAGTTGGACACCTGAAAAAGTCTGTTTTAAAACAGTATGCAACCAAGTCATCTTGAAGCACATTCAATACCTCTAACTTGCAGCAAAACTCAAATTTTTCCTTTTATATTTACATTAATTTACATCACAAATGGTCTTACTTCAGTCCCAGTTCTTCTGGTTTGTTTGGTTTTTCACATGAAGTGACCCCTCAGATTTTCCAAATCTGCAATATGCAGGCTATCCTAAAACCATAACTTTTTTTTTAAATTACTATTAAGAAGCAACGATTTCTTTTGTCATTTACAGAATGTCTAAAAACTTTTCCACCAATGTAAAAGCATGAGAGCCATCTTCAGAACATTCCTAGATATCACTGACCTCAATTTCCATACCAGAGATTGTAAATTTGATGACAAACATGTACTTGAGCCACAAAGAAAGATAAAAAGAAGGTAATCAGATTTTTTCCACACCCTCCCACCTGCCCCAAGATTGCTCACCAGATGCGTGGGAGAACATGGCTGCCTATAGTTTAACTACTGCATAGTGAGATCACTGCTTCTTACAAAGGCTTCAAAAACCAAGGTCTGTTTTATAAGAGTTTGAATGGACTAGACAAGGCAGTAACAGGTTAACCAAACCTGTCCAGACCCTTCTGTTAGCAATTTGGAGGGCATAGCACATTTGCCTGTATTCTGGGATGTGTGGGGAAACAGGAAAGAGATAAGAAGCTTCACACGACAGCAGCTAATACTATTCCTTAAAATTACATTTATAGAAATGTAAGACTTTTTTCCCCGCAGAACCTTCTAAAGTAATTAATTGTCTCATTAATATGTTTTTTCAGTATATCAAGAAAAGAGGCCAGGTTTTTTAAAAATAGTTTGTTAAATGACAGATAAATGACCTGAAGCACAAAGATACGAAGTGTATTTAATACAAAATGAAGCATTAAAGACTATTAATTAGTAGCTTAATGATTATTTGGTACCCCAAGAAAATGGCTATGCTGTATTACAAGAAGCCAAACAGTACTTAGTATAGTTTGACCTGACCTGTTATTTACCATAAGCCAACCAAAATTTACAGAGTTGGTTATCTTTTTTTGTTCTTTTTGTATATCATAATTGCATCAGGTTAACAATTACCCAGGAGCAGGACCTCACTTGTTGTTTTAAGTATTGTGCTTTCAATGGTAGATTACATCTTGTTTCAAAATGCCAAAGCAATCTCAGAACATACCCAGCTCTTCAAGTGATGGCACACCATATTTCTCATCATGGTCATCAGAAACTGGAGTAGTACATTTTTTCATTACTTCTGGGGTTATAGTCTCCACAGGCATCTCCAGGGGCTCCATTCTACTAATTAGGGTCTGAAATCGCTTGTAAGTAAGAGGAGGCTGTCCTCCATTTAATTCTATTATTCTATATTAAAAAGAAAAAGAAAAACAGAAAAAAGTATGTCAGACAATAGTATTTAACAGTTTTTCTTATAAAATATACATACCTATACATACACAGAAATATCTTCTTACCTCCCTCCAGCTTACATAGAATCCCAAATATACATGGTAATCCAGACAGCTAGAACTTTAAATATACCATCCTTCCTTCCCCACTAGGGAGACATATAAACTAACTGTTTATAAGCAAGTCAATTTTCTTCATTCCTGGGTTATAGAAATTCCCTCATGAACAAGGAAATAATGAACATGGACAGCTCAAAGCAAAGAAAAGAACAGACCAGTAAAGCAGATAGAGATTCTAGCTACATGCAGAAGTATCCCAGTCACATACAAGGCCACGCTATCTACATTCAAAGAAATTCACTTTCCCCTTCTGATATTGAGAACATTAGTCAATATTAAAACTGTCTTAATATGGGGGGAAATTAACATGTAGCTTAAACACACTGACTGCCTAAAAATCACAGTGTTGTGTTTTGCATTGCCATTTTAAACACATCTGAAGTCTTAGAAAAAAGGAAAACTTCAAAGAAAAATTTACAAAGTGATAGATGGAACCAAATGCTTATTTAGCAGGGTGTATGGGTGGGAGGGGGAAAAAAAGAATTTCCAATTTGGAATTAAAAAAAGTCAGCTATTGGTTTCAAAAAGTAAAATACTTCCAATTTCATTGCCCTCCCCTATGTCTAATAATCTCTTATACATCAGCTTGTAACAGAATAAAATGGGCAGCTACCACAATAAATCACCTAATGTTAAGACAAGTTATACTTGTAACTAGTTTGTGGATAATGTTTCTATAATAGGGAATTAACACCAATTCATTAAACAGATCTGTGGAAAAATATAACAAGACATTAAATAAGGCAACACAGGAATAGCAAACAATCCCCAATTACTTATTGAATAGATAATTGGTAGGAAACAGTTCTTAAAAAAACTTAAGGGACTTTCTCATAACTTGTGTACAAAAAGTAAAATAAAGACAAAACAAACAAAGCAACTAAAAACCAAATCAAAACCAAATGTTATTTGGGGGAAGCTACAGACGTGTTTGAATAACTTAATTATAAATGACAGCTAATTAACATAAACATTATTTTCAAAAGAACTCCAAATTAAAACTACATTTCAGATTCAGTTACATATCTTTCTTTGGAGCTTATGGATGGATAAAAGTGAAACATAAAACAAATTTGTAGTTTTCCTAACTATGAACTGTTTGGCGCGGAAAGTAGCCCACAATATATAAACAAATACCACATAAAATTCCAAGGGGTTTTTTCCCTCCTTGTTTAAAATCCAAGGAAAATGGTAACTTACTTGTCCAGGTCATACAATGTATGTGAAATCCGAACAATGACCTCCACTCCAGCTTCACTAGCCAGCTTCTTGATAGCTGCATCTCTTTCCTTCCCAAATGGTTCAGAATCATATTCAATAGAAAGTTTTGCAATGTTCCATTCCTACAACACAAACCAAAAGCGTGGTCCTTTAGAAACTCAGCTGCATGATGGAGGATCAGGGAAAGGAGAACTGGAAGGACAGGGGCAGAATGGAAAGTCAGCTATTACCTGTGGATAGTTATCAGAGATAGAGAAAGATCCAAAATATGTTAGGCACCCAGAATAACAAAAATAAAGTCCAAGTTTTTGGCATCTAAGTGGCTATCAAGCATAAAAAAACCTCCATCTGTCTTATTACTGTGGGTGCTCAGTAATGCAACGTGTAATGAACAATTTCCATGCAAATTTGAAAACTCATCTCTAACTTTAGGATCCACATACCGTAAAAGACTCAAAAGAAGAGGAAGACGACAAAGGCTGTCTTCTGAACATGGATCAATAGCAGTACCTTGCTCTACACAAAAGCTTTTTACATATGCCTGTCAGCTTTAGCAGCAGAACTGAAGTTTGAAGGGAGGGGTTTGAAATATTGCCCCACCCTATCACCAAACACTTTCTTCACCTTTTCCAAATCCCTTCTCCTCACTCAAGACAATCTTCAAATTCTCAATTACAAATAAAAAAAATTAAAAAGGCTGTCTTCTACAAAGAGAATGCCTTATGCCTTGAAGTCTAATATTCTTTATGTCACAGATGCTGAGACAGTCAACAGCCACAGGTGAGGAAAATGAAGGGAACAAAGGGATCAATAATGGCTAAGGCTTCTGCAACAGTAGGAAATTGGAAAGGTGAAGTATGCACAAGATGATCCTAGGATGCCATCATGCCAATCAAATACTGTTCTAAACCCCCAGAACCTTAATGACTTGATTTAATACACCATAGTATTTCAGAGAATTGGATTTACACCAGAGACAAGGGCCCTCAATGCTAATCGCCTGGGGTGCAATTTCACTTCCGAACTCCAGCTCTCTTCTACATGAAGCCCAGCTCTGAGTACAGATGATTCCAAGGAGTGCTTGCTCTTTGGAACCAGGCTGGGATCCCACCATCATTAAGTCTGCCAAGACTAACCCAGCAGGCCTTGAATCCTCAAGGCCAACAGTCCAACTTCCTATGCCATCACATAACATTTATTTCCCATTTGATAATGCTCCGTAACATAAAACCACTGTCTGATGAGTTGCAGCAGATACTTTTCTAAACTCTTCTTTCCTCTCACAATTTGCAAAGTCCATAAAAAAGAGTGTCCAAGACACAGAGTCAAGTCCCTAGGGAAGTCAAGAAACTCTGAGACAACTGCTGTGTAATGTGAATACACCCAGAGCACATCAGCATGAGCCAGGCAATTAGAAGAATCAGAGACACAGATAATTTTGCACAGTCAGTTGCTGAATGGTTTCAGCAACACTGATGCATTTAAAAAAATCAGTGATGGTTTCAATTCTATTTTCTTTACTGAGCCAAGCCCAGTAAAGAAAATAGAATTGAGACAGAAAGAAAGATAGAAAGCAGAACAGGACAAATTGAAGAGAATGAGGCAAGAACAAGCCAAAACTTAAATGAAATGAAAGAGGCTAAAGGTGTTTGAGGTCTTTTGTAAGGATAAAGATAGATCAGTGTTCTGCCTTTTGAAAGTATTGTTCAGACTGTGAAAAGGAAAGCCTTACCAAGAAACAGCGGTTGATATGTTCATTACTAGGAAATCCACAGATGCTGGCACCTGTGATAGGGCTCCTGACACCTGACAGGGCTCTATGGAAGTTCCACTATCTCCTACCCTAAGTTAATGACTTAACTGAAGTTATTTTTCCAAACTTAACTGAACTTATCTTTTCCACATGTGTTCATTCTTCAGGGTCAGAATCATTGCTCACCTCTGAGACATTTAATAGGGATGATCTGAAAAGCCTTGTCCAGTGTTATAAGCCCCTCACTGCACTGTAAGTGTCTGATGTACAGCTACTGCTCTGGCAAAAGAAGTTGTGAGATATAATTATAAGACATAGATGCATGTTCCAGGTCAACTTCACTCAAAAGTGAAGAAATTCTCAAGAGCTTCAGTAACTTGTTTGAGCATAGAGGATGTCCTGAAAAGTTGCTCAGTGAACCAATATATGATAAAGACACTAACTTGAGGAACCAGAAGACACAGACAGATATGAATGTTCTTTTTTGATTGCTGTATGCTATCTTACAAGTTATTTTAATTCTCTTCTCAGCACTAAAATTAATATTCAAAAAATGTGGAAATTCAAAGCTGCCAGGCATAGAAAGATCATCCTAGCAGCAAAATCTAAAACAGAAGCTGTCAAAGGAGCCATTAAAGTATTTAAGACTCGCCACAGGTTGCTCAAATCCAGAAGGCAACACACAATGGGAAGACCTTTGTTCCTGCTTAAACATAACCGAACTAAGTTTGGCTGACAAATACAATAACCTTGAAGATCTGAGGGGTTGCAAGCAGCAGCTAATGCCACAGTACTCCTCCAGGAAATTCTTCACTGAAGGGAAATCAAGGAACGACCAGTAGAAGTATCACCCAGTTAGCATTTCACAACAAAATCACAATAATGAAGATGGAAATGTGGTTTGAGTTCTCAGGTTGGTGTTGAAGACAATAAATAAAAATAAAAGGAATAAAAATAAAAGGAATAAAAATAATGAACATACAACCTCTTTGGAAAAATGGATATTTCCTTTTACCATCCCCCATCCCCAATCTCACTTGTTTCAGTCACCTCAATTCAATCATTCTGAAAAAACTCTTCAAATCAATTTGCCAAGTGTTTATTTTTACAATACTAATATAGTATTACAACCTTAAATACACTATTATCCATAGACAACATATTACTATCAGCAGCAATCACTCACAGCTTTAATTCTTACAGTAAAACCCCTTTGCACAAGAGCCTTAAATGTCTTTGACTAGAAAATGCTTTTTAGTTACACTGTGCTTTTAACAATCTTACTACTAGAGAAAAGCTTATTAAATCACCTTTTATGGTCAAAAAGCAATCACAGCAGATGTTTGGCCTAAACAAAACATTGCTTTTACAGGTCAGGCTTTGAACATGGACTCGTGCACAAAATTTTATTTCAGTACTACAAAGAGAACTGTAAAAGAAAATGTAGTAATATACAGTACCTACACTTAGCAAAAGATCTGAAATCAATTCTGTTTCTCGAGAGAAAGAAACAAAAACCAGTAACATCTAAAAGCAACTCAGCTCGCTTGGTGAAATGCACATTAGAGAGGAAGAATTCAAAACTAATACAAATAACTTCAATGAGAAAAAGAATAGACTAGTATTTGCATTAGTAACTTATAACATTCTTGTACTGAATGAAACAGTACAAGAAATATTCCTAGCTATAATTAGTTTGTTGGTCATATTTGTGGATTAAAAACAACAACTGCAAGGTGGCATTTACCTTAAAAAGCCTGGGGAAAACATCTGCTGGCTGTCCACGGATAACAAACAGACGTGAATTCAGTTTCCGCAGATTGGCATCAAGATCCTCAAGACACTGAAGCAGGAATCTGCAAGAATTAAGAAAAACATTTATTTTTTGAGGCAAACTAGACCATCTTACAATAGAAAAAGGTAACTAAGAAGAATAATCAATAACAATTATCAAACCTTGAGCACTTTGTACATATTTTAGTGTTGTATGCATGTTCACATCCTAATTACACGTGACTTACACTGGTATGACACCATGTAATATCTTCCACAATACATAATTCATAAAACCAAACTACACTGTCATTTCAGTTTTCCCCTCAATGTTATTCAGATATGGAATGCACTAAAACATACCCTAGTCTCAATTAAAACAAGTCTCTTGCTATTCTAAAGACAGAAAAACTCCGACACTACAGAAAAAAACCCAACAAACAAAGAGGTAGTTAGCACACTGCTACTAAACTTAACCCAAGCCCTTCTTACAACACTGAACTGTGACTAAAAACAGCATACCAGGAGTACATAGTCATGACTATCCCTATGCCCTTCATTTATAGAAGCAGCCCTCTATATAGAATATTCATCTTGGCTGTAACTTCACCAGAATTATTTAATAAGCAAATTAGCATATCAGGCAAAAAAAAAAAAAAAAAAAAAAAGGAGAATGGGGTGCTGCAGACCTACAAGTGTTCAAGTGAAACAGGCAGTCACATAAAAAATGTTGAGACAGATTCCATGCACAAAAATTTATTCATAGATATAATAACTCCAATGGTGAAAGTGGTTTGGGGAAGAAATAAAAACAAAAGGAAAGAGGAAAAAAAGAGAACTCTACCTTACACCCAGCTGGAAAGAAAAGTGCTGGAGGTCCCGAGATGAGTGCCCTTCCCCTGGACTCTCTTCAGTCTAACAAGTGGCTCCTCCTAATATTTTTCATGTGATCAGCAGGTTAAGGGGAAGTGATCCTCTCCCTTTACTCTGCCCTGGTGAGGCCACATCTGGAGTGTTGAGTTCAATTCTGGGCTCCCTAGCCCAAGAAAGACCCGAAACTACTGGGGAGGGTCTGGAGGAGGGCTACAAAGATGGTGAGGAGACTGCAGCATCCTTCTTACAAGGAAAGACTAAGAGAGTTGGTCTTGTGTAGTCTGGAGCAGATTACTGAGAGGGGATCTTATCAATTCATACAGATATCTTAAATGCAGTGTCAGGAGGATGGGGCCAGACTCTTTTCAGCAATGCTTGGCAATAAGACAAGGGGCAACAGGCACAAAATTAAACCAGAAACTGCATCTGAATATAAGGAGAAAGTTTTTTGTGGGTAACACAAGACTGAAACAGGCTGCCCAGAGAGAGGCTGCAGTCTTGTTTCCTGGATATATTCAAAGCCCATCTGGACATGATCCTGTGCAACCTGCTCCAGGTGAACCTGCTTTAGCAGGGACAGTTGGACTAGGTAATCTCCAGAGGTCCCCTCCTACCCCAACAATTCTGTAATTCTGTACTAACAACATACATTTCACCAGGAGCTGCTCAAGCCCTCTCAGTCACTCCTTACAGTGCTGTTGGCACTCAGCAGAGCACATACTGATCAGGGCAACTGCTGAGTCAGCGCCTGCTGGTCATTAATTTCTGTGCTCACACATTATTGCATCCCCTGCCATAAGCCACAAGCTACACCCAAAGGGGGAAAAAGAAAGAGGCAATTCCCACACTGCAGTCCATTACTCCTGAGCAACCCTGCTGTAATGACACTGTGCAGGTGCAAGGCCACAACGATAACACCTCCGGAGCAACTGCCTGAGAGCAAGGCAGGAGCAGCAGTGCCAGGACAGCTGGAGACTGCACCTGCTGACAAGGGGCACAGCTACCATGGAAGGGCAGGAGCAGCTCTGCAAGTGCCCAGCATGTTATGAGGACAAAGGCACTGAGCAACCAGGTTTACTAAAATCAGGAGTTCATTCGCCCCTAGATTTTGAAGACAAATCCTAAAAGCTAACTAGACACAATGAAAATGCTGCGCCTTCTAGGAGGGACATAGCATACATGATTGCTGTAAACCTGCTAATATCCATTTTCTAAGTATTTAGCAATATGTAAGTGATGCCTACCTAATACACATTGCTTCCAACTTTACATGGGGAAAAAACTTATCAAAAATAGTATCTAAAAGGCTGGGACAAACCTCCCCTGGCTGCTATTAAATACCTACAATGTGTGGCTCACTTGACCTGAAACAGTAAGAGCAGGCGTCTTAGCAGCCAGCACAAAAGAATACAATGACTTCTTGGCTGGCAAACCATGTTTAGATGTTTAACAACTGGAACAAACCAGAAATGCCTATTTTTTCTCACTTTGCCCAGTTTTGTTTTGAAAAAACTCTGTGGTAATTAGAAAAGAAGAATAAACTTCTCTATGCTAATTTAGTTAGAAACCATGCAGGAATTATTTTAAGAATCAGATGAGAGTTGCATATGCTTCTATCAGAGAGAACTTGAGCCCCATGTCCCTAGGACAAAGTCAATTTTATTTGGACTCTGAAAATTACAGCTTCATTTTCGCATGGTTTTTAAACCTGGAATGATAATTAGCCTTATCCATGTGAATCGCACTTTCAAGGAGCATATGCATTCACATATACTTCACAAATCACTAGGAAGACAAACTGCAATACTGCTCTGGATACCTTTAGAATAATCCAGATGGTCAGGGCTTTTTGCTGCCTTTTTCTTTTTTTTGTGGTTTCGTTGTTTGGAATTTTCTTGTTACACTGGCTTGTTTCTTTGTTGTCTAAATTCATCTCACAGAGTAGAGGGAAAGGTTACGGAAAGAAACTGGTGATATAAAATATTCATAACTATTCCTGTATTTCAGGAAACTTGATTTTTTTTCCTATTGGCGTTTCAGTTCTCTCTATTTTCTCAGTCTCTTTTCCTACCTGACTGATCACAATATATAACTTCTAGTCTGGGCTTGGAACAAAATCCTATTCAAGAAGCTAACATGCACTGACCCAGTCTCCAATTCACATCCAAGATCCCTAAACTTGCACTTAATACTGTTTAATCTCTATTTGTTGGTTCCCCAAATCCTCTCTATTATCTCTCTTATCTCTCACCACACTCCAGCATTTCAATCTCTGTAAAACTTTTTCAGGTACAAATAACAGTGTAGACTCAAAACTGTTATACATATTTAGGAAGAGAGCAGGAGGGTGGCCAGAGGACACACCCACTCCCCTTTACCTCAACAAAAACCAGAACAAATTAGAAACAGCCCAACCACAGCTTGTGTTGCAACACTCACGGAAAGCACATTGTTCAAAAATAACAGACCAAATCAAACTCTAGTGACCTTACAATATCTAGAGTAATAGCAATTATTAATAGCAATAGCAAAAGAACACTTGTGACTTCCAGAACACACACTCAGCTCACAGTTACTCAGAAGAAGCATGTCATTTAGTAAGCATATTTGATTCTTTCAGTCGAACCAAACATGTTTTAACAAAATGTGACGAAACTAATTAATCACTTATTTTGTTTTCATCCACTGTATTTATGCTATACTACATCTAAAGGTATTTTTTATTAAAGTGTTAATAGAAGTTGACTAACATAAAAGCCTTGACACAGATTTATAGAATCACAAAATAGTTTGGGTTGGAAGGGACTTTTGAAGGTCATCTAGTCCAATCTCCCCTGCAAAGAGTCTTATTCAATTAAATATGAACCTTCTTAAATAATCACTTTTAAAAACATACCAAGAAACATAAATAATCAAATCAACTACTTGTCATAAAGTTTTTACCTCCTCTTTTTCTCATTAGTACCCCTAAAATTTAAGAGAAGCAGCACAGCATCTTTAACTGAATGCAAAATTACCTGAACTTCCTCTCTGAAAAGATCCACCAAAATGCTCACAAACACATTCGTTTCACAGGAATGGTAAATTAGTCTATGAACTGAAAATGAATATGAAACCTCCATCACATAAAAAGTATTTCTTTTCAGTAAATGAGGTCTAGAGGCAAAGTTTCTTCATAACAACTATGAAGTAAGAGCTACTAGGCTTAAACTCTACTATACTTTATACCAGACTCTGGCAATGAGAAGATATTTAAATCTCCCCCTACAATACCAGGCCACGTTTCTGAGTCTGCAATCTAAACTAACTTTTTTCCCTTAACCTAATAGTAAATGGGAAAGCACTTCCTTTTGCACTTTGAATGAATTATATGAGCTAAAAACTTTATTAATACACACAAAAAGGATGCCCAGATAATTTTTATCAGATTAGAGCATCAGCCCAGTTTTCTGTATCTGATCTCAAACATCCCTTAGGCAAACCAGAAGGAAATGTTCACTAATAATTTCACAGTAGCAAATAATGTGAGGTACATGCAGCACTGACATAATAGAGGGAGGCAGAAAAGACTTACGTATTTTAACATGAGGAAGATGCTGATGCAAAGCTTCCCTGTCTGCAAGCAACATTCTTAGAGAGCATTACACACATTTTGCCAGAGACATCTAATTATGATATTCAGAACTTTCATGAAAGCTGATGAAGACTTCATTGTCTAAAACACATGCACATAAAATCTTAGCAGTTGACTTCAAGAAACACCACAAACCTTCTTTGCTGTCAATCAACAGGGTATGCTCGGGGTCTAAAATATAAATTAATTGCCAGAAACTGGCAATAATAGCTAAAATTATGAGCTGTATTATGCAATCATGCAACTGAAAGAAACTGATACCATCAAAGTAGCTATTCAAAAACTTCAATAAGTAATTGTTAACAAGTTAACCATTAACAAAATAAGCTAAAGCAAGCACTACATTACACAATGTTCCTAGCTCGGCACTATTAACATGATTAAAGACTATACACTGAAGAAGTCAGGAGCAGCTTGTTAGAAAGGTAACAATTTTAGTTAGGGAGGAGACCTGCAAGAAGGATACCTATAGACACACTATTTAAGGCTACCCTTAAGTCTTGTTTGGGGTTATTTTTAGGAGTAATGATACATCACATATAACCATCCTTGCCAGTACAAGATGAGGGCAGATGCTGGGAACTGAGGGGACTTAAAATGCAGTGACTACTCTTGCAGGTGCTATTCACATCTGAAAATGCTAGTGGGCTAAACCATTAAGAATAAGTTTTCTGAACTAATCCAGATTCTGAATTTGACCATTAGCAGGAGTGTTAGACTGCAGAGACACACAAAATATAGGAATTTAGCTAGCCTCTCTCATTCTGAGAGGAAGTTTAAGAATTTCAGTGTAAAGGAACACTGCTAAAACTTGTTCTGTTCCTAAATTTAATACTTTTCACCCATGACTGATCAACTTCCAGCAACCAATCCAAACTTGTGTTTAACCTCTCTTTTTAAGTACCTTTTATCTATTCACTAGTTCTCACACCAAGCCATTGATTTCCATCAATAGAAAAGCTCAGTCAAAGAAGAAACTCATGTTGTTATGGGTATTTGACTGCCACCCAGACTTTGTCTACCAAAATTATCTTAGGCAGCCTAATACCTGCTAGCTTTACTACCCTGTTCAATTGTTTTTTCCAACAATGCTATTGGATACTCTTCCTTCATCTTTCAGAGTTTAGTGGAGCTGTCTGGATTCAATAAAAAAGAATATTACACACTGTTTAATACCAACCACATTTTATTAGCAAGAGTATAACTGACAACATTAGACCCTAATCACACAAATCATGCGCCCTTTATTTCTCTTCAGAGAGAGAGAAAGAGCATTTTTCTTTCACACATACTTTGCCATATGCCTGATTAGGTTATAAGGAGATTTCAGCATAAGGCAAATATACGCCTCATACTAATTTGAACAGGAATCACAATGCAAATACCAAATCAAAAACCAAAACTGAGTATGAGGCACTGAGAAGTATCTCAAACTTGATGTCCCTTTATACAAATATTTAGTATTTTATCAGTATATTTTCCTGCTGGACTGTCACCAACCAACATGTCTTAGTGCAAGCAGTATATTCTTATGAAACTCTAAGAAGATTAAGCTCAGACAGGATTTAAGTGTTATGTACACTCCACAGCATCCTTTGGCAGCCAGCCAACAGTATTTTTCTGTTACCAAATCAAGGTCACAGAGGCATCCCTTATTGTACCACATTGTTTCAACGAATCCCACATCCAACTTCCACATCCTAAAGGGGCATACAATAATACATTTCATAAAGGTATTATCCTTTGAGCTTATACACAAGAGTAGGAAAAAGTTCACATTACTAAACTCTAGATACTTAAGTGAAGTAACTGTGGGAGTTAACTGATCTCCTGCAGGGTTGCTCTACAGTCAGTGAAGAAAAAACAGCTCCTTTAGAGAGAAAATCAGAACTACAGCATCTTTCATAACTTAGTACAGCTGATCCACTTGCAAAAACAAACCCAAACACTGCCCATGATGTGTGTCTCTTGGCTTTTTTTCCCCTAATGTTTATTACTGTTATAATCTTTAAGCCAAAGCAGAGTTGTGATGGACGACAAATGCAAGACACATCCAAGCCCAGGTACAGCTGTAAAAGGGGTTCCCAGGGGAAAAAAAAAGGCAGTTCTTTGAAAATAGATGAAAGAAAGTGCTTTGAGCCATAATCAAGAGAAAACCATGTTTAAAATTCAATCTCTCCAAGTTGAGTCCTTTTGGGTGCATCCTCTTTGACACTAAGGAAGAAAGACTATTTCAGATACGGAGTGAGAATAGAACATCAACCACAGCAAGCAGTACTGCTCAATTAGGAACAACAAACTCATTTGAATCAAACTTATCTCACATTGGGCAAAAAGCTAGCATTTACTTACATACCATCCCTCAATAATTTCTTTCCAACTGAACTAACTTTTCAAGGTTAGCATTCCCCAAAGAAAGGAAACAAATTTTTTCTCCTATTCAAAAGACATTCATAATCCCCCAAATATGAAGGAAGCAGGGTAATAGGCAGGATAACAACCCTGGACTTTTGGAGATCTACTTTTGGCTGCTTCAAGGACCTACTGGGAAGAATCCCACGGGTTAAGTCTCCAGAAGGTAGAGACATCCAAGGGCACTGGTTAGTACTCAAGCATCATTTCTCCCAAGCTAAGGACCAGTGCACCCCTATTAGTAAGAAATCAATTAAAAGCATCAGAAGACCTGTATGGATAATCAAGGAGCTTCTGACAAAGCTGAAACACAAGAAGAATGTTTATGGAATATGGAAAACAGGACAGAGCACTTGGGAGAAATAAAGGCATGCTGTCAGATTACACAGGGATATGACAAAGAATGCTACAGTCCATTTGGAATGGAATCTAGCAAGGGATGTCAAGTATGACAAGAAAAGTTTATTCTTTCCTACCTTTTGCTACTTGTAGCAAAAGGTAGACTAGGGAAACATGGGCACACTGCTGAATCAAGTGGATGCCCTGGTGACAAAGCATGTAGAGAAGCCAGAGTTACTGAATGCTTTCTTTGCTCAGTCTTTATTGCTACAGCCAGACTCCAGGAATCCCTGAGCATGGAGGCAACAGAGAAAGCCCAGGAAAATGAAGATTTTCCTTTAGTCAAGGAGGATCAGATTAGACATCCTTCAGTCAAGCCTGCCATTCAGAAATCCATAGATCCCAATGAGATGCACCCATGAGTGTTGAGGGAGCTGGCAGATATCACCATCCACTCTCCATCATCTTTGAAAGGTCATGGCCACGGAAAGGTCACTTCTCAATTCAGAAGTGCATGAAAGTACCAGTACAGGTTAAATGTTGTCTTGCTGGAAAGTAGCTCTACGGAGAAGGACCTGTGATTCCTGGCGGACAACAGGTTAAACCAGGAGCCAGAGGTGCCTTTCTGAGATGCATTAGGAAGAGCATTGCCAGCAGGTCAGGGGAGATGATCCGCACTGGTGAGGCCTTGTCTGGACTGCTATGTCCAGGGTTGTGGGGGGGGGGTATGCTGGGCTGCACAGTTCAAGAAAGACAAGGAGCTCTTGGAGAAAGTCCAGGAGAGGGCTACAAAGTGGATAAGGGGACTAGAGCATCTCTCTAATGAGCAAAGGCTGAGAGACACCAGCCTGTGTAGTCTGGAAAAGAAATGACTGACAGGGAATCTTATCAACGCATACAAATATCTTAAGGATGGTGTCAAGAGGACGGGCCAGACTCTTTTCAGCCATGCCCAGTGACAGAGTAAGGGACAATGGGCACAAACTACAACACAGGAAGCTCCATCTGAATATGAAGAAAAACACCTTTACTGTGGGAGGGAACGATCACTAGGACAAGCTCCAGAGGGGTTGCAGCCCCTTTCCCTGGAGATATTCAAAACCCACTTGGACACATCCTGTGCCATCTCCTCTGGGTGAATCTGCCTTAGCAGGGGAGGTGGACTTGAGGATTTCCAAAGTCCCTTCCTACCCCAACCATTTTGTGATTCCCTGAAATAGCACTATGAAGTTGGTTCCTATTTTGTGAGCCATACATCACAGCAAATGGTGTATTTAGCTTCTGTGAAGTCTGGATCTTAAATTCACATTCAAAGGGCACCCATTACTCACCCAAATTATTCTCATATAACTTGAAATGAACATCTCAAATTACTTAACGTTACAAAGGTCAGTCTGCTGGTGATAGAAGACTAACAGGCTTACAGCTTCCTAAATCTCTCAGTGTCTTTTATTCTTCAATGTACATATTCTGTGTTTATTTTTTTTTCAAATACCCTAATTCCAATCTGATAAATCAAAGTATTTATTATTTGACTTTAATTGTTTACGTCTGTTCTCTCCAGAGAGAATCTAGTTGGATCCATAAAGGAAAACCAAGAGCAAACAAATTGTACTGGAGACAACTGGGGAAATATTACCTAGAAGCAAATTACAAAATTAGAGTTACTTGAGAGTACAGACATGGTCATACATAAATTTAAACCAACTTATTCTCATGCATCCAAGTTCTCTTATTTAAATTAGCAGCTCTTAAGGCTTGATGTAATTAAACAAGAGCTGGCCTGCTTTATAAAATATTTCAGCCACATTACTTTCAGCAATCTAAGCTGTCCATGACAGCTAAGGCTCATTTAAAAAGAACAAGCACAATAAGAGCACTCCAACAAGACAGTCTTGTAATCTGATTCTAAAAGACGGATTTTATACTGCTCTTAATTTACATTAATACAACCTTCTTCCTCTCCTTAAATTAAAGTGACCTCTTTAAGGTTACAATTAGTGCTAGTAAAATTTTGCAGTTTTATGTTTCCTAGAAATAAAACACTGGCTTAAATAAATATATTTCTCAACTACACTGGATAAATTTCAAGTCTTTAACATAGAATTCCATCATCTCTGGCTTCCCATATCTCAAAAATCTATTAAACTAATAGCAGACAATTAAGGATAGAACTGAAATCCTTTAGCAAGCATAGAAATTGGTAGAAAGTTTCAAAAACTAAAAAAAAAAAAAATATCCTGAAGCTATTTCTGGAAATCTTAATTAAAACTGACTGGTGCTCACCTTATGGTGGTCAGACATTCAGCATTATCTTAACTTCTCATTGCTACTGTTATGAATCACAATGCCAACATTTTCTGAACCAGTCTTTCAAAGCTGAAATTTATAGCTGAATACAAAGTCATTTATAGCTGAATCAGTTATAGTCATTTATAGCTGAACACAAAGTTAACTTGAAGGCATATGCAGGGTTTTGAGTAATAATGATGTAGAAAAAAAACATTTACACCCCCCTCCAAACAACTGAAGCACAGCAGATTTGTTTATCAAGCTGCAGAAATCCTGAAAATCTCCACTTTGTCCTCAACTATGTGGCAGCTTTGTCCTTAACTCAGCATGTGGGCAGGCTAGTGGAGGTAACACCAACTCTTGCTGCAGAGGCTGAGGCAGGAGATGCAAAGAGCTCAGTCACATAAGACCTAGAAAACAAAACTGAAGTATAGCTCAAAACACAATAGATGAAATAATCCAATGACCTCTAGGTAAATGTGCTCTCCTCATCTGCCACAACTACAGCAGCTCTCTGCAATACTGAAGATCAGGATCAACAGCTGGTACATCACTTGAAGTAACTAAACTGATCTTAAAAAGTTACACAGGACAGTTAAATGGAAGATTCTCATAACTAAGGAATAATACTCAGTCATCTCTGGCCAAGCCATAGTAGCTTAGATAAAGATTTTATGAAGAATTAAACATTTATTGTAACAACTGTACTTTTATATTTTCCCCCTCTACCCATTCCTATTAGAAGACAGGAGTGGATTTCCAAAATTCACTTCCTAAACAACAGTGACAGCTTTTTTTATTACTTTGTTGAAAGAATAAAGGTAGACAATTGGAGAACATCCTTTTATACAGAATCGCTGTACTTTTTTCCAGTTTGCTTGTGTGAGGATTAGAATTAATAGCAAAAGAGAAGACTCAGACAACAACACTGCCAATTAAAAAAAAATAGAAAAGAAAGAAAGAGGCAGGCACCAAGCCCACCTTCCTGAATGAGGATAAACTTTGTTGGAGAAAAGTGGTTAATATAAGAGCAGTTGAATATCAAGAGAAACTAAGAGCATTCCAGAAGAGTGATACTCATAGAATTATAGAATATCCTGAGTTGGAAGGGGCCCAGAGGGACCAGCGAGTCCAACTCCCTGGCCCTGACAGGACAACCCCAAGAATCACACCATGTGCCTGAGAGTGGCGTCCAAAAACTTCTTGAACTCTGTCAGGCTTGGTGCTGTGACCACTTCCCTGGGGAGTCTGTTCCAGTGCTCAAGCAAGATTTTATTTTTTCCAAGAAAAAGGTGGTTCTCTAGTTCGTTTGCTTTGTCTTAACTCTAAAGTTATTTCTGTAGACAATATTTACAGGGGAATATTTGTAGGCTCTGAATTCTGGAAACATAATCACCAATGATAGGCATTATTGTTATGCAGAACCTTCAGACAAAAAAAAGCTGTTCCCCTGAACAGCTGAATAGAAACCTTATTTGCTTTAATCCTCCTATATTCAACATCAGGGGACAAGACCACAGAGGCAGGGGCGAGGGGAAGGAGGAGGGCAGGAGTCGTCCACAAAGCCTGCAGCTTCCACTGTTACATATCTCCTAACCTGATCATTTCCTTATAGCACTTTCAAGAAGAACATTTCAATATGAATCAACAAAAATAGTTTCGTAAAGTAGGTCGTTGCTGCAGCAACCGGGCGGCTGTTTGGACTACTCCCTGCCACAATGACCTACTTTTCCAGTCATATGTAACAGTTGTAGCAAGATCCCAAATATTCCTTCCCTACGGAGCTGCTCAGAGACGATTCCTGTACCACAGCTGAACTTTATTCCTAGCAGGGACAGAGAAAGGCTTCATTTGAGCAGGTACAAGCATTGTGTCAGTTCTGCTCTTCCTCCGTGTCGCGCTCAGAAGCGTCGGTGGCTAAAGGTTACATGAAACCCAGTATGTGCGCGGAGCTCACAAAGTGCCTCAGCAGCCTCAGAGCCGGAGGAGCTGACAAAGAATGGAAGGGGAAGGTGTGAAAAGGAACAGGCGCTCGTGAACAGCGTGTCCCCCGCCAGACTCAACAGCTGGCACTGAACTTCGGCACAAACAGGCTGTTCCTGTACCACCACCCAAGCACAAGCTAATGGACACCATCCTTTATTACAGGTCTAAATAACATTAAATCTGCATAAAAGAAAAACCCTGGTGAATGGCAGGTAAAGCTCACATGTTTTTAAACCCTATTTAACCCTGCATGCACTGGAGGGGGGAGACCAAAAGGTACCACAAAGGAAGAAATGCTGACAATTACATAATTCCCTGTTTACTGCTGCTGTTAAAATCAGCATTTTCCCTTATGACAAAGAAAAAAATATCACCTCTTAAACTAATGAGGGAAATAATTATCTCTGTAGAAATAAGACTACAAGACTTCAAACATCAATCATACTGACTTGTACTTTGGTATTTTTTGATCAATATATTCAATCAAGTTCAAAAGCTTTCATTCAAGGTAAAATTAAAGAGACAAGCACAAGAGACAAACATTTCTAAGCAAAAGAAAACTCATTCCAAGAAAAGAAAAATTCCAAACTAGGCATTACCATGTAGTACACCATAATTAAAACTCCAATCGACACAAAGCTTCTGACAGCTAATACAGCTCAAAAACAAAGAACATACAAAAGGGCTCTCAAAGCTTACTTTACCTTAGATATTCCTAAAATTTCTAAGTTCAGCAGGAAAAATACTGCAACTGGTGACAATATAGTACTGCAAGTGGAATTTTTTTTTAATTTCCTGCATTGTTTCATTGGGGAACAAGCCACTTACAATGACATAACTGTTCCTGAAAAATCCCATACTCGTCAAACAAGACAGTAAAAAAAACCACCCAAAAAGCCCAAAAAATTATTTTTACTTTACCACTGCACTTGACAAGCCACAGAGCAACAACTGCAAAGACAAACTGTCTTTATTCCAGAATAAAGACAGACTAATAAAAGGAAAACAAGTGCAGGATTATGAAAAGAAATAGGAGAGGCTGCTGCTGAAAGAGCAGCACACAATTACTAGTAACACTTTTCTGCTTCAAAGTGTGACCTCCAATGCCAAAAATGAAAGC